>NC_141690.1:11139947-11839947 GCF_964263255.1 Lissotriton vulgaris | reverse complement strand
TTAATTGTTAGCGGAAGGAGGTTCAAAAACTTGGTGGCTCCCAACAAGAAGCTCCTTCCTCCCCATCGGCTCTGCTTGAACCCGGGCACTTGCAACAGTCTATGTTGTGCAGATCTAAGCATCTCTAAGATCTAAGATGGTGCATAGTATTTCATACGCGAGGTTAGGTAAGCAGGGCCCTTTCCATGAAGTGCCTTGAATGTGATACAAAGAGTCATAAAAATAATCCTCTTCTTAACCGGGAGCCAATGCAATGCTCCCAGCCGTTGAGAAACTGATTCATGCTTAGGGATGTTCAATATTAATTTGGCTGCTGCATTCTGCAGGCGTTGCATCTTTTTAAAAAACTTGGGTTTGAATCCCCACATACAGTGCATTACCGTAATCTAGTCTAGAAAAGGCCAGCGCAGTCGCCAACGTTTTTGCTGCCTCCGACGGCACAAAGGGGCAAACCTTCCAAATCATTTTCAGAATGGACCAGAAGCTGGAAATAAGGCAATTGATTTGACTGTTGAAGGTCAACCTACAGTCAAACGTGATCCCAAGATTTTTTGCCTTAGAGACCGGTATTGGGAAGTCCCCCAGAAATACAGGCCACCACCTCCGAGACCAGGTCAATGGAATAGCACCCAAGAGAAGCACTTTAGTCTTAGTGCCGTTCAATTTAAGACAATTGGATTGCATCCAAGAATTGACATGGGTCATGCAGTTGTTAAAGCGATCGGCCACCTCATCTTCATTATTGGTTATGGACACAACTATCTGCGTGTCATCTGCCTAGGAGATTACCGAAAAACCAAACTGTCTAATCAAAGCAGCCAATGGGGACACATAAATAGTAAACAAAGTATGGCTCAGCGACGAGCCCTGTGGCACTCCGCACTGAAGATTAAAGGTTTGGGAGCTGGCCTCACCTAATTCAACTCAAAAAGATCTTTCTGTGAGGTATGATGTTAATAGGGTCATAGAGGATCCTTGGACATCCAGATCAAATAGTCTGTTAATAAGAATTTTGTGATTGATGGTGTTGAAGGCCGCCAACAGATCTAATAATATCAAGGCGGCCTTCCCGCTCTCGTCCAATGACTTCCTTAGCTCCTCACTTGTAGCGATGAGAGCAGTTTCCGTTCCATGACCCTCTCTGAACCCAAATTGAGAAGCAGATTGTTAGAGGAAACTAAAAAGCAGTGAGCTAAATATTTTGCAATTTCTCCAGGACCTTAGAACAGAAAGGAATTCTGAAGATTGTCCGATAGTTATTAGGCTCGGCTGGGTCTAGATGAGTTTTTTTTGTAGTGGTAACAACGATGCTACCTTCCATTGTTGTGTTTATATCTAGGACCCTAATTCGATATTCCAGATTAATGCCCTTATTTGGTTATAATCAATAATATCCTGATAAAGGCATAAGAATCATATCCATATTCAGTAATAGCCTATGCAGTCCAAAGCACAGCACGGCTACTCCCATCGAATCCTAGAAAGCACAACGAGTTCTTTAAACAAACCAAGCCTCCAGCAGCCCGGGAAATCCCCCCTGCTTTTGTTTTGATTTGAACAAGAACTCCTGGAGTCCAGAAAGAACTGTTAGTTCTTAGTGACGTCTTATGTCCAACCTTACGTCAAACCCGGCACCTTTCAGGTATAAATATACTAACAGTTGCCTTAAGCAAACACACGGTGGTTTGGAGCAGAGCGGCCATCTACTTGCCTGAGAGCCCAGCTGATGCGAGAGCCCACTGAAGCCGCCCCTCCCGTTTGACGCACTGAGAGAGACGCTGTCTTTTTCTCCAGCCGAGAAAACCCAGCTCCGGTGTTTCCAGCCTACCCTTGCGGGTTGCTGGAAGATCGAGTCCTGAGGTAAGAGATACCAGACCTCCCACATTCTGTTACCAAGGTACGGAGCTGACTAATCCCTTGAGAGAATTCTTGATGCAGATTCTTGGCAAATTAATCTTAACCAACTTAACTTAAACTGCTACTTACTCACTCCTTCCCAAGTATTAGGTTTAGGTCAGGTACACCGGGGTAGGCTTAGTTAGAAGCACCAGTTGAGTACGTTAGTCAATGTATTTATGTATGTATATAGTTTATCCATTTTAAAGTATCATATGGCTAAGAAACCATATTAATGCTTTTACAGTATTATTTCATAATACTACTTTTACTGTACGCACTTTACTTCACAATAAGTATTGCAATTGTGGCAATTCATTTCTCTTGCATGAGAAAGAAGACTGCTCAATAAATAACACCCTTTTATTGAAAACGCCCGTCTCTCTATTTCTCTGCACTCTGGTGAAACTAAGTATGCACGGTTGACTGAGTGAAATAGCTGCCTATTGTTTTCACACGACTCTAGAGATACACTCTTATTCTGAGAGAGCAAAGTTGTCATGTTTATGCGGTTGTCAGAAACTGAATCCCTTCTTGTCTGAATCAGGGAAGTTCAACCCTCCCTATTCATTCAAGAAAGTTTCTAATAACCTCTGAGCCAACTGGCGCAAACCTAAATTAAGTTTAACATAGTCAGTAGAGACCTAGATGACCTCAGTCCTACGTCTACATTGCTGTTTATGTTATTCCAATGCGCAGAGCCTATTGGGAAAATAGGAACTACACTACATGGCGCCCAACGTTTGGTAAGGCGATAATCTAACGCAAGACACTAGAGTAACTCAGTCATGCTTTTTCACACAGAACCTTTTTTTCCCGTAAAAACTCCAATAGACGTCTAGTGTGGGTGAAAGGTTAATATCCGCCCGATCTTAGTAGGATGAGAATCCTATGTATTAGTTTTTGGTTTGATCAACGTTAAAGGATATAGTGTTCCAAAATATTGTGCACCTAATCTTTGTTTCCTTGAAACTCGATCTGCAACAAAAAAACTTTCAGTCAGTAAAATGTCAGAAAGTGACGAAGAAAGAGAAAGAGAAGCCTTAGCAGCTCGACTCTTAGAGGAAGACACAACCCTCCAAGAAACTGACCCGAGTGTTATAATCATTCCGGTAAATATAAGAACTATAAGTATTAAACTTATAGAAAATGGACTGACACCACGAGGTGGTATAGTCATATTCGTGGTAGGGGCACATGAATATCGGCAGACAGAGGTATTCTATTCATGGATACATTTTCCACCAGCACACGCTGTGACAAAAGAATTCCACTATTACAAAATAGAGTAACCTTCGGGAGAATACACTCCTTTCGAGGGGATCGAAATCCCACTAAATTCCCAAGAGCACCTGCTCTGGTTTAATGGCGCCCTAAAACATAATAATCACATCACCAGGCTCGGTCCACTAGGCAGACCAGGAGCAACGTGGCCGGTTCTAGCCAGCTACACACCACATCCAGACATTGATAAAATGTCAGGCCAGGAACTTTTAGCTCAGCTAAAACTCTTAATTAAAATACATAGACAATTGGTCCAATAAGTCATGCGGACTTCAACAGTCTGCGCCTGGACCGCGCCCAGTGCCAGGACCCCTGGACCCCGCCGTCACCAGCCCACCCGCCGGACCTACGACGCCACCGAGCTCAACGCCGGCCGACTCCCGGGCTGCTACCGAGCCACCCCGAGATTCACCCACGGACCCTTCTGCTGCAACGCCTGCAAGTTCACCTGCATCCGGACCTGCACCACTCCAGCAGTGCTCAAGACCTCGACGAGCAACAGCAGCAACCACCAGAAGTGCATCCTGCTCAACACCCGCTCCGTCCACAGACACGCCGTCGAGCTCTGGAACCTGCTCGACACAACGTCACCAGACGTCGCCTTCCTCACGGAAACCTGGATGAACGCCTCTTCAGCGCCCGACATCACCATCGCCATCCCAGACGGCTACAAGATCATCCGAAGGGACCGCATCAACCACACCGGAGGAGGTATCGCCATCGTCCACAGGAACACCTTCCGCATCACGACCAACTCCCGACCACACCCTCGCTACCGCAGAGCACCTGCACTTTCAGGTCCACATCAACCCCAAGACCACCCTCAGAGGCACCTTCATCTACAGACCCCCGGGACAACGCACACAATTCAGCGAATACATCGCCGACTTCATCAGCCCGCACGCCCTCTGCTCCGCTGACTACATCCTCCTCCGGGACCTCAACTTCCACGTGGAGAACAACAACGACCGCAACACCACCACCCTGCTGGACAACCTCGCCAACCTGGGACTCAAGCAGCTGGTGACCACCCCCACCCACTACGTCGGACACACACTCGACCCCGTCTTCTCTTCCAGCAAGGACATCGCCTTCAGCCACGCCACCGGACTCCACTGGACGGACAACAGCTGCGTCCACTTCAGCTTCGGAAGGACCACGATCCACCACCACCAGCAACAGGTTGCACGCAGGAGCTGGAACAAGATCACAGCCGACCAGCTCGCGACCTCCCTGAGCATGAACCCTCCCACCAGCACAACGAACCCTAGGCAGGCGGCCACCAACCTCACGAAGTGGATCAGCGACTGCGCAGACGAGCTCGCCCCCCTGAGGACCCCACCCAGCAGACCTGGTAGCAAGAAAGCCCCATGGTTCACCGACGAACTCAACAACCACTATAACGATCCACTCCCATCAAAGTGCATCAAAGAAATAAATCATATTGTGATTCCCATATGGACGAAAATAATAAACGCCTCCCTATCCCAAGGAACCCTGCCTGATTGCCTAAAAACGGGTCAAGTGGTTCCCATCATCAAAAAACCCACAGCGGACCCAGCAGATCCAAATAACTTTCGCCCTGTGACCAACATCCCTATTCTTGCCAAACTAATTGAAAAATGTGTTCAAAACCAATTAAGCCAACACATCACGAACTTCTCACTACTAGACGATTGTCAGTCAGGATTCAGAACAGGACATAGCACAGAGACAGCGATCCTACATATTGTCGATGATGCACTACAGGCGTTAGACCTTAATCAGACATGTCTTCTTATCCTCCTAGACCTATCATCAGCATTTGATACGGTAAATCATGAAAAATTATTGAACAGGCTTCATAACAGGATGGGATTGGCAGGAAATGTGCTAAAATGGTTTGAATCTTTCCTTCAGAATAGAACACAAAGATTCCTGGTCAATCAGTCACTCTCAACATCAAGTCCTAATTCAATTGGAGTACCGCAAGGCTCTACGCTATCTCCATCACTATTTAACCTATACATTGAACCTCTCACAGAAATCCTTCGAAATTCAAAGATATCCTACCACATGTATGCGGATGATACGCAGATTTACATCAAGATAACATCCATGGAGGACGTCAAGAGAATGAATGAAGCCTTAAAAATATCGTTACAATGGCTAGCAGACAATCATTTGAAGCTAAACGCACAAAAAACTGAATTTCTATTAATCACACCACCAAATAAACACACAGAAGGGAAAGAATGGTGCAATATGATCACAGCATTAAACTGCACCCCTACACTTGTTGGATCTGCAAAATCATTAGGAATCACACTTGATGAGAACCTAAACATGAAAGGCCACATCAAAGCTATGGCAAAAAGCGCACGCTATCACCTGAACTACATCAGAAAAATTAAACCATTCATATCCACGACGGATCTCAAAATGGCAGTACAATCACTTGTCATTTCAAGGATTGAATATGGATGTACAACGCTAGCAGGGCTCCCAAAAATTTCAACAGCACCACTAAAGGCATGTCTCAATGCAGCTGCAAGACTGATAACAGGATCGAGAAAATTTGACCACATATCACCACACCTGAAAGCATTAAACTGGCTACCTTACGAAGCCAGAATCCAGCTAAAAATGGCATGCATAACCCACAAAGCGCTACACCACAACACACCTAAGTATCTGGCTCAGAAAATTAAAATCTCCGGAGGAAGCAGGCCGGCCAGGAGTGCAAAGGAGCTGCTACTGAGACCAGCCATCTTCAAGAAGAAGAAATCGTACGACAGAGCATTCTCAGGAGCAGCACCAAGGATCTGGAATTCACTTCCGCCAAGCATAAGAAAAATTACAGACACTACATCCTTCAAGAGGGAAACGAAAAGCTTCCTAATAAATAAGTTCCTTCCATAGGTCGGACCGAGGTCAAAAGAACACTTGATAAAGGAGTGAAAACAAAAGCTACACAAACAATAAGCATTTGGGAATCATTGATTCTAGACCACTCATTTCGGCCATATTCAAACATATATACTATCTATTATATATTACAAATATAAGTATTAATGTAAACATCGGAATATGACATACCATGTATATACTTACTATATGACGTCTAATGTATAATGTCTATCTATTGCTTTTGTATGTACCTACCTCTTTACATTGAATGATTTTACAAACTCTTGTCTATAACTACCTCACATAATGTAAAGCGCTCTGATACCTAAGGGTCTTGTTCGCGCTATAGAAAACTTTAAATAAATAAATAAATAAATAAGAGCTCCAAGAAGAACTGCCGAGCCCTCGAGAGAACCTGGTGCAGAGACCCAACACCGGACAACATGACTGCCCTCAAGCTCGCCACCCGAAAACACCACCAACTCATCCACGCCACCAAGAAAACTGCATTCAAGGAACGACTGGACAACAACGCACACAACAGCAAGGAACTCTTCAACATCGTCAAAGAGCTCTCCAACCCCAACGCCGGAAACAACGACATCACCCCTTCGCAAGACCTCTGCAACTCCCTCGCCTCCTACTTCCACAACAAGATCACGGACATACACAACAGCTTCAGCACTCAACCGAGTAACACCACGACCGAACCACCGCCCCCCACCACCACCCTCCGCGCCTGGACTCCGATCAGCACCGAAGACACTGTCCGCACGATGAACTCCATCCACTCCGGATCCCCGACCGACCCCTGCCCTCACCACGTCTTCAACAAGGCCGACGCTGTCATCGCACCCCACCTGCGGGACATCATCAACACCTCCTTCGACACCGCTACCTTCCCGGAGAGCTGGAAGCACGCCGAACTCAGTGCCCTACTCAAGAAGCCATCGGCTGACCCCACCGACCTCAAAAACTACCGCCCCATCTCGCTGCTCCCGTTTCCTGCAAAAGTCATCGAGAAGACCGTCAACAAGCAGCTGGCCGCCTTCCTCGAGACGAACTGATCCCTCGACCCCTCGCAGTCTGGCTTCCGGGCCAACCACAGCACCGAGACCGCCCTGATCGCAGTCACCGATGACATCCGAGCGCTGCTCGACAACGGAGAAACAGCGGCCCTCATCCTCCTCGACCTCTCTGCGGCCTTCGACACTGCCTGCCACCGTACCCTAGTACAACGCCTCAGCAACGTCGGAGTCCAGGAGAAGGCACTGGAGTGGATCATCTCCTTCCTCGCCGGAAGGACACAGAGAGTCCGCCTCCCTCCGTTCAGATCTGAAGCCACCGAAGTCATCTGCGGCGTCCCTCAAGGCTCCTCGCTCAGTCCAACCCTCTTCAACATCTACATGAGCCCCCTCGCGGATATCGCACACCAGCACAACCTCAACATCATCTCCTACGCCGACGACACCCAGCTGATCCTCTCCCTTACCAATGACCCCGCCACCGCCAGAGCCAACCTTCACGAAGGGATGAAAGAGGTAGCCGAATGGATGAAGAACAGCCGCCTGAAACTGAACTCAGATAAGACGGAAGTCCTCATCCTGGGATCCTCACCCGCCGCTTGGGACGACTCCTGGTGGCCCCCCCGCCCTAGGCAGCGCACCCAAACCAACAGACCACGCACGCAACCTGGGCTTCATCCTGGACTCCTCCCTCTCCATGACCAGACAAGTCAACGCCGTCTCCTCGTCGTGCTTCAACATCCTGCGCATGCTACGTAAGATCTTCCGGTGGATCCCCACCGAGACCAGGAAGACGGTCACCCAGGCCCTCGTCACCAGCCATCTGGACTACGTCAACACCCTCTACGCCGGAACCACCGCCAAACTCCAGAACAGACTCCAGCGGATCCAGAACGCCTCAGCACGACTCATCCTGGACATCCCCCGTCGCAGCCACATCTCCGGACACCTGAGAGACCTGCACTCGCTCCCGGTCAACAAGAGAATCACCTTCCGACTCCTCACCCACGCACACAAAGCCCTACACAGCCAAGGCCCAGGATACCTCAACAGCCGCCTCAACTTCTACGCTCCCAATCGCCAGCTTCGATCGACCAGCCACGCCCTCGCCGCCGTCCCCCGCATCCGAAGAGCCACCACAGGGGGACGGTCCTTCTCCTACCTCGCCGCCAAGACATGGAACTCCCTCCCCACTCACCTCCGCCTGACCCAGGACCACCTCGCCTTCAGGAAGCAACTCAAGACCTGGCTGTTCGAGCAGTAGCGGATCCCCCTCCCCCAGCGCCTTGAGACCCTCTGGGTAAGTAGTGCGCTATATAAATGCGATGATTGATTGATTGATTGAACAGTCCAACCGACAATTAATATTCCACAGCTGACCCCTCATCGGGGGAACACAAACAAAATCACACCACAGAACATACAATCATGTCTTGGTAAAGTACCCACAAAATGGGAACAAATTCCATTCTGGTTAGCACAAAAAATTACTCAAATAGAGGCAGTATTTCCAGATACTACTCCTACTGAGAAACACAGAATTCTGACTATCTGTCTTCCAATGGGGATCGCACCACATGTGGAAGACTGTCACACTTGGGGCACAGTCTTTGCTTCCATCTACACATAAACACATGGTGTCCCGTCTATGGCGGTCATACCAGATGTACTAAGACAGATTCAAAATAAATACGGTCCAGAACCTGCTTTAACTCTGGGTATGAAATTAGTGAAAGACTTCAAGCAGGTCTCGGCTATATTATTAGCCAACATAAAAGGAGAAGCAGAATCTGTGGCGATCCGCCAGAAATTGAAGGAAACAGATATAGCAGACCAACCATTTGAACTCGCCAGAATCATAGAAAAATCCTATGAAGAGCTAGGAAGAGATAGTTTGGGTGGGAAACCGGTAAAACCCCAACTAACTGAAAATCCTGAAAAAACATTTATTAAAAATAATTTAAAAACTCCAAAAAAGAGTTGGAATGGTAATAAACAATCCACTCCCAGGGAAAAACATTTCCAGTCCAGAGGAAGGTCTCCTCAGCTGAGAGAGAGATCTCCAGGCCGAGAAGACAAGTCTCTCCAAAGTGAACCCTCTGAAAGAAGATATAACCTTAGAGATAGGGATAAAATAAGAAAACCTGCCAGATATCAAGATGTTGATACACATCCCTCTCGATCCTTCTCACTCAATCTTTCTCGATCTTCCTCACAGAAATCGGAAAGAAGAGGAGGGTCAGAACACAGAGAAGAGCACGTCAAGTCCAAAGACAAGGAACCTGCTCACCAAAGTAAAAAATTACAATTCCCCAGAAAGAAGATAGCAAGTATTAAAATTAAACATGCAGAGAATTCTGAGGACACAACGGAGAGTGGGCACAGACAATGCTAGACAGCGCAGCAGAAGTGGCAATAGCTTGCAAGATCCTGATGAATCTTCTGGAGACAGTGGACACAAATGAATACATTCAGGTGAAAACTGCAGACACACGAGTTAGTGTGCCCCATAAACTATATGAAATAACATTACGTATAGAGGGAGATAGAACTAGGAAAATAAAAGGTCTCTTTTGGGAAAAACTTTCTAAAGGCTATGACATCCTGTTAGCTGAGAAAGACTGGCCACCAGAGTTTGTCAGGGAGTGCCCTCAGGGCAAAGAAATGATTATGCCTGCCTTCTCAAATCATATTCTGATTCATAAAAAATACACATTGGCAAGAAAATGGGCAGTGGCTCAAGCTCCTGCTTTATACAAAAATCATGTAGGATGGGATGAGGATTCTCCTCACCACAAAATCCAGTTAAAAAATCAGCCCACTGCACAAAGGCAGTACCCAGTTAAACAAGAAGCTAAAAAGCAGGTCAGGGAGATCTTAGATCACCTTGAATATCAAGGGGTGATCGAAACATGCACCTCTCAAATGAACAATCCTTTGTTTCCTGTCTCCAAGCCAGACGATTCATATCGTCTAGTTTTGGACTACAGACACATTAACTCCTGTTGTAAAACATTTGCAGAACAAAACTCACATAGTGCAGCACTAATGAATAACATTGTGCGCAAAAAATATAAAACGACATTAGATATCTCTAATGGATTCTTCTGTCAAAACATTGCACCTGAAAGCAGGTATTTGACCGCTTTCTCGATAATGGGTTCGCAAAAACAATTTTGCCGACTCCCACAGGGATTCAAGAATAGCCCAGGATTATTCTCAGCAAGGGTAACAGAGTTGCTACAAATATATGATGATGAGGCATTATCCTATGTCGATGACATCTATCTCACAGATGATGACCTGGAGACTCACTTAAAAAGAGTGAACACCATAATACTTGGGTTCGCATCAGAGGGTTACAAATTCAACTTTAAAAAGTCACGAATTGCCCATCTAACTGTCCTGTTTTTAGGATATGAATTATCAAGTGAAGGCAAAAGCCTGGCAGACAATTTCTTAGAAAAATGTGCTGTACTCCAGGCACCAAAAACGCAGAAGAATTTACAATCAATACTAGGTTTCCTGAATTTCGGAAGAACATACATTCTGAATTATGCAGAGAGGGTTAAACCTCTCTATGAATTAATAAGACCCGATTTCAAACAAATCAATTGGACTCAGAAACGCACAGAGATTGAGATCATTGCAAACAGACATGTTAACTAAAACAAAATTACAAACTCGCGAAAACATACGCAATCTTGTAATCCGAGTAATCCCAGGAAGAGGCGGATTCACATACCTGACCTCTAATGAGGGAGAAACGGTACCTATATCTTACAAATCACATTTGTACACACAAGTTGAAATGAAATTCAGCTCTACAGAAAAAATTCTGACAGCGGTTAAAACTGCTGTAGCAAAACAAAGAGCCCCAGCCCAAGGCAAAAGAATAGCTGTTTTCTCAGCAGAATCAGCCCTTGAGGCATTAACAAGTCCACGTAATCTGATTACAGTGGCCTTAGATCCAAATTGGATAGAATGGGAAAATTCTTTTGCTACAGAAGACGTGAAATACTATTTTGACCCGAAACTGAAAAAACTAGATGATCTAGAATATGAACGAGAATATCCTCTGCCAACTGAAATTCTGCCTCTGGAACAATACACCTGCGTAATCTATATGGACAGATTCGCACAACACTACGATGTAGATAAAAAATCCTACAATGCAGCGTGCGCGATTGTTAAAGGTCGCTGGCGCTCTGGTAAATTCAAAGCAATGATTACCAAAACTGAATCACTCAGATACTGTTCAGCTCAGCGAGCTGAAATAAGATCTTTAAAGATGGCGCTTGAAAATGCCCATCGCAAATTCCCCACACTAATAGTGTGTGATTCGTATTTCTGCGTCAAGTCTTACAACAATTACATGCAGACATGGAGTAAAAACGGTTACAAAGATGACACAGGTGCCACAATAAAGCATAAAACGCTTTGGGAACAAGTAGTTCTTTTAAAGAAAGAACTACGAAAGACTCACGTGATACACGCACTGAGTCATCGACGTGATGGCGTTCACGTTGCAGGGTATTCATTGGCTAACACAGCCACAGCGGAAGCGGTTCAACCGGCTTCCGTAGCCACTGAAAAGCGTTCAGAAAAACAAATAGATGGGGAAACCATGCTGGCAGTAAACGCCTCATTAAAAGGCGATTATGCAGCATTACCTCTCAACTATCCACTCAGTAATACATACATAATTGATGCAAACTCCGTTCCCTTTGCTTGAATCCCTGGAGTGGGGGGGATAGAGTAATTCCAAACACGAACCGGAGAGTCTTCTTGCTACAAGAAGCACATATGGGATTGGGTCTGAGGCACCAAGAGATCCTGAAATCTCTGATGGAATTAAAATCAGAGTACTGGTGGCCGGGAATGAGCGTACATATCTACAATTTTGCAAAAAATTGTGAGGACCGCAACAGAGATCGCAGTTGTGAACCGGACCAGCCAACAGCCCAGATACCACTATTAGATAGCATCAGGCTATCTATAGCGCAGAAATCCAGCCGTAAAAATGCGTCCCATAATTATAAAGACTTAATTCACTTAAAAATGTAGACCCCAGCACTCGGCTGACGCCAGAACTGGTATAAAAGATTTGCGAGTCTTTATCGGTACATACGCAATTGGCATGCTACATTCTGATCAGGGTCCTGCGTTTAGCTCTCGAGCTTACGAAGAGGCCATGAACAGCATGGGCTTTGCATTGCGGTACTCTTCTCCCTCCCATCCTGAGGGAAATGCGGTTGTGGAAAGAAAAAACCGGGACATAAAGCAATCTATAACGGCGAGGGTATTAGGTTCGGGTGATGGGTGGGTCAAACATTCAACAAGTGTCCAACGTAGTCTTAATAATCTGCCAAGAAATTCTCTAAAAGGTCTCACTCCATACAAACTATTGTTCGGAACTAGAATGCTCATTCAGGATCTTGATTGTCACACTTCAGTGGTAGAAGAAAAATCCTTTGATATCAAAGATCGTTTGGCTGTTTTACAGGATTTAAATGAAACAAGAAAAAACCTGAGTAACAAAGTTGAAACAACAGCCGACAGCCACTGAAGAAAAACCACCTGTCCCAGCAAGACCTGTCTGGATTCCAAAGATTGGGGATCTGGTCAGAGAGATGACAGTGGTAAAGAAGGAATTTGGGCCTTCTTACAGAAAAGCAGTACCTGTCTTAGCTATCAGCGGAACAAGATCAGTTGTACTACCGCCTCTTGCTGGTAAAAAGGAGAACAGAGTTGTATCCATCAACCTGGTAAAACCACAATCATGTGGCCAATAATAAGTAGTAGGCCAAGTGGACTCCCAAGAAATAGCAGAATACCGAAATTTGCTACAATCCAAGAGGCTCATACTGAGAGACTAATCACATTTGATAAACCTGCAGTGAATAACAAAGGACTATGCAATAATGCCATGGAACTAGTGCCTCTTGAAACCCAAATTGCAACAGTTTGTCAAGAAACACCCGTTTACAATGATGTAGCCTCTGACTATGCTAATGAAACAAAGAAAAATGCAAAAGCAAATGAAAATCCGGAAAAAATTCCAACAATTGACAGAACTGCATCTGGCTACTACATCAATTTCGACAACTTCTCTGAAGATCCAAGCGAGCATGAAGAAACGCCCCCAACAAAAACTTTCAAAGACAAAGTAATTGAAATTTTTCACCAACTAAAAGAAACATATCTGATTTCACCATGGATTGAATTTTGGATTGTGTAAGTTGTACTTACTCTCCTGCTTTGGCTCATTATGGTTCTGTTTGGGAAAATTCATTGATGGAAAATACAGTACAATGGACACAGCAAGTCAGAACATCAACTTGGTCCTAAAGCCTCACACATCCTGAAAAGAGAACTGACATCAGTAA
Organism: Lissotriton vulgaris; assembly: GCF_964263255.1. Lineage (NCBI taxonomy): Eukaryota > Metazoa > Chordata > Amphibia > Caudata > Salamandridae > Lissotriton > Lissotriton vulgaris. Next base: position 11,826,464 of record NC_141690.1, on the reverse strand, counting down.
ACATCTCAGCCAATCTAATACCCGGAGGGGTAGCATGGGACAGAACTGATTATGACATTTTTGGCCCGGTTGAGCTCTTGAAGTATCCACACCAGTTTAAGGTTTCATTAAGTGACTTTGTGACACCAAGTACATTCTCTGATGATTAATAATATGATGTCAGATTTAGTAATGTCAGCAAAATTTACAGAGCATGATTACTTACAGGGTTCATCGAATTATGAAGAGTTATACTGTTATAATCATTATGGTGATCACTATTTGCATACAACTGCTCAGCCTAGAAATGTTTTATCTTATAACCAATGGGAACACTGTCCAACTCCGCCAAAAGGCAGTTCGAAAACATTTTATGAGAAATTCCAGTACTTCTCAGGGTTTAATAACAGTGATCAAGAATTGTTTTATTTTAAAATGTTATTTAGGACAGGAATGAAAACAATGTTGACAAATACTAAATTGATTTATTCTGAAAATTTTTATGACAAAAGGTCTACATTTGGTTTCGAATTTTAGAAAAACACCATTGAAACAAAAACGATCTGGGGTTCCAAAGATTGGCAAGTACAAGGTCTAGAAGCATTATTTAGGGCCTGCATGATCCCAGAACAAATGATATTCTTGAATGACACAATTCAACAAACTACTTGTCTTGGCCTAGCTAAGATAAAAGACTTAAATACACTGTCTATTCCGAAACCCATAACTGATAGTGATAGCACTACAGATGTGGAGAAAGACTTATTCCATATTTTACACCAAAACAGAACACATCCTGATTAGAAAAAGTGGTTGATCTGGCCAACAGACACGAATAACTGTCAAGATAGATTCCTGAACAAAACACAGGGGTTCAAAATGACCAGACCCAAGATACTCCGAGAGACAACATCCAGGGATAGTTACAACATACAGTGTAGGGAAACTATGCCTTGAGTGGCTAGAGAAATCCACACTGGCTGAAATTAAGCATCACTTGACTTTACTTAAAGACGGTGCTGACTTGCGTGATTTCATATTGGGACCACGCAAACAGCGTCAAAAACCGTTTCATAGCGGCCGGTATATACGCTGCGTATAACGAAGCTTGGAAAGTAATGCAATTTGAAACAGCAGAAAAAATACGAGAAATTGATCATATAAATTTGGAAAAATCCCTTTCTGTAGTGGACAATGGGTTAACGACTCCGTACTCCAGAATATATTCACTGGACAGCATTGTATCATCTGCTCTTGATATATTAGAGCAGGACTTACTAATGTTACAACATGGACAGTCCCAATTACGTTCTATTGTACAGCTTGGTTGGACGTTGCAAAATCTGCATTCAGGCTATGTACCATGGCGTTTAATCAACACAACGTCATTATTCGGTATCTTTAACCTTACTGATAAACAAATCAGTTTGGGACAAAAAGGAGCCGACTATACGATTCTGAGCATTGAAAAACTTGAGAGATTACCATTGACCATGTCAGAGAGACCTGTCATTGAAAGGACAATACATGGAACGATTACAATTCTGATAACAACTTTCCAGTTTAAATACTGCCAAGAGCATATACCTGCAGGCCAGTATGAAAGGTTGGGTAAAGAATAAATCAAATCAACCTGGGATTTACCTTATACACACAGATGTTATAGCGAAGGGAACAAGGAGGTATTCCTTAGTGGTAAAAATTTTAAAAAATCAGTAAGCGGTACACTTCTGTGTCAAGGTATTAATTTGCATGGAGCCTGCGAAGGGTCTTCGAATAAGCTTTCATGTCACCTGCATGGCACGCCTGCAAAACAGATAGAGCCATTTTTTAGACCACTTTCTAACGGCAGGTACGTTTTAATAAGTGACCACAGCTGTTGTGGCATGCTGCCAGGAAAAGCCTATCTGACAACTGTAACTTCCAGGGCCGTTTGCTGTATGCAAGTATTGTATCCAAACAGCAATCCAGATATGGGGGCTGCGTTATGGCCTTCGTTGAATATCTCTTCTATTCGAATTGATACTTTAAGCAGAATGAAGTCTATTCTTTTACAGACAACTGTGCCTTTAACGTCATCCAAAGAAATGTATGATCGGCAAGTGGCAAGGACATCGGCAGAGATACATTTCCTTTTATTGACAAATTGCCCCGTGCATTTCGTAGAAATACTAAGCCAAATCTTAAACATGTCTGATACCAGTGGCATCGCACATGTATTTAAGACAATTTTTTTGGGACTGTTAGCACCCTTTGAAACAGTTCTGGGCATCTTCCCGAATTTTGTCCATTCTGTTTTTGGCGGCCTACCCTTAATCTTGGGATTTGTGGCAGGAATTTTATTTATGCTCCTTCTGCACCGATATGGCAAGCCAATCCACAGACAAGACTCCAGCAACGATGGAAGAAACGATCCTAGCAATACGATACCGAGACCGTATCTCTAAGGTCCTCGGATTGGCCCGGCTAAGAGATCTGAATACAACCTGGTTTCTTCCATTCAGACCAATCTGGCAGAATTGCATCTTACCTGTGCTTCGATGTCTGCTATACGGAGAAGAATGCGTGTTGGACGTCTGTCTTACACTACCATCAGCAGTAACAAAGGATATCGATACTTTGCTAGGTCCTGTAACGACTCATGCATCGTGTTGTCCCCAGCGGCTACCCATTCTGATGACGGCATTCGTTGAGACTTCACCACTACGAGTAGGTGGCGGTGAGGTACGAGAGGAAAGCAGCACCAAACAGGTACAACCTTCTGTGAGCATTGCTGATCCAAACATCGATGATAGCAATCACACAGAGAACTGCACAGTGCAGTATTTTCGAACTTGGTCGAACTTTCACCTGATGTGGTAGACCAATTTTTTGCGAGTCTGTCTGAAATAATGTTCTCTCCTGAGCAACGAGAATTAAAAAAAAATTTAACAAGCACACAGCGTTCCCTGAACTCTGAATTCGGCCTTCAGTTTTGATAAACAAAGCTACCGAAAATATTTGGAACTATTTTTTTCCCCTGAAACAAAATTATTTTGGTCCATTTTCCAAAATATTTACTTTTTTTTGGCACATGGTACTCTGCTTAAAGTAGAACTATTCTTAGATAACAGAGCTTCTATTTTTAGGATACTAGAGACAATATTTTACCTCAGCCTCTATCACATATACAGCATTTTTGTATAAATATGTGATGGAATGGTCTTGTGCTTCTTTTCTGTATTCAGGGCCATTTCATGTGTAATTTTCACAATTCGTTCAGCTGATATATATATATGCATTTATCTGAATGATGACACTGCTTGAAAAGCGTACAGTACCAACACTCATTTTCGTGTATTTACCATATACCATTTCAAATGCGAAATATGTATTTTGGGGTGGGTTGGAAAACACACATGCATCATTGAATGTTTACTATTGCTTAGTTTTTTTTAGAAATGATGGACATCAATCCGTGGAGTGGGTGTTGTGTTTATATCTAGGACCCTAATTCGATATTCCAGATTCATGCCCTTATGTGGTTATAATCAATAATATCCTGATAAAGGCATAAGAATCATATCCATATTCAGTAATAGCCCATGCAGTCCAAAGCACAGCATGGCTACTCCCATTGACTCCTAGAAAGCACAACGCGTTCTTTAAACAAACCAAGCCCCCAGCAGCCCGGGAAATGCCCCCCTGCTTTTGTTTTGATTCGAACAAGAACTCCTGGAGGCCAGAAAGAACTGTTAGTTCTTAGTGACGTCTTATGTCCAACCTTACGTCAAACCCGGCACCTTTCAGGTATAAATATACTAACAGTTGCCTTAAGCAAACACACGGTGGTTTGGGAAAGAGCGGCCATCTACTTGCCCGAGAGCCCAGCTGATGCGAGAGCCCACGGAAGCCGCCCCTCCCGTTTGACGCACTGAGAGAGACGCTGTCTTTTTCTCCAGCTGAGAAAATCCAGCTCCGGTGTTTCCAGCCTACCCTTGCGGGTTGCTGGAAGATCGAGTCCTGAGGAAAGAGGTTCCAGACCTCCCACATTCTATTACCAAGGTACGGAGCGGACTAATCCCTTGAGAGAAGTCTTGATGCAGATTCTTGGCAAAACAATCTTAACCAACTTAACTTAAACTGCTACTTACTCACTCCTTCCCAAGTATTAGGCTTAGGTCAGGTACACCGGGGTAGGCTTAGTTAGAAGCACCAGTTGAGTACGTTAGTCAATGTATTTATGTATGTATATATTTTATCCATTTTAAAGTATCATATGGCTAAGAAACCATATTAATGCTTTTACAGTATTATTTCATAATACTACTTTTACTGTACGCACTTTACTTCACAATAAGTATTGCAATTGTGGCAATTCATTTCTCTTGCATGAGAAAGAAGACTGCTCAATAAATAACACCTTTTTATTGAAAACGCCTGTCTCTCTATTTCTCTGCACTCTGGTGAAACTAAGTATGCACGGTTGACTGAGTGAAATCCCTGCCTATTGTTTTCACACAACTCTAGAGATACACTCTTATTTTGAGGGAGCAAAGTTGTCATGTTTATGCGGTTGTCGGAAACTGAATCCCTTCTCGTCTGAATCAGGGAAGTTCAACACTCCCTATTCATTAAAGAAAGTTTCGAGTGACATCTGAGCTAGCTGGCGCAAACCTAAATTAAGTTTAACATAGTCAGTAGAGACCTAGATGACCTCAGTCCTAGGTCTACACTGCTGTTTATGTTATTCCAATGCGCACAGCCTATTGGGAAAATAGGAACTACACTACACCATACTTCAGGGAATTTTCCATGCAGTATTATTCCTCAAAATAGATCATCAATTATTTGCCAAGAGTCTAAGGTAAAGGGAGTGGGAGGAAGACTAAAAATATCCGGTTTAGTAGGAGAAAAAAACTTTAATTGTTACCTCTAACCGGTATGATTGAAAATATGGGGAAAATAGAAGAAATTGGGGGGGGTCAATGTGCCCTAGTTCAGCTGGCCAACATGTTTCTAGCCCTACCCCTATTCTTCAGGACCAAAAAAGATACTCCCTAATACCACTCTTTTATTACTCTTCTAATAAAGAGAAATGGACTGTGGAGAAAAATATGGTAAAATTCATACAGCACCGATTGTTGTTTGTACCATTATATTCTGTTGTTAAACTGTATAAAGGGCTTTAATGACAGGGATTCTGAACAGCGAATGTTTCCTGTTCTGCAAGTATACTGCCACTTCAGCCAAATGTATGCGAATGGAGGTGTAAGCCAGACCTGAGTGTTGTAAATACAGTAGAAGGCATACAATGTCATGTACTACCAGCGTAAAAAGATCAATGTGTTTGGGTAGGCAGTAGGGGACTAACCTCTTCCACTTTGCCACATAGCAGGCCTGAGAAATGGGATGCCAAGCTTCTAAATACGGACATGCACTCAGTTGGAAAATTGAGATACCCAAACTCCACGAGCTCAGGAGACAGATTGCTAGGTTGAGCTGCCTGACCATGCCCTGGTGCTGTGTGAGAAGAGCTGGCCTGTAGGGGAGCATTGCATGCGGCACTACTAACACCTCGAGTTGGGTTGTGTACAACGGATGTCTGCCCCACATGGGAGCTACCAGGATGAGGTTCAGAGAGGTCTGTCTAAGCCTCCAGACCACGTCAGGAAGCAGCGGGAGAGGAGAAAAAGCATAGGCAAATATCCCCGACCTATTCGTCCATAGTGCTTTGCCAATGGACTGATGCTTGCGGTAACCTGTAGGCGAAGCTTTGGTATTTGGAGTTTTTTGTGGTTGAGAAAAGACCTACTTCGGGAAATGACCAACGGTGGAAGTATGGGAGCAGAACTGGGAGGTGGAGTTTCCTCATGTGAACTCGTTGTTGCATCCTGCTGAGCAGGTCAGCTAACTTGTTATCCTTTCCCCGAAGGTACTCTACTGGCACGTGAAGCTTGTGATGAATCGCCTAATGCTCTGCGTCAACTTGTAGCACTGGGGAGAATGTGTGCCCCCTCCCTCATACCTTCTTACCCCCCGTTTTCGAAGTTAATGCATGGCAGTCATGGACTGTTTTGTGAAGTATGTGGCAAAAATAAATTTTGCGGGCGGGTTGGACTGCCAGCAAATACAGGTAGTTGATATGGAAAAACTGCTTAAGGGGCATAAATAAATCCTGCACAGTCCTATCCAGAAGATGCTCCCCTCAGCCTGTGATAAAGGTGTTCATGGTAATGGGCACATGGTCACCTGTGGGATTGAGTCTATAAAGGGCCTGCCCTGCAAAAGGTTGTTGCTGTTCCACCATTGCAGAAAGCGATGGGTGCAGGCCCAAATCAACACAAGATTCTCTCATGACTGAATTGAGAATCACCCCTAAAAAGGGCTGTTTCTGAAGTGGGCGGAAGGGAGATTTACCCACATTGATAGTGAAGCTAAGATTGTGGAGGAGATCTACAGTGAGCTGAGTGTATGTGAGACACTGCTCCTTGCTCACACTCTGTCAACCAGTCATCAAGGAGTGTTGAAATCTTTGTCTGGGGAGGGGTGTACCTTTCTTCATTTTGATAATGATGATGGCGCGCACACTGTTGGCGGTCATGAGAACAAAGTCTTTTCCCTTGATACCAATCAGCTACTCCATGGCGAGTCCGTAGTGAGGTGAAGCAGTGCTGTTTTGCCTTGTGAAGGCTAGTGATGAAATGTTTCCAGGCAGTCAGAAGCAGTGAGACCAGGTCTGGGATGGGTTTGCCTTACCGTCACATGTGAGCATGTGAAAGAAAATTGCTGTCCCACCACTGGAGCGCCGCGTCATGATGACGTCATCACCCCACCAGCAAAGAGTTGAGACAGCACGGACTGCAGAAGAAGAGTTGCCTGGTTAGCGGAGTGCATACACAGGAAAAGAATGAAGGGCAGGCTGGGTAATGTAGTCCCTAGCTACAAAGCCTGATCCACAAACAATGACAATGTATGCAGAAAGGCATGCTGGGTTGCCTGCGTGTCACATCTCATGGGGACTGCTGTATTTCGCAAGGAATGACACTGGGAACATATGCATGTTGGGTAGTGTAGGCAAGAGTGCATGGATAGGACTTATCATCAACACAAGAGTACACACCATTAATGAATCCTGTACAAAAGCGCAGAAAGGCTCAGCCACAAATTTGCAGCTATTTACACCGGTCTACGTCCCTTATCTGAGGGAAAGCATTGGGGAAATTGACAAGTGCACTCAATGAGCCATTTACTCGCAAAGTCTGCAAGGATGTAATTACACGGGTGGCCGGTAAACTCCGCCAAGCACTAGCGGGCAGAGTTTGTGACAAACTACAAGCTCCAAGTGGAGAGATGAGTGCGCATAACTTTGAGAACTCTGCAGGCAGAGCGGAGTTTACCATCCATCCCGAATGTTGATTAGGATGCTGGAGTTAATATCCCTGGCAGTGGTGTCTGCAGCATCCAGGGCCCACCTGATGGTGGGGTTAGAGATGGTCTGTCCCTCGGCCACGAGGTCCTGAGCCATCTGCCTTGATTTATCCGGAATTGTTACATGAGTTCTCCCATCTCATCCCATGATCTTGGTCCAAGAGGAGGCACACTGAGTTGGTAATGTGCCAATGGGCGGCAGACTGTGCGGCCACTCTTTTGCCTGCAGCATCTATTTTCTTGCTTTTCTTATCTGGTGGCAGGGCATCTCTAGGACCTAGGGCATTCGTTTGTTTACAGGACTGTGCACAACCAGAGAGTCCACGTAAAGATGCCCTCTAATGTAAGGGGTATCTGAGGGGGAGGCCTTCTACTTTTTATCAACCCTGGGTGTGACCACTCCGGCTTTAACAGGGTCTTTAAACACTTAGAGGGTGAATTTTAACATGCCTTTTGAGCACTGGCAGGTATTGGCTTTAATGATTTGTGTGGGTAAGTCTCCCAAAAAAAAATCATCCTCCTCAGTGATGGTATGCAGGTCCACCTTATGGAAAGTGTGCGTCTTGTAAATGGCCTTGTGATAAGAGGTAGTATCATACGGTGGGCAAGGCTCTGCAGGACAGAGGTCAGGGTTGTTGCCTACTGTTGGGAAAACCCCATAATCATCCCAAGGATCATCTTGGGGCTCCGGGTCGTATGGGATATCCTATGGGTCCGCAATATCTATCGGGCCACCCTAACCGTAGAAGAAATGTGAGGACAACCCTGGCGAAGTTGGTTCAGGTGGTCTCTGTTAGATTAGGGTAGGTGGAGGGGGGTAAGATGTTTTAGGCAGATGAGGAGGAGAAGGCAGAGAGCTGGTGCCCCTATCTCTAGGTTTCTTGGGCTTGGGAGAAGGTTGTGGCTCGAATGTGAGAGTCTTCTCAAAGATAAGCTTACATTTTCAAGGAAGTGCCTATTCCACTTTCTATGGCAGTTTGGCAATAATCTTACCCGTTTGAGGGTGAATGAAAATAATCCTTGGTCTGCCGTCCAACTTCTCCTGAAGCAGCTGCAAAATATGAGCCTTGAGGTCCCCTGATCTCGTTGATGAAAGCACCCTTGGATAAGCAAGTCTGAACCAATTAGTGTTTAGGTTCCGAAGTGGATATCGACTTCAAAAGCTGTTTTGGCTCCGAAGCCGTCTCATTGTCGAAGGGTGTTTTAGCTCCAAATGATGAGGTTAAGCCAGCACCAAAGAACAGGATGGCATTGAGGGCTCTGCTGGCACGGAGGAAGGCTGGGTCTTATGCAGCAGTCTCTGCATTGGAGTCAAAGTCAGCTCGGCTGGGATGCAGTGGTGGCCAAGAAGGCTGTTCTGCTGGTAGGGGATTCGGCGCCTGGCTGCCCGAAGGGCAGTGGTCGATCAGCTGGTGTGAGTGATGGAGCACAGCACTTATGGTGCTCGTCTGCTAGTGGTAGGCTCAACTCCAGACTGAAGAAGGCTGGTTGCCCTGCAGACTCAGAGGCGGCCGATTGTTCTTCAGTCTGCTCCGCAGATGTTGTGGTACTATCGTCTTGCGGCTGTTCCATCTTGCTTCGAGCAGGCTTCCAGTTGTGTCAGTACCGAGGGTATTCATGAGCTGGAAGGTGAGGCAGGCAGAGGAGGAGGTCTCGCTGTGCTCTGGCGACAAGCAAAGGTTGCAGATTGAGTGGCTATTGTGTCACTAATATTTGGAGTGGCACTGTGGATAATATGGAAAAGGGGTCCTTTCCACTACAGCCTGCGCATTCTCTATGTTGGTGGCCGAGAAGAAAGGTCAAGGGGGTTGAAGCGTCGACGAATATCCAGGGTCGGACCAGATGGGACTGTGGCGGAGAACTGCAAACGCAAATGATGCTTACAGGAGTGGAAGCACCTGAAGGCTCCAATGATGAATGCCATGGGGCATCAACTCGGAGTTTCAGCAACACACGTCAGAAACAGTTGGCGAAAGAAAGCAATCTAACAATGGAACCAATTATCATCTGTAATACCTGTTATAGGAGGAGTCATAAGACCTTGTGACTTGAAAAACTTCTTAGAAGAAAAATAAGTTGTACATGTCCAGACCAACACTAGATGGAAGGAGTATGCAGAGTATGTAAATCTACAGCTTCAAATGCCACAAACATACAAGTTCACGTAACAAAGCTCCTAAATTACACCCCACTGCCTTGACTAGTTGTGTTTAAACTCAAAGAGCAAAAAAAGTATTGTTGAAAGCTTTTAGAACTTCTTCAAACACTGCTTCTGGGTTTTTACAGAATCAATCCATCCCCATGAAAACACTACAATTACTAGACACAGAATCTTTGTTCCTATAATTACAATAGCCAAGATTGAGTTCATTATTATAGACATATTTGTCCCTGGCTGGTTGGGTTGTATTTAAGTAGAAACTGCCAATACTGACCATGGATTGTTTTGTTTGTAAGAGGGTAGAATACACTAAGCCTAAGCTGATCATATTGCTAGGTCAATTAAAACATTGGTTCCTGCCAACACGAGTGTGTGGTGGTAATTTCTCCCTCAGATATACTATTTTTATGTACTACTTTAAAGCACATGAAGCACCTGCCGGCTAATGAAAATACTGCTTGCCCTGGCATACTACTGTTAGGAATTTTAAAAAGTATACCACCTAATCAACAAGTTATTAACAAGTTAAAAACCTAATCAACAAATTAAAAAAAGTATACCACCTATTCAACGCCGGTGGGCCGGCAGGACGGGGATGTGAAAATATGCGTCCTGCAAATCCAACGCAACCATCCAGTCTTCTGGGTTTAGGGCAGCCAAGACCTGAGCTTAAGTCAGCATCTTGAACTTCTCCTTCCGGAAGAAGCCGTTGACGTTCCGTAGGTCCAAGATAGGGCGTAGGCCCCCTTTGCCCTTCTTGGGAACCAGAAGTAGTGGGAGTAACAACCACACCCTACTTCTGGCCCAGGAACGCGCTTGATGGCCCCCTTGGCCAAGAGGGCCGTAACTTCCTCTTGCAGAAGTTGCAAGTGATCCCCCGACACGCGGTGGTACTACGGTGGCATGGCTGGAGGGGTCGCCTCGAAGGGGAGGGAGTAGCCCCTTCGGACGATTTGCAGCACCCACCTGTCCGATGTGATGGAGCGCCAGTGGAGGAGGTGATGGCGTACCCTGACCCCCACTGGCGTTGAATGGGCCTGAAAGCTCGGACTAGGAAGGCTTTGAGGCGGATGCTGTGGGGGGGAATGTGGACAGGCTGCGCCGTTGTCCCCTGTTAGCGCCGCAACGGTAACCACGCTCGCCGCCACGCTGAATTGTAGTCTTTGGCCCGTGGCTGGCAGGACCTGTGGGGCGCCCCTCCTGTGGCCACGAAAGGAGCGCTGGGCAGAAGTTTGCTGACGGGGGGCCGATAGGCCCAAGGACTTGGCCGTAGCCCTGGAGTCCTTAAAGCGTTCCAGCGCACTATCTGCCTTGCCACAGAAGAGGTGGCTGCCATTAAATGGCATGTCCATAAGGGTGTTTTGGATATCGGCCGAGAAGTTGGCAGACCTCAGCCAGGCGTGGCGGCGAACCGCCACAGACGTGGAAATCGCTCTTCCCAGCGAGCCAGTGGTATCCAGTCCACACCGTATTGAATACTGTGCTGCGTCTCTTCCCTCAGCGAGGGCTTGAGCGAGCTTCGCCCGGGCCCCCTCCGGGCACTCAGGCAGCACTGCCGCGACAGTATCCCACAGAGAGTGGGTGTAACGGCCCAAGAGGCACGCGGTGTTGACTGACAGTAATCTCAAACTTAGGGAGGAGAACATCTTCTTTCCGAATTGCTCATACCTCTAGGATTCCCGATCTGCTGGTGCAGTCGGGAATGCGGATTGGGAAGTAGAGGCCTGGATAACCAGGCTCTCGTTAGTGGGATGGGTGGACAAGAAACTAGGGTCGCCCGGAGCAGGGTGGTGGCGCCTAGCGACGTTCGTATCTACAGGGGAACCTGTAACGGGCCTGGACCAGGTGCCCAGCAGGACGTCCGTGAGAGCCTCATTAAACGACAGTAGAGGCTCTGGAGAGCTTACCTGCGGTTTAAGGACCTGTGTGAGGATGTTAGACCTCACCTTTGCGACGGGGAACTCAAGAGACAAGGCCTTGGCCGCCCTCGTCAGCGCCACACTATAAGCTGCCCCCTCCTCGTAGCCACGGTAGGAGGGGAGACAGAACCAGTGTCTGGAGAGGTATCCAGGCCACTGGCTTCCCCTAGTTCCTGTGTCCAGTCCTGAAATGACTGGCCAGGAGATCCTCAGACCACCCCCCAGTCTCCCTCGTCGTCCATGTCCTGAAAATCAGGTGTAAAGGATGGACCCAGATCCTCGAAGAACTCCGCTTCGGCCGGCGCCGAATGCGGCATCAAGCGATGCCGCTCTGACACCGGATCCGGACCGAGGGGTGGACCAGGGACGGCGTCGTGCGGGGACGACGACGAGGAGGACACCCTAGGGGCCGACGCCGGCGGGGTCGTAAGGTCGACCAGCTGCGACCCGGATCTGGAACCGGATCCAGCAGGACCTTGTGGCGTCGGGACCAAAGTCGTCAACGGCGCAGGGGCTGAAGAACCCGACGGCGCCGGGGCGGAAGCACCCGGCCCACTTGGACTCCCAGTCGGTGCCGCTTGGCCTGAAGGCGCCGCGGAACCAAACGGAGGAGAGAGCGACCTCATGGCCATGAGGAAGGCATCGATCTCCGGCGACGCGTTCTGCCCAGGGCCCGGCGGGTATGGAGCAGGCCGCGGAGCCGCGTGGGTGGTGTCACCCGAACCCCCGGCCTCATCGCCTCTTCGACTTCTTGTGCCTCTTACCTGAGGACTTGGAGCCCGACAAGTGGTGTCGACTCACCGACCTGTGATGACTCCGGCCCGCGACCGATCCCTCGACCTCCTTCCGGACCGGGACCTCGAACAGTGTAGGGCCGACTGCCGGAGCTCGAGGCGCTTACGGGACTGCTCCCACCTAGCCTTCGACAACAAGACCCGACAGTCGGGGCACGACTTGTCATCGTGGTCGGGCCCCAAGCAATGTAGACACCGGCGATGGGAGTCGGTAACCGACATCAGTCGGTTGCAGTCGGCACAGGGCTTGAACCTGGGCATCCCTACTGGCATCAATGGAGTTGTGCGACCCGAAACGGATCCAAAAAGGATCGAAAAAGCTTAGTCAAAAAGTGACTAAAGGGTACCACTTTCTCCGGACCTGCGCTTGCTGAGGCGGAAAAAAGAAGAACTGACGTCAGCGCGCGAGGGCGGCGTCTAAGTACTCAGACGACGTCATCCCGGTGCCAACATCACCGACGACGGACATGGAGCCGCAGACGACGCCTACCGACGCGCAGGGGTAATGCTACGCACAATTTTCCGGATCCAGTCTGACGCCTGGGAATATTCTAGGTAAATATTCTAATACTAACCTGTTTCTTTCAGATACTCTAACCAACTGCAGAGTCCTTGCCTTAGAATGTACCCCAGGCTCGATTTCGAGAATTTTGTAGCAATTCTCCAGCACACCTCTAGTGGCGTCTGTGAGGAAATTGGGTGTATTATATTGTTTGTGGTTGGGTGATATCACCATGTAATACACTACCAACCCATTTACGACCAGTCAGGTTTCGTTTGTTAAACCCTTAGCTCAATCCTGAGTATCTGTGGCTGTGCGCAGTCAAGCTTACACAAAGAAACATGTGTAAAGAATCTAACCAGCACCAAAAGGATTGAAAGAGAAATCCATGAGACACTCAAGAAATACGATACAGATTTATAAAAAAAACTATTTCGATTTTTATGCAATTGTTAACATCAAAACAAAAAAGGCTCACAGGGAGGTTTCAGAGATACAGAATTTACAAGGTATAGTTAATCATCACTTTTTACTTAACCACACCAGCACTGGCAAATTTAACGAATTTGACACATAACGTTTCCAAGAAAAACTTTGGTAATATCAATGAGATTATTTAGAGTTACTTTAGGCAACCAACTTCGGCAGGGAGCTAGTAAGGAGGACCAACAAGGTCTACCGAAACAGTTACCTCGTCTAGGAAGGCAGTCTCCATTTCAAATCCAGCATTAGTGGCTCTTTGCCAATGACTTCTATGGAATGGTCTAGATGCAAGGTGTACAGATGCTGAAGATTCTGAAGGATGCTGAAGATACTGTGCGGTCGACAGGGATCTTCCTGGGGCTACTCCTGTGTCGACGTGCTTGGCGAGGCAATTCTAACCACAGGGACCAATGTTTCCCTAAGTCCTCTCGAGATTGGCTGAAGTCCAGTTGTCACTGGGCTACCATTTGCCCAGTACAGCAATTTTAGTCGTTTTTTTTATTTTTTTGGGCAGTAACTTGCGTTCTGACTTTTGAGGCTTGGATCTTGGTCCCTTAACTGCATGGTGGTTCTGAGAAGTTAGCCTGAATGATGTCCACTGTTCTAGTGGGCACCTTGCACCAGTCTAAACGACCCTTATTGATGGTGGTTGTAAAGTCAACCTTACAGAGAAGAGATCCTAGTGGTAGCATGGACCAGCAGTCATAGACTAAGACTTCAGAGAGCATGTGAAGCAAGCTGTTTTACCAATTATAATCCCTTGAATACCAAATGAAAGGACACCACGCAAGGTATATAAAAAATATATATGTATTTATTTCTAACACAACCCCTCTGAACTCTTTATGAGGTCAGAGATCGAAGTACATCACAAGTTACTCAATTGGCATACGATAAGTTGCACAAATACAGTTATGCCCTAGGGGCCTCACAAACCATATACTAAGTAAGTGGTATAAGAACCACTTCAGAAATAGTGAATAGGCCTAGGGCACGGCTGGGGCTAAACTAAACAACCAAAGGTTAGGAAGTAGGAGACCCACGGGAGACGTGTTCAGTGTCTAAACACAGTCGCGAGTTACCATTGACTTATACTGGAGAACGAAGAAGTTACAGTTTGAAGAACCTGAAAGCAGAGGGGACAGAGTCTGGGTCACTAGCCAGTAACCAGGAAGGAACCAGGTGATGTTGCGATGATCTCAGGTGAAGAGGTGAAGCTTGTCTCTGCAGCCACGCGGACCAGGAGGCGTCGACGACGACCAGGAGCTGGATTCGAGCTGTCCCATGAAGGATCTAGTTGACTGCGGTGTCGGTATCCAGACTGGACCCAACAAGCCTTGGCAAACGCAATCCACGCAGGAAGTGAAGATTGGCTTCGAGTCAGACCAGCAAAGGTCTGGGGAGCTTCTCCTTTGCAGGGAAGATGGAGCAACCAGGTACGCAGTTTAGTTTCAAAAGAAAGTCCTTGGAGGGCTAACTAGCCAGCGGGCTAGCAACCGGGAAGACGCATCGAGCTGAAATGCAAGAGCAGGCCCCAAGCGGCACTCGCGGAGTGTAGAGGGTGAGCTTTGGTGCAAATGGCACTCGGGTCTGGGGCTTCTCATACCCCAATGCACAACTGCGAGGGTACCCCGGTAGTCGAGCTGTTAGCAAAATGCAGGATGTCCAGGGTGTCCGGTTCCACGTCTCTCGTGTCCGCCACAGGTCTCAGCTTTGCTGTGGATGTGGGTCGGAGTCAGAGAAGTTTGAAAGTCCAGTTCCTGTGTCGCTGAGTCTTCGGGTTCCGGCGGGAGCGTCGACAAAGCAGACCGGCAAGTTACTGGTGGTGCCTGTTTGCACAGGGTGGTCACTCCTTGACCACAAGGGAGATGTCTTCAGTCTTTTAGTCAGAATAGAACGTCGAAGGTCCAAGAGTTTCGTATCAGAATTTCATTCCAGGATAATCTAGAGTCTGTGCACACAGCTCCTATCTTTATACTGATTTTAGGGGCTGGATTACCTGCTAGGTCTCTCCTATGGGTGGACCAGGGAAGGGTTACACCCCTTTCCCTTTGTCCAGTTTCGCGCCAGAGCGGGGCTGGAGTGCCCCAGCAACTGGTTTGACCGGGCTATGCATGGAGCACCTTGTGTGCCCCAGGCAGTGTCTGGAAAAGCATCTTTCCATTCAACCCACCCTGCCCCAATACACTACAGGCTGTCTGGGGAGGTGCTAGCACCTGCCTCGACCGGAAACCTATTGTCCAGGCCTCCCTTGCTGGAGTTTCCCCCAGCAGAAGGAGGTCAGACTCGTGTCTGTGGCTGCAGCATCCATGTTGTGATGCTGAGGCTCTATTTAACTTTATCCGGGTAAAGCAGGAACATACATGTCTTTTCCCTCTAGAAGGGTGGAATGCTACCCCCCCCCCCCCACACCAGATCTGGTGGTGGGGGGTGGTATTCTAAAGTGTTTGACACCTCACACGACATGTTTTGATAAAGCCAAACCAAAGTTAGCATTAACCGCGAGGATTATAATGCACTAAAGAGTATATGGTATGGCTATATCATAGAACAGCTATAAGGAGATGGTTTCGAAAGCTGCAGATGGGCTCAGCTCATGCTAGGGCATCCTCTCACATAAAACCAAGCACTCTGCCTCCAGGATTGTTAAGGTCTGCTATAGGAGTGACTTATAGGTTACTATGTGTCTATATATAAGGTATATATAGATATACTAAGTATGGGGTGATTACACCACCTTACCCAAGCTGAGTGATCAGCCTGTGGTGTCAGTTTGGATGGCCAGCCAGGGGTGGCATAATACATGCTGCAGCCCCTGGTAGGCCTTGGATGCACCTATTCCCTGGGTACATATGGTACTATACAGGGGCTCACAAGGGTGACCCAATACCCAATCAGGTATGTACCTAAAGTAAATGGTATCAATTTAGAGAGAGAACAGCTGGGCTGTCGGTCTGATTAGCAGGCCCACAGCCACACTTAAGTCAAAAAACCAGAGAATCACAGCAAAAAGTGGGGGTGACCATAGGAAGCAATGGTGAGGAGCGAACATTCGGGAATCTGGGCTACTAATTCGCACCAGCAGACTTCTTCAGATGTTCTGGCCCTGTGCTGTGAACAGGTCAGCAAACTGACCCTTGGAGTCTCTTACTTCAGCTGGGCTCAGGAGCAAATGTATCTAGGCGCAGGATACAGCAGACACAGTCCCTCTTCCTTTACCAGCCACCAGGTACAGCAGGTGCAATCCACGTCAGGGCAGCATCTCATCTCCGGGTACTAGGTGCAGTAGGGCAATACTTCGGTCCTCTTCTACAGCCCAATGAGATATGGATGCAAAAGGTGCGCCTTTATGCACAGAATGTGCCCTTACAGGAGGTCACAGTAACTAGCAAATGGACTATCAGGATCCCTCCTGCCTAATTGTCTAATGACAACTTCCGGTGAAGTGTGGCATCTAGCCATCCTAGAGCACTTTATTCTGCCTAATCTCAAGATGGCAGGACCCCTCTCAGCATGCAGAGCTTCCCAGCCCGACCCTGAGGTGTGACTACCAAGGGGCTATACACCCCTGGAAAACTGGTTTGACAACAGGTTCCCCCTATCTGTCCCTGGAGCCAGTCTGTCCGCCTAAACAATAGAGCAGTCGCTCTCCTAAGTGTTTCCCATTTGCCCTATGAGGACAGTCCTTGTGTGCAATCATAAACTGCCACTGGATACACTTGGGCAACTAAAGTTGACCTTTGTCCACCAGTTACATTAAATTTGTTTTAACCACTCAATCGATTGAATGCACTGATTTCTTTGATACTGCACCTTTCCAAATTTAGTAGTCCCAGACTGAAATTAGCAGAGCTGAGAGGTCAGCTTGTAACTCTGTAATCGCCAATGGGGTGACTAGCCTTTCCCACAGTAAAAATGACAGTTTTATGGTTTTTACTGCTGGAACATGTAAAAACACTTTTAACCTTTCAATATACAGCACAATGCCTTAGAGGTGACATACATTAAAAAGCAAGGACTAGGCTTTCTCATTTCCTTAAATCGAGTTAGCAGTTTAAAAAAGGCTCAACCAGTCGGCAGTGGCAGTCTGTGAGACATGATTCACCTTGAAGTACTCATGATGGCACAACTATTGCTGCGGACCATGATAGACCTCTCAAACTTCAGGCCCTAGGTACCCCTGACACCATATACTAGGCAGTTACAAATAAGTTTATCTATGCCAAATGGGTGTAATACTATCAAACATATACCATTTTAAGTTCAGCGCACACACACACTGTGCTCTGAATAGCAGGGCTTAGGGCATTTCAGACCCATTACACCAGTGCCTAGTAGTCAAACTGAGGGTGAAACCTGCAATATGTCAATTTCCTCACAGCATTGGCTCAACTACATGTTGGCTCCATACTGCCATGCAAGTGATGGAGCAGAGCAGCAGATAAGCAACACCCCTGCGCACTAAAGTCATTTTCTCACCTCCTCTTTTTGCTCCTTTAGGTGTGCATCTTGAACACTTCTTGCTTACAGTGTGCCGAGTACTAACTTGGGACCTTTTTAAAATGTTAATAAGATATCACTCCATTGATTGGGGAGGTGGAAATGCAGTGAGCAGTCTCCAGTTAGAGTATCCACCACAGAAAGCATTACTAAACTTAAGTAACTTGTTATTTTAGGAGGTTTCCTTCAAATCCCAGATTTCTCACCTTAGAATAGATGCCAATGCAGTACCTCCCTAAAGTGGAGGGTCTGTGAAGTGACTCGGACCAAATGACTTGCAGAATCAAGTGAGAGAAGTGTCCTTCCTGTGGTACCTGGCTGTCATTCCTTTGTGAAGGTAGGCATCAGGGTCCATGCAATAACCTGACAGATATCCAGGACAGGCACTCCTCGCTTCAACACAGTGGTAGCAACCTCAGCATTTGCTAAATGTGCTCTCAAAGAGCTCGGAAGGCATGGAAAGGAATGAGCCCAGTGGAGCCCTGTATGAAGTCACCTAGCTGCAGGCTATGGCATTTCTACAAAAATTCTTAAAATCAAGCCTAGCACCTTGGACTTAGCTAATTGGTAGACGCTGTGGCTATAAATGCCATCTGAACCCAGAATTCTCGAATGAATTTAGTCAAAAGAGCCACATCATCAGATATGAGTTGCATTAGGGAACTAGCTGCAATCTTTCTTCATCAATAATTTACAATCCTACTGTGCTGTTTTGGAGGACCTGATGAAGAAAGCTATGTTATCTCACCTCCTTCCAATTATTAATGTGATATATGTCACTTAAAAATAGAATCACTGGGTAGATGCGCGAGCGTGCGAATCAAGATAGCCTCCACCCGGTAAGCTCATCCGCGTTTTCGCCCGTTTTTTGGTTAAAAACAACGATTTTCAATCAGAAAGTCTACTAAAATGAGGTAGCTGCGTTTATGAAGGTTGTACCTGTATTGTGAAGAGGTTTACAGCGTTTTTTGACTGCAGAAGTGGTGGTTTTCGTTTTCTGGCTACTGCTCCCAGGTACTGCCAGGCTTGTCTGTCAAGGGGGCGGAGAAGACTTTCAGGAAAGGGCCTGGCTTGGGCCTAGCCACTCCCACAGTCCATTTTAGCTGCTGCACCAGTTATTTTAAGGATTTCCTTACAACTTTCACTCTATTTATTCATAAACTGTGCTTTTTTCTTCAAATTAAATTCTTTATTTAAGGAAATGGAAAATAAAAAGTCTCTTCACAGTAAAAAGAGACAGCAGATTTCACCTCCACCAATTAAATCTAAAGTGGTGGAGTCATCTGAACCTTCGCTATCTTCAATTCTTGAAGAAATTCAGTCACTTTGTGCGAATACTGATACTACTGCGACAGGAGTTAAAAACGTGCGCAAAGAAATGGCATGTTTTTCAATGAAAATATCAGACATTCAATGAAAATACAGGATAATAAAGTTAAAGTGGATGCCTTAACCCCACTTGTGGCGAAAATATCACCTATGTGCAGGCTTCTTTTGGATATGGAAAATCGCAATAGACAATATAATCTACACATTTTTAATTACCCAGAAGAGGTTGAAGGAGCTAACTGTAGATTATATTTGGAGACCTTAATTCATGGGCTCTTAAATATCATAGTTCCAGAAAAATATGAAATTGATAAAGCTCACAGGATTTCTTCCCATCGCAATTCTCAACATACAAACCCATGTCAAATGATCTTCAAATTTCTTTGTCACCATCATTTGGTTTTGATTAAAAAAAGCAGCACGAGAAATTCCCTCCTTGATGGTCAATGGAAATAAAAATGCTATTCATCAAGATTTTGCCAAAGAAACTGTTGCAATCCGCAAGAACTTCACTGATCTTCGTCCTCAATTACGAAGTCTTGGATAAAAACATGGCATTTTTGATCCATCGACAATGCGCATTTGGAAAGATAATTGTTCAAAATCCTTTCAACGTCCTGAGGATCTGAAAAGTTTTTTAGATCAGCAGTCACAGCATTCAATGGATACTAATGACCCTACTACTTGACTTCTATAAGTTTTGTTTTTTTATGACATATTTATTAATTTTTCTTAAATTGGGCTCCAACGGTTCCGGTCATGCCTGTAGAACGTGTGTGCGTTTCACTTCTCACATTTATTTATTCTGTTTGTCTCTTTTTCTATGTTTTATTTTCTCCTCTCCTTATTGTTCTGGAGCTACTTTCTTCTTATCTGTATTTCTCTCTTACCTTCCTCTTCTTAACCTTTTCTCTCTTTTTCTTCTATTATGGCTAATATTAAAGTATTTTCATTAAATGTTAAGGGTTTACGTCATCCAGTTAAACGTACAAAAATTTTAGATTTAGGTAGCTGCAAAGCTGATATTTGTTTTATACAGGAAACTCATATAGATGACAAAATCTTAGATTATATGAAGAAAAAGTGGGTTGACAATATTGTATCTTCTCCTGCTAATGGCAAAGCAAGCATTTACAATGCAATAGGTCTCGGGTTAATTAAGTTTGAGCTATTGGCATTGCTAAATATTGCAACACCAACTGCAACAAAAGTCTATAAATTGTTGGCCATAAAAATGTGTATTTTTTTTTGTAGCAATGGTGGCATGCTGCGCTTTAGATGAATATGTTTAAAAGTAAAGTGCGCCATACTGCGATTGCTACAATAGTTAACCCTTTCCATGCTGATGACGGCCGGGAGCCGTCATGGCACACAGTGCTCGTGTGCTGATGACGGCTCCCGGCCGTCTTGACCGTACCCGCTATCGGAATGTGCCGCACAAGCACAGAATCGCGGCCGCGCCCAAGGGGCTAATTGTGGAAGCGTTAACAAATGATGTGTGCACTGGTGGCGTGTGTGGGGTGTGTGCCTGGTAGAAGCATGCACTGACTGCTGGTGGTGTGTGTGCCTGGTGAAAGTGTGCACTGACGGCTGGTGGTGTGTGTGTGTGCCTGGTAAAAGCGTGCACTGACGGCTGGTGGTGTGTGCCTGGTGGAAGCGCGCACTGACGCCGGTGGTGTGTATGTCTGGTGAAAGCGTGCAGTGACGGATAGTGGTGTGTGCCTGGTGAAAATGTTCACTGGCGGCTGGAGGAGTGTGCCTGTTGAAAACGTGCGCCGCCTACAGCACCACTCAACCCCCAACGTCTACATCACCACTCAATCCCCACAGCGTACAGCACCGCTCAACTTCCAACGCCTACAGCACCGCTCAACCCCCAATGCCTACATCACTACTCAATCCCCACCGCGTACAGCACCACTCAATCCCCACCGCGTACAGCACCATCAACCCGCACCGCGTACAGCATCACTCAACCCGCACCGCGTACAGCATCACTGCATCACTCAACCCGCACCGCGTACAGCATCACTCAACCCGCACCATGTGCAGCACCACTCAACCCGCAACGCCTACATCACCACTCAACCCTCACCCGCAACGTCTACATCACCACTCAACTTGCAACGTCTACGTTACCACTTAACCCGCAACGCCTACATCACCACTTAACCCGCTACGCCTACATCACCACTTAACCCGCAACGCCTACATCACCACTCGACCCCCAACGCCTACATCACCACTTAACCCGCAACGCCTACATCACCACTCGACCCCAACACCTACATCACCACTCAACCCCCAACGCCTACATCACCACTCAACCCCCAACGCCTACAGAACCACTCAATCCCCACCACGTAGATCGCCACTCAATCCACAACGCCTACATCGCCACCCAACCCGCACACGCCTACAGCACCGCTCGATCCCCACTGCATACAGTACAACTCAATCCCAACCGCGGACACCACTCAATCCCCGCCGCGTACAGCACCACTCAACCCGCAACGCCTACATCACCATTCAACCCGCAATGCCTACAGCCCCACTCAATCCCCACCGCGTCCAGCACCACTCAATCCCCACCGCGTCCAGCACCACTCAACCCGCAACGCCTACAGCAGCACTCAACCAGCAACGCCTACATTACCACTCAACCCGCAACACCTACAGCACCACTCAACCCGCAACGCATACATCACCACTCAAACCGCAACGCCTACATCACCACTCAACCTAAAACGCCTACATCACCACTCAAACCGCAAAGCCTACAGCACCACAACCAGCAACGCCTACATCACCACTCAACCCGCAACGCCTACAGCACCACTCAATCACCACCGCGTACAGCACCACTCAACCGGCAATGCCTACATCACCACTCAACCCGCAACGCCTACAGCACCACTCAATCCCCACCGCCTACAGCACCACTCAATCCCCACCGTGTACAGCACCACTCAACCCGCAATGCCTACATCACCACGCAATCGCCACTGCGGGAGGGGGCTGCATATTAAGTGGCGCACTACCTGCTGACAGTCGCGGAGTGCAGTGGTTGTCTTCCCCTGATGGTTTTGGGTCTTTGACAGTAAAGGCAGCAGATTGAGTGCACCCCAAGGCGCCATTAAAGTGTTTTATGGAAGTGGTTTTCCTTCCTGTGGCAGACCGTGATTGCAGTGGCTGCCTCCTCTGGGTAACTTGTTTTCTTCTCACAGCCAGGGCTGCAGGTGAAGTGACAGTTTCCCTCAGGCAGTTGAGAAGTTCAGTGGTTGTTCGCTCTCGGTGACGCTGTGAAGGCTCTAGTAGTTGTTTCGTCCGAGTGACCATCTCTGACAGTTTCCCCAGAAGGCCTGGCGCTGCAGAGGGTGTCCCCAGGCCGTCCACTGGCAGACAAGTTTTCAAGTGGTTGTCTTTGGAAAGATGTAGTATCTTTATTTCTCACACAGAGTACTCAAGATCTAGATGTCACGGTATGAGGCTGGAAGGAGAAGCTTGGAATAATTAATGCTATAAAATATATTTGATTGCAGTGCAATAATATGGATCAGCTTCACAGCATGAAAAAGCAGCAATACACAGGGCGCCTGTAACACGTGCACACTGCAACGGAACTAAGGAGGCAAGATAGAGCAGGAGATCCCGTTCGGTCTTTCTTTCATAAACAACAGGGAAAGCTTGGAGGGACATGTCTCCTGTTGCGGCCGTCAGAAACCCACCCCTGGCTGCTAGTAAGTCAGCTACATTATTTTCTTGCAGATATCAATGGTGGCTGCCAGTGAGGGGGTTCTTTGACATATTTTCCAGAGCTCTGCTGCAAACAAACACATTTAGTGGTTGCATTCAACCAGATAAAACAAACATTCTTGCGGAGCAAGCTCATTGGGTTTAGAGCCTGCTGCAGAGATCTACGTGCAATGTATAACTGTATCCTATGCTAAAATTGGAAGCCTCCATACCTTTAAGACTGTTTAAAGGAGGCCAAACTCTACGTCACCCAGAATAACATTCTCAGGAGACTCCGTAGAAACGTCACAAGACAAGAGTTGAGATCCATGGCCCACGTCAAAGATTTTGGGAGGGCGTGCAGTATCAACATGTTTTTGCTAGAGACTCTTCTTGAAAAAAATCTTTCTCTATAAACTTTTCAGCAAAAAAAAGTAAACTTTCAGAGATTTTCCCTCTCCAAAAACTAAGTTAGCAGATTTTTCATCCATTACTTAAAAAAAACTCTAACTATGCGAAATAGGTAGTCTTAAAAAACAAACCTAGAAGCAGAAGTTAGCCATACAAACTTCACACAAGCCATAGCGCAGATGAGTTGTCCACTGAGTATTACCCAACTCGTCAGTGAAGGCAACAGGGGCCCTTCACCCAGTAGGGGCCACATTTTAGGAAAGGTGGTCACACACAACGTGTCATCTTACTGACAACACATATGCTGTTCCAGCAGGGTATCTTTTAATGGGGGTCTGTCCTGCAAAATCATTAACTCCAGATTAGCCCTGGTCATGTTCCCTTTGATTAGCACGCGTACTTGCCTTAAACTTGGAACCTCCTTCTCCAGGATATTGGGCGTGTGCGCCAAATTTGGGACTAAAACAAAAGAGGTAAAATTGCTTAATCTTCCATAATCCATCTCTTCTTTTCTAAGGTTAACTGTTGTTGCTCTCCTTTGCTCTGCGCCTAGAAGTGATGCGTTGGCGGTATTACACATCACAGATATATAAATACAGGACGGTCCCTGATTGTTAAACTATATGTTTACCTTACATACCAACATTTAATCAAGACCAGTGGGTGGTAAAATATAATCTCAGGCCTTGTATTTCCAACTCCACGGCCGCTATATTGTATTACATTATATTGCAACATTTATATAGCGCTTATAGCCCCTACGTGAGGCACTGAAGCGCTTGCTAGCATGGCAGCACGCTACACGTGGTAGGTTTGTGGTTGGAAGTGAGTTGTCTTTGTTTTGATCCTGTGTGGGAAGTACTGCATGTCGGGCGGGGTGGCCATCAAGACGCAGGAATCATGTTATAAGACGCAGCGCTTAGAAGTGTGATGGATGAATAAGTGGATGAGAGAGACATGGTCGACTCTAAGGCAGTACATACTTTAAACATGGACTTTGGCTGCTAAAGACAGACATCTCTTAAAGATGCACAGCTATCACAGACATGTATCATTCCACCTTGAGCCTCAAAGTGGATGAAGAGCAACAAATGAGAAAAAACTTCACTGAAATGAGTTATTGTAATTGTACCGAAATTAAACCTTCTTATGAAAACTTCACCCATCCAGACCGCAATTTAATTAAACAAAATAAGGGCTTGGCACGCATTCTATACAAAGCTCCTTTTTACCTTCGGAGATTCCAAAACTCAGTATAAGATGAAATGTGGAAACAGGGGTTGGTCTTCTGAAAATAAACAGGGCTAGCCATCTGCGCCTCGCCCCTCCCCCACATTGCATGTCTGTATGGGGGCTGGGGTTTCCTCTCCTCCCAGCTCACATGAAGGAGGGAAGGGGCGTGTGACCCCCGGAAGCCTCGTCCAAGGCGATGACGTCACACGCTCCAGCTATCACGAGGGGGAGGCAGAGATAAGAAAGGAGAATTATTTCCAGACGTCTTATCCATGGGAACGGAAGAGGCCCGCAGGGTACAGATTGCATTTGTAGTCAAAATCTTCACGAAAGTATGCCCCCCCGCTTCCTCCCCTCCAAACCACCCCTCTTCCATTGTACAGCTTCATGTTCGGGAGGCTGCCGGACACCTGCCAATATAAACTAGAAGGGTGATATCTCACCAGCCAAATCTTAAAACCAGGGTAGGCGCAGCACCCCTGCCTGCAGCACCTTGGGGGCCAGGGTAGGTGCAGCACCCCAACTTGCAACACCTTGGGTGCCTGGGTAGGTGCAGAACCCTCACCTACTGCGCCTTGGGTGCCAGGGTAGGCGTTGCAGAACAGTGATGGACGGATTGGGCTGTGCTGGGGAGGGCCTGTGTCCCTGGGCAGGGAGAGGCTGGGGTGGAGAGCAGTGATGGGGAGGCTGGTTGAGGATGTGGGGCAGGCTGAGGATGTGGGGCAGGGGAGAGCCGCTGTCCCTGGGCAGGGAGAGGCTGTGGTGGTGAGAAGTGACGGGGAGGCTGGTTGAGGATGTGGGAGGAGAGAGCATTCCTCGCCTAGACGTGGGAAGAGCTGGGGTCCTGACAAAGTCGACAGACTCACAACACAGTAGGCTGGCACACACACACCATACCTTGCAATCACGCTGACTCGTGCTTACACACACACTGACACTCACACACAACTTGCACATGGGCTGACACTCTCCCATACACAATATGCTGACACATGCACACCATAACTTGCGCACACACTGGCACACTCATGCACAAACTCATACTTACACACACACACAACTTGCACACACGCTGACACACACACCATAACTTGTGCACACACTGAGTCGTGCTTACAAGCACTCTGACACACAACTTAGGGACGCACACACAACTTGCACACAGGCCACCACTTAATCACACGCTGATACTCATGCACACCCATACTAACACAAGCTAACTTATGCTTGCACATGCACACACACCGATAAGCTCATGCATGCACCCACAACTTCACACACACTGACTCATGCTTACACATACGCTGACACACCCACATTTTGCCCACACACGAACTCATGGAGGGCACTGAATGACTTACTGCTTTACGTGCTAACACTTTGAAATAATGAAAGCAGCATTTAATATAACAGCAGCACTGCCCATAGGCAAAGGTTTTCACCCAAAGAGTTACTGCTCGCGAAACGTCCTTCTTTTCGAATAAGTAATGCGGGCGGATTTTCCATCTCCAGGTTATATACCTGCCTCTTGCATACATTCAGATTTTTTCGCGCTCAGGGGTGTAGCAAGGCCCCCCACCTCTTGGTAATATAGTGAAAGGGGATTCTGCAGCGGCTTCCGGTGCCTGTGCACCGCCTGCACTGATAGCAGCACTAAGCAAGTTGCTAGCCAGTTTCAATCGTTGGCAAATCCCTAATGTTCTGTTCCCTCTGGTTTGTCGAGTGCGGTACCAACATGATGCTTTTGCCAAGTGTTCACGTTTATCAGCGCTGGTTCACACCGGTCTGGCCCGTAAGACAAGAAAAATTAGAGTTGGCGAGCCGCGCCCGAACAAAAGAAAGATGTGGCTCGGCAAACATCAGAGCAGACCCTTTAATGCGAACACATGGACGCTCAGAGTGAGAGACCGTCCGTGGCTCAGCAGATAGAGCTTACAACTTGAGAGCTAGGGATCCAATCGGGAAAACAAAGCTGCGAGTGGTGCGCGCGCCTTTCCTGACATATGCTTTCAATTATCGCGCCCGTGTCTGGGCGGGATAATTGAAAGCATATGTCAGGAAATGCGCGTAACAGACACCAGGGGCTGAGCTATGCGTCCGCCTCTGACCTATGGTATGCTCGCTTTAAAACAAAAACACATGCAATAGCATACCGGAAAGGAAAAAACACATGCACGAGCGTGTGGAATTTCAAGTTCCATTTTCAAAACGCGTACAAAAGGACTCTGGCTGCGCGAACACTGCTGCGCAGTGTACCGCTAGGCTGAGACCTAAAAAATGATGTAGCTATCCTTTTTGCAAAAAGATTGCATTGCCAAATTTTGAGTACAACCTCAGATGCGGATGGGAGATATTTAATCGGTAAAGCTAAATTTCATGATTCCTTCATACTTTTAGCTTCTAGACAAGGGTGTCCCCTTTCCCCACTGTTATTTCTAATTGGTATTGAACCTTTTCTTACTTCTATAAGAAATTGTGATAAATATAAAGGAATCAATATAAAGGATGTTATTATTAAAACCTTAGCTTATGCTGATATTATGCTTTTATTTATCAGTGATCCCTTATCCTCATTCCCTCCCTTATTAGAGATTATAGCAAAGTACTCTACAGTTTCTGGCAACAAATTAAACACTAAGAAAGCGGAATTTTTGCCTTTAAACATTTATTGTACTCCTGAGATGATCCCCATTAATGAAATCATTTGGCAAAGAAACAAATAAAAATATCTTGATATTTTATCCTCTTCCTCCATGAAATCAACATTATCTTTAAATTGCGATTTTATCTTACATTATATTAAGGAAAAAACAAACAATCACATGGTCATCGTTACATAACTCACAGTGGGCTAGAATGGACTCTATTAAAATGACTATTGCTCCTTTTATACCCTTGCCATGGTTCCTACTCAACTTTCATTAAAGTTTTATAAAGATGTTGATAAACTTCTTTCCAAATTTCTTTGGAACAACAAATCACCTCGTATTAGTTATAAATGTAATGCAGGGTTTGGTATCCTTGACTTTTTTCTTTATCATAAAGCTTTTATTTTAAAAGAAAGTTCCATACGGTTTAATCATTCCTCTTTACATAATCCCCCTACTTGGCTCCATATTGAAAAATCTATTGTAATCCATTTCCTCTACCCACTTTGTTAACTATGTCTAACAAATCCTAATTTTTTTCATAAATCTGCTATTCTTAAATCCACTAAAATGATTTTTAACAACCATGATTACATTTTTCTATTTCCCATGTATAATACAGAAGGCTTGTCGTTATGGTATAGCATTGTTATTAAATTAAATAGAAATATCAATTTCTGGTTTCCATGGATTAAGGCTGGTATTTTTTATCTTACAGATGTTTATTCAAACAATACTTTCATACCATTTGAGGATCTGCAAATAAGGTTTGGTTTACCTCAATCAGATTTTATTAAATATGAATACTTATGTAATTCGATTCTAGATTCTTTTCCTCAAGTTATTCCATCTAATTTTAAAGCTGACTTATCAATTTATATTCAAACTATATCAGCGTCATCTCATGGTGTTTCTATTTTATATAAAAAATGATCTAATACTCTAAGAAGTAAAATACATGTGATTTCAACGTTTTGGAATACTGAGCTTTCACTTTCCTTATCTAGTGATACATTTGAAAATATTTGGCTTAGTAATATATATATCTGGATGGTTACCGGTTTCACTTTATCAAACCAATTCTTATATTTTATTTAATTGCCTATGGACTCCGTTACGTTTATTCCAAGCTAAACTTCTTCAATCTGTAACGTGTTGGCTTTGTAATCTACATCCTGGCTCGTTACAACATATGCTTTATGATTGTCCTTTAGTGTTTAAATTCTAGAATGAAGTGTGGGTCATTATTAAAAAGATATTAAATATTTATGAGGATATATCATACAAATTGTTAATATGCAAATCTGTCATTTGATCACAGAGCTTAAATGTTCTTGAAGGCAAACTTTTTGATTTCTTAATTTCAGCTGCATTAAAATCCATTACTTTCTGTTGGAAAGATGTTTCGATATTATCAGTTCATGCTTGGTGGGCATGGGTTATTTTTACAATGAGAGGAGCTCAGTTATCCTTGTCTGGGATTCATCATAATTCCAACTGCTATCATTCATTCTGGATACCTGTTGATGTTTATTTATCATCCTAATGGTATATTTAATGCTTTTATATCTATTTATTGTCATATATCACAGTAATTAATATGATATAGTAGCTCTATTTATGGCTTACGCATTGGTTGTTTTTGGACGTTCCCCTCCCCCTCCTTCCCTTATTTATTTTTCTATGAATATGAATATGTTCATATCTATTGTATTTTTAATTATGATTTTGTATTTTATGTATGGTACTAGATATCGCTTAACACTGTTTTTATGTATGTCGATGTTTACTGTTTATTAAGAAACTTCAATAAAATATTTTGAACTTAAAAAATAGAATCACTGGAGGAGAACAACTGCTGACTTCCGCCGACACGAAATAGGAGGGGCATTCCAGATTATGTTGTTTTTTTCTGCAAGGACACACATTTCCTATCAGTCACTTCTTATCTAAAAGGTTGCATTAAGTTTAAGAGGCTGGTCCTCCCCAAAAAAGAAGTGTCCATCCCTTCAACCTGGTTCCACTTCAGTGAAATTATCGGCAGATACAAAGATGTAAATCTCAGCTTTTGAATTTGTGGTGAATAAGCTAGTCTTAAAACTTCAGATAAACATACATCTTCTCTTGCAGTCTCGGCAATGATATTTTGCACTCTAAACTAATCTATTTATCGACTCTAAGAAAGCAACTGAATAATCGGGGAGAAACCAAAGTCAAGAAAGATCAACTTCTACTATGAATAAATGTAGTAAAAATGAAAGCATGAGGAGACTTGGCATTCATAGATCAGCACAAACATTCCTGAAAATTGTACTTCAATATGCCAACTGGAAACATGGCACTACACTGGGAATATGCCCTAAACTACAGCACTAACAACCATCTGAAAGGTATTTTACTAAGCGGCTTCACAGAGTCCTAGGCTAGTTTCCAGTTAATTGGGTGGATTGTCTCTGCCTTGTTTTGGGCCTTTTCTCACTTGGCCTTTTCTCCCTAACTGCTTCCAACTTATGTCTCTGAAACCTTTTTCACTACAATCATGCTCTTTGAGTAGTGCAATTTGAAAAGGTCCCTTACTTTCTCCTCTCTGTTTTACTGTCCATTTTGAGCCTTTGGCATGCCGCATAAAGTCCTATGGCAGTCTGCATTTGACAAGTATACTTAAATATCATCAAGCATAAAGGAGAATTGCTAATTGATTTAAGACATGCAAAATATCAAAAATGATTATGGGGCCTTTTACTCAACCATAAACTCCAGTAGGATGGAGCTAATTTTAATTGGCGGGAAAGGGGACCAACTTATTGGCCATCGCCTTTGCCTTAGTATGACTGTCACAGCAAACGCTGGCTTCAAGATAGAAAATGGGAAACAGTCTTTAGCATTAAGTGGCCAGGTGCCTGCTTGTTGCCAATGTGCAGCTTTTAAATTCTAATAGGATTCATCACATTTCATTACTAGTTGCCCGTCGACTTAAGGATCCAATTTGTAGGTGCTGTGCACAAATCTCTCTGGTAGGGAATCTTGTTCCCGTGTTTGTTTGGTTTGCATACTCTTAGATCATCCAATCCGTATCTTGTACAGAGTCCAGGATTCCACAAGCAATGATTAAAAAGAAGATATGTTTTATTCTTGCTCTATATTTTTTAAAGTTATGTGGTTACAAATCTTAAAAAATCATCCTGTTATTTTTCAAATAGTTTAATAACTCAACTTCTTTCTCTTCTTGCTTAAATTTCATTTTTCTTTCAAATCAGGTGCCTTACTGCCAGGAAGCCTGTACTGGTGAGTAAGCAGTTTCCAAAACGTAAAATTATAAAATGTTAAATACAATCTAAAAAAAAAAATCTTTTCCGCTTTATGCTGTCAATGGATATAGGGTATTTAGCATATTTAGAGAAGGATTAACCCAATGCAACATCCATATCTCACCAACGGAGTGAGAGAGCTACATGGCATCTAGTCAATTATAGAAGTATTACAGTCTTTTTTCAGGACCAGCATATATAAACAGGGCATCAGTTTAGTTCGCCTAGTGTTCACCAAAGAGCATAACAACACCATGCTTAAATGGTGAAGGATGAACACTTACCTCACAGACCAAAGATGCCGTAGTGGTTTTACCAACTCCAGGGGGCCCCGACAGGAGTGCTGCTTTAAAAGTAGAACCATCATCCTTTCCCCCAAATTTACTGAATTTTGATGCTGAAAGTAACAAAAAAAGGAAAAAAAACACAATTGTCACATTGTTTATGGACTTACAAGATGTCAGTTTTTTTGTTTTGGTCTTATGATTATCTGTGGAACATTTCTTAGCTATTTAAATGTGGTAATATTGTTTAAAAAGTTGAGCACAAAACTGCAGCCTCTGGTAACTGCTTAGTCTTATGCAGCTTAACAAAGAATATAAGCCTGTATTAAAATGTGGACTAGTGCTGTAAATAAAATGGACGGTAATGCAATTCACAGAACTTTTTCATAGCTCAATAGAGATGCATTCCTTTCCAGTTTGAAAATGATCTCTACTCATACTTAAACAGCAACATTTCTTAATCAATTAGTTTTCTACTTATTATGGCTCTTTATGCCATAACCTTAACCATAGTATGCACAATATGGCCAAGAACCACGCAGAACGAAATTCTTGTATATTTGAAAACACAATCAATCTGCCAAACTGTCATCCCTTGTGAGACGCTAGATGTATATGCAACACAACCACATTTCTGACACAGGAAAAAAGTTGCTTACTTTCAATAACAATATTTATGGTGAATACTAAATCATCCTGCACATTCCTCACCTGATAACCATCCCCAGACCCCATTTTAAGCCCCACAAGTAGTTTGAGTCTCAGGGGTCCCACTCTGACTTTTAATAAAGTAAAAAGTGTCCCAGCTCCAAAGCACTGTATGGCAGGCAAGATTCTGAAGGAGATCGCAACCATCAAAGCTAGCATTTTGTTGAAGACTTGGAAAGCACATGAAAATAGGAGTCCGCGACATCCAAGGACACCATTCAATCTAGTGCAAACAAAGCCAGGAGGATTGGACTCAGGCGGCATTTTAGACTTGTCCTGGCACACACAAACTCACGAGCCTCAGATCCAGAATGGGTGTTCGGCACCCATATATCTAGGGGGATTTAGAAACTAGGGGAATAGAATCTGATGCTCCTGTCATCCAAAAGCACCACTTCGACAGCACCCGTTTGCAACAGGACAATAGCATGTGCCTTCAACAAATGCCCCCCATTTACTGAAAGCTGGCAGTGGAGGGAAGATTAATCAAATCAATTTTAATATATATCCAGAGCTGGCCTACAGAGAGCGCTCACTGCACTCCATGGTTCTAATCAAGCTAATAAACTTCAGGTGAAGCAGGGAAAAAATTAAGTTTTTGTCTTCAGCAAATATCCACATAAGAAACAAACTCTCAGGTAGGAGACCTACATATCACAACAACGTCAAACTACAAATACTTGGGTGTCTGGTTTACGGAAGGGGCAAAAAGTAGCTCACCTAAGGTATCTTAGAAACCAGAGCACCGCAGTTATTCAGAGTCTGAAATGCCTAAACTGTCACTCACACAGTCCAACTGGTGATCCTTTACTGAAAGTCCGGAGAGAAAAATTGATCCGAGCTCTAAATGATGGCCAGTTAGCCTTTTCCGGTGCCTTCTTCATGCACCTCAAAAACTCTCAAATCTCTGCATACAAACAAATCTTGCAAGCATCCGGTAGGCGAGAAAAGCAAGGTTGAGACTGGAGCTGGGTCTCCGGAGACCAGACCTCACGTACTAAGTAAAATATTATATTAGGGGCCTGCGGGCCCCAGAGTTCACACTAAAAGCGTAACTTAAATCAACCTTTGAAGAGGAGGGTTCCCCATGGCAAACGTAGTTAGTAAAGGCAAACAGTTGCTTGAATATTGAGGCTGCCAATCTACACACCCACGAAATACCATACCCAGCCAATAGGCAGGCCATGCAAACCTCATTCAAGCAGGACATCAAAAGGCTCCGGTACAGCTCCATCACTGAGACATTAGATGCCTCTTATACCTCTGGAAAGGCTCAGCCCTAATTTTATCAAGCACTCCCTCCCAATCATGGATTTCAACCCTACCAGGGTGAGGTGGGATGAGGGATCATCATGTAGACTATGCAATTACCATGGCAAATCTTGGTTTCATCTGCAATGCTGCTGCCCCAATCTTGCCAGTGATCGTCACTGTCTACTATTTCCTCTATACCGAGCCAATGGCACCAGACTGTGCAAAAAAGCCTCAGACTTGTGCTTTTCCGCCAACTTACCTATGATCATAGCCAGACTGGGGAATTTCGCAGACTTCATCAGATTTGCACTCCTCAATGTCTCAACTGAGAGATAATGGCATTGTCAAAGTGTGCCATGTGCTCTCTTTCCCTTTCCTGTCAAGCGCTGGTCTCAGCTCACACTGAGGTGGCAACCAAAAAAGACCCTTCGGCCCCTTTAGATGAGAGCACCGCAAGACGAATGCTTCAATTTTCACAATGTTTTTGCACCAACCTCAAGGACCTCTTACATAGACGGGCCAAGATGCAATACTTGACGAGACAAAATGAAATTGTGAAAATATATCTATTTTGAAACGGTATAGCTAGCTGAAGACAGTGAAAGGGGGCACTAGCAATGCTGCTACTATTGGTATCCCTTAAATACACCTCTACTCTGAAAGGAGCAATAGTACTGTTGCAGGATCTAAACAAGCTGAGAAAGTTGAAGCCGCAAGGAAGGCTGGTCACTGGAAATGGCACTAGATCGTTTTTGGCAACGCATACTATTGCAACTATTTTAGAATTGCTACAGAGAGAAATCATGATTTTAGCAGAAAAGCCACTTGCCACTTGAAGACAATACCCATTAAGGCAGCAAAGACATTCACAGAAAAGCCAGAGTAGTACA
Organism: Lissotriton vulgaris; assembly: GCF_964263255.1. Lineage (NCBI taxonomy): Eukaryota > Metazoa > Chordata > Amphibia > Caudata > Salamandridae > Lissotriton > Lissotriton vulgaris. The sequence continues at coordinate 11,792,916 of NC_141690.1, read as the reverse complement.
TCCAGGAATACCTGCAGAGGGTAACCAATAGCCAAAGAACAGGCCACTGTATTAACTCAATCTAGAGAATTATTCAGAGGTGTCTAGACTGTCTTCAAGTGAATTGGATGGGTAATCAGAGAGAGCTTCGCAGTTTCTCACATTGTGTGGATATAATGTCTCAGAAGGCACATAATGATCACAGTGTGTAGATCAAAACTGCCTGAGGCAAAGACTATGCGCGCAATGACGCCAAGCCATTAGGACTCATGGTCTAATAGAGTAGTGGGATCAGCACTGAGTTTACGTTTAGCAGAAGTTGCTTGAACCTCAAAAGTCTCAGGAGAAGGGTGTGTCAGTAAAAACTTAAGATCACAGATATGAGAAATAAAGCAGAAATCAGCTTGTGAACTGCCGTTCCTGAAAATGGTTTCTCTCATGCAGCCAGTACTAGTCTCAATAATGCCTTGTTAAATGGCAGGAGGGGATCCATAGCCACTGAATATGAAAGTTATTTTTTTTTTTTTTAAGTATTATTGGCTTTAGGCTCTTCAGACATCAAGGGCAACTCAAGAATTTCTGCTGCTTTTCACGTAACAAAAGTAAATAAACAGATCTCTCCAGAAGGAGGTCATGAAGAATACAGGAAATCACCTGACTGGGATTTAACAAAATCACCAGTATTTTTATTATCCAATAATAGATCAACATCTGATTTACAAGGAAAGAGGAGGTTGTCAGACTAAGAAACATCATCCTCCATGCAGCTAAAACCCATGCTAGGCATGTCAAGGACATCTGCATTCGAGCCACAGAGTTATTCCAATCAAGCAAACACAGGATCTGAGAAGAGGCTTGGAACCAAGCTGTTCTTCGAAGGAGGCATTCAACGTTTCTCTAGTCAACAAAGTTATCTCAATTCTATCATGCGGAGTCAGTGCAGAGAAGGGCTCACAGAGTGGCACTGGGACGATGCCAGAAACAGCCCTGTAAACAATCTGATTGTTGGTTTTGCTGTGGCTTTCTTGTGGCAGGCACTAACAATGGTGCCTGTGGTAGTGTAGAGTCAGGTGGAACAGAACTGCTGGGATCATCAAGCCTGTAGAATCTGGAGCACCACTGAGAACTAACCCAGAGTGAGAGGGTATATTGAATATGACAAACATGGCCTTCTGAAAGGCCTTGACTTACGATGGGTGGAAACATGGAACCCGGGAGCTTGGTTACGTTTCTTAAGAAATAGGATTGATTCGTAAGAAAACAAAAAAGCGCATAAGTGAACAACACAGTTAAATCTCAAAATGGTCTCTTCAGCCTGACCATTACCTTAAGGAAAAGGAACACTTGTCCTTTCTGTGGTATTTCTTATGGTTTGGTGGGTGGGTCATCAATCGCTGTCAGGAGACTTACATAAAGTAAAGTAGAAGGACCACTTTGGAGTTTCCTTACTGGTCCAGGACACAAACAGTTGGGCTATCAGCTCCCTGATGGCCTCCTCATGTCGTAGGTCTACAAGCGTGGTCAGGCCCAAGACTCCACATACAGGTATCTTGGCTCTCCAAAAGGACTTGACCACAGGAATTTTAAGGAAAGACGTGTTCTCTGTTCTGTAAGTAGGCGGCAACAGCAGGTACGTGTAAGCGAATAGAGATGTATGCGAGGCCAGTCTTTTTGAAGTGCAAAAGGTAGGTAAAATCTCCTGGACTGAGTTTCAAAAGATCCCAATTTTATGAAATCCAGTAGTAAACGGACCTATTCCTCTTAACTGTTCAACAGGTCTGTGTTGTGTGCTGTTGGGCCTCTTTCAAGATGGACACAGACTCTTGTGGAAACTGAAAGTACTGAAACTCTAGGGCCTCAGGTGCCAAACTGCAAGACTGAGTTGCTTGGGATCCAGATGTCTGACCTGGCCGTGTCTCTGTAGAATATATGCCCTGAATCTGAGACATCACAGAGATCGATTGAGCGAGTCTGAGAGAGCAGAGCAGCGCAGAACGGAAATTACCACAGCGGCAAGGAGTGAGCAGCGATTCCCTCGGAATTCCGCCTGGAAATTTCTGGTGAACTCTCTCTGATAACAATCGGGTAAGGCTGGGAGCGGGGGAACGGTTACAAGGTCCTGGCCATTTGCCGCAATTACCCCAAGGACAAACAATGTCACACGCTGCCAAACTGCTGGGTGCAGTTCAAGAGCGGGCCCGGAGGGGCGAGGCAGAGGTTGGTGGTGAGACTGGGGTGTGGAGGACCTCAGCAGAGGTTATCAGCTGCGCCAGTGCCTGATTGGAGCCCTTAGCCTGCAACCTTCTATCCTTTGCAATATCGCCTTGCCGGTCTTCAGCTGTGGGCAGCAGGCACCCCAGGATCCAAAGAGGTGAAAAGCTGAACAGCTGAGTGGCTGACAAGAGCTGGCATCAGGTCTCTGGCCCGAGCAGCGTTGGGCTGGGTTGGGCTGACTCAGGGTTGGGTTGACTCAGCTGCGGAGCCGGCAGCTGTGTTTTTCTCCTTGCCGCACCCTCCTCCACCGCCTTGCTGCAACCTACTAGCCTGCACCAGGTGGCTCACTAGCTGCACCAGGAAGGAAAGGTCCGGCGAGGGAGCTCAAACACCAGGTACTGGGCACTGGATGGTGGTTTGGCGAGCCAAAGGCGAACCAGGGCTAAGAACAAGATCCCGGTGAGTTGCGGAGAGGGGACCAGCAACGTTGGCAGTGATTGTTGTGACTGTTGTGGCCCGCTCAAACAGATAGAGGAGGTGACCAGCACACCTGCGGCCGTGTGATTCGTAAAAGTGACAGCACACCAAGTTAATTAACCATGCGATCGGGCAGGGTGAGGAAGACACAGAGAGATAAAGACGCCGCACTTAAAAGACTTCCCAAAAGGCAAAAAAATTGGGAAATCAGCAAACACAAATGGTGCTAGTTCCACACTAAAGAGCCCATTAAGTTCGCCAATAGCCTCCATGTTTCACAAATCATTGGCAAATGCAAAATTGACCCAAAACTCGAGATTTCTATTTCTAAAGGATCCTGGGTCATCTTATTGTGCTACCCCAGGAGAAACATGGGGCCTGATGACACCTCTGCCCCCCCTAAAAATATTACAAAGGATAGATCCAAGAGGGGAAGAGCAAGCCCAAATAATTACTTCAGGGATACTAAACCCAAACCCCTCTGAGATTCAAAGCCCGTGCACATGGAGTGAACAACTAGTTGATCAAGGCATGAGTAACCCAGCCAGTAGGACCTCACCGTAAAACATTATTACAACAACAGCGCTAGTACACGGTGCATGAGAAGAGTCCAGCATTAAAACAGAGCATCAAGAGCTACTACTTGCTTTTAGAAAAACCAATGGAGAAAGTACGCCAGGTAGTATGGTTACAATGCAAAAGATTCAAGATCAGAACATCGCTATGAGCATCTTCTCTCAGGCCACTGGGCATGGTCAAGAAGTCAGTCCACAAAACTTACAATCAAGTACTGAAGACCCTACGTACTTATAGCTAAATTCATCACACCGCTACTGCAAGCATTGCAAACATCAACAGCTACCTTGATAAGGAAGTAAGGTAAATTGGATATACAAATAGATCTAATAAACGTCATTGCATCATATATAGCTGGAATAAACGCGAAACTCGATATACCTACTCTAGTTAACCCGTTCCGTGCTCCCGTCGACCACTCCCTCCCTGGTGCTGTGAACGGCCATCGCAGCCCCGCCCACCTTTTAAAATGCACGCACCGCGGCAGAATTCCCACCGCGGTTAAGGCGTTAAAAGAGTGCAATCAGATTATTCCCAGCAGGAATCGACCTGCACATGTGGGCCAATACTAGACAAATTGAGTTTCCTACCAACATTGCTAGAACTGATACTTAGTCTGAACAAACGCCTGGTCACTCCTGCTACTCATTTAGAGACTGTAACAACCAGAAGTAACCACAAATCAGATTCTTTCACATGTAGTTGCAAACTCCATCCTAGAACCTAAAAACGAATCTCAACTTCCCTCTGCTGAGACAGCGGAATTCACAAGAACCAAGCAAGCGGCAGCACCGAATGTCACATCTAGGCAACCTAAAAAGAAGCAAACTCAATCAAGAAGACAAAAAAAAGAAGGAAAGGAAAGAGAGAAACAAAATGACTGATCCCGAGACTCAACTAGGCATCAGAGTATACTGTATGTTCTCTAAACCCAAGGCAGGAGATTCTCAAGAAGAACACCCCACCGAAATCACATCAGATATATCCCCACTATTTCTAATAAAGGGTCAGGAGGCAGGTATATAGACATAACTCAGGCCTCCAGAAAACAAAGTGAGGACATAATGTCAACGGAAAAAGAGGTCTGTCACTCAAGGCAAGCCCAACAGTGAATTGCCCACGTACTCTGGGTGCAGATACCGGATGGCGTATTCTGGGCATTCTGCGTTCGCTGCAGTAGCAAAGAGGTCTATCTTCTGGGTGTCCTAATGATGAAAGTATATACAGAGGAGCCAGGGATGGAGTTCCCACTTGTCAACTAATTGCTCCGTCCTGCTGTATAGGTCTACAAAGACACTGTCCATCCTGATTAAGTCCTCCACAATTAGGTGAATGTTTTGGCGGAGTGCCCAGTGGCAGACCTTATGCGCTATGTGGGGGAGCGGAGAGGTATGTGTGCCGCCATTCTTCTGGTTGTAATTCATGTTGGTCATGCTGTCTGTCCTGATGAAGAGTAACTTGCCCCAAATGACCTGGAGGAAGTTTTTTTGAGGGATTGCTGAATGGCAAGCAGTTCCAAGTAATTGATGTGATGATTCTGGAACTGAGAGTTCCACGATATTCACAGAAATTTAAAAGATAATATAACGATGCTCACCAATTTGCTTCAATAAACATCCAATCGAACATTATGGACCACTATACCCAGCCTAAAGGGACCCCCAGTGGTGCGAGTAGGTCTCTGGAAGAGGCGGGAGATGGCTCGGCTGCATTGGATGATTTGACCCTACGTAATGTCATGGGCGCCATTGCTAGCATGAAGACCTCCATAGGCCAACAGTATGAGACATTGGCCCTAAAGCTCGACACGGTGGCGATCGATGTCAACCTGATCAGGACAGATCTATCAAAGACCAACGAAAGAGTCAAGTCTCTAGATTTGAAGACCTCCAGCCTCACGACCGATGTGTCCGACTTGCAAACAGAGGTCCTCCAACGACCTCTTTGCTCGCCGACTGGAGGATTTTGAAAGTCGGGCAAGGCGCAACAACGTTCGTATCATTGGGGTCCCTGAGAAGTCGACCGAGTTGACCACAGACCTCCTCGTGGAAGATCTCATTTTGAACCACCTTGCCCCAAAAGGTCTTAGCAACTTTTTTGCAGTGGAACGTGCGCACAGAGTACCGGGTGGGAGACAGAAACCGGGCGCCCCTCCACGGCCTATAATCGCCAGAATTTTTAATTTTAGGGATAGAGACGCTATCCTGCAGGCTTCACGGGCAGGTGGCCCCACTAGCCTGCCCGCCCCGGTCCGACTCGGTAACCAGTACCATAGAGCGGAGGGCGGGACAGGCAAAGCCAGGGACCTCCCCCTACACGAGCGGTTAGCGCTCTAGCCTTCTGACTGTCAGGGCTATTTAGCCTTCCTATCAGAGTGAGCGTGCAGCGATCGCGCGCAGGGGAGCGCCAAAGTGCGCGCCAAAGATAAGCCTAAGAGAAGCCCGTCTGCACCCGTCCGCGACAGGACGGGGCCAGGTGCTATGGCTCTAAATATAAGGAAAGGAAACCACACACTCAGAAACAGGGTGAGTTATACCTCCCAAGTGCTACATGACATAGGGGTCAACATAAAGAATACATGTAGGACTAAGGAGCACACACCCCCAGAGGGGCCTTTTTCATGCAGACGCTGTTATTTTCAAGCTCTAATAGACTGTCCTTCCAGCACTAAAGCACTCCCCTACATTATTCCAGAAGCCATTGTAGATACTGGACCGGTTTGGAGAAATTTGCTGTGCAATGTCAGATCTCTACCTAAACACTATACGGAGGTCTGGGATGTTATTTCCACCTACCAACCTGATCTCGGTTTTCTTACTGAGACCTGGCTTAAACCCCACTCTATCCCGGTCATTACCCTGGGGATTCCAGAAGGGTATAAGATAGTTAGAATGGATCGACCCACCAAAGGAGGAGGGGGCATAGCCATTGTTCATAAATGTAGCATTGCCATTTCCATTTTGGATCAATATAGTAACCCGGATCTAGAAATGATGATTTTTAAGATGGGCACCTCTACCAAGACCTCTAGGAGAGGGGCGTTAGTTTATCGCCCCCCCCGGGCCCCACCCTAAGAGTTACCAATGCCTTAGTGGAAGTACTAGCTCCCTATGTTAACTTGGATGAAGACTTCCTACTGCTTGGAGATTTTAATATTCATGGCGAGATAAAAGATAATGTGGAAGCACAATCCCTTCTAAATGATCTTTCTCTACTTGGTCTGAAACAGTGTAATATCGGACCCACCCATCAGGCAGGGCACACTTTAGACCTGATTCTTTCTAATTCCACTCTGATCAAATGTTTCCAGCCAAAACAGGTCAATTGGACAGATCATTTTATTCTTGAATTTTCTACACCTATACAAGATGCCTTTTTTAACCGTTCTCTGCAGATTCCGCTGCAGCGGAGACAATGGCACAAGGTATCGCAGGAAGTTTTTAAGGAGAAATAGGTTGCCCCTAAATTCGAGTTCACGGATGACATTGACTCGGCCCTATGTAAATATGAACAGGCCATCCATACAGCGGTAGAGTCGATTGCCCCGCTTAAACGGTTTAAAAAACGGCCTGCTCAAAAATAGGAAGCCTGGTTTTCTGAAGATTTACGGGTTCTTAAACAAACCACCAGAAAATTTGAGAAAGCCTGGAGAACGTCACATCTAGAAGCGGACAAATCTAGATATCAGATAGCACTGAGCAGTTACCATAAAGCAATCAAAGTTGCTCGTAAGAATTACATTACTTTGCAACTCAAAGAGGCAGGCAATGCTCCTAAAGCACTATACCAGATTTTAAACACCTTTCTGAAACCTGTGGCATGTGAAAGTATAGATGTATCGTCACAACAATTGTGTGAAAACATCTCAGGCTTTTTTACTGGGAAGAGTGACAATATTTATGGGAAAATCTTGGCGTCCAATCCATCAATAGACCCATGTACAGTCTCTTCACGGGTGAAAGGAGGTGCTGATCAGCTCACTCTCCCCCCATTCCCCAAGATAACTTTGACGGAAGTGGAGGGGTTGATTGTCCACATAAAAAGCGGAAACCCGTCCGATCAGATCCCTGCTCGAATTATGGGTGTAGTAGGCAGAGTGCTGGGTCCTGAAATTCAGAGCCTTGTCAATCTCTCGCTTGACATGGGTTATGTTCCTCGGGAGTGGAAAAAGGCCTTGGTTAGACCCATTACGAAGAACACCTACGTCCCATGGACTAATCTGTCCAATCTTAGACCCATCTCCCTGCTCCCTTTTCTGGGTAAGCTCATCGAAAAGCACGTAAACAAACATCTCTCCAACTTCCTGGATCAATCTGGCAGTTTGGATCCCTCTCAGTCTGGTTTTAGGCTGAATTACAGTACTGAATCGGCCCTGCTGTCGATAACAGACGATCTCCGCATGTACCAGGACAGGGGAGTCTCAGCTGTCCTGGTGCTTCTGGATTTGTCGGCAGCGTTCAACACTATCTCATACCATCTTGATCAAACGACTAGCTGAGAGTGGACTGGAGGCCGTGGCACTGGAATGGCTGAAGAGCTTTCTCTCTGAACGCTCCCAGTGCGTTAGCATGGGTGGGTTCCAGTTATCTGAGGTTATGATCTCAAAGGGGGTGCCACAGGGCTCTTGGTTGAGCCCCACTCTTTTTAACATCTACGTGGCCCCCCTAGCAAAGATCATGAGAGCCTTCGGTTTCAGTCCAGTATCATACGCTGACGACACCCAGCTGCTTTTTCCATTTACATCTATGACCGCAGAGGTCAAACGCTCCTTTTCTGAAGGGAGGAAAGCAGTTTCTAAATGGATGTCCTCAAATTTTCTCCAGTGTAATGTCAACAAAACTGAAGTCATGCTTTTTGGTGAGGCTAAGATTTTATGGGCCCCGGACTGGTGGCCCACAGACATGGGCCCAGTACCTGAACCGAAACTAGTAATCAAGAACCTTGGGGCTCGTTTGGAGCAGGAGTTATCGTTAAAACAACAGGGAAATAATATTGTGGGGTCCTGCTTCCACATGATAGGCCTTCTCCATAAGGTATTTCCGCTTCTCCCTGATTCTACGAGAAAGACTTTGGTACAGGCGCTAGTATTGAGTCGGATCGACTATTGTAATGGTCTACTAGCATCTGCCAATGAAGAAGTACTAGACAGATTCCAAGTGGTGCAGAACACCGCTGCCAGATTGGTCCTGAACGTTCCGCCCAGGACCCCTTCCAAGCCACTGTTGGTAAAACTTCATTGGTTGTATGTTCGCCAAAGAATCAAGTTTAAGGTGTGCTGTATAGTCCATAAGGGACTACATGGCCTAGGACCTTCCTATTTAGCAGAAAAATGTGTCCAGTACGTCCCCACGCGCTCCCTACGATCTAGCAACCAGTTGCTTTTGAAGGTGCCCAGGATTAAAAAGGCTAGACAGGGAGGTAAAGCTCTGTCCGTGGTCGGTCCCACACTCAGTAAACGGACTTCCACTTCTGCTTAGACAATGCGTGGACCACTCTAGTTTTAGGAATAAATTGAAAACCTTCCTGTTTCAATCCTAATTGGATCTGTTAAACTCTCTATTCTGATTTTGTGTTTTCCTAAGAATTATGTGATCTTGTCCTTTCTTGGATCTTTCTGCCCTTCTTTCTTCCTTTTCTACCATTAGTGCTTCTGCAGCGCGGAGATACTCCACTGGGAGTTGATTCAAGAGCTTTAGAAACCCGCTAATAATAATAAGTTCGAGCAAGCTACGGTCAGCTTCTACCCGGATTTCACCCAGTCCGTACAGAAACAAAGGATGGGGTCCCAGGGGGTGAAGCGGAGACTGAGAGACATGGGTTTGAAGTACGCAATGCTTTTTCCAGCTCGGGTTCGTGTTGAATACAACGAACAGACCTTCTTTGACCGACCTGAGAACGTTAGTGACTGGCTTGATACATTGCCTACGCAGCGAGATCGCTCTGAACATTCTGGAGGTGCGGAAGGTGGCCCGTTGGAATAAGAATGAGGAGTGGTAACCGGTCCCCAGACAGTACACAGAACTCGCAGCTGTGGTTTGATGACTTTTGTACTTGCAATACTTCTGGTGTAATACCCAGGGGTGGCGAGGGGGATGGGACTCTCCCTCCTCCGGGGTTTTCTTTTTGTAGATTAGTTTAATGTTAGGGCGACAGGCACACTGCAAGTTGGGGTGTATTTGAGTCTAATGCAGGGGTGTAGGGTGGGGGGATGTGTTCTTGGGATTCCTTGGGGGCTGGGGGTGGGGGGGGAATTGGTTCTGTTTTCTTTCGTTTCAAGGCAACGCATTGTTGAGCATTTTGATCTGGGTGTTTTGTTCGCTGCGGGGTGGATTCTGCCCTTACTTTTGGGATGGGGGTAGGGGTTTGAATGTACTATGTTGGAATGTTAATGGACTGGGGGACAGGATAAAACGAGGAGTGGTATTACAACTTGTTAGACGTCTTTCCCCCGATGTAGTATTATTGCAGGAGACACATTTGATCGGTAATACGTGCCATGCCATGAATCGGCGAGGTTATAGTCTAATCGCACACTCTGGATTTACTTCTGGATCTAGGGGGGCGGGTATCCTAGTCAGGAGTTCCCTCCCCCTGGAGTTAGACGACACAATTCTTGACGACAGGAGACGCTATGCCGCCATCACGGGTAGGTGCGAGGGGAAGACGATCTCATTACTCTCTGTGTATGTTCCACCGGGTTTACAGACAATGACCTTTGCTGATTTGGGAAGAATAGTGTTGGGGCTCCCTGAGGGTATTCTTGTTATGGGCGGGGATTTCAATACAGTTGTTTCCGGTAGGGAGGACCGCAGCCCCCCAGGGACCTCACGAGATCACAGTCTTGGTTGAGTGGCTTCTTGGAGACACTGGGTCTGGTAGACTGTTGGAGGCTGATGCACCCGGGACAGACACAATACACCTTTCACTCTGGTGCTCACGGTAGTCTTGCTAGGCTTGACTATGTTCTGATGCCGGCTGCACAGGCTGCCTCATGGAGGGAAGTCAGACACTTGACCAGGGGTATTTCGGACCACTCCCCACTGTGGCTTCTGATGGACATGAAGATGGGTTCCGAGGGTCGAGTGGCTCCGATCAATCCTTGGCCCTAAGACCCGGGCTGAGTTGGTTAAGTCTTTAGACCATTATTTTGCCGAAAAAGTGGGCTCAGTGTCCTCTTCAATTTCGCTGTGGGAGGCTTTTAAGACTGTTATCCGTGGTCAGGCACTGCCGTTAATTGCTTGCGCAAAGAAAAGTAAGAATGAGGCGGTGGTGCGGCTGGAAGCTGAGATAACTGAGCTGGAGGGGGAATTGGAGTTGGGTGTTACTCACGATAAATTGCACGTCCTCAGTCTCAAACAGCTTGACTATAGGGCCCTGGTAACGGATGCTGCTAAAGCTATGAGTCGAGAGCAGCAAGGGCGGCTGTACGATGTTGGAGACAAAGCCGGGAAACTGATTGCCTGGTTGGATAGAAAGGAGAGGGTGAGTCGTGTGGTTCCCGTGATTGAGAGAGTGGATGGAGTGCGTGTTACTGACCCGGTTGAGATAGTGGAGTGTTTTGCTGAACACTTTCGTAAGGTATATTCCCCAGTCTCTGACAGACCAGAAGAAGACTCGCATTTGTTGTTACGAGACAACGCCTTGCCTCGCCTATCGGATCCTGACAGGGATCTGATGGATGCAGAGTTTTCTGACGATGAGGTAGCAGTCGCTATCCACTCCGTCTGCTCGGGAAAGGCTATGGGCCCAAATGGTATCCCCGTCGAGCTTTACAAGCTGCGTCCAGACAAAATGGTGCCGTATCTCCGTGAAATGTTCTTGGAATCACAAGACGTCGGTTCCCTTCCCCATGATCAACGACTTGCTACCATTGTTGTGATTCACAAGGAAGGAGAACCGCGAGATCGCTGCACGTCTTACAGGCCTATATCGCTTCTGAATGCAGAACCCAAGATCCTAGCAAAATTGTTGGCAAACCGATTAGCGACCTGATTCATTCGGATCAGTCTGGTTTCATTCCACACCGCAATACCGCATTAAACCTGCGTCGTCTTCATGGCGTCCTGGCGAGAGCGGAGTCGCTGTGTGAGCCGGCCATCTTGGTTTCCTTGGATGCCACGATGGCCTTAGATACAGTGGAATGGCCATATCTTTGGGCCGCTCTTGCAAAGTTTGGTTTCGGCCCTGGTTTCATTGGTTGGGTAAAACTTCTGTATGAGGAACCACTGGCCCAGGTTGTGGTAAATGGTAGGGTCTCTAAGTCTTTTGTTCTAGGGAGGGGCAGGCGACAGGAGTGCCCGTTGTCCCCACTGCTTTTCGCCCTGGAACCCCTAGCCGCTTGGTTGCGGTGGGAACAACCGCTTAAGGGTATTCGGTGGACCCCTGATTTTGAGGATCGAATATCACTCTACGCGGATGATATCTTGCTGTATTTCATGTCGCCTCGGAAGTCGTTGATAGTACTGTTTGATGTGCTTAACTCGTTCGGGAAGAACTCCGGTCTGGTGATTAACTGGACTAAGTCCTGTGTTTATGTACTTACTGGAGACGCTCCCCCTTTGCCACGCGTCTGCCCCATACAGGTAACGCAGATAGGTTTTAAATATTTGGGGGTCTTCATTTCACTGGACCCCGCTGTCCGTTACCAGCGTAATTTGCTTACCCCGCTCCAGTGGTTGAAGTCTGACGTAGCGGCCTGGTGTGGTTTGCCGTTGTCCCCTCTCGGACGGGCAGCTCTTTTCAAGATGATGTCTCTACCACGGTTTTTATATGCGCTTCAGAACACGCTTGATCTCATACCGGTGAGTTACTTCCGGGAGGTGGAGAGTTTACAGAGGCAGTTGATATGGGGCAGACGTCCTCGTATCGCCCTTGCGAAATTGACACCTCAAGCGCTACTACTGGGCCTCCCAATTGGGAGCAATTAATCATGCAATGTACGGCCCTACGCCAAACCCTGCATTTGAGATGGATAAGTGGCAGCTGGCGGGTGGAGACTACAATAGGGCGCTTTACTCCAAATCTGTCGGAAGGAAACTGTCAGGACCCACTAGGATCGCAGTGCGGGTGTGGCAGAGTGCGACTGCGGCAATGGGGTGGTCAGACCGATTGACCCGAGCAACCCCGCTCTACGTGTCTGAAAGACTGGGTAGCTTATGGAAGACGAAGGGCTTTGAGAAGTGGGATCTGATTGGTATTTGTAGGGTTGGAGATCTCTGGAACAAGGATAGGATTAAGACCTTTGAGGAGTTGAAGGTAGAATACGAACTTAGTGACAAGGAGTACTTCCGCTATAAGCAGATCCGCCACGCACTGAGTTCAGTGTTTCTAGCCGGGGTCGCAATTCTGGAATCATCCCCCCTCGAAGATCGGGTGCTGGACGGACACGTTCCGGACAGCACCATTTCTTTGATATATAAGAAACTGATCAACGACCGTACAGATCTGCTGTCACACCTCCGTGAGGTATGGGCCAGCGATGGGCTGGAGTTGGACGACAAGGACTGGCAAGCTGCGATATCCTCTCCTAAGGAGGTCGCGATTCCAGCCCTTCTCCGGCTGGTGCAACTCAAAATTCTACACCGGATTTATATAACTGGCCCCCGCCTAATTCGTATGGGTTATTCTGTGGATGGATTGTGTAAGCGTGGATGTGGCTTAACGGGTACTTTCCTTCACATAATTTGGGAATGCCCAGAGGTGGTAGTGTTCTGGAATCGAGTGCATGCAGTTATGGAGGAAGTCACAGGAGTTTCGTTGTTGCCCGAAGCCCGGCGCTGTCTGCTGAATGTCTGGGAACCAACTGATTATAATGTTGCGCAGACTCAATGGGCGACCCTTGGGAACATGATAGCCAAGAGAGACATAGCACAATTGTGGGGGTCCCAAAGAGCACCCACTATCACAGCATGGAAGGATAATATGGATTGGCGGATGTTTCGGGAGAAAACGGTGTATGCAGCCCGTGTCAGACCGAGGAAATGGGGTAAAATTTGGGACCAGTGGAACGCATACCGGGGTGAGGTGTGCACTCCTCCCTTCATTGAAAGTCCTGAAATGTCGCAGAATCCCTAACCGGACATTCCTAGTATTGTTTAATCTTAGAGAACATGTGAGTCTGCTTCCCCCCTGCTCCCCCACCCCTTATCATTTGACATTGACGATTTGTATTGACTTGTAATGTGGCTTTTTCCGCCCTAGAACATGTACCCAGCGATATTGCCTATATTGCCTTGCTTGTTGTTGTTTATTTTATTGTTAATAAACAGAGTTAAAAAAAAACATTATATCTAGCTGTCTGTCAATAAACATACATTTTGATAGCTTGATATGGAGGATGACACTTGATCTTGATTTGTTAACCAACACTCCTCCTGAATAGATTTTCTTACAAAATCACCATAGTGCTCTTTCATTTCACCACTTGGGGAGTGAGAACAGAAATCCCCTATCCAACATCAGTATCTCTGATCTGGACTACGAGACACAACCTTTTTTCCTCCAGACCTTGACCACGTTATTAAACAAGGGGTGATAGCCTTGTTTTCTTAATTTTTTTAATTTGCTTTATCCACCATTTGTATAACCTTGTCCTACCATGCATGACACACACAAAGGGTGTGGGTTATTTATTAAAAACACAACTGATTCTCTGAACTGCTTCATAAGGCACATCCACTAATTGTGGGATTCCCATTCATAAATACCACAACATTATAACCATTAGGTAACAACATGTGTGTGCATATATTGTCTTTTTCTCTACATTCATATTCATTTATATTTCTAGGGGATTGCATTAGATGTCCCAAGTGATTGAGTGACTGTACTCATGATCAGAGGTACCACAGGGATTTGACATTTAACTCGTCCTGAAGAAAGTCGATGACCCTCTGGGTTCAAGGAGGCTGAAATATGTCGATCTCTGTTGATCACCCACTGGAGGTGAAGGATAAATACCATGTGTAGGAAGTGGCTCTGTATATATTACACCAAATTGAGGTATAGTGTGCATAGAGCCCAGTGGATCCCCAGAGGTATAGCAGGGGCTAAAGTAGATAACTCATTCTCTTTTGTGGTAGAATGGTTGAGCACTCAGGCTTATCAGGAGGGTAGGGTTAAGCATTTGTACACACCCAGGCAAGAATAGATGTCACACACTCCAAATACTGAATCCAGACCAATTGTTTGTATAAAAAGTTAATTTGTTGTATTTCTAGAATCAAGATTTACTTAGTAGCAGGTACGTTAAACTCTCCATACAATGTTACTTGCCAAAAGACAGAGAATGCTGGTTTTGTAGGTACATTAAGATTACTTTTGTAGGTGAGAAAACCATTTGAAATTAAATAGATTACTTTTGGATTACTTTGTGATTACTTTTCTAGTTTATCATGAAATACACGCTTAACACAGTTTAAGCAACACAGGACATTAATAAACAGAGAAAGCACACCACTCAGTCCTATGGAGAAAAACAGTGTCAAGTTTACAGGTGAGTAAACGGTTCTAGGAATGGAGTTTTGGGGGGTAGAACTAAGGTTCTACATGGTTCAGGTTGGCACTCATGCGGCACCACCAGCGTGGCCAGGTGCAGAGTGCCAATGTTAGCCAATGGGGCACCTCGGTTGGGGCTGTTCAAGGGCAGGCCACTCGATCTTGGGAGCCAAACTCCTATGGTTAAGGTCAGGGCAAAGGGGGTCCCAGGTCAGAACAAATCCTACACCATCAGCGGCGACCAGATGCAGGGGTGCTTAGGAGGTGTCGGAATCCCAAAGCAATCTGTTGGAGGTTGCCGGTTTTGGATTTCGGCTGCAGGCTCGGTCCAGGAAGTCTTCCAGTAGGAACCAACAGCTGGGCAGTTAAGTTGAAGGGCTCAAGACGTAGGTGCACCTCAGGTCCTCTTTTTCTAGGCACAGGGCGGCCGGATGCAGGGTTGCCTGTTGAGGTCGTGTTTCACCTTACCGGGCCACTTCAGATGGGGTGGGGGTCTCAATGCAGAGGGTACGCGCAGCAGCGGGTAGTCCTGGAGGGGTTAATCCAAGGTGGACTCAAACTCTGGAGCACTGGGAGACCTTGCTGGGACCAGTGGGCCACTTGGACTCGGGCCATAGACGACGGGTGCAGTGGTGGTTCCAGGCTTCATGTTTCCTCGTTCTCAGCAGGCGCAGAGTCTTTCTTTGGAGTTTCTTTTGAACAGAGCTGCTGTTTTCAGGAGTTCCGGTCTTGGTTGAAGGCAGTCATTCCTTTTAAGGGTTCTGGAGGTAGCCTGCTGCAGGACAAGTCAACTTTTGGCGCAAGATCTCTGGAAACTGCAGGCTGGCTGGTAGGGCTGGGGCCAAGTCAGTTCTTTTTTACAGCCTCCTCTGCTGTGAGACTTCTTCCGTCCCCCTTCTTGGTAGGTTGTAGGAATCTCCCCTCCTTTGGTTCAGGGCTGCGTCCTAAATGCTGTATTTAGGGTGTGTTCTTGGGGTGTTGAGGTAGTAGCCAATGGGCTACTTACCTTAGGGTAACCACACGATTGATGTGCTCACCAAATGCGCGGGTAGTGAGCACATTAACTAACCCTAATTGGGGATTACCTCCATTAGCAAGATGGTGGGCACGAGGAGTGGGCTTCACCTCGCCTTCTTCACCTTGAGTGGTTGGGTTGACAGAGGTAGGCATACCTCCCGGCCTTCCTAACTTTTCCTGCCTGTTTTCCAGCCAAAATTGGGCGAGGAGACAGGAATACTGCTAGCAGGAGGGGCGGGGGTCGCATTGCAAGGCGGCAGGGCCTTTGCAGCTGCTCAGCCCTTCCTGACCTGAGGGAGGTGTTAGGACATCTGCCCAGGAAAGGCTTTGCTTCTGGATCCAGAGAGCGAGGGCTCTCACCTTAGGGGTCTAGAAACCGGTCTCATGGGGACAGGCTGGTGATTATAAATCAGTAAACCCAACAGAGGGTGGTTTGCTTCAGGGGTCTCCTCTATAAGTACCCTGAATGCAATGGTTAATAAATGTGACACTGGAATCAGTGCAGGTTTATTATCCTGAGAGATTTCATACTAAACATCCCAGAATTCAGTAAAGAAGTTAAGGGGCTGTGAAATTCACAATGACACATAATGACAAGTTTACAGACCACATATTCTTATATGGCTTTACTGCACTTATAATATCTAAGAATGGACTTAGATATTATAGGGGCCTATATGCTCATGCCGATAGGTCCTCACATAAGGTATAGTGCTCCCTGTTGACCTATCTATGCCTCATGTAATGATGGGTAGGCATGGCACACAGGGATGTGTGCCATGTTGACTTCACTTTTAGCTACACCAAAACATGCAGGCTGCAATTGCAGTGTTGCATGTTTGTGGTGAGAGGTCTTTGAGGGTGGAATAATGCATGCTTCAGCCCTCAAAAGCCTTTCTCTGGCTACCAGGCACTTGGCAATATAGATACCCCTTACAAGGGAATTACAGGTAAGCCAGAGTTGCACCAATTGTGGGAATATTGTTACAGTTTAGGGAAAGAACAAAGGTCCTGGGAACCCAGGGCACACTCCGTCAAAGTGCATCAGATATCTGGCAAAAAGTGTATGTTTGTGGGGGGTGGAGGGGGTTTTCGTGTTACTGCACCAGAAAACCCACTTTCTTACAACATGTCCCGGGCACATCTTACATTTTTTAACCTTGCCCCCATCCTGTTATCCTGTTGGAGAGCATTTTAACTCCCCTTTTTTCCAGATCCCACCATGTCTCTTCAAAAAGAGATTCTACCTGTGGGTGGTGGCAAGACCTTATTTGCAAAAAGAATTTTTTTAAAGATTTTTTTTAGTTTATGGATACAAGCAAGGTATTCATAACATCTGCCATGCATTATTGAGACATGTTAAGCTTTGACAAAATGAGCAATGTAATCCGCCATCATTAGGCAAAAACGACAAATTAACAAACATTCCCCCTAACCCACTAATTGGTCAGAACATCACATCTCATGCACTATTGAGTTCTACAGGCCACAAACAAGCTATACCTGTAGGCTTTGGGTTACGGGGGCGCCTTGCTCTGTGGCCAAGGCAGGCTTGAATCTTACTTTATAAAGGATTCAATGTTGAGCCTGACCCCAGCTTGCAGTTATGCAGGGTGTCTTGGGGATCCCGTGGGAGAGCCAGCTGGCATGCCAGTCTTTCGATTAGCCAAACCATCCCATGCTCGGGCCTCATCTATCTTTCCTAAGCCCTTCTGTGCTTCCCTCAGGAGAACCCTTCCCTCAGCCTGCCCACTTTATTAGTTCCCTTTCCCAGACTATCAATCATGGGCCTCCTATTGTCTTCCAATTTCGAGTTATCTTGCATTTGGAACTGATATTTACTAAATCCTGAAACCTCCCCGTTATCTTTGTCTTTACTGGGTGGGGGCACATGCCCAGTAGGCAGTCTCCCGGCAATCACGGGACCTGCTTCTCAATGCACTCCTCTACCATTTGAATGACTCCCTCTCATGGAGTGTGTATTACGGGACACGCATAAAACATGTGAAGGATGTGGGCTCCAACTTCTCCACATTGGGGGTTTCAGGATTTAGTAAATATCAGTTCCAAATGCAAGATAACTCGAAATTGGAAGACAATAGGAGGCCCATGATTGATAGTCTGGGAAAGGGAACTAATAAAGTGGGCAGGCTGTGAGGGAAGGGTTCTCCTGAGGGAAGCACAGAAGGGCTTAGGAAAGATAGATGAGGCCCGAGCATGGGATGGTTTGGCTAATCGAAAGACTGCCATGCCAGCTGGCTCTCCCACGGGATCCCCAAGACACCCTGCATAACTGCAAGCTGGGGTCAGGCTCAACATTGAATCCTTTATAAACATGATTTACTAGAGACCTTTGGTGTGCATTCCAGGATCTTATCCCAGTCTTTCTATTCAATCGGGGTGTCAAGGTCCTCCTCCCACCTAGTCCTCAGTATGTGCCGAGGCAGCTGTTGGTCCATCTGCAGTGGGCTATAGAGACATGAATCTGTCCGTATGATACCTGTCAAAAGCGCCATATATTGACAGTTTAGGGATGTTGTAGGTTCAGCAGATCTCCCTCCACAATGTTTCTTTATCACCGATGTGAGTGCCCTATGAAACAGGAAGTGCCCCGGCAGTAACTCGAACTTCGCTCTGAAATCCTCAACCAGGAGAAGCTCTGAGTCCCTATACAGATTGCACACCCTCGTCACCCCGCCTCCATCCACTGGTCTAGGTCCCACCAATTTCCCCTGTCTGGGAGTGCATGCAGGAAGTCCAGAGGCAGTTCCGTCAAGAATGAGTTCTTATTAAGTATTCTTTGCAGGCCTCTATTACAACACTTTGTCAATGTATGAAGCTCCCACGAGCCATCTATGTTGGACCGTTGCACCCGAAGAAGAACCCAGAGTAGATTGTGAAGCGGTGGCCCGAAGGGACCAGGAGTCCGATCTAGCTTGTGTCCGTGCGCAATTCCCTGGAAATACCATTGCAGTTGGGCCACGATGTGCTATAGCTCAAAATCAGGGACTGTGAGACCTCCTTCCTTTGTTGGACATTGCATTGTCGCTAATGCCACCCTCTGGCGTACCGATCCCCAGATGAACTCAGTGCTCAGGGTTTTCAGTTCTTTAAACTTCATCCCTGAGATCCATAGTGGAAGTCTGTAGACAAAATAAAGTAGCTGGGGAAGAGCCACCATCTTCAGGAGGGCTATTCTCATGGATGCGAGACCGTATGATGACACTATTGACTACTACTACTGTGGTGGCTGCCACTGAAGGAAAATAGTCATTGAGGGTCTCTCTACTATTTTGGGAAGAGACTAACCTTTGAGCATTGTGTGGGCCCACTCTTTTAGATCTTCCTACTTCCTATGGGGCGCCAGAAAGGTCCTGGTGCTGCATATGGTACTATCAGGCACATGCATCAAGCGATTTTGGAATCGTAAACGGTGCGATTCGCATAAATCGGCCGTTTACGATTCCAAAATCACTTATTGGGATGCATCATTTATTTTTCATGTATCGCAATTTAAGAATTCGCAATTTTTTGCAATTTCTCAAATTGTGATAGCATTTAAGAAATCGCAAAATTTGCAATTTCTTAAATGCTATGCATAATTAATTTTATTTTGCGAATTCGCAATTTTGTAGGGAAAAATTACCATGAAGTACACCTTCATGGTAATTTTGCGAAAAGAGTAAAAAAAGCAAATAAATGCATATTTGACACTTACATGTTACACACACACATGCCCTTGGGACATGTGTGTGAGTAAAATGTACTTACGTGACATTCCAGGGGTGCAGAGGGGGGGGGGTCCTTTGGACCCCCCCTGCACCCTTGAAATTGCATTCTCATTTTGCGATTCCTTAATTGCGAATTCGCAAAATGAAAATGCCTTCCCATTGATTCCTATGGGCCTCTAGGCCCATAGGAATCAATGTAAAGCGATTCCTTATTTGCGATTCGCAATTAAGGAATCGCAAATAAGGAATATTAAGAAATCGCTAAAACTTTTGCGATTTCTTGATGCATTGGCGTTTGCAATTCCTTAATTACGATTCCTTAATTTTCGCAAATAAGGAAATCGCAAACAGCACCAATGATGCATGTACCTGTATGTGCCCAGTAGCATTCCCTCCAGTACCGAAGAGCCTTCTTGAAGTGGAAGGCCAGGCAAGAGCAGCAAGCAGAATTGTTATGGACAAGGGAGAGGCAGATGTTACACACCATGTGGTAGACTGTCCACAGATACTTGGTGTGGCAACAATGGCAATTCTGGAGTTGTGCGCATTCGATCATCCGTGTAACACTCTCGGGCAACGATGGGTCAGAACCAGTGCATGCCCATCGACACGTCCCCTGACAATGACGGTTCCTGGGGAATCAATGTTGTTTGCGTTGAAACAAACTTGATGATGCCTCAAGCTGTAGGGTAGAGAAAACACTGAAGGGCCCAAAGATCATGTGAAGAAACCTGGCGACATCCGAGCCTACTCGGTGCAGGTCCAAACACAATAGCGGGGGGACAAAACAATCTTAGATGGAGTTGGCACCTGTGAGCAATGCACATTAAGGGGAGGAGTAGTCCCAGCACATCAACAGACTTCTTGGAAGAAAAAAAAACAGCTTGCAAACGTGCTATAGCCCAACACTAAGTGGCAGAAGTATGTTAAGCATGGGTACCTACAGTCACACATGCTACAAACATATATTTATCAATGTATTTAATAAGGCTAAGCAATTTTGCAGTTAACGCTGACAAGGGATGGAAAACAGGCTAAGATTACCTGGGATATAGCAGTCCTATTTTATCAGGAGGAGGGGGAAGATTGCCACTTCCAGATCTGGAACCTTGTTACCTTGCAGCCCAGGCACAGAATACGCCATATTGGTACAATATACCATTAAACATCATATAGGTTTGGGGGAGATGTTAGCTTCTGCACTGGCACTGCAGCTGTGTACCAGTTACAAGTTCCTGACACAAGAAACATGCATGAAGGATGGTTTGAATGGCCTGGAATAAATGGTCTAGAATATTGCAGGGGTAGACAGACCGTACTCTATGCTGTTACAGTTTCAAGATAGAAATGGAGTAGAGGTTATCTCCAAGACTTTCAGAAAGAATGGTAGGCAAACTTCATTTGTATACATTTGACAACTGGTTACTGGAATGGACGTTTGGTTGTCTCAGTGCCTTTAAAGATCAAGGGCCTTGCAATGCACTGAATCTCACAGGGCAGTCTGCAAGACCAGAATACCTTTATAATAGTAAAGACAATGGAGGACCCAGCTAAATTTAGAGTGGTCCCTGATGGTAGGATTAACTTTTTCACTTCACCATAGAAGGCACACAATATGATGGAGAGATTTAAATGTCAGTAGTAGAGGTAACCCGCAAGATGAGTAGAAGGTGCAGATTAGGGTAGAGGTGTGGCTCACTGGTTAGAGGCGGCAGACCTGTAAGCAGAGAACGGCCCAGGAGTTCAATTCCCGACGCGGCAAGGTCGTGGACCAGGGTCAACGGACTCGATAATTCTCGCCTCAGTGCCTACTCTAACCAGGGAACACACTTGGTAAATCTAGGCATTAAGCTTGCCTCATCTCTACATTGGCCCCCCACAGACGCCGGGGATGCCTGGTTTCACCCTGGAGATACCCAGAAAGGGACCATATCACAGGGAAAACCAGGACAGGTTCCCCAGCGGTCTACAGCGCCAGGACACTCGGGTAACAGTACGAAACGTTGTATACAAGTTATTGGTTAGATCATGTTCGGGGACAATTTTTCCAATGAAAAGGACTACTATGTATTTACTGGAGCTTTAGAAGTTCATCATTGGGGACGAAATGTTTAGTGACCAGCACAATCCTGCTCCAGGATTAAACATGCAAGTTTTCTATTTTATTTATTTATTTATGAAATTTATTAAGCGCAAACAAATGCCCAAGGGCGTCTCGGCGCTGTGGACGGAGGCAGACCAGAGAGATGGTAGTGGGAATTATTGGTTAAATAACCAGGTTTTTATTTTTCTTCTGAAAACAATAAGAGTGGGGCAAGATCTGACGTCCATATCAAGCGAGTTCCACAGTTTAGCTGTGGCGACAGTAAAACGGCAGTCACCGCATGAGGCTGTTTTGGTCCGGGGCACGGTCATCAGCAAGGCATTCATAGAACGTAATGCTCTATTGGGGGCATAGAATGCCAAGGATTTCATGAGAAAATGGGGCCCTAGTTTACGGGAGGCTTTATAGGCTATGCAAAGTGCCTTAAATTTAATTCGATTCTTCACCGCCAACCAGTGGTAGTTTTTGATCACTTGGGTGATTGGTTTGAATTTTGGGGTACCAGAAAGCATTCTTGCAGCTGCATTTTGTACAGATTGTAACTTTTGAATGACTTTCTGTTGAGCATTGATGAAGAGTCCATTGCAATAGTCAAGGCATGACATGACAAAAGCAGTGACCAAAGTTTTACCCGAGTTGGGGGGAAGGAAGGGAAGCATTTTCTTGATGGATTTAAGCTTGTAGAACGCGGTAGACACAATGGAATTTGCATGTGCAGCAAATGTTAGTTTACCGTCTAGCAGTATTCCCAGATTTTTTACTTTGGTAGCTGGTGTGGGCGGAGGGCCTAGTTCAGTGGGCCACCATACTCCTGGCCAGTGAGGGGAAAGGTTTCCGAATATCATTACTTCCGTTTTATTGGAATTTAACTTGAGACAGTTGGTTGTCATCCAGTTATTGATGGTCACCATGCCATGATGAAAATTGGCCGCAATTTCATCTCCGTTGTTTTTTATTGCTAAAATCAGCTGGGTATCATCCGTGTAGGATGTTAGGCTCATCCCAAAGTCCTTGATGACCCTTGCTAGATCTGTCACGTAGACATTAAATAGCGTAGGACTTAGGGATGAGCCTTGGAGGACGCCACAGGGGAGTGTCATCCGGGTGGAGCTGAAATTACCCAGTTGTACCATTTAGGTGCGGTTGGGGAGAAAGGAGGTAAGAAGATCTTTGGCCTTACCCTGGATACCTATGGCATTGACACGGTCGATCAAGATGTTGTGGTCGACAGTGTCAAAGGTAGCGGATAGGTCAAGCAGGATAAGTACTGCCGTCCCTCGTTGATCGAGAATAGTTCTTATCTCGTCAGTGGCTTTGATAAGTGCTGTCTCGGTACTATGGTGTTTGCGAAAGCCAAACTGGGTGTCGTCTAATAGGAAGTGATCTTCGATGTACTGGGATAGTTGTGTATCAGTTTTTCTGCTAGTTTTGCTGCAAAAGGCAGGCTGGCAATGGGCCCATAGTTGTTAGTGTCCTCAGCGTCCAGGTGAGGTTTTTTCAAAAGAGGTTTAAGAAGGGTGTCTTTCCAGATGGCGGGATAAACCCCTGTGGAGAACATGGAATTGAAAATTCTATAGCCAAAGGAAAATGCTACTTACCAGTATGCATATGATCTTGGCATGTAGAGCTGCAGATTCTAACACTTAGCATTAGACCTCCATCTGGTGTTGGGCTCAGATGATTGCATGTTGTTGTCGTCTTGGAAGAAGTCTTTGTAGTCACAAGATAGGTGACTCCTCCATTGGACGATAGTGTGCATGGGAATCGACTCCATCCTTGGATTGTTTTTCGCCA
The DNA here is from genome assembly GCF_964263255.1 of Lissotriton vulgaris. NCBI lineage: Eukaryota > Metazoa > Chordata > Amphibia > Caudata > Salamandridae > Lissotriton > Lissotriton vulgaris. Next base: position 11,769,528 of record NC_141690.1, on the reverse strand, counting down.
TGATGGGAAATGATGGAGTTAGTAGAAAGAAAAAAGATGTCCATGTGTGTATATCTAATTAAGATAGAACTGGAACAGATAGAGGTCCCGGGGAGGCGGGTGGGCTTGTGAGAATCTGCAACTCTACATGCCAAGAACAGATGCATACTGGTGAGTAGCATTTTCCGTTTGAGGCATATGAGCTGCGGATCTCAAACTTAGCATAGACTATACAGCAGTGTCTTCCCTAGCGGTGGTCCCATGTATCCGTTGCAGTGGTTTGAAAGAGAGTTTTGAGGACGGCTTGGCCTACAGCAGCTTTCTGCTTGGCTTGTACATCAACACAATAGTGTTTAGTGAAGGTGTGTGGTGTAGACCATGTTGCTGCCTTACATATGTCTTCTAGGAGAATGTTCCCTAAGAAAGACATAGATGCTCCTAGTTTGGGTGTGGAATGCGCTCTAGGAGGAATTGATAAGTGTGCGTTTTGCTTTCTGATAGCATATATGGATACATTTTACAATCCACCTTGCAATGCCAGATTTAGAGATGGGATTGCCTTTATGTGGTTGAGAGAAAGCTACAAACAATTGTTTTGCGAAAGGATTTAGTTCTGTCAATGTAACAAAGAAGGGCTCTTTTCACGTCCATGGTATGTAGAGCTCTTTCTGCTACAGAGTCTGGGTTTTGAAAAAACACTGGTAACTCCACTGATTGATTTAGATGAAATGGGGTGATTACCTTAGGAAGGAATCTTGGATTTGTTCAGAGGACCACTTTGTTATATTGTAATTGTAAAAATGGTTCCTGTATAGTGAAAGCTGGAATCTCACTTACTCTTCTAAGTGAGGTAATGGCCACTAGGAAAGCTGTTTTCCATGTGAGGAATCGTAGTTCACATTTGTGTAAAGGTTCAGATGAGGGTCCCATGAGCCTGGTAAGAACAATATTGAGATTCCACACTGGAGAGGGTGGTAACCTAGGAGGGATGTTCCTCTTTATTCCCTCCATGAATGCTTTAATTGCAAGGACTCTAAATAGTGACAAGTGTTGTCTGTTTTGTAGGTACGCAGCGAGTGCTGTATGATGTAAACGTATAGATGAGTAGGTTAGATTACATTGTTGTAAATGCAGTAGATAGCAAATGATATGAAGCATCTAGTGGATTAACATGATTATTAGAGCAGTAAATAGCAAACCTTTTCCATTTTGCAGCAAAGCGAGCTCTAGTAGTGGGTCGTCTGGCTTCTTTAATGATGTTCATACAGTCTGGTGGCAGGTTAAGGTAACCAAACTCTAAGACTTCAGGAGCCAGATTGCCAGATTCAGTTGGCTTGGATCTGGATGTCTGATCTCTCCATGGTTCTGCGTTAACAGGGATTTGGACAGGCACAGTCTTTGGTGTGGAACTAGTGAGAGTTCAAGCAGCGTTGTGTACCATGGTTGGCGTGCCCATGTGGGAGCTACTAAGATTAGTTTGAGAGACTATTGTCGGAGCTTGCGTACCACTAGTGGAATTAGTGGGAGTGGCGGAAAAGCGTACGCAAATCTGCCTGACTAGTTCATTCATATCGCATTGCCCTTGGACAACGGGTGTGGAAACCTGGCGGCGACGGTTGGGCGTTTTGCATTTTCGTGGGTGGTGAACATCGATGTCTGGTTGGCCCCACTTGTGGAAAAATGGTAGAAGAACTTGTGGATGTAGCTCCCATTCGTGAATCTGTTGTGTCTGTTGACTTAACAGATCTGCAATCTGATTGTGAACTCCTGGAAGGTGTTCGGCTAGTAGATATATTTTTTGTGGAATGGCCCATCTCCAAATGTTTTGTGCAAGCTGAGACAGTTGCTGAGAATGTGTGCCTCCTTGTTTTTGTAGGTAGTACATGGCTGTTATGTTGTCCGTCAGGATCAAGACAGCTTTGTTGTGTACATGTACTTGGAAAGATTTTAGTGCTAGGAATATCGCTGAACACTCTGGCTGGGAGAGTGTTGGTCTTGAAATTGTGTGACTAAGGCTTGAATGCTTGTTATCCTGGCTGGACTGGGATAAGTTAGAGCTGTAGAGGTGTTTATTTTAGCCCTCAGATATTTGTGTATATGAGAGGGCTGGAGATGCGACTTGGTGTAGTTGATTGTGAACCCCTAGTTGTGTAATGTTTGAATTGTTTGACGAGTGTGTTGAACACACGGACTGAATGACCTGGCTTTTATGAGTCAGTCGTCTACATATGGGAAGACATGGATTTGTTGTCTTCTGAGATGTGCTGCTACTACTGCAAGGCCCCTCGTGAACACACTTGGTGCAGTTGTCACCCCGAATGGATGGACTTTGAACTGATAGTTGTCCATCTATTACAAACCTTAGATACTTCCGTTGAGAAGGATGTATGGGAATGTGGAAGTAGGCGTCCTTGAGATCTAGTGTGGCAAATAAATCGCCTTGTTGTAACAGTGGGAGCACTTGTTGTAAAGTGATCATGTGAAAATGATCTGAGTGTATATATAGGTTGAGGGGCCTGAGATCGAGAATTGGTCTTAGTGTCCCGTCCTTCTTGGGTATTAGGAAGTACAGCGAGTAAACCCCTGTTCCCTGATGTTGTAGGGGAACTATCTCTATTGCGTCTTTTTGAAGCAATGAGAGAACCTCTTGTTTTAGTAGCGTAAGATGTTCTGTGGACATGGGACACTGTCTGGGTGGTATATGTGGAGGGGTAGCTGTAAGTTCTAGGCAGTAACCATACTGGATCATTTGTCTCACCCACTTGTCTGTTGTGATGGAATTCCAGACAGGTAGGAACTGTGCTAATCTCCCCCCCCCGACAGGAGTGGAATGTTGTGGGGGGAGTGAAAGGAAGTCAATGTTTTGTGGTGGGAGAGGAACGATTGGTGTTGTTACCTCAACCTATTCCTTTATTGATGTTTCCTCTGTATCCACCTCTAAAATATAATCTGTGGAGGATATTTGTGTATTGGCTTTAAAGGAAGATGAGTTGTCTGCTCCCATTTGTTTAGAGGCTCCTCTGTAAAAGGAGCGACAAAAAAAGCCTTGTGTTTGTGGGGACGGTAAAGCTCCCATAGATTTGGCAGTCTCCGTGTCTTTCTTCATCTTTTCTAGTGATGTATCTACAGCCGGACGAAAAAGGTGTTGTTGGTTAAATGGCTGGTTAAGGATAGTAGTCTGGACCTCTTGTTTAAAACCGGAGATGCGTAGCCATGCGTGGGTTCTAAGGAGGACACTGGTATTTATTGCTCGTGAGGCAGTGTCTGCTACATCAAGTGCACATTTGAGATTAGCTTACCCTCTTGGATTAGATGCTTGTGTCTTATATTGGTCAGGCAAATGTTGTAGTAGTGTTTCTAACTGGTCGTAATGGGCTCTGTCATATCTTGCGAGCAGTGTTTGTGTGTTAGCTATGCACCACGTATTGCCTGCTTGGGCAGCTATTCTTTTACCTGAAGCGTCTAACATATTAGATTCTTCATCAGGAGGTGGCGCTTCTCCTTAGGTTTGGGAGTTAGCACGCTTTCTAGCGTTGGAAACGACTAGAGAATCTAAGGGTAGCTGTCCCTTAATGTAGGCAGGATCTACAGGGGCAGGCCTATACTTCTTTTCTATTCTGGGGTTTAGAATCCTAGCACGTACAGGATCTTTAAACACTTCGGGGGCATGCCTAATGACCCTTAATCATGGGTAATAGGTGTACTGACTTTTGGGATTGTTCAAAAGTATCTAATAAAAAGTCCTCTTCTGTTTCATCTGAGTGCATTGTGACACCATGATAGATGGCAGATCTATTAATTAAGTGTCCAAAACCGATATTATCTTCTGGAGGAAATGGTGTGAGGGGTATGGATGTGGATCTGGGATGTCTGGTATGTCTTGTGAGACCGGGTACTCCCAATTAGGTGTGTCATTTGGGTACGTAAAAGGGTTATCTGGGTCACCCTCTACCCCCATGTCATCATCATCATCATCATCATCATCAGGTGTATGAGGTGGAGTAAAATGAGGAGGAGAATTTTGAACTGTAATAGATTTAGGGAGAGGAGATGGGTTAGAAGGAAGCATAGGAGAAGAAGGGTGCACAGGCGATGTGGCAGAGTCCTTCTTCTTCACAGGCACCGGAAGAACAGGTGCTGTGTCTAACTTCCTCTTTCTATATGGAGCAGTGGTAACATGTCCTGTCTCTGGATCAATATAGATCTTTTTCTGCTTAGGATCAGGATGAAAAAACTCCTCTTCTGGAGGAACGGCTTTCGGCTGCGATTTTTTCGGTTCCGTGCGGGGTTGTTGTTTGTCTTTGTCCTTAGCCTTAGGAGGCGTGATAGAGTCCTTTGGCGTAGGTTTTGGCTCAGAGGATCTTGGTTTCGGAGCTGAAGCTGGTTTCTTTGGTATGGAAGCGTCCGAAGCCGACTTGTGTATGGGCTTGGGAGTTTTCGGGCCCGGTTTATCTTTCGAAGTCGACTGTGTCGGAACCGGGACTTCTTTCGGTTTTGGTGCAGACGGCGCTGGTGGGATGGGCACGTGCAGTTTGCTCGGTCCCGAGCTACCGGAAGGCTTCTCGATTTTCTTCGGATCCGGGCTCAAGGGCGGGGCTCCTGAAGTAAGTTTTTGGTTGCGACTGGGCCCAGCAGGCAGAGTGTTGACCATTGCCTTCAATTTCATTGGGAGGGTTGGGATAGGGGCAGTAGCACTCACACATAGACCCGGAGTGATGGAGTCAACGGAGTCATCTGCCTCAGATACGATTTTGAGATCCTCAGAATCTTCTCCTGGGACATCTGGGCCTTCATCGAAGATGTCCACTGGTTTCGGAGCTGATCTCTGCATGATGTGTCGACTGGCCCTTCGATCTCGAATGGTCTTCTTCGATCAAAAGGATGCGCAGGCTGGACAGCTGGACACATCATGTTCAGGTGATAAGCACAGGTTACAGACCTTGTGATGGTCACTGTGTGGGAATTTTCCTCCACAGTGTGGGAATTTTCCTCCACACTGGGGGAATTTCTTGAATGGCGTCCTTTTCATGAGCTGTAGGCCTCACGGCATGGATAGGCCCAACGGCCCGCGTCGACGACCAGAATCGAGCTGATGAAGTTGTGTCGAGATGTTTAGAAATTATTTGAAATAATGTAAGTACTTTTTTTGCGTCAAACTACTTAGAAAGTATTTTTCGAACCGGAGCGGAAAAGTTACAGCCGAACCCAGTGGCGGGAAAAAAACAATCTAAGGATGAAGTTGATGCCCATGCGCACTATCATCCAAGGGAGGAGTCACCTATCTTGTGACTACAAAGACTTCTTCCAAGACGACAACAACATGCAATCATCCGAGCCCAACACCAGATGGCGATCTAATGCTAAGTGTGAGATCTGCAGCTCATATGCCTCAAACATAATGGTTTAAATGGGCTGCTGTCACATCTTGAGATGCACCGATTTTTTGCCCAAGACATATTCGACATGGTATAACTGTCATCTTTCCTTATTCACAGGTAAATACCAAAACAGAACATTTGTGTTCACCTTCTTGAGATTGAACTCTTGGCATTAATGATAGATAGTGGATTGTTATTATTACCTTGCTCAATGGCACACATTTAATTGACATCAGAACGATCAAAGGCTGTACTAAGCCCAGCAGTGGTTAAACGTGTTTTAAAACACAGATTGCTGCAGTAGATGCATTAGCTTGCTTTGCCACAAACCACCAAGTTATTACATTTTGTAACTCTTTCTGATTGATGCTTCTCACTGCAGATTCTACAACTTAACAATATCGCCATGTGTCTAGAATTTACCTGGAGATTTTTCTCAGCAATTCTCCCATACGCCAATGAGTGACACCATGAGGTTCCACAATGATTTCATTACGCAGTGGAAGTGACAGGGCCATATATACGATTCCCCCAGCAAGCCAATGTCAGTTTCTTATCTTTTTTATTCTGCACCTCAGATGTGGAGATGCTCCAAAAAACTGCAGGAGACAGTGCATCAAAATCTAACTTTGAACTTTAGCAAGATGTACCGGATTTCACACCACAGAATAGGAGAGTGGGTGGGCAGTGAGAAATAGTATCCACCAGAAAAAGCATTACTGAAGGCAAATAACTTGTCCTTTTGATGGAGACTTCTGACTGCAGATTCCTCATCTTAAGAATGGATACCACAGACGTAACTTCCCAAGAAAGAGGTTCTAGGGAGTGGACTGAGACAAGATATTCCAGCAGGACTGAGAAGCCAAACTGTCCCGCACTAGATACCGGTCTGTCAAGGAAGTACTGATTCATGAACGTGTTGATTAACCACATCGCTGCTGTGGTTATTTTTCCCCTGTGCTGAAAATCGGAATTCTCATGTATTCATGACGAGCTCAGCTCGTCATCAGCACAGCTCAACTGTGCCTCATGACGAGCTGAGCTCGTCATGAGCATGGAAGGGGTTAACACCCATGTCGCACTCTTCTTGCCAATGCAGTCATAACGGCATTAGCCCTAGTGGAATGACTCCATTGGCCAATGCATAACATATTTTAATGCAGAAGACTATCAATCTAGAAAATTTAATTTTCTAGACTGTCTTCCCTTTCTTTGCTTAAGAAAATTCTACAAACCGCTGGTCATCCACAAGTTACCACTTGTGATCCGCCAGCTGTCATCTGATCAGCTCATTCACTCTATGTCACTTAAATGCAAGTCAAACACATTGCAATGATACACCTGCATAAAACAAAAAATGTATTCAATTTATAATAAATCACATCAAAATGAACTTATCTGTGATTCAAATCATATTCTGTATCCAACATATTCAAGATTACAAAAACCTAATTTAAATGAAGTAGGTGCTACAAATGACCGTGCAGGGCAGGTGCAAAAAAGTGAACCAAAACATAACACATTTAAGTGGAGACAATATTTACAAAATGCACAAAGGAGGTTACACACAAATACAATAGTTAATTATAAGAATCCAACGCGTTAGTATTCAGATTTTGACAGTCCATCAATGAATGAGGGTGAAACCCAAACATTTTGACGTGTTGACCCCTTACAGACAATCGTACAGGTCTTCATCAAGACAGATGTGACCTTGGTAGCAACCTGACCAAACTACTTCTGGTCTGTATCTGAAACCATCCAGAAAATATGGTTCTGATAATATTTAATTCTTCACGGTTTGGTATGGATATTTTTAAACAACAAGAGACCGGATCTTTACTACTTTATGCATGAGGCTCACTTATGGTACATGCCCTTGCATCTTTTCTCCTGATTTTGGGAGGACGAATGGGTTGAGTCCTACTTATGGTGCATTTTTTACTTCAATTACCAGAAGACTTAAAGCAGAAACCGGAATCCACACAGGATCAACTCCTTGAAAGCCGAAAATACCATGGTTGACGGGATGTACACTGAATGTCTTGTCATGGAGTGAATAATGGTTGTCACGCTGGTAAATCAGTCACCTATGTTCGTCTGGGTTTTAGGGGTGTAAGGGTAAAATTGATCTAAACATGCTTTGGATCTGGTCCTCATATGTACTGTTGAATAGAGCTGACTTTAATTTTGAGGCATAAGAAGTAGAACTCTTGGGATTAAAAGGGAAGTATGGAAATACCGGGATAGGGACGAGCTAACAATGGTCAAAGTCTTTCACTAAGTTGTTAGTCTCTCAAGAGGTTATTCTTGAGCTGAAAATCCAGATTTTAAAATCTTTTTAGAACTTCGTGATGGAAGGAACTTTACACAGTTCAGCTGAGTATGTTGCCCAATGTCTAGTGGTTAGACCCCCAAAGGAACATCCACCCATCCTAGACAGACAGAACTTAGGCTCTATGTGAAGCTTCGCTTTGTAGGATCTTGCGGTTCTTACCCGGCTGCAGGTACAGACCATTTTTTTGCAGATTTTTAGTTCCCATTTGGATTAAGACTCAATAGTTTTGAAACAGACCATCTTATAGATAGGAAGCCAATGTAGATCACGTAATTGAAATCCGACTGAGGAATGGCAGATTAGTTTTAAAAATAAGCGAGCCTCATCGTTTCGGACTGTCTGTAAACATCGAAAGACTTTAATAAAGGCCATTATAATAGTCTCATCCTGGGCTGATTACTGCCTGGATGATAGATGTTTGTTTTATTAACTGAAGCGTTTAATAGCCCAAACAGGAATACGAGACTACAGTGACCTGCAGAATGAATGAAACTCTTGGTCAAATAAAACGCCTCAACAAACTAAAGGAGGAAATATCTTGAATATCATAAATAAATCGCCTACATTTTTGGAGATTGACCAAAATTGCAGCTACTATACTAACGTACGAATCCCAAGGGGCTCAAAACGCCATTATCTTTATTTTTACAGATTTAAATTACAAAAAGGTTTCATTCATCCAACTAGAGACTGATAGTAACCATTTTTTGAAAAGCTACTAGTAGCTAGTTGGATGCACGACAGCGGTTTGCAATTTAATTTAAGGTGATTTCGAAACCATTAATCATTTGCACCCCCCTTCACATCGGGTTGCCAACTGCCTGTATTTAGCACGCAGGATGATAAAATATTTTCTTAGAATTAAAACTGTCACTTTCAAATTTTGAAGGCCTTTTGCGCGAGAGGCCTTCCTCTGTGTGAGCTACTACTCTACCAAGTCCTACATACAAGAATTAAGCACTTTACAAGTTACCAGAGGAGAAGCATAGGTGTGTGATGAAAAGGAGCTACAGGTAAAGGACTAAGAGTTCCTGAACCACTATGAAGATCCTTCTACTTCTTCCTGCTATCTGACTCTTCCCTCCTTTTCAACAGGTACTCAATAACCCTGGGCGTAGTTTGCGTTAGTAGCGTCACGCGTAGCTACGCAAAGTGTACTACGCACGCTACGAATAGTGACACGAACTGCGTAGTGCAGTAGGCAAAATGCTAATCGCACTGATTGCACAGTGCCGGATGCTTGTCCGCACTGTGCAATCATTGCAAACTGCATCTTGCACAGTGCAAGCGGTTGTTTTCTACTTTTCTATTAGATTTGTACTTGAGTGGCAGCTTACTCACCGCCGACTGATAGTTTCTCATCGTGAGCATACGCGACCACTCGCAATGAGAAACCTGAACTCCCCGCATTGAGAATCTCGCCGGGAGGTTTATTTTCCACGCCCGCGATCGGCAACTTGATGTTGCAAATGCCCACAATGGCAACAAACCTTTGGATTGACTTTGGGTTCTCTTTTCACTCTTAAGTCTCAAAAAAGAATCTAAAATCCTGGGTCATGAGACTGAAATGTAATCTAACAAGCGTGTCTTGTGTTGTGATGAATCAGTTGATTGTTACTCTTATTTTATTTGGTAGAGGAAAAATAGCAGTGTGTACCTGCTGGAATTAGAACCAGTTATCATACAGAGATCAATGCAGTGACCGCATTAGTCCACTTAGCCGTCAGACTCCGCTTATCTGAGCATATTCAATGATCATTAGCATTTGTGGCACTTTATTGCTCAAAGACCACCCTATGTCTAAAATACTTGTTGCACCTAAACATTTTCATCCTTTCCCCCACAACTCGGACAATCTAGGTAGTGCAATGTTTTGTCATCTGAAAAAGCATGGGGTCAAGATTAAAATAATCAGCTCTGCCCACTCCAGCCGGGAATGCGCGCGCCAATTTGTTTTAAAACGCTTGCGAGCTGTGATTGCTATTAATTTGCTCTTTGACAGTGTGATTGGAAACTACTGTCAAAATTTTAATTTGGGGGACAGTGTGTAACTAAAAAGCTACTTGTCTGAATTACTTGGTGCGGGGACACTAAAGCGAGTGTTTTGTAGCCCTACCTGACTCTGCGCTCTGGTTTTCACGCTGCTTGCAGCACGGGTGCCATCTTGGGTGTAACTAGAGTCAGCACGCTAGTCTTTAGCGCCCTCTGACTCACCTCCTCTTCCCTATTTAATCTGAATGCCTCTGAGGACGTGCAGCGGGTGCGCCTAATGCGCGCCGAAAGTGCGCCAAAGGTAAGCCCGTCTGCGCCAGTCAGCGTCCCGGAGGCGCCAGGGCTGGGCCCTACAGATGGATCCCTAGTCATTACTCCTGGTATCATGCATAGATATGATTCCAGCTTTTAAAAAAATTTAAGGGGAGATACGGGATGCAGCTGTTTTGTGCTCCCTATTAACCCCAAGGACGTCTCATGCTGCGCGAGCTGCGGCTGGACACTTCATAACATATCATCTAGTAAGGACATTGCGTGCTCCTCAGACCCCTCTGATTTGGTGATGATCAGGGGAAACCATCAAAAAAACTACTCCTGCATGCTACTCAACACGCGGTCCCTGGGTAAACATGCCCTAGATCTTTTTAACCTATTAACCAAGTCTAACCCTGCGTGCCTCTTTTTGACAGACACCTGGCTCGGTGAGTCTTCGAGCCCGGATATATCTTATGCTCTTCCAGAAAAATTAATATATGGTGAGGAAAGAGAGTGGTGGTTAAGGGAGGAGGAGTCTCAATTGTGGTGGATAGTCGCTACTCCTGCTCAGTTGTCACTACGGAGGATATCCCTGGGGTGGAGTCACTCGGCTTTTGTTTGTCTTTTTCCCCTCATCACTCGTGTGCTGGATTGCTGCTTTACAGACCACCTGGCCATTCTGGCTTTTTCCATGACGAACTTCATATTGCCATCTCCCCAATAATTATGAAATTTAAGCACTGTCTGCTTCTGGGGGATTTTAACATCCACATGGATGTTGCAGACGCAGCTGATACCATGAAACTTCAGGACGTGACTAGTCCTTTTGGTTTGCCTCCTTATATCTTCTCAGCTACTCATAATAAAGGTCACATTCTCGACCAAATTTTTTCATCAATTCCCATTATTTCTTCCCCTCTTTTATCCCTGACTTGGTCCGATCATTATTTATTGAATTTTGACATTTTTCGCATTTCTAAAGCGAACAGTGTTGGCTCTGGCTCGCAGCCTACGGCCACTCGCTTCTTTCATTGCGTCTCGGCTGACATGCTGGAGCAATCTTTTGCTATGCACCCTTGCCAGCTCACAGGTGAGCTGGCCAGTGACTTAGTTCTCTTTCAGTCATGGCTCACGCAGCGTCTTGACGAGATAGCGCCCTTCTCTATTCGGTTCAAAAGAAATTTGCGTGCTTCGGCACCTTGGTTCACCCCTGTGCTCCACGAGAGCAGAAGGCTTTGCAAGAAAGCCGAAAGAGCGTGGCGCAAAAGCTATGATGTTTCATCAAAAGAGATATATTAGGAACTTATTAACAGGTATCATAAGGATATTGTTACAGAGAAAAAAATCTCATTTCTCTAAAAGAATCGAATCTGCAGCTAATATTAGCAAAGAAATCTTTACAATAGTCAAGGAATTCACCTCCCCCGCGTCTTTAATTACTAAATTTTCACCTACAGAGCTCTGGATCAAACAACTGGCCAGTTTTTTCGCAAATAAGATCATAAATATTTAGGCTTCTTTCATGCCAACTGGCTCTATAAGCAACTCTGGCTCAAATCTCCCTGCGCTTCATTCTCTCCCTGAGAGCCACCCGCTCTCACTTTTTCCTCCTCTTTCCCCACTAATGTCACTGGACCTACTGTCTAAATTAAAGTCCGGCTCTTTGTCGGATCCCTGCCCTGCGAAGTTCCTGGTCAAGATGGCACATATTATCAATCCTTTCATTAATCCGGTCCTCAACGCCTCTCTTAAAAGTGCCATTGTCTCCAGTTTATGGGAAATGGCTCATATCCTTCCGCTACTGAAAAAACCTAACTTGGACCCCCTCGTGCACTCCAATTATAGACCGATTTCGCTACTCCCTGCCTTCGCTAAAATCGTGGAAAAACATGTCCACTCCACTCTCTCGAACTTCCTCGAAACCCGTGATATTCTCCATCACACTCAATCCGGGTTTCGCTCGAACCTAAGCACAGAGACTGCGCTGCTGGAAGTTACAGAGTCTATAAAGGAGGTTCTGGACAGTGGAGGGAAGGCGATGTTGGTTCTACCCGATCTTTCGGCGGCCTTTGATACCGTCCCTCACAGCCGTCTTCTTTCAAGACTCCAGGAGGTTGGTCTGAGAGGGACGGTATTCAATTGTTTTGAGTCTTTCTTATCTGGTCGCCAACAATCAATTTGGGTCCCCCCTTTCTCTGCTCCAGTTCCTCCGCTGGATGTGGGAGTCCCACAGGGGTCGATTTTGAGCCCCATTCTTTTTAATATTTACATGTCCCCCTTGGCTGAATTGGTTGAATCTCATGGAGCCCGGATCGTTTCATACGCCGACGATACGCAGCTTCTTTTCACCTGCGATAAGAACACAGATTTCGCCGGCGACACCATCATGAGCTGTCTCAGGGCTTTTTTTTTTCATGGTTCCAACTGAATCAGCTAAGATGAAACTCTGATAAGTCAGAGATTCTTTTTTTCCGCTGTTCCCCTGATGCCAACTGGAAATCGTGGTGGCCTACGATATGTATCCTCCATCGTCTGCTACTTCTATGGTGAAAAACTTGGGCGTGAAAATTGATAATGGCCTGACCCTTAAACACCAGATTCTGAGTGTAGTTGGCCAATGTTTTGGCCTTCTAAGAACTCTTAGGAAATTTCTTCCCTTTCTGTCTCATGCCCACAGGAGGATTACGGTACAGGCTGTGATCGGCTCTAGGCTGGACTACGCCAACATGCTTTATCTAGGTCTCCCGGAATATCTCCTTACACGCCTCCAATCTGTTCAGAATTCGGCGGCACGGGCCATTTTAGGCCTTAGCCGAATATCTCACACCTCTGCTCTTCTGAATTCGCTCCACTGGCTGCCAGTGCGTAAACGCATTTATTTTAAGACTCTCCTTACGGCCTTTAAATCTCTGCATGGCACCGGTGCTGTCTACTTAAGGAGAAGAGTGCGGTTCAATTTTCCTTCTAGAACTTTACGATCCGCTTCTCAAGCGCTGGCCATTGTTCCTGCAACCAAACAAGCGCATATTGCAGGACGCTCATACAGATCGCTGGCTTCTCAACTATGGAACAAACTGCCCCTTTCCCTCAGAAAACTAGGCAACTTGCTTTCCTTTAGGAAGGGGCTCAAGACCTGCTTGTTTGCACAGTAGTTCGCCTTTTTTGGCCTAGCTTCTACAGGTCTGTATAGCGCCGGGACACTGCCCAAGTAGCTGAGCGCTTTATAAGACAACCATTAACATAACATAACGGAACCCTGGGAAATACTGCACCTCAGGCACTGAAGACTTTTGCCACAAGAGCTCCAACTAACCTAAGAATAAATTAAGCCTTTAGACCTCACCAACGACGAGACACCACCACATAAATGGGGCATCGGACATAGTTCTGAGCCTGTCGTTTGAGGCAGTCATCTCATGCAGAGCCAGGCAAAGGTTGCTACATGGATGAAATCGTTACACAAGTTTCAGGAAGATGCTGGATTCAGGGAACCAATCCTGCTTGGAGTTGCAAATACAAATCCCAATGAAGAATAAGTTACTTACCTTGAACAACTATCTTTCTATTTCAGACTCAATTTTATTGATGCAGTAATCAGCTTTTCCGAGGGCTACTTCCATTTGCAGGTTTCTCAACTCGGGAATCCTTTCCAGGCACTACACTGGATTCAGAGACTTAAAGCAACTCTTCTGCAGCTATTTCTGGTGCCTCTTCTATGTCTTTGCTTTGGTCTACTACTCAGATGTGACAACACAGAGTTCTTTAAGATGCCACTGTGAATCACTGAAGTCAGTTTCCTACCTTTTTTCCACACCCACAAAGGGAGAAATAAAATCGACAAGTTGACAAAAATCACATTATTTCTAAACTAACTTCGGACATTCCTAACAAGTATAAAGAATCTTTACAGAATGTGCAGGTGGACCACTGTGATCTGTATGGAATCTGCAGGTAGAGTATACACAACCTGTTCTTCTGTTGAATACTTTTACATGCAGATTACTCACCTCTTGAATCAAAAAATACGCAAGCAGTATTTCCCTAGTCGTGAGTCTAAGGAGGTGAACAAACCAAAAAGCCCTGTAACACTGATGTGGCAAAGCGCCCCTCCCGCAGAATTTGAAGTCATGACATTAACCTCTTGCAAAAGTAAGGACCAAAGACCATGTTGCAGCAAAGCAATTAAGCCACAAAGTAACACCCACAAAATATTGCTGAAGAGGCAACCTTTTGTCCTGATGGTATTGGCTTTGAACCCTTCAATTGGTTCCTTTCTGGATAGGGCAAATTTGTAGACCCTGTCAATGTTAAAAGTAAGAGCCCTACAAAGGTCCAGACAATGTAGTCTTTCCTCCTTGATGGGATGAGGAGGCGGGCAGAACGTGTGTGGGTGATCCACTGGGTCCCATGAGAGGGAAAGACTACGTTCAGAAAGCAGGAATCCTTTGTCGACAGAAACAGCTTGTCTATGAAAAATGTAGTGAAGGGAATGCTTGACTGTCAATGCAGCATCTCGCTACTGAGCCTAGGAAATGGCAATCAGAAAGACAGTTTTCAGAATGAGCAGCCTCAAGGGGTAACTTTGCATGGGCTCTAATGTGAAGATATCTACAAAGTGAGCATCATAATACCGCCCCACTGTGGCATAATGAACGGGGAAGGGAAACAAATGGGTCAACACCTTCAGAAACTTCATAACAATAGAAGACATACACAGTGCCCAGAGCAAAGCCCTGTGTGAAAAGAAAAAAAATGCTCAACACAATTGAAAAACATGCCTTGAACGGAGATCAACTTTATTTTCAGCACTCCACACAATAAAAAGGGACCATCAACCAAACTCAGCTCATAATGCCCCCATTTTCCCCTCTGCATTAAAGTGCAGGCTTTGCAGGTTAAGATGCAGATCCTGCCCCTCGCACTTTAAGAGGTGGTCGATCCCATGTCCAAAGAGGACTGCCCAAGACATGTGGAGCACAAGACTCCTCTGCCAGTCCAGCGGAATTAGGATCATCTGCACAGCTTCCTCAGAACCATATGAAGCAGAGGAAATCGTAATGGAGACTGAAGTCACGCTTCAAACACAACGCATCCCCAAGAGCTCCTTGCACCAGAGACAGCAGGCAGTGGGCAGAGAAGTGGATAATCTATGTTCTTGTGAATGGCAAACAGGTCCACTAGAGGACCATACCACATTCGGGTTAAGACACCACTCATGGTCGGCAAGATGGCACCAATGTGAGATCGCCAGCTTGCAAGTTTAAGGAGCCCGACAGATACTTTACAACCATCCAGTGAACTTCAGCCAAGGAATATAACCTAAGCACCACCAGAAACAGTAACGATTCAACCATGCCACCCCGGCTTATTGGTGTGCCACATTGGCATCATGTTGTCCATCAAGATTCGAACCAACAGATTGCAGACAGAAGCAGGCCAACTTTCTGGCCAGGCAGATCAAACAAAGCTTGTGCAGGCTAGGGAACTGCTGTAGGGGAACCACAGGCCATTGACCTCCAGTGTATCAAGAGGACATCTCTAATTGAAGTAGGAGGAATTCCTTACCACCATTAGATGGTGGATCTGCAGGTCTGAAAGACACTCTGTATGAAGGCAGTGGTTCATGTGCCACCACCGAAGGCCCAGAGTAGCCTGTGGGGTAATTCCAATATTGTCCATGAAGACTCCTCAGTTCTGGGCAAGCTGTTAGCAGAGACACGACTGGAGTGCACACATGTGCCGGAGTGTCTGGAAACAGCTAAAACGTGAGGCGAGTAGGCCAAGCAGGCACTAAACGGTCAGGGCTGGTAGAAGAGCTTCTTTCAAAAGAGGTTTGACTTGGGGAGGTCTATGGTCAAAAAGAAGGGTTATTGTGGCCTTCAGATGGTCTGACACTAGCTGCAGTGACCCTGCCTTCTGAAGCAAGTCATCGAGTTTCAAGAATACAGAGATTCTTGACCTCCAAAGATGTGCTGCAACCACTGACAAAGTAAACAGCAGGACAATCAATAGGTAGTTGGTGGAACCTACTACAAAGGGTGAGTACCTTCTGTGCGATTGTAGGCTTGGTATATGGAACCGTGTTTCCTGTAAGTCTAGGGACACTATCTGATCTTTCAGCGCTAGAAGAAAATGTGTAATAGATACAGCACCTTGAACTTTTTGTGAAGGAATGCATTCAGAATGTGATGGTCCAGAATGATGAAAAAACCTTACTTCCTGTGTTTTTCTCTGGAACAAACACCACCGCACACTGGCTTCAAAGAGCCAAAACGTCTAACAGTAGAAGGCGAGCACTGAAGCCTGAGGTGACTGAAGGAAAAGAGGAGTGGGCAGGGAAAGTCCTGAAAACCCTTCTTGACAATTTGCAGGACCTAATGGCATATTGTGTTGGACTGCCAACTTGTCAAGTGATGGGACACCAACCCCCACCAGACCACGTGCTCCCTCAAGGGCCGATTAACACAGATTTGCAGGATATGCTAGGGAATAAGGGGATAACATTGTCTATTACTACCTTTTGTAGCTCCAAAAAGGACTGACGTCACTAAAAGACCATGCCTTGGGAGGATCCCCTAACAAACTGTACTCATGGTCAACATGCTGAACTGGCATGTAGGGTAAGCCAGTCCCAAGAATAAGGCTGTGGTTCACCCCTGCCAGAAGTACTCCAGGGGAAGAACTGGCTTTCTCGATAAATAGAGGAGTGCCATTGTAGGGCAAAAATAAGGTTTACTTGAACATCTCTAGAGAACCCAGTAGAACACAACATGTAAGGCAGATGATAGCAATGGAGGAAGAATCCATGGACATGCCACTAAATCAGTTGTGTCATAGCTAGAGTGAAGCTTTGTTTCATCATACCCTGCTCATCGCACACAGCTTCTACAAGATGGTCACGAAAGTGATCAAGGAGATTCAAAATTACAATTGTCAGCAATCTTCCAAAATTAGGGTAAATAACAGAGCAGAAGGCAAACTGCGTCTGTGGTTGAAGGGCAAGACTCCCTAAATAAAAGACCGTTTCCATGGCATCAGGTTTCTTCAACTGCCTATCAAGATGGGTGGAAAACTAATTAGGGTTCGAATTGGAGTTCTGCTTAAAGGAAGGTGCCTGTACCACAAAGCTCTCCGCTGAGGGATGACATTTTGGGTACCCAGGGATTCTGCAACTGTGCATGGAGCTGCCTCTGTATATACTCTACCAAAGAAAGGTATAGCGTGCACAGAGTCCAGGGAGTCCCCAGAGGTATAGCAGAAGCTAAATTAGGAAAGCAGTTAGAATTATCCAGAGGGTGTGTTAAACATTTATTGTGTTCACTGAATCAAGAACTGATTACACACTTAGAGACAGAATCCAGACCAATCAGGTAAGCATAAAAAAAGGTATACTTATGTTTTATTTTAGAACCAAGTAGGATCTGGCACAGGTAAGTAAAATATACTCTCAAATGCAAGATGGTTCAAGGAAATGCAGATATGGTAGAATTTGCAATGTTACAGGTTTGTAATACTTTAAAATGCAGTTTGAATTATACAGTAAGTGCTTTCAGATTACTTTTCAGTTACTTTTGGTACTGGGGTGATATGCCTAGATACACCATAGGATCTCACAATACAAGGTAAGTACGTTGTATACTTTGCAATCAAGTTCTCTTTTCTCCATACAACAACAATTCAACACTTATAACATTTTTAGGCCCAAAATCTCGGAACATGGGAACATTGGAGAAAAGTGTTTGCGGTTTTCCAGGTAAGTACACGACTTACGAGTGGGAGTTTTGGGGGTTAGGACCAAGGATTCCCAAGTTCTAGATGGGCACTTGAGTTGCATCGCCAGCAGCACTGGGGTGGCCGGGCGCAGAGGACCAGTGTTAGCCATTGGAGCTTAGGGGGCCTTCGGTTAGGGACTGCTCACAAGCAGGCCACTCGGGTGTGGGAGCAAAGCTCCTAGGGTTAAGGTCAGCACTGCAGGGCCCAATGACCAGCACAAGCTGCACCACCAGTGGCACTGGGGCGGGCAGGTGCAGGGTGCAAAACGGGTACTGGGACCCTGTGCTTTTCAATGGTGACCTTCGGTTGTGTGAAGTTAGTGCAGGATCGGGCAGGGGGCTTCTTGAAGGCGACCACTGGTTGGAGAGGTAAGTTGGGATCTTGGGGGATGCCTGGACACCGTCGGTTGGGTCACCCACGGTAGTGTCTTCTGGCTTCGGGTTTTCTCATTGGCTCCGGTCGCAGTCGAGGGGACCCTTCAGGTTTAGACAGCAATGCAGGCTTCATCTCGAAGCTTGAAGGAGGTCGGGATCACCAGGTCCCACGTCAGGATCACTGGGGAGACTACGTTGTGGTGTTTGGCCACTCGAGCTGTGGGCGTTATGTGCAGAGTGCTGCAGAATCGCAGAGCTGCTGGAATCAGTATTCTGTGGGTTTGTCTTTGCTTGGGCAAATCTGGTGCTCATGAGAGACAGAGACTGTACGAGGGTTGCAGGGCAGGTACTCTGGGCTTTGGGTTTTGCTGGCTGCTGGACTCGCCGGGGTTCTTGATGTAGGCAGGTTGTAGACCGGACAGGCCAGTAGGACTGGGGCCAAAGCAGTTGGTGTCTTCTTCCTGGGTCAGCACAGTCCTTCTTCCTCGAATTGGAGAGGGGAAGGTTCAGTGTAGCCCCTAAATACTAGTTTTAGGAGTGTTAAGTGGATGTGCAGGTCGGGACCAATGGGTCGCTTCATTGGGGTAGGTACAACCCCTATTATGCCGACCAGTGGGAGGGGGCATGAGCCTCTTCCTAATTGCCCAGGTCCCTTCATCTTGAATATGGAGGGGACGGACTGAGATGTGTGCTTCACCTAGCCTCCCCCACTTGAGGGGTGGGGTTGGAAAAGGTGGGCACACCTCTCTTCCTAGTTTGATTTTTCTGTTTTTCTCACCCACAGTGGGGGCAGAACCGGAGGAAGCCAGTTGTTGGGGGCAGCAAAAGGCCGGGACAGCTTCCAAAGTTGACAGGCCTTTGAAGGTTCCCCTTTCAGTGACCCAGCCCATCCCAGAGGAGGATGCATGACACCTATGCCACGGATGTGTTTTGTTTCTGAACCCAGAAAGCAGAGGCTCTCTACACATGGGTCTAAAAACCTGTCTGGTGGTGGCAAATGGCAGGCAGCCATCCAGGAACCATACCAGGGCTGGTAGATTTTCAGGGGGCATCTCTAAGATGCCCTCTGAGTGTATTTTACATTAAATCCAACACTAGCATCAGTGTGGGTTTAATGTGCTGAGAAGTTTACTACCAAACTTTCTAGTTTTTAGTAAAGCCATTATGGAGCTGTGGGGTTCGCAATGATCAACTACCAGACCATATACTCTTTATGGCTTTAGTACACTTACACTGTCTAAGAATGGGCTTAGACACTACAGAGGTACAGGGCTCATGCCACTGTACCCTCACCCCGAGGCTAGTGCACCCTGCTAGAGGGGTAACTGACCTAGGCCTCAGGCAGTGGGTTGCAGGTATGGCACACAGGGATGTGTGCCATGTCGACTCTTCACTTTTCTCTGCACCAAAACATACAGCCTGCAAAGGCACTGTGGGTGAACAATCCGAAACTCCTGCATCCACACTATTAAGCAGCCAGAGTTTGAAGAAATTTAATGGAATCTGATATTATCCAACCTTCGAAAGTGATCTGGTCACTATTCCTAAAGCAAGGAATTGAATTAGAAACAATATGTTCTATCTGCTATGTGTTCGGAGGGGTGAAAGGGAGGGGGCTCAAAAATCCTATTGAAGCTACAATCTTACAATATCACTTTACAATCTTACAATATCACTTAGCACAGGATTTGCTAAAGTAAGCACTCAATGAAGACTAATAAAAGCAATGGCACAGAGTGCTTATGCTACTGATGGAGCACACCTGAAGGTCAACATAGCTTTCTGTGCTTCAAAGAGCCCCCACAGACAAGTCTTTTCAATAAGTTATTCACCTCACCACACTAAAGCATTTCCAGGATCACATAACTACCCTCACTAAAAGGAGAAACTGAGGCTATTCTTCTACTCATGCACATGAAATGACAGAACAGATAGCATGATTCACTTAAATGCACATCCACTGTCCTCAACAAAGGAGCCTGCAAATGGGTCTTTCATTCAAAAAACTCTGAAACATTTAAAGTGGCCATAAGACAGCCTCCCAATGATTTACAAAGCAATTAAGTAAATACATTAATACTCACCCACAGGTTTTTTATCTGATGTATTGTTCATATGCCAATTTTTCAGCCAACGTAACAGTTTGTTGGCACAGCTCTGGTCCCCTTGCTGTCCAATTACTGTCTTCAAAGACGACGGCTTGTACTTGTCAACCCACAGTAAACTACTACCTTTGCTTAGACACTCAGGTTTTGGAGCTAATCTTTCCTGCACAGCAGTTTTAAAAACATCACAGGTTTCTTTGGTATCAGTTAAGCAATTTTTATGCTTCATATCCTCCTTAGTGGGGCTTCTTTTTTTCTTTTCAGGTTCATTTTTTTCAGGGGTCTTCTCAAGTTTTATTTTGGATTTCTTTACCTTAATAAATTGGACATGAATATTTATTAGAAAACATATCCGAGGCAAAGATGGATTCACCTACTTAAATAAACACTTTTCTATGATAAGGCTGTACTTGATACGCATCTCACATTGAAATTAAGTATGCACATACAGTATTTTTCAATGTAGGAGTAGTACTCAAAAATAAAATCTCTTCAAAGACAGCTGACAGTATGCCATTGATATACTTTTAAAATACATTGTTTTGCATTGGTTTAAGTGCATTTCAGGTCCTCTGCATCACCTTTTTTGTTTTCATATACTACTAACAAAAAACTGTACAATGGCTTTGTATATTAAATCAAATGTCAATGTGTAGATAAAGGAAGTAAAATTAAGTTGGAGGAAGGCTGGAGTTAGAGAGGGACTTTCTTCTACCCTCCAGTCGCTGGGCTAAGAATCACATATGAACAATCCCAGATCTCCCAACTTTCTATAAAAATCTTTAAAAAAAAAAAAAAAGCACCTCTGCAGGCTCTTTCACCTGGACGGATCATTCCCTTACTGCTAGGTCATGTTACAGTCAGCGGCCTTGATAGTGATGTAGTTATTGGAAACATATGTTATAAATGTTCTACATGAACTAGTCCGATGCCTCAGGTGGGGAACAGACAGATGCACCCAGTACATTTGTTGCCCCACGCAAGAGAATAAGTGGTCTGAGTGCACCATTTTGACAACTCTGGCAGCTCCTGTATTGTCGAAACACTACTGTCTGGCCACTGGGTACGTGTCTTGCTGAATGGGGCCTGGATTGTTTCACTATTTCTCTCCCCCACCTCCGCACTGGGGCATCCAGGCCTGGGCCCATCTCCTCTGCTTGGTGGGAGACACTGACTGCGAGGTGGTGTACCTTTCCCAAGGCCACCAGATGATATTTTAGGTGTGGAGGAGAGCCCTGCCTGCGACAGGCCCAACGCTGTGTGGGACACAAACATATACGCAGCTGAACTGGGCGAACAAAGTATAATGCTATAGCAGGTGCAAGATGGCCGCCTGGTAGGAGCTCCTGTGAGGAGCTCCCAGTGCTTGGGATCCCATTTCGGGCATTATCCCTGTTAGCACCCACCAGCACGACGGAAAGAAAGCATAAAGAGTAACTGGATTGACTACTGGATTGCCTATGGTCCGGATCAACGGAGGCTGGAGCCTGAAAAGCCCTGCGATCGGACTGCCGAGCCGACACTGCGGACCATCCTACCACCAGCCCAGCATCGGAGCCAAGGCGGCATAAGAGGGCCCCCCCGGCGCGTTGCAGGGGCGGCTGAAGCTCTGGGAGACTGGTAAGACATCGCTCGAAGACACCGGAGGGCTGGAAGAGGTGCCCCCTGTGAGAAGTTGGCCCGATATGCAACGTTCGCTATTCTAGCGACCGCTATGTATCGTTCCAACGACCCTTATGGTGTTTGGTTGTAAGTCAACCTATAGACCAGCTATCCTAGTAGCGTGGATACGAGCAGTCTAAGGCTAAAGACTCGAGAGGGCGCGTTAAGCCAGCTGTTTACCACACATGTACCCCTTGAACACCCAGTGAAAGGACACCACACAAGTGTTATGAAAATAAACAGTATATTTATTAAGAATCACAACAGCCCTGTACTCTTTATGAGGACAGGGTACTAAGCACAACCAAATCTCTTTAGCAAATACTTCAAGTGCACGTTTAAAGACAAGTGTCCGAGGACACGGAAAGGTTAAGGCAAGTCGGAAGCGAGGGACTCGGGACCCTAGAGTAAGGAGGCTATGCAGGCACCGAAATGCCGAGTTACCTAGCCACGAGGGCTGCGGCTGCAAGTCTTACAGGCGTCGGGGTCTTCGCTGACGAGCCAGGAGCCGGAAGAAAAGGAGTTGCTGGCCGGCGACCAGTGGTGTATAGTTCGTAGAGATTGATGAAACCTGAAAGCAGAGGGGACCAAGTTCGTACTACTAGCCAGTAGTCAGAGGGTACCAGGAAGGCACCGGTTGGCCGTCACCTCGACCAGGTGAGTGGGCGACGCTCGGCTCTGCAGTCTCACGGACCAGGAGGCGTTGTCGGCGACCACGGTGGAGGTGCGAGCTGTCCCACGACGGATGTCGCTGTCGGCGTCTTGGGTGGACCAGGAGGGTCCGGGGTGCTTCTCGGAAAGATGGAAGCAAGGGCCAGTCTGGAGCAACCAGACCGGCAGTGTTGATTCTTGGTCGTCGTCACGGAAGGGCACAAGCCAGCGGCAAGTGACCAGACAACGTGCTGAGCAGCGAGCAGAAGGGCCCCACGCAGATCGTGGAGATGCTGGGAGACTGCACTTCGGTGCTGGAGCGGCTCAGGGTCGGGGCTTCTCGGACCCCAGAGCACTCACCAGAGAGTTACCTCGATGGTCGTGCTGGTTTTAAGAGCGTGCAGGTTCTGATGATGGCCGGTCCCTCGAGGTCTCGTCGCACCCACAGATCACAGCTGAGCTGATGACGTGGGTAGAGGTCAGAGGTGCCAGGGAAGCCGGTTCTCGTCGAGCTGGGCCGTCGGATTCCTTGAGGAAGGACTTACAGCAAACCGCAGAGTTCTTAGATGGTGCCCGCTGATGCAGGGTGACTACTCCTTAGCCACAAGGGAGAAATCTTAAGAAGAGTCTTGAAGTCCTTTCGTAGAAAGTATTCTTGATTCAAAGATGATCTAATTTGGAAGGGTCCCCGCTCCGGCCTTTATCCTAAAGAAAGGGGTGGGTACATGACTAGGTCCTGCCCTAAGGGTGGGACCAGGAAGGGGGGTAGTTACACCCCTCTCCCCTGCCGGACTTTCCCCAGGCCAGGGCTGTCGCCCCTGGAACTGGTTCTAACCGGCAGATGCGTAGTGAGCACCGGGGTGCCACTCCGCAGTCACCTTCTCGCAAAAGCCCTACCTACCCAGAATACACAAACCCTGTCTGGGACGGTGCGAACACCGCCCTTGACAGGAAACCCTTTGTCCAAGTGCTCCTCGCTGGAAGGACTCCCAGCAGCAGGAGGTCAGACTTGTGTCTGTGGTGGCAGCATCCATTTTGTGGAGCTGAGGCCTTCGTTAACTTTAACCGGGGTTCACAGTTACGTACATGTCGTGTCCCTCTAGAAGGGCGGAATGCTAACCTCGTCGCCAGAGGTGGTGAGAGGGCAGCATCCCGATTCGTATGACACCTTACTCGACATGTCTTGATAACGCGACACCGGAGTTACCGATGTGGTACGCGTTATCATGGAACAGCCATTGGGTCTCGATTCCGCAAGCTGCAACCGGGCTCGGCTCGGGCCAGAGCTTAGTTCACGCGAGCCCATGCACTCTGCCTTCAGGATTGTCAAGGCCTGCCATAGGAGTGACTGATAGGAACTCGGGTGTCCATTGGAGGGTTAGATATAGGGCTACTATATCTACAGCAAAGGGTGATTACACGACTTTGCCCCAGCTGTCATGCAGCCAGTTGTGTCAAATTTAGGAGGCCAGCCAGGGGTGGCATAATACATGCTGCAGCCCCTGACGGCCCTGGGTACACCTACGCCCTGGGTTACAGGGTCTGATAAGGTGGCCCAGTACCAATTGGTAAATGCACCTAGGGTACATCTCGTAATTTATAAAGAGAACAGCCAGGCTGTGGGTCTGATTGGCAGGCCCACAGCCAGAGGAAGTCGTAAACCAGTGAAACAAAAGCAAAAAATCTGGGTGATCATAGGATTGCAGACCCTACTCTCCTACATGACCCCCCCCCAAACGTCGGAACAACTAACTAACCTTGACCAGGTAAGTCTTCTTGTTCTAAGTGGAAATATCTGGAGAGCCCATCGGCATTGCCATGATCAGTACCAGGTCTATGTTCCACTGTGAAGTCCATCCCCTGTAGGGAAATGGACCACCTAAGCAGTTTGGGGTTTTCACCCTTCATCTGATTTAGCCACAAGAGGGGCTTATGGTCGGTCTGAATCTTGAAGTGAGTGCCAAACAAGTATGGCCTCAGCTTCTTCAGGGCCCAAACCACAGCAAAGGCCTCCCTCTCAATAGCTGACCAATTCTTCTCTCTAGGGGTCAGCCGTCTGCTTATAAAAGCAATGGGCTGGTCTTGACCATCAAAATTCAGTTGAGAAAGAACAGCTCCCACACCCAACTCAGAAGCATCTGTTTGGACAATGAATGGTTTGGAGTAGTCCGGACTCTTGAGGATAGGCGCCGTGCACATGGCCTGCTTTAGGTCATCGAACGCTTTTTGACAGCTCGCTGTCCACTGAACCTTTTTTGGCATTTTCTTACTTGTCAGTTCATTTAATGGTGTCACGATGGACCCATAGTTCCTGACAAACTTCCTGTAGTATCCAGTCAGGCCCAAGAAAGCTCGAACCTGAGTCTGGGTGGTTGGAGGAGCCCAGTCCCTGATTGACTGTATCTTGCTCTCCAGTGGCTGAACCTGACCTCCACCTACAAGGTGGCCCAGGTATACAACCTGTGTCTGCCCTATCTGGCACTTGGTGGCCTTGATAGTGAGACCTGCTGCTTGCAGTGCCTCTAACGTCTTCCGCAGGTGGACCAGGTGATCCTCCCAGGTGGAGCTAAAGACAGCAATATCGTCAAGATACGCCGCACAGAAGTCATCCAGCCCAGTAAGGACATGATTCACCAACCGTTGGAAGGTGGCAGGTGCATTTTTCAGACCAAAGGGCATCACCACGAACTGATAATGCCCACCAGGGGTTGAAAATGCTGTCTTAGGCTTGGCGTCCTCAGCTAACCTGATTTGCCAATACCCAGCTGTCAGGTCAAACGTGCTTAAGTAGTTGGCCGAAGCCAGCCTATCAATAAGCTCGTCTGCCCTTGGTATTGGGTGGGCGTCAGTCTTAGTGACTGCATTGAGACCCCTGTAGTCTACGCAGAACCTCATCTCTCTCTTACCACCCTGGGTGTGAGGTTTCGGCACTAGAACTACGGGACTAGCCCAAGGGCTATCCGAGGGTTCAATGACTCCCAGCTCCAACATTTTCTGCACTTCACTTTTGATGCAGTCTCTGACGTGATCAGGCTGCCTGTAGATTTTACTCTTTACGGGCAGGCTGTCACCAGTGTCGACTTCATGGGTGCACCAATCGGTCTGACTGGGTGTCAGAGAAAACAGATGTCGGAACGACTGAAGAACCTGTTTACAGTCGCTCTGCTGATGGTCGGAGAGGCTGCCGCAAAAGACAACACCATCTACCGAGCCATCGTCAGGATTCTGAGAGAGCAGGTCGGGGAGAGGGTCACTCTCCTCCTCCTGTCCCTCATCTATGGCCATGAGCAAACTCATGTCCTTCCTGTCGACATATGCTTTTAGCCTGTTGACATGAAGCACCCTGTGGGGGCTCCGGGGAGTTCCCAGGTCGACCAGGTAGGTGACCTCTCCCTTTTTCTCCAGGATGGTGTGGGGCCCGGACCATTTGTCCTTGAGTGCTGCTGGGGCCACTGGCTCCAACACCCACACCTTCTGTCCGGGCTGGTAAACAGTCAAGACAGCCTTTTGGTCATGCCAAGCTTTTTGGAGTTCTTGGCTGGCCTTAAGGTTTTCGGATGCCTTCTCCATGTATTCAGCCATCCGCGAGCGGAGGCCGAGCACATAGTCCACTATGTTGGCTGCAGGCTTTTTGAGAGGTCTCTCCCATCCTTCCTTCACCAAACACAGGGGTCCTCTTACAGGATGCCCGTACAAAAGTTCAAAAGGGCTGTAGCCAACCCCCTTCTGTGGGACTTCTCTGTAGGCGAACAAGAGGCAGGGGATCAGGACGTCCCATCTACGCCGAAGCTTTTCCGGTAGTCCATGAATCATCCCTTTTAGGGTCCTGTTGAATCTCTCAACAAGCCCATTGCATTGTGGATGATAGGGTGTAGTGAACTTGTAGTTGACACCACATTCCTTCCACATAGCAGTTAAGTAGCTCGACATAAAGTTTGCACCTCTGTCGGAGACGACCTCCTTAGGGAAGCCCACTCTGGAGAATACTCCAACTAGGGCTCTTGCCACAACAGGGGCTGTAGTGGTCCTAAGGGGAATAGCTTCAGGATACCTGGTGGCATGATCCACTACCACCAGTATAAACTTGTGCCCTGATGCTGTCGGTGGTTCCATGGGACCGACGATGTCGATCCCCACCCGTTCAAAGGGCACCCCCACCACAGGCATTGGTATAAGGGGGGCCTTTGTCGTGCCACCTGACTTACCACTGGCTTGGCAAGTGACACAGGAGCGGCAAAACTCCTTGGTATCTTCGTTCATGTGAGGCCAGTGAAAGTGCGAGACAAGCCTGTCCCACGTTTTCGTCTGGCCTAAGTGACCTGCTAAGGGAATCTCGTGGGCCAAGGTAAGTAGGAAACCACGCTGAGACAAGGGGACGACCAGCCTCCTGGTCATGCCAGGCTTGGGGTCTCTTGCCTCAGTGTACAGGAGTCCATCTTCCCAGTATACCTTGTGGGTACCTGTGGCGTTCCCAGCAGCCTCAGCAGCAGCCTGCTGTCTGAGGGGTTCAAGAGAAGGGCAGTCTAATTGGTCCTTCCCCAGATCTTCCCTTGAGGGTCCCCCTGAGCCCAAGAATTCAACTTGATCAAGTTCGAACTCTCTCGGCTCAGTTTCCCTCAATTCCTGTAGGTCAGCCTCCTCTGAGACTTGATCCTCGACCTGGGGCAAGGGGGAAGGCGCAGCCTTAACCCTACTGCTCTTTTTCTTGGGAGGTGTCTGGTCCGTTGTTCCAGGATCCAGCACCTGTTCAGTGGGGCATTTCCTGACCTGTGACCTAGTCACAGCGAACACATGTGCTGGCAAACCTAACATTTCCATGTGAGTCCGGTGCTCCACTTCTGACCATTGTGACGACTCCAAATCATTGCCCAACAAACAATCCACTGGGAGGTCTGGACTAACTACAACCTTCTTTTGGCCAGTTACCCCTCCCCAGGAGAAAGCTACAATTGCCATACTGTGATTGGTAGTGACATTGCTTGCATTGGTCACCAGGAATTCTGTACCTGGCATGATCTGTCCCGGGTCCACAAAGTTAGGCGTCACCATGGTGACGCTGGCACAAGTGTCCCTATAGGCCTGAGCCATCTTTCCATTTATGAAAGGCGTCTGTCTGTATTTGCCCAAAGTATTGGGGCTTACGTCAGGGGACACGTCTACGTCCCCTGTACTGACAAGGACAGCCTGAGTGAGTGTGCCAACTAAGTTGTCACGCCCCTCAGAACCCAGGGTTAACCCTACTAAACCCTTGGGAGGCGCAATCCCACCGCTGCCACCAATGTGAGAAGTTGGCCCGATATGCAACGTTCGCTATTCTAGCGACCGCTATGTATCGTTCCAACGACCCTTATGGTGTTTGGTTGTAAGTCAACCTATAGACCAGCTATCCTAGTAGCGTGGATACGAGCAGTCTAAGGCTAAAGACTCGAGAGGGCGCGTTAAGCCAGCTGTTTACCACACATGTACCCCTTGAACACCCAGTGAAAGGACACCACACAAGTGTTATGAAAATAAACAGTATATTTATTAAGAATCACAACAGCCCTGTACTCTTTATGAGGACAGGGTACTAAGCACAACCAAATCTCTTTAGCAAATACTTCAAGTGCACGTTTAAAGACAAGTGTCCGAGGACACGGAAAGGTTAAGGCAAGTCGGAAGCGAGGGACTCGGGACCCTAGAGTAAGGAGGCTATGCAGGCACCGAAATGCCGAGTTACCTAGCCACGAGGGCTGCGGCTGCAAGTCTTACAGGCGTCGGGGTCTTCGCTGACGAGCCAGGAGCCGGAAGAAAAGGAGTTGCTGGCCGGCGACCAGTGGTGTATAGTTCGTAGAGATTGATGAAACCTGAAAGCAGAGGGGACCAAGTTCGTACTACTAGCCAGTAGTCAGAGGGTACCAGGAAGGCACCGGTTGGCCGTCACCTCGACCAGGTGAGTGGGCGACGCTCGGCTCTGCAGTCTCACGGACCAGGAGGCGTTGTCGGCGACCACGGTGGAGGTGCGAGCTGTCCCACGACGGATGTCGCTGTCGGCGTCTTGGGTGGACCAGGAGGGTCCGGGGTGCTTCTCGGAAAGATGGAAGCAAGGGCCAGTCTGGAGCAACCAGACCGGCAGTGTTGATTCTTGGTCGTCGTCACGGAAGGGCACAAGCCAGCGGCAAGTGACCAGACAACGTGCTGAGCAGCGAGCAGAAGGGCCCCACGCAGATCGTGGAGATGCTGGGAGACTGCACTTCGGTGCTGGAGCGGCTCAGGGTCGGGGCTTCTCGGACCCCAGAGCACTCACCAGAGAGTTACCTCGATGGTCGTGCTGGTTTTAAGAGCGTGCAGGTTCTGATGATGGCCGGTCCCTCGAGGTCTCGTCGCACCCACAGATCACAGCTGAGCTGATGACGTGGGTAGAGGTCAGAGGTGCCAGGGAAGCCGGTTCTCGTCGAGCTGGGCCGTCGGATTCCTTGAGGAAGGACTTACAGCAAACCGCAGAGTTCTTAGATGGTGCCCGCTGATGCAGGGTGACTACTCCTTAGCCACAAGGGAGAAATCTTAAGAAGAGTCTTGAAGTCCTTTCGTAGAAAGTATTCTTGATTCAAAGATGATCTAATTTGGAAGGGTCCCCGCTCCGGCCTTTATCCTAAAGAAAGGGGTGGGTACATGACTAGGTCCTGCCCTAAGGGTGGGACCAGGAAGGGGGGTAGTTACACCCCTCTCCCCTGCCGGACTTTCCCCAGGCCAGGGCTGTCGCCCCTGGAACTGGTTCTAACCGGCAGATGCGTAGTGAGCACCGGGGTGCCACTCCGCAGTCACCTTCTCGCAAAAGCCCTACCTACCCAGAATACACAAACCCTGTCTGGGACGGTGCGAACACCGCCCTTGACAGGAAACCCTTTGTCCAAGTGCTCCTCGCTGGAAGGACTCCCAGCAGCAGGAGGTCAGACTTGTGTCTGTGGTGGCAGCATCCATTTTGTGGAGCTGAGGCCTTCGTTAACTTTAACCGGGGTTCACAGTTACGTACATGTCGTGTCCCTCTAGAAGGGCGGAATGCTAACCTCGTCGCCAGAGGTGGTGAGAGGGCAGCATCCCGATTCGTATGACACCTTACTCGACATGTCTTGATAACGCGACACCGGAGTTACCGATGTGGTACGCGTTATCATGGAACAGCCATTGGGTCTCGATTCCGCAAGCTGCAACCGGGCTAGGCTCGGGCCAGAGCTTAGTTCACGCGAGCCCATGCACTCTGCCTTCAGGATTGTCAAGGCCTGCCATAGGAGTGACTGATAGGAACTCGGGTGTCCATTGGAGGGTTAGATATAGGGCTACTATATCTACAGCAAAGGGTGATTACACGACTTTGCCCCAGCTGTCATGCAGCCAGTTGTGTCAAATTTAGGAGGCCAGCCAGGGGTGGCATAATACATGCTGCAGCCCCTGACGGCCCTGGGTACACCTACGCCCTGGGTTACAGGGTCTGATAAGGTGGCCCAGTACCAATTGGTAAATGCACCTAGGGTACATCTCGTAATTTATAAAGAGAACAGCCAGGCTGTGGGTCTGATTGGCAGGCCCACAGCCAGAGGAAGTCGTAAACCAGTGAAACAAAAGCAAAAAATCTGGGTGATCATAGGATTGCAGACCCTACTCTCCTACACCCCCCCCGCCCGGTACACCACTCGAAGACACCGGAGGGCTGGAAGTGGTGCCCCCCCGTTACACCTCTCGAAGACACCGGAGGGCTGGAAGAGGTGCCCCGCCCTCCCCCGCCACACGGCAGAGGAAGGTACAGGAGCACGGCTGCAGAATCATCCCTCAGCAGCATAGGAGACCAAAAGGCAGACGCGGCAGCATAGAAGGGCTCCCCCGCCAGCTTAGGAGAGCAGCCCCGCCAAAGCTCCGTGTGCCTGATGAGCGGGCACCGCCCGCCCGCTCCACC
Organism: Lissotriton vulgaris; assembly: GCF_964263255.1. Lineage (NCBI taxonomy): Eukaryota > Metazoa > Chordata > Amphibia > Caudata > Salamandridae > Lissotriton > Lissotriton vulgaris. Next base: position 11,739,091 of record NC_141690.1, on the reverse strand, counting down.
GCAGCTGAGTCTCGGGGTTTTTTCGAAAAGCACAATAAAGCCGGCCGCGCCACAACAAAGGATCTACACGCCGGAGGATTGTTAAGTGCCCCCTCCCCCAGTCCGCGGTGGAGAACACCGGCTGCTACGTCGGGAGTGCAAAGGGACGTGGCAGTCCCCCCTCCCTCCCCTCGCACCGCAGCACCGGAGACAGGACACGGACTCAGGAGAGGGACGCGACCGGAGGCTGAGGCGCCGCCGCCACCCAGCGAGGAACGACTGAAGGGAGCAACAACAACAAGAGCAGTAGATGCGACAGAAGACCGGAGCCTGCCCCCCCTCGGCCCTGTTGGATACCGGGCAATTGCCTGCGCTGCCCTCACGGTAATAGACTTGGAGCCATGATCTAATCTCTGGAGGTTAATTACACACAATTTACATATATCGGAAGAGACTGAGACACGTTATTAATTAAACCACTGCTTCAAAAGTTCTGCTGGCAGACTCAAAAGGCACACAGAGACGTAAGGTATTTATTTCTCCTTCCCGCCTGCACACTTTTTAAAATACCTCCTTTGTTCAAAATGGCTGGAACCATAAACCTGTAACAATAAATCCCCTCCGGTACCTCTGTCCACGAGGCTCCTCAGATTAACTCCCCCACACAGAGATAAGCATTCCACCCAGCGAGCTGGAGCATTGCTGGCTTAGACAGAAAGTGAAATTCCTTCCCCTATGCTCAAAGTAACAGCAGCAGACAGAGGACTAATATCTCCACCTCCACTGCTTGCATGTAGAGGAAGGGAAACTGCTCTTCCCTGCTAGCCAAGCAACAGCAACAAACAGAGGACTACTGTCTAACCCAGTTATTTGGCGGCCTTTTTTGACTAGTCTCTCTCGGGCGGGGATCATTATCTGAACAGACACTAAGAACCTAGCATATTAGGCTAATCTCAACTACCAACTACTGTGCTCAGTTATGTATTCACACCATCTTGTGAAAGGATGTTTGTTGGTTGTTGGTTTGTTGGTTACTCGGTAATGCACTGACTCTGATTGCTACCTCATACATGAAAGAATGTCTGCCTATTATTGCAGTATTATAATTCTACCTATATTTTGAACAGTCTGCCTATTATTGTCTGCCTATTATTGCAGTATTATAATTCTACCTATATTTTGAACAGTTTTAATGCAGATTGCTACCTCATATATGAAACTACTATTCCCTTACCTGTATTTTAAACTTTTGTAATGCACTGCTTTTGATTGCTACCTCATACATGCCTATTATTGCAGCAGTATAATCCTACCTATATGTTGAACATTTGTAATGCAGATTGCTACCTCATATGAATGAATCTCTGCCTATTATTGCAGTATTATAATTCTACCTATATTCTGAACATAATAACGCTGAGTGCTACCCCATTTATGTTTGTTTACTAACTAATGTCACCTTCGATTCTTTGATTCAGATTTTTGACTCATATACTGTATCGTGTACATTTTCGTTTTTGTAAACTTGCACATTTCTCACTTTTCTTCACTGTCAATGTACCGAGCACTACCTCAAATTGTTCTGGTGAATAACTAGTATTAATATTGCTCGATATGCACCGTTTGACACCATTCATATTTTTATATTCTTGTATATTTCGCTACAATATTTAAGCTGTACCGTCCGCTACCTCATATTTCTTCATTCATTAGTGTACACTGTGTAAGCTACACCCATTCACACTGTTTATTTTTGGCTGGCACAGGCTGCTACCTCTTTATCTTGATTATTTTGACTATCTTGTTACTCACTAGTGGCATTTGTGTACCACGTAATTTACTGTCGGCATAGTGCTTTACTCGGATTGCTACCCCTATATGTTAGCTATTTTTGTTACTCACAGGTCACTTGTGTACCATGTAACCTACTGTCTGCATTGTTCTTTGCACACGTGTCGCACTATCATCTACCCTCCCACACCCACCTTACCGCCACACTCACCTACACATATACCGCCATCCCAGCATGGAGCCCATCGGCAAGCACACATTTAAAATCAACTACCCATCCGCACTCCCCAAAAAAGCCGCTAAACGCTTTAAACACAACTTCCTGAGGTCTCACCCGACACCTACTTCTCACCAGTCAATGGATCCCTTAACATCGATATCATCTTCCACACCTCTCGCAGAGCTCAATGGAGAAAAATGTTCCTCACACTACTCACTGTCTCCACCACCAGGAAATCCGCTCACTGCTTAACTCTCTCCATCACACCTTCCCAACTCTTCCTAGGCAGAACCACTATTACTATCTACAATAACGGGATTGTCCTAATTCAATCCACAGACAGGAACCTGGAACTACTAGACAACCTGTTCCCCACTTTCAAAGAGAACCTCTCCAACCATCGGACCCCCACTCACATCCCCTCCAGTATTATCACCCTAGACCTCACAGCCCCCACCGACAACTCATCTTACCTAGCTCAGCACCAGAACGACATACACCTCACCTCCTCCCCCAACACAACAGTCACTCACCCACCTGCTGCAACCACCCCACACTCCGCAATCACAGACATAAATAACCTCCCATCACACATCAGCCGACCCCACACTCCCACCCCGGTGACACCCACTCATAATACTCCCACCCATCCTCTCCCCCCTGACATCATAGACCCCGCCCACAACCCCTCTAACCTAGTTCAGCACCAGATCGACACACATAGCGACAAATCCCACACCCTGTCCCCCCCCTCTCTCAGCCCCCACTTCCACACGCTAACTAACCATACAGAGCACACCACATCTACTATCGTAACTCCCCCGCCCCAGGACAGGACCATCTCCAACCTCAACTCCCCCCCCCACTCTCAGTACTCACTTCCCTTCAGGCTCCCCTTTCACCACCATCATACACTCCATTTCCACCCCGCTCTCTCCGCCTGCCATGAATCCCCGCCTCCACGCCTCCAATCTCCTCCATACTTCATCCACTCCCATCGCCCCCTTACCCTCTCTCCCTAACACCAACCCGCACGACGACAACACGGAGCCCTGCATGAACACTAACCCTCCCCCCCACCCGCACGCTAAGTCCCAGGTCAGCCACCCAACCATGACTTCCACCCCCAGCACTAATACTCACCCCACGCTAGACAAGATTATGTCCTTCCTCCTACAACTCAAAGATGAAATTCACACCATCAAGGAAGACATGCACATCATCAAAGAGCTGCTCACTACACCCCCTAGACTCGCCTCACTCACCACCACCTCCCCTCTCAACCTGCTCCCCTCCCGTCCCGACGACGCTCCTAAGCCATGTTCCACGCACCGGACCGCGATCCATGCCCACAATCGCAACAAGCACAACCGCTACACTCACTGGACCGCGATCCCCGCCCACAATCGCAACAACCGCCCCCTTCGTACATGCAACCCCCACTCGGACCTCGACACTCTCTCCCTCCTCCGCTCCTACGACCAAGCTCCCCTAAACCTCACAACTGCCCCGCACCTCCCCATCCCCACAATACACTCAAACCCCCGTAGATCCTCCACTCTTAACAGAATATCCGTCCCAAATAACCTTAGAAAAGTCCCCCTCTCTCTAGCACCCTCTTCCTCTCCAGACACACCCCGTCTCAAATGCACTCTCATAAACTGCAGATCGGCTTCTAAACACTCCGCCGCCATCGCTGATCTCATCCTTAGATTGGACCTTGACCTAATCATCCTGACTGAAACCTGGTTAACCGAATCCTCTACACCTATAATGGACATTCTGGTCCCCCCTAACTACCACATCATTAGGCTTGACAGGTCTGGCAAGATAGGTGGCGGAATCGCAGGCATATACAGGAACAGCCTTTCTGTTCTGAAAGTCCCCGTGCCGTCCCTACCCTCTCCAACTTCCTACGAATACATCTGCCTCGATATCATCAGTGATGGCAAACCGATATGCTCTCTCCATAGCATTTACCACCCTCCCAGAGACCACCTCATCTTCGCCCAGCAAATGATGGACCTGATTTCAACCAACGCAGGACGACAGCTCACCCAAATATACCTGGGCGACTTCAACCTCCATTGGAACGATCTTAACGATGCAGTGGTAAATAGTCTTAAAAGCTTCCTCAGCGCCCTGGACCTCACACAATTATGCAACAGCCCGACCCACGAGAAAGGCTCTATCCTCGACCTTATCATCGCCAAAGAGGGCGCTACTCAACTTGAGGCTATTCAACCCTGTGACTGGTCAGACCATCATATTGTTACATTTCACATCAATGAAAAAGTCAAACTCAACTCTGTTCAACCCACCAGACCTAAAGTCTGGAAAAGAGACCTGAAAAGACTCAACCCATTATCCTTACCTCAGAACAGTCGCGACCTCCTACTCCCCCCTACTGGCGTTACAGATGTCCAATCCCTGACTGACCACTATCTTAGCGCAGTGACCTCAATAATTAATGATGCTGCTCCCATGCAGCTAAAAAGAGTCCCCGCTAAAATCTCCAAACCATGGTACGACGGGAGTCTCAATGAAGATAGACGAGCCATGAGACTGGCAGAGCGCACCTGGAGGACAGCTCCCTCTGCACTACACCTGAAAACCCTGAAGAAAAAGAGAAACGCCTACTTCAGGAAAATAAAGCGCTCGAAAGCAAACTTCTTCAGCCTCCAGCTTGACCAAGCAAAAAATCGCCCTAGAAAACTTTTTGAGTTAATCAGAACACAAGCCAAGGAACAACCCCAACCTCTCAGTAGCTTGCACGAAGCACCCTCATGTGAAGACTTCGCCACTTGCTTTACCAAAAACACTGACAACATAAAGAATGATCTCCGGGCGGACGCAAGACTCCACAGCACTCTCAATTGCATAACACCCACCGAACCTAAAAACAATGCAACTTGGTCAACCTTTGAAACCTACTCCGAAGAAGAAATAGGCAAACTACTCAACACCTTGAAACCTTCCAATCACCTCTCGGATCCCCTCCCTGCTAACGCTGTCAAAGATTTCATCCCACTGCTCCTTCCCCTCTGGACTAAAATCATCAACAGCTCGCTCCAAGAAGGAACTTTCCCTGACTCCCTCAAAGTTGGACAAGTCACACCTTTGCTAAAGAAACCTACTGCCGACCCATCCGACTTAAACAACTACCGTCCCATTACCAATATTCCCACTCTCGCCAAATTATTGGAAAAATGCGCTCAGCTACAACTGACTAAACATATCGACCTGTTTGATCTCCTCAACCCGCATCAATCAGGCTTCCGAGCAGGACACAGCACTGAAACAGCTATGACGCACATAATTGACGACGCCCTTCAAATTCTAGATCAAGGTGATACCTGCCTCCTCATCCTGCTTGATCTCTCTTCGGCATTCGACACTGTCAAACATGAGAAGTTACTCGATCTTTTGAGCACAAGAATGGGTCTTTCTGGGACTGTTCTCAAGTGGTTCACCTCCTTTTTACACAACAGGTCGCAGAAATTCAAGAGTAACAACCGGATGTCCTCTCCAATACCTGTGTCGTTAGGCGTCCCACAAGGATCTTCCCTATCACCAACCCTGTTCAACCTAGTTATGGAACCTCTCACCACCTTGCTCCAAGCATCCAATGTACTTTTTCACATGTACGCAGATGACACCCAACTATATCTCAAAGTACAATCCCCCAACGACATTTTACTACTGAACTCTACGATCAGAAGCACCCAATCCTGGCTTGCTGATAATCATCTCAAACTCAATGCTCTGAAAACAGAATTCCTGCTGATCACACCTCCCACCAAGATCCCCATCACGCAAACCTGGCTTAAACAGTTAACTGCACTCAATGTCCAACCCATCATAGTGGACTCAGCGAAATCTTTAGGCATAACCCTCGACTCCAACCTTAACATGCAGCATCATATCAGCAAGGCTACTAAAGGAGCGAACTTCCAAATCAATACACTGAGGAAACTTAAACCCTTCCTACCAGCCAAAGACTTCCAAACTGCAGTACAAGCTCTAGTAATCCCTCGAATTGAATACGGTAGCACCACCCTTTGCGGTCTCCCGTTAACCAGCACTGCACCCCTGAGAGCCTCTCAACGCTGCAGCCAGACTCATCACTGGATCAAAAAAACACTCGCACATCACCCCTGATCTGAAAACACTGGACTGGCTGCCTTTTGAAGCCAGAATACATCTGAAAATCGCCTGCATGACACACAAGGCTTTACACCTGAGCTCTCCCAGATACCTCACTCAGAAGCTGTCAATCTCTGGCGGCTCTAGAATCACTAGAGGCACAGACAATCTTCTGCTAAAACCTCGAAGATTCCGGAAGGTAAAAACCTATAAACGCTCTTTCTCAGGAATGGCACCCAGGATCTGGAACTCACTCCCCCCTGAAACCAGGCTCATCTCCTCCTTCACACTTTTTAAGAAAGAAGTAAAAGCTATTTTTATGGCCAAATACACTTGACCTATTAGCGTGGATTTGGAAAGACCCTACTCCGACCTGTATTACTTTGTTCGAATTCTATGATTATGTATTTCACCTGAATTATTGTTGCTACTAACTATCTACGCACACATTTAAATCGCTGTGCGAACTATATGACTATGTATCTCACCTGTATTATTGATGCTACTGACTATCTATGCACACATTTAACTGTTATATTTGTATTATTGATGTGCTGTACTACCTATGTGTAACCCCAATCTCTTGCTGGCATTCCCAGCCGTGTAAAGCGCTCTGATATCTGCAAAGATCCTGTTCGCGCTATATAAAACTTTCAAAATAAATAAATAAATAAAACTCACCTACCTCCAACCCCCCCCCCTCCCCACCCCATCTGCTACAAGTAGTCAAAGGGACATACTTACAGCCCTTGTCTGAAACGCATTGATCTTGAACAAAAACACAGCGCCGTAGGGAGGTGCCCAAGAGTCAAATATGCGCATGGAAGATGGCGACACAGCTTACAAAACTCTGCCGGCTATGCACACAGACCATTCACGCAAATCCGAGGAACTGCTCGCAGTAGTTATGGATATATAATCCACCCTGGAGCCGGACCTTGATTCAATCAGTGTAGACAAGGGTATTCTCCGAGAGGAACATAAGAAATTGAAAGAGCGAGTTACAGAAACAGAGTCAACTCTAGCTGTTCTACAACCCACAGTGGAGGAATCGGACCAACGTCTACAAGTCCTGCAGACCGAGATCGAACATTCGAGAGACAGACTGTAAGACCAGGAAGGTCAGTCCCGACAGAATAATGTGCGCATAGTAGTCCTCCCAGGCTGGCGGAAGGCCCCAACATGGAGCTCTTCTTGTAGGAATGGTTTGTTGGAACAATACTACACAGCAGGCAATCAACCTTTTTTTCTGTGTTGAGAGGGCACAGAGTCCCGGGAGGACCACCTCGTCCTGGCGCCGCACCAAGCTCTGTAGTGGCCCGCCTATTTAATTACAGGGACAGAGACCATATCCTCCAAGTGACAAGGGCAAAGGGTCCGTCGATGGTTGAAAACACACCAGTGAATATTTACCCTTATTACACCCTGGAGGTCCAGAAGCACAGGTACTCCTTCCTGGTAGTAAAGAAATCTCTATGGGAACATGGCATAAAATACGCAATGCAATTCCCTGCGACTCTTCAAGTCGACCATGACGGTACAACACATTTCTGGACAACTGGAGGTAGAAAGGCTCTGGCTCGAGCGGAAAGGTCTGGCCCCTGAGCAGGAGGGGTGATGCCAGTTCTACTCCACCATGGCAAACCAAACAAAGATGCAGAGTGCGTCCCAAGAAACAACTGCAGTGTCCCACCAAGAAAAAGGCAGCGGTAGATAGGGCCACGGTGGTGAAAGATGTGGAATACCATTTGTCAGCCTTCGCCCCCACTGGCACAGAATCTGAGGCACAACACTTTGAAGCTCAAATAATGTCAGCCACCTTGCTTATTGCAGCACTGGATGATGACCCTGTGGTCACACCTCAAACAGCTGACGAAATGATATGAACAGCCTCGAACAGGTTTGGAGATGCGGTTGGTGGCCGGGTAGACAAAGTTTGTCAGTGGCTAAACATTTTCACAATATTATACTTTTTTTATTGAGCATTGAGAAGCACAACCTGCAATACGTGCCTATGGCAGCCACTTCTTAGGATCAGCTTGCATCTATACAGACACTTTGTAACAGAGTTATTATTTGTACGTTACTTTTGCATTTCAGTGTTAATGGCCGGTCGCCCGTTGGTGTTCTGGCTTGGGAGTGGGAGTTGGGTCTTATTGTCACTCCGTTTTATAAATTTACAGAGGAGGTCTCTAAATGTACTGGGGAGGGAGGGGGGAAGAGACGATATGTGCTATTTGCTTGGGAGGGGCTGAACGATGTGTTGGTAGTGGTGTCGGGCATCTGGGGAGTAAACACTTGTCTATGATGCTATGCAGCCTCTGACATGTAATATGAATCTCAAAATATTATTGTTAAGTTGGAATGTCTGTGGGCTGGCGGGATACACTAAGCGCTACGGAATATACCAATACCTCTATCAAAGCAAAATAAATATAGCTCTCTTACCGGAAACTCATCTCACAGTACACACACTGGAAGCCATGCGAAGGTGCTGGAGGGGTTCTCTTTTCGGCACTACATACTGTAGCTACGCCAGGGAGGTTTTGATTTGGGTTGCCCCTGGAACTCCTTTGGAGATTCCGTCCACACCAATTGATACAAAGGGCCGCTATGCGGTGCTGGGGGACGACTAGATGGTCTCCCGATATCGTTGGTGTCACTCTATGCTCTCAACACTAACCAGACTTCTTTTTTACAATCTTTAACATCCACATTATTACAAGACACACTGGACCCCGTTTAGTGGGAAGGAGATTTTAACCACATCACACCCACGACAATGTCCCCCACTACTTGGTGCGCCAATCGATAGCGCTAGCACTGGGCCTACAGCAGTAGTCCACTAATTTACAGATACAGGAGGGCTGGATGGGACTACATCCTTATGCCCGGGAGTACTCTCATTATTCCGGATTTAACGAACTACACACTCGCCTGGGTGCCACAGACTATAGGGAGAACATAGCTAGGTGGCATGCAGAAGGGCATAAAGCTAGTAGGGGGCTAGCGTGTTTGCTATGCACAGACACACTAAGAAGTCCAGCTATGGCTATCAAATAAGGCACGGGACATATAGTCAACAGTCAGTTTGATATACATAGTGCTTTTTTACATGTATTATGCCACCTTGTACAGTGCTCCGCAAGATAATGTCACCTCTGACTTGCAGTCCTTCTTGGAGGACATTACACTTTCCTGGTTCCACCGCAATGCTTTCAGAGCTGGAATCCCCTATCACGGTAACTGAGATAGAAGATGGCATCCAGCAAATGGCGAAAGGTAAAACACCGGGAGCAGATGGCTGGACCCTGGAGTTTTACACGACCTTCCGCACCAGTCTTGCACCCCAATTACACCAAGTGTACACGGATGAGTATAATGAATGCATTCTGCCCGCCTCACTTCAGGAAGCAATAGTGGTAGTGCTCCCTAAACTGGGCAAAGATCCGTTGCTCCTCGGATCATGCTGTGCGTTATCCCTATTAAACGCAGACTATAAGATCCTTTTGAAAGTGTTGGAAAACACACTGATAGAGATGACGCAATTGTTAGTGCATCCAGATCAGAATAGCTTCATACCAAATAGGAGAAATTTTTTAAACCTGTGTAGGCTGTTTATGTTGATAAATTGGGCAAAAACAAGCGAGACACACTGTTGGGTAGAATCCTAGATATAGAGAAGGCTTTCAATACCCCGGGCTGGCGCTACTTTTGGGAAGTGTCCTTATGCTATGGACTAGGGTCTTGCTTTTTATGGTGGGTAATCTTACTGTATAGTTCTCCAACTGCAAGAGTACGGACTGGGTCTACCATATCGTAACCGTTTAAAATTGAACAGGGCACCCACCAAGGATATCCACTCTCAACAATCAAATTTGCATTGGCAATGGAACCGCTCGCATGTGCGCTACGTCGGTGAGCACTGGACTGGGGAATAAAGGCATATGACAGGTGGCACGTAGGTTCACTGTACACAGGCGATGCGTTGGTATACTGATGCGGCAGTGCAGCGGACCAGCTGGATCTGAAGAGGCTACTAGAACAAATCGGTAAGATATCAGGGCTAATATGGACAAGTCGCTTTTGTTCCCAATGACATACTTAAATCACGAGCAGGGAGGGGTGCACCCCGTCACATCGCGTCCCTGGTCTTGTGATTTTTTAAATATTGGGGTGCAGGTGTACCACTCGTCCATGGACCTGTTAAAACAGGAACCTGGGTAAGACACTGACAAGCGCTAGATCCTCCTTACTGTTTTGGAAAGAGCTGCCACTCTCACTAATGGGTCGTATTGACATCTCTAAAATGTTATCTTTACCAAGACTATTATACTTTTTTGCAGCCCTCCCCCTACAAGTGCCTCTGAGATTATTTAGTGATTGGTGCTGGTGGCTCTTATATGGGGCACGAATAGGAAGTGGGTCTTGCCCAAGAAACTATATGCGCCATTATAAAAGGTGGGGTTGGAAGCCCCGAACTACGAGTACTACTATGCAGCTGCTCAGTTGCAATGGCCAATGCAATGAATAGCTGGCCAAAATTGATCAGAATTGGGAAAATGGGCAACTCCGACTCACCCAACTGCGGTTTTGGAGTGGTTTACGGGTAAAGAAACCATGATACCGAGGAGAACCAGGCAATCTCCTGATGAATACTGCACGCTTTTGTTGGTGTTATTATTTGCATAGGAAAACCCCCCTTTCTGCCATGCTCCAGCACTACCCCTTCGGGTGATGCTGGGATACACAACACAAGGCCACAGACCGAAGGTGACAAATTGGGCCAATGCTGGACTTAACACATGCGGCAACATGTTTACTGACTCCGTTTTTAACACATTCGACGAGCTAGTAGAGGATTACGGGATACCTCCAAGCTCATTCCTATTGTATGCCTCATTGGCGAGTCAATTGTGAGTGGTATGGAAAAATGCATGCTGAACCAGATTTGTCTAGACCTCTCCAAATGCTCCTAACACAAGATACTGCCTGCCGAGCCATCACAATACTTTATATCTCAATACGTCAGGATGAGACTCCCTCTTTGCAACATTATGGGCTTACTGAGACGAGGAGCTTTCAATTTTTACTACCTCCATCATACTTCTTTAACCCCTTAAAGGATAGCCAAAAGGAACCCAAGTTCTACTGATGTCTGCCCACGAAGTGATGCCCTTAGGGCCATATTTACGCATATGGTGTGGTCATGCTTGAAAATAGTTGCATATTGGACAGAAATAGCTGCAATACTGACAGATGCCACAGACACGATATTACAAGTAAATGGGCAACATTTCCTATTAGGGATCACTAAACAATCATCAAGACGCAAGTCATTGAATACATTTCTAGATCTGGCTCTGGTGGTTGCTAAGTGAACACTTGCTATGTGCTGGAAGGCACGTCTGCCTCCCCGGTCTCACTTTGGCTTAGAGATCTACGCAAAGCTCTTATGGCTGAACTAAAGATCTCCTGGGATTCAACACCGGTCAGTCCGAGCATTGCTAATCTTCCTGACTGGAGGGCATATCTCACTGCCATTGAGGCTAAATTGATTGATACTTTAACTGCAACTTACGATGGCGCGGCAGACCGCCACTCTAGTACGACTGGGTAGTGACCTCCGTCCATTGGGCCCAAGTCTGAGAATAGGATACCCCTCCTATCGTGGGTTTTTCCCATTCCACTGCCCTTCCAGGCACTATTATAAATGCAACAGATGTACAGATATACATGTTTACTCACACACACGCACGATTTTGAAAGGGGTTCATGGTACACTAATTGTGTTATATTACATGTAATGTTAAATAGTAGAGGCTTCATCCTCATTGCTCATTTCCATAATTTTCTTTTCTATTGCATCGAATGTTCTTTATGTCCTTTTAAGGATATCTCTTAAAGCATAGGATGCCCGGAGTAACACCTACTCTAGGTTGGGTGGGAGCACCAACAAGTTCTGAACATGGCAACCCGGCCCGCAAGAGCCTCAATTGGCTCCCAATCAAAGGAAGATGTTTTTATAAGACCACTTGCATTACCCACAAAGCAAGCCCTTCACATACATAACCCCAACTATCTGGGGAACAAACTTTCGAAAGCTGGTAGAGCCAGATCTCTAAGGAGCTCCAACGCACTTCTTCTCATACCTCCAAAACTGAAAAAGAAATCCTCCCAGACACGTCTTTCTCTGGAAATGCTAGCAAGATACGGAACTCACTTCCTAGTGACCTGCGCTGCAACCCTTCATTTTCCTGTTTCAAACGTTACCTTAAACACCTACTGCTCAACAAATACTTTAACACACACCCTAACTGAGCTATGTTCCCAAAGCTCACACCCACTCTGCTTTGACCAGTTGTAGCGGTTAAATTTGTGTTTCAGTGGTTCACTATGTTTTGTACATTTTTTAGCTCAAGTGGTTCCTATGTCTGCATACTACACTACAGCTGTGGCCAAACTATTTTCTTTGTCTGTTTTTTTGCATATACTTCAATCTAATGAGATCCCATTATATGTAAAGCGCACTGATATCTCAGGTTTAGCTAGCGTTATAAAAAACGTATAAATAAAAATAATAAACAAGTATATGAATAGATGCCACAAACTGCACTATAAATGTACTAAACATCTGTACTGATGTAACTTTAAATACAAAGCTGAGTTGCTGAGCTATATTGCTATATATCTCACAGAACTGTACCTCTTAACTGATGTATACTGCAAAAATCTAGAAAAAATCACAACCCCCCCCCCCAATAATTTTACATGACAAACCTTTATATGCAAAACACTCCTCTGCAGCTCGGGACCTGCTCGTTAAACACGATAAATAAATAAATTCCTATTTGAATAAATATTTCAGGATTTCGTCCACAAGATACATAATGACATCATGGATTTTCTTAGTAGAAATCAGAGGTGTACATTACATATGTTTTTAAAACAAATATTTATTACTTACATTAAAAACAAATAAACAGAAAAGTTGTTAACAATACAGTTTCAAGCACTATGTGGTACAACAAAGACAGAGTACAATATTGTGTAATTCTATATCTGCCTACTAGTGGCTCCCTTCTTAAGGTGCAGGGAGGACTCAGCATGGCAGTTTGGGCTGGGCGGTTCCCATGAGGCACAGGGTCAAGACTGATTTGCATATGGCTGGGTCCAAACTGGGATGGCATGGGAGCAAAATAATGATGGATTTAACCCAGATCTGTTGACTGGGGGAAAATGCCCATCATGTGTCGACACAGCAGCCTTCTTAAGGTGGGCATGAAACTTAGAGGCAATAATTCAAAAAATTCTGACTTGGTATTGGGACACCTTACTGAGGTCAGCATAGGATGAAGCCTTTAGAGATGCATTCAGAAAGATACCTGGATAACTGCAGGGGGTGAGGGAGGAGGGGGAGTCACAAGAAGACACCAATCAAATGTGACACACTTAGCACCTCTGTAAAGATCAGCCAACTTCCACACAGGGACAGATGCTTTACATGTAATTATCTTTTTAGGTCTCACCTAACGAACGCAGCGCATGCGCTGCTTCGCCTTGGCGAGACTATTGTTGTTGCTTTGGTTTGCAAAGGGAGACAAACCATGTGCGCGTCTGGACAGGCGATGTGCACGCGTAAGGACACTCCGTACGTGTGCACATCTCCTGCCCCCGTTTAGGGCTAGGGTTACACAGCGCGCGAATCGCGCACTTTCACTCCCCTCCTTGTCCACTCTTTCTCGCTGTCTAATTGGCTCCTCACCAGAATGAAAACAAAAGGAACAAGGGCAGCATGTGCCACTGTGCCCTGGGGTGACCATTCATGGGGGTGAGAAGAAACAGGGAGTCTGAGGGCAGGTCATGAGGGCGTGAGTATTCACAAGGCGTGTTCTTATTGGACAAAACATTGGCAAACTATCCTTGAGAGGGCCCGGTCGTCAACCTGTGGGCCGGGGATTGTCCGGAAACTGAGAGGCCAGCATTGTTTACTCCGCCCTGCCCGAGGGAGTTTTAAGAATTTTGGCCGATTCATGCATCTTATCTTTTGCACACGAATCCAGCAGCATATTTCACAAAACTCCTGCAAATATGTGTGCAGCACACTTTCTGTTTGTGTGGGTTTGTTATCAATAGAAATTATGTTTATGCGGAGACACTGTAATACCGTAAACAGCCCAGTGTAGCCAGACCCTTGAGTGTCAATGAAGGGGAGCGGGTTCTTGTGCCTCAGTAGCTTGGGAGGAAATCTTATTAATTATATTCCCATATCCAGACATGTGTATACACACACAGTCAAGCGCAAACTAGAGGGGGAGGGGGCTGACCGATCGAGCCTGGCTCAAGTCAGCTGCCCAAGACTGGCAAAAAAATAGCTTCGCGTGCCCCATCCTGAGCTGCAGAGCGCACGCTCAGGTGGGTGGGTGTTTCAAGACGTGTATGCACCAGGAGCCGCATTCGATATAATTAACTCAGATGTACGGGTGACAAAGCTTGAGATGGGCAAGCAAATAAATTAAAAGGGAGAGCCGAGCCAGACCCAAGCAGAGGGTCTGGATGCACTCCAAGAGCCCATGCACGAGCCGAGCCCTGCAAATGTTTGGCACGTAAACTGCTCAAATACCATATAAAACAAGCATTTGTAATGCAATAGGTCTCGCAGTTACGCATGTTTAAGCTATTGGCATTGAAAATAACAATGCCTTTTATTTAATTTTTTAAAAAGAAAACAAAAATAAAAGGCATTGTTATTTGCAATGTCAATAGCTTAAACCGTTCTATCAAGTAAACAGCAGTTATCAGTTAGGAACATCCTATTAAATCACAAAAGGGTTTCAATAAATGAAGGATACTTCAAGACTGCTGGTCGGACCATGAAGTTATGAATATTGTCATAGACCAATAAATGTTATAATGGTCTGTTCAGGATACTTTCACAGCAGACAACCTGTCACAACCCCCGGTACCCTACAGAGAAACACTGCTTCACTACATAGGCATGCTGATATGTGCTGAAGTCGGAACGCTGTACTGAACCCTGTTGGGCTGGTGTCTTTAAACTTGCTCAAGATTTTTCATTTCATAAAAAAATATATAATTTTGTCTAGCTGTTCCAAGGAGCAAGTCATGGAAACTAAATCCTAAAAATACAAAGGCAGCTAGCGTCATTTAAGTTCAAATCTCTCACCATGAAACACCAATGGATTTCAACTCAACTGGTGCTTCTTTTATTTGTTTTTTTATCTAGCACTGCATGGCTTCAGGTTTGATGGATCAACCATTTCCAACTGCACTAGTTAATAAAGTCGTAAATATTTAAGTTTTGTGTGTTGTCCCATTAGGCTTAAATTCTGACTTGTAACACATTTTGATAATGGGAATGGATATCAATATCAGTATGCCACGGAACATGTGCACACTTTGTTATGTTATGTTATGTTATACTTTCTTATATAGCGCAACGACTCACCGTGAGGCATCTCGGCGTTAACTTGGAACACAACTTTGAAAACGGACAAGAGCAACTAGCTTGATAAGACATACAGACCACATCACTGCCGGCATATGCAGAAACTTCAATATTAAAGCATTAGGGCACTTGCCTAGACAACTGTAGCGTCTCTACTTTGTATGTTTAAAACAATACATGGCTGTAATCTGGATTGAAGTAATGAGGGTGGATTTGAGTGAGATGTTCTAATGCAAGCAGTTACTAGCTTTGCCTCAAATGCATGCTGTGGTTGCTGTAATAGGCATCTTCAATCATAGCATGTCTGCAGTTCATCTTTTCAACTGTCCTTATAAGACCAACGGTAGCTCCAAAGAAAGCAACAATATTGTGGGAGACAGAAAACAATGGCATATTGCCTCTCTCTAGTAGGAAGTAAGGAGAAGAGACCTCATTTGTGAACACCTTCAGCCAAGTACAGGATATACATCAAAGATCCGAAGGCAGGCCCCCCACTAATCGATCAGACTCTCTAATACTCCTTATCAAAACAAGTTGCGACTATGAGATCATTCATTGGTTGAATGGATGATTTAGACAGCAAACAATGATAATGGAGCAGGATTCCCTGGATCTAACACTTACGGTTACCCAGAGCCACAAACTGAAGTGAAGAGGAAAGAGAATGTTCTGCCTGTTTATGTAAATACAGCAGATCACAAGTGTCTACGATAACAGCTAGATATTGTTTCAGGATTTAGAAGTGATTCTAAGAAAAATCATAGCCAACCTAAGATGCATGGTGTATCTTGGGAAGAAGAATAAAGTTGGTAGAGAAGGACTGTAAAACACTAGGCGAAGCCTATGTAGTGAAACATTTTTTAATAAACCTAGAGCATTTAAGATGAGAGTGATGACAAGTAGGAATGACAAGAAGACCATTCCAAAATAGAGGCAGACTTGTATTTTTATGTTAAATTGTTTTGAAAGGTGGGACTTACACCACTGAAGCAGTTTGAGGCAAAAAGGTATAAATCTGCTGTCAAAATTATTATCAGACGATTGAGTAACAATATGGATGTGACTGATGACAAAAATACGTTTCGGGGAAGCATTCCAACATTACAGCATCCTCTGTATTTGGACAACTTCTACTTTTAGATATATCAAAGACATAGTTGAGTAGCTTTAGATGATATATATATATATCCTGATAGCCCAGAGAAGGCACTAGCAATGGTCCTTACAGTGGCCTCAATATGCTCCCCCACATTGACCAAAGATGTTTCAGAGGGATACTGCTGAGATAATGACCATAGTACAGTGGGATGATATTATGTGGTGATACTCAAACTTGGTGATGGATGGAGTGTGTTGTTTAGGTCTACACAGAGATTTAGACAAACAAATACGCTGTTAAATGAGTGGGCAACGTGGCTTAAACAGATTGGTCTGGAAGATATTTGGAGCATTCAACATCCGACTGATTTTACGTTGGCAGGTGAGCTACTCCGTCACAAACGTGATGTATATTCCATCGTCACATTACAAGAATCATAGGTAATATTGGATCCTGCTACCCAAACTCCAAATCAGGCCCTTAGAGTTTACATTTTAATAAGATTGCCCCAGCACATATGCACGGCTTGATCACTTCCTGGTCTCAGCTCTAACTTCAAAGAGGATTGCAATAGGTAACAATTGATCTTGGAACATGCCCTAACTCGTTGATGCTGCAGTCCACACAAGATAAATACAATGAAAGAACGCAGAGACTGAAACATAGCGTACTTCAAATAAGAGAGGTGGCTGGGGAAGTGCTGAAGTGCTAGCGTATTTGCTGGAGGTCAAGGATACGGGAAGGGGTAGAAGACTGTGCTCTTGAGACATGTTAAAAGCATTAGATAATGGCAGTTGCATCTCTGTCTCACCTGAGATAAACAGAGAACAAAAACAAGAACAGTTAGAAACTCAACTGAGAGACCTGGAAGATATACATAAACACACAAACTATCTTAAATCATGGCACAAACTCTCAGAAATTGGAGTGCAGGTCAAGATGCTGGATACAGACAGGACGGAATAATGGCTGCTACATGTTATTATGGGGAAACAAAGCCGGTCAATGGTTAGTCTACAAACGTAGAGCCAAAATAGCAGCAGAAAGCATATCAGTGATTAAAAGTGTGCCGATGAACGGGGCTCTGATAACTGGAGAATAGCTAACGTTTTCCTAGATTTCTAAGAGACGGTGTAGAGCATCCTTTATAGTTCTAACAGTTCTTAGAGGTCGACCTCGCTACTGAATATTGACACCAAAATTTCCAGAAGCATTTTGGTGACCAGGCTGGGCAGAGTCCTGGCAGGGTTAAATTGGTACAGTCCAGTCCAAACTGCCTGGCCATGTTTCACCCCGATTGGGGCTTATCTGTGGGGTCTAGCTTGGTTCCTGTGGCACAGTGAGCACTGGAACATGTCTGGACAAACCCTTGCCACTTATGGAGGTATACCACATGCATAAGAGGTGATGGGAGGAATGCCTGCAATTTGTCTAACCACTGGCAATTGGTTGGACCGCTACCTCGAGTAGGAGAATTGACTGCTGCCTGCCAGCCTGTAGCTGTAGTGAAAATAAAACACATTTTAACTATAAAGTAGTTTTTAACAATCACATTTCTGGTAAGAGTAATGAGTTCTCAATTACTCCGATACCCTTCAAAAGCCAGTGATCTGAAATGTTAGCCACTGCTTTGTGCTATAAAGTTATATTCCTCAACCACACGTTTGGTGCTTTCTAGCACCACCCACTCTCTGACATGGGTATCTTTCAAACAACACTGCAGCTATGATTTTCCAAGTCAATAATTTGATTGTATGAAAAGATTACATCCAAGTAAATTGCTGAGATTTTCAGACAAAGAAGTTGCAAAAATGGCTGCTACCATATTAAAAGGTTGGGTGGTGGACTTGGCCCTCTCAGCAGGGTAACCCACAAACTATTTAACTTCAACTTGACTGTTTTCAGAATTTTGTTTTTGTTGGCTTTAGGGCTCTCTGCGATTTACCACTGCTAACCGGTACCATCTCCCTAAAACAAGATAAAATTGGCCAACATCGGATGGGCACATTTCATTTACTTGTAAGTCCCTAGTTAAAGTGGTACAACATGTACTCAAGGACAGTAAATAAAATATTACTAGTGGTCCTACAGGACATATTGTGCCATCCACTTCAGTAGCCCCTTAAAACATGGCAGAGGCCTGCCATTACAGCCTGTGTGCAGTTTAAAGTTCCTTTTTAGGTCGAGCCTATAGCAGTGCGCATGTACTGCTATAGAAAAACGACCTCTTGCAGATGAGCCGGACTTTTCGTGTGTGTTGTTATTAAAATTATTTATTTGGGGGGCGTGGCCAAGATGGCGTCGGAGTAGGACGCTTTCTCGAGCCTCTCCGACGCCGATCCTGCACAGCAACTTACAGCGGGGTCCTGAGGCGTCCTGCCTGAGCTGCTCGATCGGCGGAGGTTGCCGCTTGCTGGCGGCGTGTCCCGGTGTCGTCGCCTCGGTGAGGGGTGACCGGCAGGAGCTGTTCGGAGGGAGCCGAGCTGAGGCCCGTGAGGCGGCGGCCTCGCGTGACCCGAAGGCCGGAGGAGGCGGAGCGGTCCTGGGCCCTGACGCGACATCGGCGTGGGCTATGCCGCGATGAGCGGGTGAGACGGAATGCGGACCGCGCCAGCCGGGGGGCGCTTGCTGAACAGCGCTTAGAGGTGCCTTGGCGGACCGCGACGGGGACTGGAGCCGCCGGGAGCTGACGGAGGAGCCGGCGAAGAGCTGGGGAGCAGCCCCTGAAACGCCGACGACGGGCGTTGTGCACAGGCCGGCGGGGGCAGAGCGAACAGACCCCCCCCCTCGGAGAGCTGCGGACTGGTGAGCGTACCGGCGGGGGAAGGAAAGCAGAGCTGCAGAGTGGCGAGGCCCAGTACCTCCCAGGGACACACGCCACGCTGAGGCCTTCCATACTTGGGCCGGGTGTCTACGAGTGGCTGGGGGGCCGGCGCGTGGTCTTCTACGCGCCGGCATAACGCAAGAAGTGCTGTGCAACGCGGGTGGTTGGCCCGCAGTAGTGGAGGGGCTTTAATTCTTCAGTTGGCCCTGCTGTTGGACATTGTGGAGTGGCCTGCCGTTGTGACTGTGGTGCAACCCCCCCCCCCCCCCCCCCCCACCGAGGGAAGCCCCGCCGGCGCAGCTACGGCCTCCAGCTATACATTGGCACCAGGGAGAGCTGAGGCCTTGCGACTTGCTAGCGCAGTTCTGGAGAGCGGAGCACTTGGACTGCTGCCCGCCTGGGTGGGCCCTACTGGCGGCGGAGCGCCTGACACTACCTTGGAGCGGTTCTGACGGTGACTGTCCGGACCGGCCCCTCCCGGGTCCTGGGCACTGGTGAGGACACAAGCTGTATTGGGAACCCGCACCGGTCACCAGCCTTGGGGTATGGGCCTCCCTGGGGCCGGAGGGACCCCTGAATGCCAGCGGCGTCACTGCATAGAGGTGGCCTGGTAGAAGAAGAGCCGCACTTTTGTCGGTGCACTCGAATCGGGGAGGGCGAATAACATCTTCAGCGGACCGCCCCGGCGCGGTAAATTGCCGGCTCGCGCCTCGGCCTCCCGGCTGCTGTTATCCAGGGCCCAGGTGGAAGTGCATGGGAGCAGACCGCAGTCATGTCCAACTCACAGCGCAGAGGGGGAAAGACGGGGAAGGACGTAGCCCCCAAATCATCGCAGCAACCGGCGTCGCCCGGTGCCAGCAGCTCCTCCAGGCAGTCGGACGATGAGGCGCCGGCAACTAAAGCCTTCATGAAGGAACTCTTCGCGACTATCAAAGAAGACATCTCCGAGCTCCGTACCCAGCTGGCCTCGGACCATGACCTTAGCATTGCGAATGATGTGCACCAACTCCAACAGGATATCATACGCCTCACGGAGCAAAATCTGGATTTGCAAACCCATGCGGAGGATTTGGAGAACCGCTCCAGAAGAAATAACATCCGTATCAAAGCAGTGCCGTGGGACGGGGAAGCGGGAGACCTGCGTGGATACGTCCTGGCGCTGTTTCTCCAGATCCTAGAGGACGAAGAGGTGCGCGACGTCCAGATGGATAGGGTGCACAGAGTGGGGCTGCCCAGGAGGGGCGGGGGACCGCCGCCAGATATCCTCGTGTGCGTACATGACTTCCAGTTGAAGGAAAAGATATTGAGGAAAGCGAGAACCACTGCCTCGCTGCAATTCAGGGGCCATCGCCCCCAGCTTTACCAGGACCTGGCGGCGACGACCCTGCAGAAACGAAGGGACTTCCGTCCTGTGACCGCCTTTCTCCGGGAGCGTGGCATATCCTACTCCTGGGGGCATCCTTTCCGGATCATCTTTAGATGGGAGAATCGGCTGCGACAGATCAATTCCCTGCGGGAGGCGAAGGATCTTCTGGGCATTGAGGACACGGAGCCGTCGCAGGAGCCGCGGGGATCTCCATCCCGGAGACGACGTCGTTCTTCCTCGTGGCACAGGGTGGGCTCATCCCCGGAGCGGCGGCGGCTGGATCCGGCGACTAGTGAGCAGGAGAGAGGGGCCGCGGTGGCTTCGGTGGCCTCCGCCACCATGACGGACTCCCAGATGGGCTCTGGTGCAGCGTGACCCCGGTCTTATGGAGTGGCGTCGGAGGGGCTCTTGGCCTGAGGTCGGAGGGGTACTAAGGTACTTTTGGAGAAGACACCCCGGAACTTGGACCTGGGGGTCCCCTGGTGGACACCACTGCCCCAACCCCGGACCAGCGGGGAACTTTTGAACCAGGACCTTCTGGAACTGAAGACTGCGTGGTTCAGGTTCAGTGCATTGTGTTGCATCTTGTTATTCTTTGTTCTTGGGGGGGTAAGGGGTGGGATTGTTGGCGCTCTGCACATGGGTGTCATGGCGGGATGTTCTGGGTTGGGGAAGGGAGTTCGGGGAGTGGCGGCGGCGTTGTGTGACGAGTGTATGTTGAGAGGACCTTTGTCGATGGTTTCTTTTGTGGTTTATATATGGTTTGGGGATCTGCCTTCGTTGACCCTTGCGTACCCTAGGACTGTGGATGCCTCACGGGGCTTGCGGAGTGACCGGGCGGGCCTTCTGGGTGGGTTTTGGCTGGGGTTCTTCCCTAAAGTCCCTGTGTTTATCTATCTTCCCTGGGCTTGGTTTGTGGAGCGTGAGTGGGCCCGGTGCGAGCACCGTGGCTGTTTGGCTGTGTGCATGGCGTGGAATCTGTGTAATCCCTTATGCCTGTCATCATAGGAACATGGAATGTGAAGGGCCTTAACTCCCCGCAGAAGAGACAGAAACTCTGGAAGTACATCATAGATCACCATTTGGATGTGGTAGCCCTCCAGGAGACCCACCTGGCTAGGAAGGATGAGTTGAGGCTTCGACATCGGCAGTTCCCCCTTATCTATAGGGCCTCTGCGGCCACAAAGCACAGGGGGGTGGCCCTACTCTTTCGGGCTTCCCTGCATTTTCAGCCCATGGGGGTGAGTGTGGATAGGGACGGCCGTTGGCTACTGGTGAAGGGACTGTTGCGGGGCCGCTTGTGTACTTTTGCTGTATTGTATGCCCCTAATGCGGGACAGAATAGCTTTCTGCAGGAACTGCTGGACAAGATGGGGGACTTTGTGGAGGGTCATTTGCTTTTGCTAGGCGATTTCAATATGGTATGGGACAGGGGTCTGGATAGCTCTGGAGGCCGCAGGGCAGACACTGGCGTCTTCTCAGACGAAACTAAAAGGCAGTTGGGAGACCTGGGACTGATCGACAGTTGGCGCTTTCTCCACACACAGACTAGAGATTACACCTTTTTTTCCAACGTACACCACTCGTACTCCCGCATTGATTATATCTTGCTGGGTCAGGCCCTTCGAGGGGACATACAATTAGCTAGTATTTTTCCACTCTCGCTATCTGATCATAGCCTTGTGGTTCTGGGACTGCACTGGGCCACCGGGGGGGATGGTTGGCGCAAGTGGTATTTCCCAGCAGCGCTGGTGCGAGATGAGGTATCGTGTAAGGCCCTACGCAAGGCAATTGGTGATTTTTTCCTCCTTAACCCGCCGTCAGACACGTCGGTGTATACCACGTGGGACGCGTGCA
Organism: Lissotriton vulgaris; assembly: GCF_964263255.1. Classification (NCBI taxonomy): domain Eukaryota; kingdom Metazoa; phylum Chordata; class Amphibia; order Caudata; family Salamandridae; genus Lissotriton; species Lissotriton vulgaris. The sequence goes on along the minus strand of NC_141690.1, from coordinate 11,716,340 downwards.
AGGCCTCCTTACGGGGCACGTGCCTCGCCCTCAACGCAAATCTGAACAAGCTAAGGCGCGAAGAGAGGGAGGCTCTGGAATTGGAATTGGCTACTTTGGAGCAGGCCCACAAGGCGAACCCCTCCAGGGTGACCCTTCGCCCCCTGACGGCGGTCCGAGGGAAACTGAGGGCCCATTATAATAACAGGGCGGAATTCACTCTTTTGCGACTTCGACGTACCTCCTACTCCCAGGGCAACAAGATCGGGCGACATCTTGCCCGGCAACTCCGGGACAAACGCGAGAAGGACTATATCGGGGGCATTCGCGATCAAGCGGGCTCTGTTCAGCATAGAGACGCGGACAAAGCGGCCATTTTCGGGCGCTTTTATGCGGCACTCTACTTGAGTGACGCTCTCGATCCCGGCGCACAATCCAGATTCCTAGAGGGCCTGTCTCTCCCGAAGGTTTCTAGGGAGTGGAACGAGTCACTATCCTCCCCCATCACTCGGGAGGAAGTCTTGGATGCCATTAAAGGCCTGAAGCTGCACAAGGCCCCCGGGCCTGACGGCTACACGGCCCTTTTTTACAAAACGTTTGCCTCTGAAGTGTGCGACTACCTAGTCTCCCTCTTCAACGCAATGGCGATTGACGGCAAGACCACGGATTCTATGGCTGAGGCGTTGATCAGTGTTATTCCCAAACCGGGGAAGGATCCTACCCTTTGTACATCCTTCCGCCCGATAGCACTTCTCAATCTGGACGCCAAACTGTATTCTTCTATATTGGCGGGAAGGATGCAAGACCTGATGCCTGCCCTGATCCATCCTGATCAATCGGGATTTATTAAAGGCAGACAGACCCACGATAACCTACGCCGCGTCATACACCTCATCGAAAAGGCGGAGCGTTTCCGCATACCCGCGGTGCTAGTAGGACTCGACGCAGAGAAGGCTTTCGACCGCGTCGACTGGGGGTTTTTGCACCAGACTCTACTGGCCTTCGGTTTCTCGCCTTCTTTCGTGAAGATGATTGAGGCTAATTACAGTGGGCCCACATCCCGTGTGCTGATCAATGGCCATAGATCCGCGAGTTTTCGCCACTCCCGAGGGACGCGCCAGGGCTGCCCCCTCTCACCCCTTCTCTTTGCTCTTAGTATTGAGCCATTGGCGTTAGCGGTGCGAGACAATGAGAGGATTCTAGGGCTTCCCTTTACGGGCGAGCAGCACAAAATCTCGCTCTTTGCGGATGATATCTTACTGTCTATCAAGGAGCCGGCGCTGTCGCTGCCGCATGTCCACTCTGTGCTCTCTGCCTACGAGGAAGTCGCGGGTTTCAAGGTTAATTTCGATAAATCCTACATCCTAAACCTGACCCTCTCGGCGGGGGAGGTGCAAATGACCAGGCAGCTCACTCCGCTAGCTTGGGCGGCGGAGTCCTTGCTCTACCTGGGCGTGCGGTTGACTTCCACCGTGAATGCCCTGTTCCACGCTAACTTCCCTCTGATGTTTTCCTCAGTAAGGACTGAGCTGGACCGTTGGAAGCCTAAATTCATCTCGTGGCTGGGCAGGATCCACGCCCTTAAAATGGTGCTCCTTCCCAAACTGTTGTATTTATTTCAGGCTTTGCCTATTCCGGTAGGGCTAGACTACTTTCGCCGATTGAAGACCATGATGCTACGATATGTCTGGCAGGGAGGCCGAGCACGACTTCCATTCCACGTCCTGAGGCGCCCACGCTTGGAAGGGGGGGTAGGCTTCCCGGACATGCATTTGTATTACAAAGCTGCTCAACTGAGGGTCATCGTGGAGTGGTCCCAACAGAAGTCGGAAAAGCATTGGCTCCACATGGACCGTAGCGTTGCGGGCCGCTCCATCTGGGATCTGGCCTGGAAACCTAAGGCAGACCGCCCCAAGAATGCTTACATTAGCACCCCCACGAGCACGGTGCTGAAGGTGTGGGACACGGTGAGCGGTGACGACCGTTGGACCACGTTCCCGTCCCCATTCACCCCGATTCACTTCAATCCGGCCTTTCCCCCGGCCCTGGCGGAGGGTCCCTTTGACGCTTGGAGGAAGGGGGGCTGTAGAGCCCTCACCCATCTGTTCCATGGCACCGAACCCCTCACTTTCCACAACTGTATGAGGGACTACGATATCCTCCCGACAGAACGCTTTAGGCATCTCCAACTCCTGCATTGGGCAACGTCGCCTGCCGTAGTAGACGCGGCCACCAGACCCTTGTCACAATTTGAGTCCTTCCTTCTTCACACTTCTACCATGAGGGGTACGATTTCTTTCCTGTACAAATTGTTATTAGATTCTGCCGTGTCACCACGACCTCGATATCAAGACCATTGGGAATCCACACTGGGGAGGGACATTTCTGCCACCGAATGGCGGGCCCTATGGAGAGATGTGACAACGCACAATCACTCTACTGACCTCAGAGAAACACATATGAAACTCATCTTTGATTGGTACATGTACCCCGCCAAATTACACCGCATATTCCCGGCCACCTCGCATAGGTGCTGGCGGGGCTGTGGGATGCTGGGAGACTTTAAGCATATATGGTGGGATTGCCCCACCATTCAGCCGTTCTGGGCTGAGATTCTGTCCCACATTAGAGACATCTTGGGTTATCCGGTTCCGAATTCCATGGACTTTGTCCTATTAGGGCTTAGGGATCCACTGCTTGAACACCAGACCAGGGCGGATAAGCGTGTTATGTGGTTGTGTTTGGGTGCGGCCAAGGTGACTCTGGCGGCAGCGTGGAAGTCCCCATCTACCCCGGCTATTTCCTTGTGGCATGCCCGACTGTGGCGTCTGTTGAGCATGGAACGCCTCTCTGACATCTTCCTGGGGAACTTCAAGAATTTCATGTACAACTGGGGCTCACTTGTGCGATTTCTGTCCCGAGGTCTGCCCTCGGCTGTATGCCCATCAACGCTGCGATCTCTTCATCTCTTCCAAATTTGATCTCCAGAATGTCTGTATTGTTTGCTATGTTCGCTGGTCGCCGCCACTGGGGGGAGGGTGATGTTGGGGAGGGACGAGGGTGGGGGATAGTTGGGGTGAGTGTCTTCTGTTCTTCTTCCTTCCTTCTCTCTCGCTGCGACTAGCTATGCCTTGGGAGGGCCACTAGGCCATGAGCGGAGTTTGGGCGGTCCTCTCGACCTGAGGGTGCCTATACTGGACTTGAGCTTTTCATTGCCTGCGGACTATGGAACCATACCGCCCTTCCTCTTTGGATGGCCCCTCCCCTTTTTTGCGCCCCCTGTGTGGGGTTTCGTGGCGGTATGTCGCCTATCTTTCTTTTTTCCTTTCTGTTTCCCCTCTTACTGTCTACCCCCCTTTTTATTTTCAACTGATATACTGCAAAATAAAAATTTAAAAAAAAATTATTTATTTGAGCTCTGCATACTGTCTTTAAAAAAAGACAGCATGCAATTGGGCAAAGGCGGGTGCATGTCCCGCCTTTGCTCTGCCCATGGCCTAACCAGTTCAGTTACCCATACGGGCGACATCTGTTTTCAATTATCGTGCCCAGACGTGGGCGGGATCATTGAAAACAGATTGCCTGCTACTCGCAAGCGAGCGCGCACACCACTCGCGGGACTGTTTCCTCTGATTGCAAACAGAAATGCTGAGAGCAAGTTCTGCAAAGTGTTACCTTAGCTGCAGTGTGTGCTGCGTTGATGTCGCTTTTCTTTCGGTGGGTTTTCACTGTTGTTTTTTGCTTCTACGCCCAGGGTTAATTCTTAGCCTACTCAAAGTTATTACGTTTAAATCGACATCTGCGAGATGAAAGGTGGAGTAAGACAGTCAGGATATGAAGCTGCGATCTGTTTATTACTACTGTTAGCGCTTAACCTACTGAGGTATCGTAGCTTGATGTCTAACTTGCGAATAATCTCCAACATTCCATACCCTGCTAAATTAATTGAAAATTATGACCCTACAATTAATTAAATTATCTAATAGTACAGTCCGCCAGAAAGTAATGCTTAGTCAATCATTTGAAAACATCATTCTTTCCATACCAGACTGTTCTGGCAGTGATTTTCGCTACCTAAATCTCTTTTCTTTTCTTTTTATTTAATTCGCTTCGGAAAACCTCTGTGATTAGCAATCCACCAGCTAACTTACATGCATTGGAGGAAACCTATTTAATGATTAGTCTTGAAGGGAGCTGAGCTTGTGTCGTCGACTCTTATGCCACTTTAGGTCTCGGACGCCACACTGTGTTACTCCCTCTAAAATTTTTCTCCAGCTCCCAATGACTAATGTTATGCTATAATATTGTTATGTTATGTTATAAAATTCTTGTAAAGCGCACGTTCACCAATTGGTTTCATGCCGCAGTTCTATGAAGTGCTGAACCATGTAGGAAATTATTTGTATGCTTATCTAAACAATACAAGAGGGGATGATGGACAGAGCGTTTGAGCAAATCAAACACTCACCCCCAGTCAACTGATCTGGGTTTAATCCATCACCATTCTTTAGCTCACTCCGCCACCCCAGTTCAGACATGGCCATATGCAAATCAGTCTGACCCTGTGCCTCATGGGAACAGTCCAGCCTGAACTGCCAAAGCCATGTCTTTCCAGGACCGGAAACAAGCATCCTGGGACCGGTTTCTGGTATTTCAGCTGTCATCAGCCAGGCTAGCTTAAATCCAGTGGCAAAGTGAGCAAGGGACTCCCGTCTGAGCATACCCTGCCAACTTAGGGCGGACAAAGCGATACAAAAGGGGATGTTGATTTAGGCCCAGATCCCTGTACTGGGGTGAATGTATGACAATGTTCTGCATTCTGTTCATCAACTGTTGTTTTTGCATTTGTCACCCTGAATGGGACGGGTATGCTCAGACGTGAGTCCCGTGCTCTCCACACCACTGGAGTCAAGCTACCCTGGTTGATGCCGGCTGATAGCCAGAAATCGGTCCTAGGATGCTTGATTCCGATCCAGGGAAGACATAGGGTCAAGGCTGATTTGCATATGGCCATGTCTGAACTAGGGTGGTGTGGAGTGCAAAGAAACGATGGATTTAGGCCCAGATCTCTGTACTGGGGTGAATGTATTACATTGTTCTGCATTCTGTCCATCAACTGTTGTTTTTAGGACTCGCCTCCGTCGCACTGAGTAAGCAGTAGGCAGAGTCCGAGATTTATTGTTTTGGCTACAGTGGGTCTTGAACACGCCCCTCTTCTCCATTGGCTTGCTTCCTAAACGGAGGCCAGCCATTGGAGGAGAGGGGCATCACTCTGTTCAAGCCCCGTCTTTTTGCGATTCGGGGGGGTGTTTTTTGCAGTTTTTAAGCCGTGACTGTCACTCAACTGCTAAAAACACGCCCCGAATCGCAAAATGACCGTGTGTTTCTCCGAGGCATTTCTGCCTCGCCTCGGAGAAACGTGGTCATGTGGAGCACTCCTCTCTTGTTTAAGTGCTTGGCACTCTGTCGGCTTCGGTGCCGCCCTGCCCACCGATGCACCAAGCATGGAGGCGGTACTGGCTGAAGGCCTCAGGTGAGTCATAGAATCGACAGGAACAATATACCAGGGCATGTGTTTGTCTATTTTAACAATAACATTGGTCGTCAGAAATCTAGGCCAAAAACCTATTCCTTTGTTAGCCCCATCCCCTTCGTGGTTACTATCAGACTAAAATCAAATTAAAAGATTGCCGTAGTCTACTACTTTTTGGCTCGGCTCCTGCTGGCTACGCCCTCCTCCCTCCTTGCATTCGCCGTTCCATCCCTTCGCTTTCTGTTTTTGTGGCCACGCCCACTCCATCTAAGCCGCACCCACTGGTGCAGTTGGTAGCATTAGGACAGGCGATGCACCGCCCCGGCTGGCTGCTGCTGGCAGTGACGCGGCGGAAGCCCGCCCTCAGCTTCAGCTGAAGTCGGAGGAAGCTGGGCCCATCGGAGGTGGTGGTGGTGGTGGTGGTGGTGGTGTTGTCGCCGCCGTCAAAGCCAGAACAGCTGCGGTCTCTCGCTGTCCCACCCGCACCATGAAGTGGATGTTTAAGGAGGACCACTCTCTCGATGAGACGCGAGGACATGACGAGGCAGTGCACAAGAGGGGGCGAGGGAGGGGAAGGCTGCTGTACTGACGACAGGTGTCTGGGGTCAAGGACGTGTAGGAAGTAATGGAGAAATTGTCTATCACCTGGGATGGTCGGGAGGTACGAGTGGCTGAGGCTTTTGTTTTGGATGGGCCACATTACGAACGCTTAACTTCGGCTGATATTTGGGTCTGACAGTAGACCATTGTGGTGACAGTCAGCCCGGGAGTCTGACGGATTGTCGAGTGTGGGGTTAGAGGTGGGGCATACCGGGGTCAGATGAGAAGGTGACAGGCGAAACTGTGGGGCCGTCAGGGATTTTTGCTGGATTCTCATTGAATTAGCAGTGGGACAGGCACTTGTTTAGCAGGCCCATTTGGGGAGTGGGCAAAACGCTTATTTGAAAAAGTGCCCAGGCAGAACGGCTCTATATCGATATTCTCTGATAGCCATGTGAAGAACTTGATGGACACCTTGGGTTATGAAGACCACCTGGATCTGTGCTTGCTTCCCTGCCCCCTGGCTGTGCTTGCTTCACTGCCCCCTGGCTGTGCTTGCTCCCCTGCCCCCTGGCTGTGCTTGCTCCCCTGCCCCCTCGCTGTGCTTGCTCCCTTCTTGCTCCCCTGCCTGTGCTTGCTCCCCTGCCCCCTGGCTGTTTTTGCTCCCCTGTCGCCTGGCTGTGCTTGCTCCCCTGCCCCCTGGCTGTGATGCTTGCTCCTCTGCACCCTGGCTGAGCTTGCTTCCCTGCCCCCTCGCTGAGCTTGCTCCCCTGCCCCCTCGCTGAGCTTGCTCCCCTGTCCCCTGGCTGAGCTTGCTCCCCTGTCCCCTGGCTGTGCTTGCTCCCCTGTCCCCTGGCTGTGCTTGCTCCCCTGCCTGCGCTTGCTCCCCTGCCCCCTGGCTGCGCTTGCTCCCCTGCCCCCTGGCTGCGCTTGCTTCCCTGCCCCCTGGCTGTGCTTGCTTCCCTGCCCCCTGGCTGCGCTTGCTTCCCTGCCCCCTGGCTGTGCTTGCTTCCCTGCCCCCTCAATGTGCTTGCTTCCCTGCCCCCTGGCTGTGCTTGCTTCCCTGCCCCCTGGCTGTGCTTGCTTCCCTGCCCCCTCGCTGTGCTTGCTTCCCTGCCCCCTCGCTGTGCTTGCTCTCCTGTGTGTGTATATGTGCTTGCTTCCCTGCCCCCTCGCTGTTCTTGCTTCCCTGCCCCCTCGCTGTGCTTGCTCTTCTGGGTGTGTATGTGGCTCTGGGTGTGACTGTGTACGTGGCTCTGGGTGCGACTGTGTACGTGGCTCTGGGTGTGTGTGTATGTGGCTCTGGGTGTGTGTGTATGTGGCTCTGGGTGTGTGTGTATGTGGCTCTGGCTGTGTGTGTGTTTGTGGCTCTGGCTGTGTGTGTGTTTGTGGCTCTGGCTGTGTGTGTGTTTGTGGCTCTGGCTGTGTGTGTGTTTGTGGCTCTGGCTGTGTGTGTGTTTGTGTGTGTGGGTGTGTGTGTGGGTGTGTGTGTGGGTGTGGCTCTGGGTGTGTGTGTGTGGGTGTGTGTGTGGGTGTGGCTCTGGGTGTGTGTGTCTGGCTCTGGGTGTGTGTGTGTGGCTCTGGGTGTGTGTGTGTGTGTGTGTGTGTGTGGCTGTGGGTGTGTGTGTGTGTGTGGCTCTGGGTGTGTGTGTGGCTCTGGGTGTGTGTGTGTGGCTCTGGGTGTGTGTGTGTGTGTGGCTCTGGGTGTGTGTGTGTGTGTGGCTCCGGGAGTGTGTGTGGCTCCGGGTGTGTGTGTGGCTCCGGGTGTGTGTGTGGCTCCGGGTGTGTGTGTGGCTCTGACTGTGTGTGTGGCTCTGGCTGTGTGTGAGGCTCTGGCTGTGTGTGTGGCTCTGGCTGTGTGTGTGGCTCTGGCTGTGTGTGTGGCTCTGGCTGTGTGTGTGGCTCTGGCTGGGTGTGTGTGTGTGTGTGGGGGCTCTGGGTGTATGTGTGGCTCTGTGTGTGTGTGTGTGTGTGACTGTGTGTGTGTGGCTGTGTGTGTGTGTGTGGTGGCTGTGTGTGTGTGGTGGCTCTGTTTGTGTGGGGGCTCTGTTTGTGTGGGGGCTCTGTTTGTGTGGGGGGCTCTGTGTGTGTGGGGGGCTCTGTGTGTGTGTGGGGGCTCTGTGTGTGTGTGGGGGCTCTGTGTGTGTGGGGGGGCTCTGTGTGTGTGGGGGGGCTCTGTGTGTGTGGGGGCTCTGTGTGTGTGTGTGGGGGCTCTGTGTGTGTGGGGGCTCTGTGTGTGGGGGGGCACTGTGTGTGTGTGGGGGCACTGTGTGTGTGTGTGGGGGCACTGTGTGTGTGTGGGGGGGCTCTGTGTGTGTGGGGGGGCACTGTGTGTGTGTGGGGGCACTGTGTGTGTGGGGGCACTGTGTGTTTGTGGGGGCTCTGTGTGTGTAGGGGGGCTGTGTGTGTAGGGGGGGCTCTGTGTGTGTGGGGGGGCTCTGTGAGTGTGGGTGGGGCTCTGTGTGTGTGTGTGAGGGGCTCTGTGTGTGTGGGGGGGCTATGTGTGTGTGTGTGGCTGTGTGTGTGTGTGGTGGGGCTCTGTGTGTGGGGGGGCTCTGTGTGTGTGGGGAGGGGGGTTCTGTGTGTGTGGGGGGGCTCTGTGTGTGTGTGTATGGGGCTCTTTGTGTGTGTGTGTGCGGGCTCTTTGTGTGTGTGTGCGGGGCTTTGTGTGTGTGTGCGGGGCTTTGTGTGTGTGCGGGGCTTTGTGTGTGTGCGGGGCTTTGTGTATGTGGGGGGCTTTGTGTGTGTGCGGGGCTTTGTGTGTGTGTGGGGCTTTGTGTGTGTGCGGGGCTTTGTGTGTGTGCGGGGCTTTGTGTGTGTGCGGGGCTTTGTGTGTGTGGGGGGCTTTGTGTGTGTGCGGGGCTTTGTGTGTGTGTGGGGCTTTGTGTGTGTGTGTGGGGCTCTGTGTGTGTGGGGGGCTCTGTGTGTGTGTGGGGGGGCTCTGTGTGTGTGTGTGGGGGGGCTCTGTGTGTGTATGTGGGGGGGGGGCTCTGTGTGTGTGTGTGTGTGTGTGTGTGTGTGTGTGTGTGTGTGTGGGGCTCTGTGTGTGTGTGTGGGGCTCTGTGTGTGTGTGTGGGGCTCTGTGTGTGTGTGTGGGGCTCTGTGTGTGTGTGTGGGGCTGTGTGTGTGTGTGGGGCTGTGTGTGTGTGTGGGGCTGTGTGTGTGTGTGGGGCTGTGTGTGTGTGTGGGGCTCTGTGTGTGTGTGGGGCTCTGTGTGTGTGGGGGGCTCTGTGTGTGTGTGGGGCTCTGTGTGTGTGTGGGGCTCTGTGTGTGTGTGGGGCTCTGTGTGTGTGTGGGGCTCTGTGTGTGTGTGGGGCTCTGTGTGTGTGTGTGGGGCTCTGTGTGTGTGTGGGGGGCTCTGTGTGTGTGTGGGGCTCTGTGTATGTGGGGGGGTTGTATGACGGCACATCGCAAACGGCAACATCACATGCCCTCATTTCGCCGTTTTTAGATCGCATGTCCCTTTACATCGCAAGCAATGACAACGCAGCCAATCACGTCGCATCCCAATTGAAAACAATGCAAAAGACTTTAACACCGCATTCCAACAAGTCGCATGCTATAATGCAAATCTAATACATGCCCTGAACCCTAGAATCGGGGTGGTTTGTGGATAGCAGAAACTCTCACCGTGGATAGCGGATCAAAGTGAGGATAGCAGAAACTCTTTCCATAAAAGATAGTAAAGAGAACGCTTGATCCCAAACAAGCGATATTCCTAAAGAGAACGCGGATAGCAGAAACTCTTACCGTAAAAGACAGTAAAGAGAACGCGGATAGCAGAAACTCTTACCGTAAAAGACAATAAAGAGAACGCGTGATCGCAATCATGCGATTTGCGTTGTACATGCCTGCAATGCTAATGTCATTGCGCCGTTGTGTCATGCGCAGTAAATGCATGCGATGCCATTTACCCTGCGATGTAAACATCGCGGTGCGATGCACCGCCATGTATTGACATCGCTGTAATGGGTGTTTCCCGTGTGTGAGGCTCTGCGTGTGTGTGGGGCTGTGTGTGTGTGTGGGGCTGTGTGTGTGTGTGTGGGGGGCTGTGTGCGTGTGTGTGGGGCTGTGTGTGTGTGTGTCTGTGTGTGTGGCTGTGTGTGGCTCTGTATGTGTGTGTGTGGGTGGCTTTGTTTGTGGCTCTCTGTGGGTGTAAATGCAATAGGTCATGCATTTGCGAGTGATTAAGCTATTGGCATTGTAAATGACAATGCCATTTATTTATGATGTAAAAAAAAAAATGTCATGAGCAATGCCAATAGCTCTACCTTTAATAATGCCAAGACCATTGCATTGTAAATGCTTGTTGTATTTGTCACCCCGAGTGGGACGGGTATGCTCAGACGTGAGTCCTGCGCTCTCCACACCACTGGAGTCAAGCTATCCTGGCTGATGACGGCCGATAGCCAGAAACCGGTCCTAGGATGCTTGATTCCGGTCCAGGAAAGACATGTCTTGGCAGTTCGGGCTGGACTGTTCCCATGAGGAACAGGGTCAAGGCTGATTTGCATATGGCCATGTCTGAACTGGGGTGGTGTGGTGTGGAGTGCAAAAAAACAATGGATTTAGGCCCAGATTTCTGTACTGAGGTGAATGTATGACATTGTTCTGCATTCTGTCCATCAACTGTTGTTTTTGCATTTGTCACCCCGAGTGGGATAGGTATGCTCGGGGTGAGTTCCGTGCTCTCGACAACACTGGAGTCAAGCTATCCTGGCTGATGACGGCTGATAGCCAGAGACCGGTCCTAGAATGCTTGATTCCGGTCCAGGGAAGACAAGTCTTGGCAGTTCGGGCTGGACTGTTCCCATGACTCACAGGGTCAAGGCTGATTTGCATATGGCCATGTCTGAACTGGGGTGGTGTGGAGTGCAAAAAAAACGATGGATTTAGGCCCAGATCTCTGTACTGGGGTGAATGTATGACATTATTCTGCATTCTGTCCATCAACTGTTGTTTTTGCATTTGCTAAACAGCCATGTCTTAAGGAATTTTCTGAAGCTCAGCAGGTCGGTACAGGATATAATTTCAAGGGGAAGGAAATTCCAAAATCTAGGTGCCAGAATTGCGAACCTACAGCCACCCTGCTGCTTCAGCTTGAAGGAGGGAGTTGCCAGGAGGTGAAGGTGAGTCGAGAGTAGGTTGTGCGAGGGAGTATACCTTTAATAAGGCTGTCCAACCATGCAGGGCTTTAAAGATCACACAGCCTACCTTAAAGGCGCAGTGCTGGGTGATGTGGAGCCAATGCAGCTTCCTCATGAGCGGAGTGAGATGTTGCCACCTATGTTGTTGATAAATCAGTCTAGCCACTTGATTCTGCAACTGTGGTAATCGTTTGGTTAGGTATAGTGGAAATCCAAAGTATATGGAAATGGCATAGTGTATGTGAGACATGACCTTGGCTATAACAACCGGTATCAACGCTTCCTGTGTGAGGAGTCTTCTGATCTTTCTAATCGTCCTTAGGTGGAAGAAACAGGTTGAGATCACTGAGCCAATTTGGCTCTTTATTGTTAGGTCGTTATTTATTGCTACCCCAAGACTTTTTGGGGCGGGGGATGGGGTAGGGGAGGATGCCAGTTCTGTTGGCCAAAAGTGCGGGCCCCAGAGGTCATGGGTGCCCCCCATAAGTACCAATTCAGTTTTGCCTGGGTTAAGCCTTAGATGATTGCTGTCCATCCAGTGGCAGATGTGCAGCATGGTAGTCTGGAATTCGAGGGCTGATTAGGGAGAGTTGTCAATAGTAAACATTAGTTGTAGTTCATCTGCGTAATTGAAAGTGTCGACTTTCCTCTCTTTGAGGGACTGGATCAAAGGGAGAAGGTAGAGATTAAACAGATGAGGGGCTAGTGAAGAGCCCTACGGGAGCCCACAGGTAGTCCTTAACTTTGGTGCCGTGAACTGGGCTATGCGGACCGACTGTGAGTGGCCCTCTAGGAAAGAACTAATCCAACTGAGGGCTGAGCCCTGGATGCCCGCATCTCTGACACAGTCCACCAAGATACCATGGTCGACCGTGTCAAAAGCCGCAGAGAGATCCAACAGCACAAAGGCCTGAGGGGAGCCTAGTACTGCCAATATCACACCCTCTGTTGAGTGGGCAGGGCAGAACCCTGATTGATGTGGGTCGAGATAATCGGATTGTTCAATGAAGTTGGAGAGGCACTTAGCCACATGATCTTCCAGTACCTTAGCCAGGTAGGGGAGCAAGGAGGTCAGACGATAGTTCGACAAGATCTGGGGATCAGCTCCTAATTTCTTCAGGAGGGGCACATCAAGTGCCTCTTTAAAGGCACTGGGGACACTGCCCTGAGATAGAGACTCATTCAAAAGGGAGAGGGCTGGCCCGGGGAGACTAGTGAAGACTTCTTTTAGAATGTGAGGCGGACAGCAGTCCATAGGTGATCCAGATTTTACTGTAGACATCAAGTCCAGAAATGCCTGTATACTTATAGATGGAAATCGTTCGAGAGAGCAAGGATTTCCTGGCGTTGAGGGGGATATCTCAGGGAGGGGGCATGTAGGGATGCTAGCTTTAACAGTGGAGATCTTTTCAATGAAGGTATTCAGGGAATTGCATAATGCTTGAGAGGGAGTGGGTTTTATTGTAATCCTGTCCGGGTTGCACAGTTCATTAACAATGGAGAAGATTTCCTTAGATCTATTATTAGAGGTCAGAATTCTGGGAAGAAAGTGAGCGGTTTTAGCGGTCAAAATAGTTTTTTGTAATCTCTCATAGCAGCCAAATGTTAGTTTTCCTTCTGCTGAATAACTGTCTCCACTTCCTTTCCGATTGGTGAAGGGCTAGTTTTTTTTAGCTTTAAGGTAAGTGGAGAACCATTTGAAAACAAAAAGATTGGGGAAATGGGTTTTAAGCACAATTGCACCTATCCCGAGTACTGCCTTATTTGTTCTTTTTTTGTGGTGCCACGGATCGGAGATTCTATTCCCCTAAATCTCCAAGAACAATAAATTGTTCCAACATATAATTTTTGACAATACTGATCCAGCACACAAAGCTCTTTTTTGTAAATATATACAGTGATAATCAGAGTTCATAAATCACAATAGAAAAACATTCAGTAGCAGAATCTGGGATGTTTTTTAGAAGTTCAATCTTTATTTAGTTCTTCCCAACGCACTGTAGCCAACGCGTTTCGTCCTCCACGGACTTCTTCAGGGCAAATAGAGTGAACTCTTCTTAAGAATAAGTATGTATAAGTATTCTTCCGTCCAGTCAAAAAAGTACTGGGTATCTTCTCTTTTTTAATGAAAGACACTGCGATTTGGTAATCAGGATCACTCGGGTCAGATAGCCCAGTGTGGTAGAGAATTTGGAAAATGGTTTAAGCCGGCTCCATCGCGTGACGTCTTCCATTGTAGGCCTACAACGGAAGACGCCACGCGAATCAGTAGATTTTTGGCACACCCATTTCTTCCTCTTTCCATGCGGTAGGCCTAACACCAGAAGACGCCACACGATGGAGCCGACTTTAACCATTTTCCAAATTCTCTACCACACTGGGCTATCTGACCCAAGTGATCCTGATTACGAAATCGCAGTGTCTTTCATTAAAAAAGAGAAGATACCCAGTACTTTTTTGACTGGACGGAAAAATACTTATACATACTTATTCTTAAGAAGAGTTCACTTTATTTGCCCAGAAGAAGTCCGTGGAGGACGAAACGCGTTGGCTACAGTGCGTTGGGAAAAACTAAATAAAGATTGAACTTCTAAAAAACATCCCAGATTCTGCTACTGAATGTTTTTCTATTGTGATTTATGAACTCTGATTATCACTGTATATATTTACAAAAAAGAGCTTTGTGTGCTGGATCAGTATTGTCAAAAACAGTGGAGAACCATCTCTGTGCATCACGACGGGCTAGATTTATTTTCTTGAGTGGAGCATGCTTAGAACTGGCTGCTAAAAGCTAGGCTGAGATAGTTTTCTCGCTGAGATTGATAGCGGATTCATTAGATGGGGCTGTGTTGGCCAGTGTGTCGTGAAAAATATTTTTATCAATAGTACTCCATTTCCTAGCCATCCCACCTTCACTAGTAGGGGTTTTGGCTGTGGTAACATTATTGATGGTGAACTTTATTAAATAGTGGTCGGACCATATGCATAGAGAGATCGAGAGAGCAGACACAACAAGAGTAGTAGTCCATACTTGGTCAAGTATGTGCCCTTTGATGTGCGTAGGAGAGGTTACCTGCTGAACAAAGTTTAATTCAGTGAGTAAATCGGTTAGCTCAGTGGAATGGGGCCCACCCAGTTTGTCATTTGCCAGTAATTAAAGTCATCAATCAGTAGATTTTTGGCACGCCCATCCCTTCCTCTTTCCATGCGGTGTCCTTCACCCTCCCCTCCTCTTTCCCGCCTTCATTACCTGTCTACTTCCCCAGCTCCTTCCCCCACCCCTGAATTTTTCCCCCTGCCTGCTTTTCCCCTTCGTATTTGTGCTTATTGTTTATCTCGACCTTATAAGTAACTAGGTTGCCATGCTCTAATAACTGTGTAACCTTTGTAACAATGAAACCTGTAACTATGATCTGATGCTTATGTAAAGCTCTCGGATACCGCTGGTCTAGCCAGCGCTATATAAAACCTTTAAAATAAATAAATAAATACCAGTTGGGCTTCCTGTTCACCCAGAGATTGGGAAAACAGAGGCATGCTCTGAGGGGGGCTGTAAAGTAGTACACAAATTAGGGGTGCTGAGTCAGATTCCAGTTTGATTACGACATGGTCTACTGAAATGAGGCCTTGTGGGATGAATGCTGTAAATTTACGGTCCTGGCATATAATGGCGGCCACTCCTCCGCCCACTTTGCCCAGCAGGCGGTTCGTTTGGAGGATGTAGTAGTCATTGGGCAACGCTGCTAGAATATCACGGGTAGATTCCGTAAAAGAGCCAGGTTTTGGTTATTAAGAGGATTTCTGGCTGCTCTTTACAATCCCCTAGGGCTATGTGAGGCCTTTTTTTCTTTGTACAAATTAGAGCATTTTTTCAGAATGTTCTAATAGCCAGCCTTAGAGCCCTCCGTAGCGGGCTCTACTGGCCATTAAAGGTCTGCTCGCTTGTTTAAGGCCTTCGGCTCAGGCCTTTAACGCTGCAGTGGATCTTTAATTGCCAGTATAGCCAGCTACAGCAGACTCTAAAGCTATATTAGAATACTGGAATGTTGAGAGCTCCATTGAAAACAATAGAGTATCTCCAGGCTTATAACAGCTGGTATAACCTTTCTGCTCCAACATTTTAATGTTTGCGTTTAAGTTTTGTCTCTCTTTAATTTAGAACATTCTACACTTCGTGTGTGGAATGTCCTAATAATCGTATAGCATTTCTGTCTCTGGCTATACCAGTTGTTAAAGGCCCTCTCCCTGGTTTAGACCCTTGCCTGTGGATCAGGTCCATAACTGAGGTTCAGAGACTTTAACCACCGCCATAGCCCTCAGCAGCAGACTATAAGGACCTAACAGTAGTGGAAACAAAGTAGAAAACACATTACCTGAAGTGGGAAAAGATTGTGGAAAACACTGTAGAAAAGCTGCAGTTGGCAATGAGCTATTGTAACCGGGTGTAAGAATATGCAAAACCGCCACTGGTTTCACAAATGCAATTTGGTCACTGCTGCATCACCCAACAAGCCAAAGTCTGATTTCCTTTCTTATGATATGGGAACATTAATGATGGCCGAACCAAGAAGGAATATGTTAGTGAAACTGAAGAAATATTTACTTGTACTTCAATGAAAATCCAAATAAATATGTTAGAATACTCAAAATGCATATGTGTTTAAGAAAAGAAAAATATGAAGGAGGTATGTGCCATCGACTGTCTCCACCGATAAACAGGAAGTACTTATGGGCAGAATTGTTTTAACATGTAGCCTTATGTTATCAGCCGATGCTATACCTCTAGTTAAATAATAAGGCAGCAAGAAAATAGCAAAACTAAGTAGTAGCAAAAACAAATCCATATGACTCAACAAGCAAACCATTAATTGAGATCAGACACCAGAAACACCAGAAAAATGTAGGGAACACTTTGTGGGTGTGGTTGGACTTTCATGTGGCCTTTAACTCTTAACGTAAGTCAAACCGGAGTCCTGGTTCTAAGCCAATAAAACAAGGTGTTAAAGTGTGCAGTGAAAAAAGCCAACAAACAAGTGCTTATTTGTATTGACATGTACAATATTTTTGCCTAACTCTTAAATCTTAGAGGGATAAACATGTGCACAGATTTTTTAATAACTCATGAATGCGATAGCAAAAATACTAGTCACTGCCTTAATACATAATGAAAAAACGAAATGATTGCAACAGTAACTATGTAAAAGCATGCAGGTCAGAACCATGAATGCTGTATTCTCATTCCACTGCACATACCTTTTTTTAAAAAAAGGTTTAAAACTTCTAATCTAGTTTGCTCTCGATTACATTGTGCTTTTTACACACAAATAACCTTTAACATAATAGTCCAATGAGCACTGTTTCTACAAACCTCAGCTTCAGCTTTTACTTCATATTTGGACCTTTGACCAGGTGTGGTACGTATCAAATTGAACAGTCCATCTTCATCAATTACTCTTGTTCCAAAACCCTCCGCCTGCAAGAAAGGAACAATGAAATACTTGTCTAACGTTTTCAAAATATTTAAGTAACGTCCAAGAAGGAAATTTGAAAGTGCACATGACTGAAAATGCAAGCAAAACTGGGTTAACAAATGATGACAACATGAAAATTGTGTGTGATATTTTCAGATAGAGTTAGGGTTATCTACTCTCTGGACTTGACTAAGACAAGGTGAAGGTCATTTATTTTTTATCCTAATTTATATAGCATAACTAGACTAATAAAAGTAGGAGGACACTTTACATTTAACAGTAATAGAAACAGAACGTTAAGTGTGTGTATTGTGTGACTGAGTGTGAGAGACTGAGTGTATGTGAATGGGTAAATGTGAGGGTGGCCGAGTGTGTATGCTTAAATATTTGAGGGTGCTCGTACGCAAGTGTGTGAAGTTGAATGTGTTAATTGGAGGATAGGTGTATGAATAAGTATTAGAGTAACAGAGTGGGTCAATGTGTGATGGTAAGTGTTTGTGAATATCTGACTTAGTGTGGCTGAGTTTATGTACGAGTTTGAATGGGTAACTATATTTGACCATGAATGGCTGGACGGGAGTGGGTAAGAGTCTACAAGTGAGTGAGGGTGACTTACACGTGTGTGTGTGTGTGTTCCAGAGTGTGTGTGTGAGTGTCCCCGAGTACGTGTCTGTCTCTGGGCGTGTGTCCCTGAGTATGTGATCGAAGTGTGTAGATCAGTGAGTGTGGTTAAATGTATATTGGTGCATGTGTGAGGGTAAAATGTGTATATCTAACTGTGAAATTAAATTTGTAATTGTACGTGGGCGAATGCTTCATTGTGAGTAGGTGAATGTATACGGGTGAATGTGGCTGTGTGGGTAAGCTTGAGGGGGTCAGTGTATTGACTGAATGGCTGAGTGTGAGTCTTAGTGACTGGGGGAGTATGGGTGAAAGTGTGAGAGGGCAAGTGAGTGTGAGTGGATGTACGTGTGCGGGTGAGTAAGAGCAACTGAATATCTCAGTCTTGCTGAGCATGTATGTATACGAGTGAGTTTATTTATTTTTATTTATTTTATTTTGAAAGTTTTATATAGCGCGAACAAGATCTTTGCAGATATCAGAGCGCTTCACAAAGCGGGGAATACAAACAGGAGAGTGAATAACAGGCCATTAGGTATAGCGTAGTTGTAGGTAATAAGTGGGGTGGGGTAGGTACATGAAGGAGCATAGTAAAACAGGTACATCAATAATGCAAATAATACAAATAGGTGTGAGCATAGACAGTCAGGTAAGTCAATAATACAAGTAATACGAATCATCGAAGGGATCGAACAGATAATACAGATCGGTGCAGAGACTTTAAGAATCCACGTTAATAGATCAAGTGTATTTAGCCATGAGAATATCTTTTACTTCTTTCTTGAAAAGTGTGATGGAGGAGATGAGTCTGGTTTCAGGAGGGAGTGAGTTCCAGATCCTGGGTGCCATTCCTGAGAAAGAGGGTTTATAAGTTTTTTCCTTCCGGAATCTTCAAGGTTTTAGCAGAAGATTGTTTGTGCCTCTAGTGTTTCTAGAACCGTCAGAGATTGTCAGATTCTGGGTGAGGTATCCGGGTGAGCTCAAGTGTACAGCCTTGTGTGTCATGCAAGCGATTTTCAGATGTATTCTGGCTTCAAAAGGCAGCCATTTCAGAGATTTCAAGTCAGGGGTGATATGCAAGTGTTTTTTTGACCCAGTGATGAGTCTCGCTGCAGCGTTTAGAGAAGCTCTTAGGGGTGCAGTGGTAGTTAGAGGGAGCCCGCAGAGCGCGATGCTGCCGTATTCTATTCGAGGGAGGACTAGTGCTTGTACTGCAGTTTGGAAGTCTTTAGCTGGGAGGAAGGGTTTAAGTTTCCGCAGGGTATTGATTTGGTAGTTCGCTCCTTTAGTTGCCTTGCTGATATGTTGCTGCATGTTGAGGTTGGTGTCGAGTGTTATGCCTAAAGATTTTGCTGAGTCCACGATGGTGGGTTGGACATTGAGTGCAGTTAGGTGTTTAAGCCAAATTTGAGAGGTAGAGATCTTCGCAGGAGGTGAGATCAGAAGGAACTCTGTTTTCAGAGCATTGAGTTTGAGATGATTATCGGCAAGCCAGGATTGGGTGCTTCTGATGGTGGAGTTCAGGAGTACAATGTCTTTGGGGGATTGTAATTTGAGATATAGTTGGGTGTCATCGGCGTACATGTGAAAGAGTACATTGGATGCTTGTAGCAAGGTGGTGAGAGGTTCCATAACTAGGTTGAACAAAGTTGGGGATAGGGAGGATCCTTGGGGGACGCCTAACGATACAGGTATTGGCGAGGACATCAGGTTGTTGTTCTTGAATTTCTGCGTCCTGTTGTGCAGAAAGGAAGTGAACCACTTGAGAACAGTCCCAGATAGACCCATTCTTGTGTTTAAAAGTTCGAGTAAATTCTCATGTTTAACGGTGTCGAATGCTGAGGAGAGATCAAGAAGGATGAGGAGGCAGGTATCATTTTGATCTAGGATTTGAAGGGCATCGTCAATTATGTGAGTCATAGCAGTTTCTGTACTGTGTCCTGCTCGGAAGCCTGATTGATGAGGGTTGAGGAGATCAAACTGATCAATGTGTTTAGTCAATTGTAGTTGTGCGCATTTTTCCAGGAGTTTTGCTAGAGTGGGAATATTGGTAATGGGACGGTAGTTGTTTAGATCAGATGGGTCGGCTGTAGGTTTCTTTAGTAAAGGTGTGACTTGTCCAACTTTGAGGGAGTCAGGGATGGTTCCTTGTTGAAGTGAGCTGTTGATAATTTTAGTCCAGAGTGGAAGGAGCAACGGGGTGAAGTCTTTGACAGCGTTAGCAGGGAGGGGGTCGGTGAGGTGATTGGATGGTTTCAAGGTGCTGAGCAATTTGCCAATTTCTTCTTCAGAATAGGTGTCAAAGGATGGCCATGTAGCATTGTTTTTTGGTTCAGTGGGTGCTATGCAGTGTGGTTTGGAGTAAAGGCTTGCGTCAATGAGGAGATCACTCTTTATGTTGTCAGTTTTTTGGATAAAGAAAGCAGCGAAGTCTTCACAGGAGGGTGATTCGCGCACAGTGCTGAGTGGTTGGGGTTGTTCCTTAGATTGTGTTCTGATTAGCTCAAACAGTTTACTCGGACGGTTTTTTGCTTGGTCGAGCTGGAGGCTGAAGAAGGCTGATTTTGAGCGCTTTATTTTCCTGAAGTAGGCGTTTCTCTTTTCCTTCAGGGTTTTTAGGTGCAGTGCAGAGGGAGCTGATCTCCAGGTGAACAGAAAGGTTGTTCCTGTATATGCATGGGATTCCACCACCTATCTTGCCAGACCTGTCAAGTCTAATGATGTGGTAGTTGGGGGGAACCAGAATGACCAATATAGCTGTAGAAGATTCGGTTAGCCAGGTTTCAATCATGATGATTAGGTCAAGGTCCAATGTTAAGATGAGATCAGCGATGGCGGAGGAGTGTCTAGAGGCCGATCTGCAGTTGAGGAGAGTGCATTTGAGACGGGGTGTGTCAGGGGAGGTAAAGGGTTCTAGAGTGAGAGGGACTTTTCTAAGGTTGTTAGGGACGGAGATTCTGTCGTTTAGTGGGGGGGTCTACGGGGATTTGAGTGTATTGTGGGAATGGAGAGGTGAGTGGCGGTTGTGTGGTTTAGGGGAACAGGGTCGTATGAGCGGAGGAGGGTGAGTGTGTCGAGGTCCGAAAGAGGGTTGCATGGGCGACGGGGGCGGTTGTTGCGATTGTGGACAGGGATCGCGGTCCAGTGTGGGGGGTGTAGAGTGGGAGAGTCATCCGGAAAGGTGGGGGGCAAGTTTGTGAGTGAGGGGTGTCTGGGATGTGTGAGGAGTAGTTCTTTGATGGTGTGAATGTCTTCTTTGATGGTGTGCATGTCTTCTTTGAGCTGGAGGAGGGTGAACATAATCTTGTCCAGCGTGGGATAAGTGTTGGAGTTGGGGATGGAAATCATGGGTGAGTGACTGATCTGAGCATTAGCGTGCGGGTGAGGGGGTGGGTTGGTGTTCGTGCAGGGCTCCGTGGCGTCGGTGTACGGGTTGGTGTTAGAGAGGAGAGAGGGGTTTTGAGGGATGGGTGTGGATGAGGTGGGGAGGATGTTAGTGGTGTAGATGAGGGCAATGGTGACAGGCGGAGGGAGCCGGGTGGAGGTTGAGTGTATGTTAGTGGTGATGGGGGAGCAGGTAGGGTAGTGGGGGCTGAGAGTGGGGGGGGGGGAAATGGGATTGGAGATGGTCCTGTTGTGGGGAGGGGGAGTTAAATTAATGGATGTGGTGTGCTCTGCATGGTTAGTTAGAGGGTGGTAGTGGGGACTGAGAATGGGGGGGATAAAGGGTGGGATTTGTCGTTATGCGTGTCGTTCTTGTGCTGAACTAGGTTAGAGGGGTTGTGGGTGGGAGCTGTGAAGTCAGGGGAGAGAGGAATGGGAGAGGTATGAGTGGGGGTCCAAGGGTTGGTGGTAGGGGAGCGGCTGGTGTATGAAAGGGAGAGATTTGGGTCTGTGATTGAGGAGTGTGGGGTGGTTACGGCAGGTGGGTGATTGACAAGGGTGCTGGGGGTAGAGGTGAGATGCGTGTCGTTCTGGTGTTGAGCTGGGTTAGAAGGGTTGTGGGTGGGGGCTGTGAAGTCAGGGGTGATAGTACTGGAGGAGATATGTGTGGAGGTCCGAGGATTGGAGAGATGCTCTTTGAAAGTGGGGAACAGGTTGTCCAGTAGTTCCAAGTTCCTGTCTGTGGATTGAATTAGGACAATCCCGTTATTGTAGATAGTAATGGTGGCTCTGCCTGGGAAGAGTTGGGATGGTGTGATGGAGAGAGTTAGGCCATGAGCGGATTTCCTGGTGGTGGAGACGGTGAGTAAGGTGAGGAACGCTTTTCTCCATTGAGCTCTGCGTGTGGTGTGGAAGATGATGTCGATGTTCAGGGATCCATTGACCGGTGAGAAGTAGGTGTCGGCAAAGGGGGTTTCAGGGTGGGACCTTAGGAAGTTGTGTTTAAAGCGTTTAACGGCTTTTTTGGTGAGTGTGGAAGGGTAGTTGATTTTATATGTGTGCTTGCCGATGGGATCCATGTTGGAATGGCGGTATAGGTGGGTATGGGAGGGTGAACAATAGTGATACACATGTGCAAACAAATGCAAACAGTAAGTTACATGGAACAAAAGTGACACTAGTGAGTACCAAAATATAAGAGGTAGCAATCGGTGCAATCCAGGAATCAGGAGTGAGATGGGTGCAGCTTACAAAAATGTACAAAATATATGAGGTAGCAATCAGTGCATTACCGGCATTACCTGGCAAGTATAAAACTGATGATATACTGGAACAAAATACAAGTGAAAACAAAAAGCTACACGAGTCAAAAATGATACTAGTGAGCAACCATAAATATATGAGGTAGCGATGGGTGCATTACAGGTGAAGAAAAAGTGAAATGGGTGCAGGTTACAAAAAAAGTACAAAATACAAGTAGAAGTATAATATTGCAATAAAAGGCAGACACTTAATCACCTGAGTGTTTAGATACAGAACTATGTAAGTGTGCGGTAGTTGAGATTAGTTTAAAAAGGCCAGTTCTTAGGGTCTGGTCAGATAGTGAGAATGACTAGTCCATGATGGCCGCCAAAGAGAGAGAGACCAGTCCAAAATGGCCGCCAAATAGGGGAGATAGAGACGATAGTCCTCTGTTAGTTGTTGTTGCTTTAAGAACAGGGAAGGGCAGTTTCAGTTTCTATTTGAGCAAGCCCAGTTCCTAGCTTGCTGGGAGGGAGTCTTATCTCTATTTTGGTGGTCTTGTGTGGAGGAGTTAAGTTGAGTTGTCTCGTGGGCAGCAGAGGTACCGGAGGAGATTTATTGCTACAGTTTTATGGCCCCAGCCATTTTGAACAAAGGAGGTGGTTTAAAAATGTGAACCAGCGAGTGGGGTGGGGTGAAATAAATACCTTTTGTAATTTCTGCTCACAAAGCATGTTGATTTTGCCGTCAGAGTTTTGCAGTTGTCAATGGTCTGGCCAGAATGTGCACAGCTGCGGTTGTTCATCGACTTCTGGCAGGTTGATGTCTGTTCTTCTTCTTGCGCGGCCAGAGCAGCTGAGCTGCAGCCCCTTCCGTCTCGATAGGCGATGTGTTATATATTTGCCGGAGGATCGGGCTCTTATCCCTTCTGGTGGGTCCTCGACCTCCCAGGCACAGCACACGTCCCGAAGCACAGGCTTACTGACTGCAAGAATTCCCTCGTGTGCACCACCTCACCACAGGCAGGATCTGTGGGAGGGGCTCCCGTGTGGACAGCATTGTCAGCACTGCACACCACGGGAGTCTCTCAGTTACGTCCCAGCAGCCAGCCTCAGGGATCCAGCCTCAGGGATCGGACATCGGATATCCGGAGCCAGGGCTTGCTGTTCCCGGTGAGCACCTCACGGCAGGGGGGTCTTGCCGTTTATATTGATTAAAGTATGTGGCTATTAATGGCTGAGTCAGTGGTTAACTTTTAGGGAGTACGGAGGAGAGTGACTAGGTTGTGGTGAATATGTGCAGATAAGGCCCCCGGCTCGGATGCGGTCCCTGCGGACCTGTTCAGAGCCGCCCCCAAATTATGGGCAAAAGTCCTAACAAATGTTTTTAACTCTATAGGGCAGGACAGTATCCCCTCTACATGGACCACATCAATTATTGTGCCAATTTTTAAGAAGGGGTCTAGACAGGACCCTACATGCTACAGGCTGATTTCATTGATCGACTCCTCTGTAAAAATCTTGGGTCGGGTTTTATTGCATAGATTGAATGATAGTCTAGCTGATAGAGGTGTCCTGTCAAAAACTCTGTACGGTTTTAAAGCTAAACATAGCACTATAGATCAATGTTTGAATTTACATCTTTTAATTAACAAGTATACTGTGGCAAGGGAGGGGTCCATGTACATGGGGTTCATGGACCTCTCCTCTGCATTTGACTATGTAAATAGATCCAAACTCTGGAACATCCTGCTCGAATTGGGGGTAGACGCACCCCTAGTGCACTTCATAGCAGAACTGCACACAAACCTCACGGCCAAAATTAGAGTAAACTCAGATGGCAGATGCACCAAGCAATTTAGGTCAGACAGGGGCGTCAGGCAGGGGTGCATTATGTCCGCGTGTGGGGGAAATGGTTTTACCTGTTCTACTATATGCGGACGACGCGGTCCTTATATCGCAAACAGGGGTAGGCCTACAAAGACTGTTAAATAGCTTTGGCTCCTTCATGCAGAACCTGGATTTAAAAGTAAATGCCAAAAAATCCCAGGTTCTCATTATAGGAAGAATATATAGAAGTTTGTTAACCGGCACTTATCTAATTACATCGAGAGTGCAGGGGGACTAGATCCCTCTCAATCGGGTTTCAGACCTAGGCATAGCACCGAGACCGCCTTGCTGTCCGTCACTGACAATCTTCACATGCTTCAGGATAAGGGGTACTCCGTTATCCTGGTGCTATTAGATTTGTCAGCGGCGTTTGACACGGTGTCACATGAGATCATGACCTCCAGACTAGTTAACATCGGTCTGGGTGGCAAGGCGTTGGCATGGCTAAGGAGCTTCTTCAGCAAACGCACTCAGAGAGTAATACTGGGTCCCTACCAGTCAGAGGAGGTGGAGATCTCAAAGGGGGTGCCACAGGGCTCCTGCTTGAGCCCAACGTTATTTAACATCTATGTGGCACCCCTAGCTAACATCATGAGATCCCACGGGTTTATCCCTGTATCGTATGCAGACGATACACAACTCCTCTTTCCGTTTAAAATCATGACTCCTGAAGTGCGTCACTCCTTTGCCCAAGGGATGAAAGAAGTAGCACATTGGATGGCAGCAAACCTCCTTCAGTGCAACGTCTCCAAGACGGAGGTAATGCTCTTTGGGGAAGCCAAACGACTGTGGACTCCGGACTGGTGGCCTTGTGATCTTGGCCCAGTCCCTGAGCCAAAAATGGTAGTAAAAGATCTGGGAGTCAAACTGGATCAGGAGCTCACCCTAAAACATCATGCTACTCATGTAGTAAGCTCCTGTTTCCATGTTATTGGACTTCTCCGAAGGGTGTTCCCCTTGCTACCTGATTCCACCAGGAAAACTTTAGTTCAGTCGCTCGTGCTGAGTAGACTGGACTACTGTAATGGTTTGCTGCTAGCCACTAATGAAGGGGTCATTGCTAGACTTCAAGTCGTGCAGAACACGGCTGCCTGCCTTGTTCTCAATGCCCCGGCCAGGACTCCTTCAAAGCCGCTCCTCAAAAAACTTCACTGGCTCACCATAAAACAAAGAGTGCTGTTTAAGACTTGCTGCACTATTCACAAGTGCCTGTCTTCGAGAGGCCCGGAGGACCTAAATAAGAAATTCATCCCATATACTCCCGCAAGAACCCTGAGATCCGGAGACCATGAACTATTATGTGTTCCCAGATTTCGGAAGACACGACAGGGTGGAAGAGCTCTGTCAGTGGCAGGTCCGAAACTTTGGAATGAACTTCCATTGGAAATCAGAACATGCAGGGAACATTTTCCCTTCAGAAAAAAGCTTAAAACTTTCCTGTTTAACTACTAATACTGCTGAATATTAATAACATATGATAGGGCTTCTGCTTTCTGATGTTGCCAAGGGCGCGGAGATACTCCAAAGGAGTCGATTCTTAGCGCGGTACAAGTCTGAAAATAAATAAATAAATAAGTAAATCAAAAAACAAAGCAAAAACCTTATTTTGCAATGGCGAAATGGTTTCCAGGGTCCCTACATTTCCCTACCTGGGGGTGGTTTTCGATCAGAACGGTACCTGGCGGGCACAAAATCACAGCAGCTCGGTGACATTCACGAGAAAAGTCTCAGAGCTTATGGGGTTTAGTAAAAAATTGGGAGCTAAACCGATTAAGGCAATCTTAAAAGTATATGAATTTAAATGCCTGTCGGTTGCAACGTATGGGTGCGAAATTTGGGGTTATACTAGAGAAGAGAAACTCCAATTAGTGGAGAACCAGTTTCTACGAAGTGTACTCTCAGTTCTCCAATCCACCCCTACTTTCTCAACCCACACAGAACTGGGACTTGGGTATATTTCTGATCGGATCAAAATCGCTCCCTTGATTTACTGGCTAAAAATATGGGTGAACGATGAGATCCCCCTAAATCATTCAATAATTAAGGACTGTCAGACACTGGACAATGAACATAAAATCCCCTGGTTGGCATATATAAGAGCTGGATTCCAGAGAATAGGGCGTATTGGTTTATTTACATCCCCAGAAACTATAACTAAAAAAGATATCAGCTTAACGAAGAAAGCCCTCTTGGATCTTTTCTCTTTAGAGCGGGAAGGGATAGAGATGGGAAAACCCAGGGTAAGAGAAAATTATGCACTGGTCACCTGCATAGGGCCGGAACCGTATCTAGTCACAGTAAATAAACCCTATCATCGGTTTCTTTTGACCAGATTCCGGCTCAACCTAATTCATTATACGCTGGGTGTATATCATAAATGGTGCTCCCCTGAACAAGCAGCCCCCTGCTCTTGCGACAATTTCTCACCTCAAAATACCCTACATTTCCTGATATTCTGTGAACATTTTATTGAGTGCAGGAGGAAATATTTGTTGCCAATCCTCCGAGAGGCAGGATTTTTACAAGTTAGACCGGCACTAGTGTACCTAAAACAACTTGGTTCACCAAAAATAATGTTTCATGTTGCCTGTTTTTTAATTGCAGCAAATCGAATAAGGATGAGAAATGTCACACTTCCACCACTCTTAAATATCTGTGACAAATAGATGCCTTGATCATGTATACTTCATTTTATATGTCATGAAATGAGTTTTAAGTTAAAAATTGCTCTATTTCTATGAAATTTTTAATCTCATTGAGATCTATTGTAACTGTAATTGACTGTACATTTTTTAACTCAATCTCGTCGCAATTGTTTGTATGTTTATATGGCTGTGCTTTTTGTCTTTATATGATATTAATTTATCGAGAATAAAGGAGTTGACTGACTGACAACTGCAGATTACTATATGTGGGTCAGTGTATGTGAGAGAGTATATGTGGGTGTTGTAATTTAAAACAAGACGTAGATTTTGATTCTCTGTATTTCCAAATTCAAACATTGTTAAAATTTCTTTTTAAACAATGTTTTCTTTTCTAACTTCTTTACTGCTCCCTCTGTCTTTGTTCTCGGCCACTCTCCCCCTTTACATTAAATCTCACTTGCCTCTTTTGATGTGAAACTCAGAAACCTGGTCCACAATATAGCTTCTTAAAGTGAACCTTATTCACAAAATTGCAGCCACATGCTCTATATTTCATGCATAATTGTGATTTTAGCACACTGATTGATTGTTTTTTCTTTGTTATTTCAACACCTTTGAGTTCCTGTTTATTCATCTTTTTACTAATGTCTGACCACAGCGACAATGCAAAATTCAAGTTTTATTACATTTGTAACATTTGAAAAGGTAAAACAATAATTAAAACAAGAATTTGCAATGCAATAGGTCTCGCATTAGGAAAGTGTGAGCTATTGGTATTGTAAATGAAAATTCTTTTTAATATGTGTTGGCTTTGAAAATATATAAATTAATAGCATTGTTATTCACAAAGCCAATAGCTTACACTTTCCTCATGCGAGTCCTATTGGCTATGGCAATGCTTGCTGTTAGCAACCAAGGACAGTGCTGTTGTGGTGCTGAGTGTGCTGTTGTGGTGCTGAGTGATGATGTGGTGGTGTATTAGAGTGATGTGGTGGTGTCCCAGAGTGATGTGGTGGTGTCCCAGAGTGATGTGGTGGTGTCCCAGAGTGATGCGGTGGTGTCCCAGAGTGATGCGGTGGTGTCCCAGAGTGATGCGGTGGTGTCCCAGAGTGATGCGGTGGTGTCCCAGAGTGATGCGGTGGTGTCCCAGAGTGATGCGGTGGTGTCCCAGAGTGATGCGGTGGTGTCCCAGAGTGATGCGGTGGTGTCCCAGAGTGATGCGGTGGTGTCCCAGAGTGATGCGGTGGTGTCCCAGAGTGATGCGGTGGTGCCCCAGAGTGATGCGGTGGTGCCCCAGAGTGATGCGGTGGTGCCCCAGAGTGATGCGGTGGTGCCCCAGAGTGATGCGGTGGTGCCCCAGAGTGATGCGGTGGTGCCCCAGAGTGATGCGGTGGTGCCCCAGAGTGATGCGGTGGTGCCCCAGAGTGATGCGGTGGTGCCCCAGAGTGATGCGGTGGTGTCCCAGAGTGATGCGGTGGTGTCCCAGAGTGATGCGGTGGTGTCCCAGAGTGATGCGGTGGTGTCCCAGAGTGATGCTGTGGTGTCCCAGAGTGATGCGGAGGTGTCCTAGAGTGATATGGTGGTGTCCTAGAATGATATGGTGGTGTCCAAGAGTGATATGGTGGTGTCCAAGAGTGATATGGTGGTGTCCTAGAGTGATATGGTGGTGTCCCAGAGTGGTATGGTGGTGTCCTAGAGTGATATGGTGGTGTCCTAGAGTGATATGGTGGTGTCCTAGAGTGATATGGTGGTGTTGTGTGGCGTTCAACAGTGTGAGGCGTGCAGCAGTATGAGGCGTGCAGCAGTATGAGGCGTGCAGCAGTGTGAGGCGTGCAGCAGTGTGAGGCGTGCAGCAGTGTGTGGCGTGCAGTGTGAGGCGGGGAGCAGTGTGAGGCGGGGAGCAGTGTGAGGCGGGGAGCAGTGTGAGGCGGGCAGCAGTGTGAGGTGTGCGGCAGTGTGCAGCAGTGTGAGTAATGCAGCAGTATGCAGCAGTGTGTGGCGTGCAGCAGTGTGTGGCGTGCAGCAGTGTGTGGCGTGCAGCAGTGTGTGGCGTGCAGCAGTGTGTGGCGTGCAGCAGTGTGTGGCGTGCAGCAGTGTGTGGCGTGCAGCAGTGTGAGGCGTGCAGCAGTGTGAGGCGTGCAGCAGTGTGAGGCGTGCAGCAGTGTGAGGCGTGCAGCAGTGTGAGGCGTGCAGCAGTGTGAGGCGTGCAGCAGTGTGAGGCGTGCAGCAGTGTGAGGCGTGCAGCAGTGTGAGGCGTGCAGCAGTGTGAGGCGTGCAGCAGTGTGAGGCGTGCAGCAGTGTGAGGCGTGCAGCAGTGTGAGGCGTACAGCAGTGTGAGGCGTACAGCAGTGTGAGGCGTACAGCAGTGTGAGGCGTGCAGCAGTGTGTGGCGTGCAGCAGTGTGGCGTGCAGCAGTGTGGTGTGCAGCAGTGTGCGGCATGCAGCAGTGTGCGGCGTGCAGCAGTGTGAGGCGGGCAGCAGTGTGAGGCGGGCAGCAGTGTGAAGCGTGCAGCAGTATGAGGCGGGCAGCAGTGTGAGGCGTGCAGCAGTGTGAGGCGTGCGGCAGTGTGCAGCATGCAGTAGTATGAGTAATGCAGCAGTGTGCAGCAAGCAGCAGTGTGAGGCGTGCAGCAGTGTGTGGCGTGCAGCAGTGTGTGGCGTGCAGCAGTGTGTGGCGTGCAGCAGTGTGTGGCGTGCAGCAGTGTGTGGCGTGCAGCAGTGTGTGGCGTGCAGCAGTGTGTGGCGTGCAGCAGTGTGAGGCGTGCAGCAGTGTGAGGCATGCAGCAGTGTGAGGCGTGCAGCAGTGTGAGGCGTGCAGCAGTGTGAGGCGTGCAGCAGTGTGAGGCGTGCAGCAGTGTGAGGCGTGCAGCAGTGTGGTGTGCAGCAGTGTGCGGCGTGCAGCAGTGTGGTGTGCAGCAGTGTGTGGCGTGCAGCAGTGTGGTGTGCAGCAGTGTGCGGCGTACAGCAGTGTGAGGCGTGCAACAGTGTGAGGCGGGCAGCAGTGTGAGGCGGGCAGCAGTGTGAAGCGTCCAGCAGTGTGAGGCGGGTAGCAGTGTGAAGCGTGCAGCAGTGTGAGGCGTGCGGCAGTGTGAGGCGTGCGGCAGTGTGCAGCATGCAGTAGTATGAGAAATGCAGCAGTGTGCAGCCGTGTGCAGCGTACAGCAGTGTGAGGCAAGCAGCAGTGTGAGGCGTGCAGCAGTGTGTGGCGTGCAGCAGTGTGAGGCGTGCAGCAGAGTGAGGCGTGCAGCAGTGTGAGGCGTACAGCAGTGTGAGGCGTACAGCAGTGTGAGGCGTACAGCAGTGTGAGGCGTACAGCAGTGTGCAGCGTGCAACAGTGTGAGGTGTGCAGCAGTGTGCGGCGTGCAGCAGTGTGAGGCGTGCAGCAGTGTGAGGCGTGCAGCAGTGTGAGGCGTGCAGCAGTGTGCAGCATGCAGTAGTATGAGTAATGCAGCAGTGTGCAGCGTACAGCAGTGTGAGGCAAGCAGCAGTGTGAGGCGTGCAGCAGTGTGAGGCGGGCAGCAGTGTGTGGCGTGCAGCAGTGTGTGGCGTGCAGCAGTCAATGACACATTCATAATGTTTGGTAGGCATGGGGAGATTAAGTGATTTGCCCAGAATCACAGGGAGCTGAGAAGGCGTCAAAGCTCAAACCAGCTCCCCAGCTTCAAAGCCGGCAGCTCTAGCCGTAGGGCCACATGCTCTCCGGGTGTGTTTTACAATTCTTCATCGAATTCTTTTTAATATGTGTTGGCTTTGAAAATATATAAATTAATAGCATTGTTATTCACAAAGCCAATAGCTTACACTTTCCTCATGCGAGTCCTATTGGCTATGGCAATGCTTGCTGTTAGCAACCAAGGACAGTGCTGTTGTGGTGCTGAGTGATGCTATTTGTTAGAAATGGGATCCCTGGCTGGCCAGGGCGTGCGCCAAAGTCAGTCAGAGACCACCACTCCTAAGTCAGGGCAAGGGAGTTACACGCCAAGATAACCCCTGCTCACCCTCTAGGTAACGTGGCGCGAGCAGCAAGGCTAAACTTGGAGGCGATATGAGTTAAGTATTTGCGCACGCAACCCAGCAACAACACCCAAGGCCCACCACAAAGGAAACTCCACACAAGGTTATATATAAAAATAGCCTTTGTATTACACCAAAACACATTAGATAAAAACACACACTTTACAATGTGCCAGAGGCACGGGCAGAATTTACAGGGGAGATTTACAAGACAGGGCCACCTGGACCACTGTCAGGAATTAGCACTTTTAGAAGATAGCACTTTTAGCACATAGAATATAAGATGTAAAATCACTGTAACACACAACCAGTAACTACTGGTAACCAGGACCTCACTAGCACCACCTGTACTAGCAAGAAAAACAACCACCTAAGTATCACAATACCTGTAGGGGTGTAAGCACATAACACATGATGCATCAACAATACATTCAGAGGTGTAAGGAACAAGGCACATGATGTATAACCAACACATTCAGAGGTGCAGGGGAGAAAAACACATGATGCCTACAAACATTCAGAGGTGTATCAAAGAAGGATTGCGCCAACTCACATAAGTCACCACCTGTGACTGTCCATAGGCTAACTGGCCTCGCAAGGGCTGCAATGCCCTTAGTCCCAATGTCAGGCAGGCTGCGCAGGCAGCCAAGAACACAAGCCTAAACGTGGCAGTTGCCCACAAAGTGCTAGGCAACTGGTGCAGACAATGGGGAGGGTCAACGCTGGAGCCTCGCAGGCTCTAAACAAAAGAGATACGCCTCCTTTGCAGCCACACCGGGCAGGGGGGGTCCCTCACGGGGGACCCGAGAACACTTGGGGCGCCTGGAGCCTCTCTGGGCTCAAGCAAGCAACTGGGGCGTCGTTGGGAGTCCTTCCTGGACTCGAGGACAGATGCTGCGCCGTGAGCCTCGTTGGGCTCGGCTCAGATATGGCCCCAACGTTGGAGTCCTCCCTCCGGGGACTCAGAATTAACAAATGCCCCTCGAGCCCTCTTAGGGCTTTCCAACAAAAATGCGGCCGTCGCGGTAGCCTCTCTGGGCTCTAAATCAACAATGGCCCCCGAGCCTCTCTGGGCTCTATCAAAGAATGCGGCCATCGTTAGAGCCTCCCGTGGCTCTGGAAAAATGCGCCCGGCGCCCTCTCAGGGCTCAGAAACTAACAACTGCCCCTTTCTACCGAAGCGGCCCGCACTCACCGGAGGACTCTCTCTCTCGCTGCGGGGCTCTCCTCTCGGTCGGTGTCCTGCCTGCAGCCGACTCTGGACGCAGGGACTCTCCTCTGCTCCCGGGGCTGCGGGGGCGGGACTTCCGCTAGGGGTCGCGCTGGGGTTGGCCGGCCGCAAGGTGCTTCCGGGTCGCCGTGGGCAGAGCGGCGGCCCGGAGGGAAGCTCGTCTTGTAGTGGGAATCCGGGGGTAATTCACCAATCAAAGCGAGGTGGGCACTCGTGTTTAAATCATAAACGGGCCAAATAAGGGCGGCAAATGAGCGGGGGGGCACCCGCGCCGCTCGGTCACCTCATGAGGTGAAAGGATGCCGGGTGGGCACCGGCTGGACACAAACAGCGCTAGCAGCGCTAGCCACGAAGGAAAGGCGCTCCCAAGCGCTAGGGGACACGATAAAGCGCTCACAGCGCTAGAAGCCAAATGAAGCGCTCTCAAGCGCTAGGCAAGGAATCCTCAGTGCTCCCCAGCACTGGAGGACAGGACAAGGCTCCAGCAAGGGCTGGAGGCAGGCAGGGGGGCAAGGCTGGGCCCAGAGCCAGCACACTGGGTCTCCAGGCAGGGAGACAGTCCAAGTGGCGGTCCTCTGGCCCAGCGACAGCAGCAGCCCCCCTCAGGCAGGATCCTGGAAGAGAACAATTTCTGTGGGGACACAGCCCCATTTTTATACACCTAAATCCTTAGTTTGGAGGTGCAGGGTGGGGGAGAAACCAGTCGCAGCTGGTTTGGGAGTACCCTTGATGGCCCAACCACCCCTTTCTTTCACTGGCAGGGCTAGGGTCATCAGTCACACCACAGGGGGCGGAGCCAGCATTGTCTGGGGAAAACCCAGCCTCCTTCAGGCCACAGGTACACTCCTCCCCAGCCATCAGCATGCTAATCTCCCACTCACCACCGGGCAGACCCATCCAGCCTTCCTGGAGCCAGGCTCACCAGCCAGCTCCAGCCAATCACACGCCAGGCATATTTTATATTAATATGTCAACTCCTAGAAGTAGCACTTCTACATATGACACACTCATGCAACACACACCATTGCGAAGCATTCACTCTCACGAGTTCGCACATATCAAATTCGAACCTGTACACCCCATGCATCAGGAACTACCAGGGACACATACATTCCCCATGCATTCCTATGGGAGGGCAGACCTATCTCATCACATGCACTCAGAGTGCGCACGCACTTTCCACTGGGACACAGTGAAAGTGCGCAGAACCCAAAAATCACCATCACCAGGTCACCATTACAAGCAAAACGTCTAGGGGTGAACCTGCCATAAGGGCCAAGTCCAACACTGTTGTGGTGCTGAGTGATGATGTGGTTGGGCTGAGTGATGTGGTGGTGTCCCAGAGTGATGTGGTGGTGTCCCAGAGTGATGCGGTGGTGTCCCAGAGTGATGCGGTGGTGTCCCAGAGTGATGCGGTGGTGTCCCAGAGTGATGCGGTGGTGTCCCAGAGTGATGCGGTGGTGTCCCAGAGTGATACGGTGGTGTCCCAGAGTGATACGGTGGTGTCCTAGAGTGATACGGTGGTGTCCTAGAGTGATACGGTGGTGTCCTAGAGTGATACGGTGGTGTCCAAGAGTGATATGGTGGTGTCCAAGAGTGATATGGTGGTGTCCTAGAGTGATATGGGAGTGTCCTAGAGTGATATGGGGGTGTCCTAGAGTGATATGGTGGTGTCCTAGAGTGATATGGTGGTGTTGTGTGGCGTGCAACAGTGTGAGGCGTGCAGCAGTGTGAGGCGTGCAGCAGTGTGTGGCGTGCAGCAGTGTGTGGCGTGCAGCAGTGTGTGGCGTGCAGCAGTGTGTGGTGTGCAGCAGTGTGTGGCGTGCAGCAGTGTGTGGCGTGCAGCAGTGTGTGGCGTGCAGCAGTGTGTGGCGTGCAGCAGTGTGCAGCGTGCAACAGTGTGAGGCGTGCAGCAGTGTGAGGCGTGCAGCAGTGTGAGGCGTGCAGCAGTGTGTGGTGTGCAGCAGTGTGTGGCGTGCAGCAGTGTGTGGCGTGCAGCAGTGTGTGGCGTGCAGCATTGTGGTGTGCAGCAGTGTGCGGCATGCAGCAGTGTGCGGCATGCAGCAGTGTGAGGCGTGCGACAGTGTGCAGCATGCAGTAGTATGAGTAATGCAGCAGTGTGCAGCAGTGTGCAGCATACAGCAGTGTGAGGCAAGCAGCAGTGTGAGGCGTGCAGCAGTGTGTGGCGTGCAGCAGTGTGTGGCGTGCAGCAGTGTGTGGCGTGCAGCAGTGTGAGGCGTGCAGCAGCGTGCAGCAGTGTGAGGCGTGCAGCAGTGTGAGGCGTGCAGCAGTGTGAGGCGTGCAGCAGTGTGAGGCGTGCAGCAGTGTGTGGCGTGCAGCAGTGTGTGGCGTGCAGCAGTGTGTGGCGTGCAGCAGTGTGTGGCGTGCAGCAGTGTGTGGCGTGCAGCAGTGTGTGGCGTGCCGTAGTGTGGTGTGCAGCAGTGTGCGGCAAGCAGCAGTGTTCGGCGTGCAGCAGTGTGAGGCGTGCATGCAGTAGTATGAGTAATGCAGCAGTGTGCAGCATACAGCAGTGTGAGGCAAGCAGCAGTGTGAGGCGTGCAGCAGTGTGTGGCGTGCAGCAGTGTGTGGCGTGCAGCAGTGTGTGGCGTGCAGCAGTGTGAGGCGTGCAGCAGTGTAAGGCGTGCAGCAGTGTGAGGCGTGCAGCAGTGTGAGGCGTGCAGCAGTGTGAGGCGTGCAGCAGTGTGAGGCGTGCAGCAGTGTGAGGCGTGCAGCAGTGTGTGGCATGCAGCAGTGTGTGGCGTGCCGTAGTGTGGTGTGCAGCAGTGTGCGGCAAGCAGCAGTGTGCGGCGTGCAGCAGTGTGAGGCGTGCAGCAGTGTGAGGCGTGCAGCAGTGTGAGGCGTGCAGCAGTGTGAGGCGTGCAGCAGTGTGAGGCGTGCAGCAGTGTGAGGCGGGCAGCAGTGTGAGGCGGGCAGCAGTGTGAGGCGGGCAGCAGTGTGAGGCGGGCAGCAGTGTGAGGCGGGCAGCAGTGTGAGGCGGGCAGCAGTGTGAGGCGTGCGGCAGTATGAGTAATGCAGCAGTGTGCAGCAGTGTGCAGTGTGCAGCGTACAGCAGTGTGAGGCAAGCAGCAGTGTGAGGCGTGCAGCGGTGTGAGGTGTGCAGCAGTGTGAGGCGTGCAGCAGTGTGTGGCGTGCAGCAGTGTGTGGCGTGCAGCAGTCAATGACACATTCATAATGTTTGGTAGACATGGGGAGATTAAGTGATTTGCCCAGAATCACAGGGAGCTGAGCAGGCGTCGAAGCTCAAACCAGCTCCCCAGGTCCAAAGCCGGCAGCTCTAGCCGTAAGGCCACATGCTCTCCCGGTGTGTTTTACAATTCTTCATGGAAGTTGTAAGGTTCACCATTGCAGCTTGATAAACGCGTCCTGGTGCGGCAGGTACAGAATGCCGTTGACTAACATGCAACATGAATGACTCCATAAAAGCCTGGTTGAGTGCACTTTAGGAAGAGCCCTTAACCTCAGGATCAAAAGGCTGGGTGATAAACAGGCGCATGCGTTCTTTATGCAAAAGAAAGGGTAGAGGCGGGGTGTGTTTATGATGGCTGCTTGGTGAGCATGAAAACCATATATGGCGGCAGGAGTGGCGTGTGAGTTTGTGTGTCGATTCGTGTTAGAGCAAGAGAGGAGGAAGAAAAGGGTGTTGATGTGTTTGAGAGAGAAAGCAAAGGGCCGATGTGTGTTCTAAGAATGGGAAGTGCGAGGGAGAGGGGACCAAGGGGAATTGTGGCGTGGGCGCGTGTGTGTGATGAAGAAGGACCTCTATCTCTGAAGACGGTCTCTGTGGGTCTTTGAGACTAATGTGTGCCGTATGCCACGGTTACAGTGTATTTTATCACTTAGTTAAATAAGAGGCTCCAAAATCTGGACACTTAAGATTGATACACCAGATTAATGTGACGTTTAAACCTTATTTTAAAACAAGAGCAAGATGAACAAGCTCTCTGCATTGCTGTGGCGGGTGAGGGGGTGGGGAGGAGCGGCAGTCTTTTAAGACTGATGCCTAGGCAGAGACAAACGGTGGTGCACGACGTGCACGCAGGGGGGGGGGGGGGTAGCGGCAACCCTAGGAAGTCTGATGCGAGGCACAAACAAATGGTGGTGTGACGTTGCTGGCGATGGAGTGCACGCGCATACTCACATGAACTGTACGGGTTCCGCAAGTTTGGTAGAGTTTTTGAAGTGCCTACTATAATCTTGCCTATCTATCCCTGCGGGATAGAATAGTCAAGACCTAAAAAAGGGGGAAATCGATCACATTTCAAATGGTATTGACTAAACTTTTTAGTTTCTAGGTTGCAATTCTGAAGGAGGAAATATCTCTAAAATTCAACTGTTATAGGTCCACCCAGCATATATTTCGAACACTTACACCTCACAAACTAATGAAGGGATTTACACTAAACAATGAAGAGTACTACTTTCATGTCATGTTTGGGGTAAATTTGTTCAGCATTTTCCACCATAGCAGAGAGAAAAACTTCTTCTCTTAAATGGGAAATATACGTTTCTTGCCCTCCTGGGCCCCTCCGCACCCTCTTAACTTTATTCGCCGTGCATGGGTCTGCATGGAACTCACCATGTTTTATTAGAAGTGTCCAAAATTTGTGCAGCGTATTCAGATATTATGAATTGGAAAACATTGATTTTCAATGGAAAGGGTAGCTCAACCACAACTCAAGTCACCATCTCCTACTGTTTAACATACATATATTTGAATATTCAAAAAAAAAAAAGGGTAACGGGTTAGTTACAATGCACACCATAATTTGACCTTCACAATGCTTTGACATTAGTGGCTAGCCTTTTTTCCTAACGCTTTTGGCAAATGTGTGTACTCAGCATGGCGTGGGGGGTCCATACATGGTGAATTTTAGGGGCTTGTTCAGGTTTGTGTGTGCTGAACCATAATGAATGTTTAACTGTGGATACTGCATATAATTTATATTTTGAAGTGGTGTGTTGCATTCAAGTGCACATACTCATTCAGCACTGCTGAATAACTATAGTAACAGTTAAATAACTTTTCTTTTTTTCTTCATCAGCATTGGAACACATACCTGAATACAGACTACAAGAGTAGAATGAACACACACACATATATATATATATATTTACTTACACACACACACACACACACACACACACACACACACACACACACACACACACACACATTTAACAGAAGGCGGGAATAAGAAATTACTTAACACTGTTTCTCCCACTGCTGACTAATTGTTCAACTTCTTGTTGATACCACAATGCGTGTAGAAGGTACAAGTTTCCCATGGTGATACACAGTATACGTCTTTAAAGCTCATTCCAGAAAATAGAGCAGGTGGAACAGCTGATTGTATAGTTGAATGAGACTGTGATAATCATAGGCTGACCCATTTTCTCATGAGGAAGAATACTACAAGAAACCATCCTTTAAGCAAGAGTCTGTTTCACTTTCTAAACCTTTCTGCATGCTTTAAATAAAATTTGATATATCTCTTGATGTCCAAGGAACGCAAAAACCCATCAATGAAAGCGTTGGGGAAAAAAGTTGGAAATACAATGTGTTAAATTGAACTATTAAGCGTTTTGCAGAATGAATTGTGGATTTGTCTCAAGAATCACTTGGTCATGTTCGAGGAAGCACGTGCCACAGAGATACTACCTCTGAATCTGCACAAGTTACAATCATAGTCATATCCAAGAAAAGCCAGGATGTTGAGGACTATAGCTCTTACTTAATACTGAAGTTAAAGTCTTAGTGAAAATTCTGGCCCTCCACATGGTCATCTCCACATTGACACACCGGGACCAATCAGGCTTTATGCCTGACCGGAGTACCCAACTGAACCTCCAATGCCTGTTTGGCTGTCTGGAGTACACCAAGAACAGAGCAGAACCCAGGGCAGTGTTCCCTTTAGATGCAATGTAAGAGTTTGATGCACTAGAGTGGCCCTATATGAGAGCAATTCTGACTGGTTTGGGCTTCCGACCTGTTTTATTACCTCAGTGGGACTGCTGTGTAACTCACCACTGGACCCGGTCTTGGCACTTCCCACTCGATTGGGGGGACCAGGCAGGGATGCCCGCTCTCTCCAATGATTTTTGCTCTGGTGCTCGAGAGCTTGCGTGCTGGATTCGAAACAGTCCCTGATAAGCGGACTTCGGTGGGACGGTACATGGGAGAATCATATATCCTTCTATGCAGAAAATGTCCTTCTCTACCTGGCAGACCCGGAACTCACTCTGGTTCGCCTTCTGCAGGAAGGAACTCTTTAGAAGGAACGTGGGTTTCTGTATTAACTGGGGGAAATACACTCTGCATCCCTTATCTGGCAACCCAGATCTTAGGACCCCCAGGCATCAGATTCACATAGAACCTGGGAGCTTTAAATACCTTATGTCACCAGGGATAGGGAGGAATTCATCTGGGACAATATGTACACAATCCTGGGGAAATTCCAACAGGACGTTAAACGTTGGTGTAGCATCCCACTGTCATTCCTGAGAAGAGTGGTGATGCTAAAAATGATATCCCTTTCAAAATTCACATACGCCCTCCAGAACAATCCATATTGCGTCCCTGCAGATTTCTTCCGGTGAGTTGAGATATGAAATTCCAGTAAGATGCAGCTCTGTTGTGGGATGCGAAACCCGCCTGAATGCCATTAGGGGAGCGAACCAGGGGAGTGTATTTAGCGACTAGCTCTTCCGGACTTGCAAACATACTATTAGGTCTCTCACCTTGTGGTCATTAACAATTGGGCCTTCGCCCTACTGAATGAGCCATTCTTGAGGGTTGACAGACACCTGGCGACGATATAGAAGCGGATCGGCCGGACAGCACTTCTGTAGACCACGCCGGTGGCTATTCGAGCCTGGGATAGAACACTGAGGAATCGGAATTAATAGCTTCTTGACAAGGGAAACCCCTTTGTGGAATAACGACCTGTTTCATGTCGTAGGCAAACTGTGCAGCTTTAGAAAATGGGACGTAATTGGTATCAGTAACCCGGGAGACTGTGGGGGGAGGTTGGACCCAACACCCCGTAAGATCTTTAGGAGAAATTTCAACGGGAAAGCTCAGAGGCATCTAAATACATAGAGCTACACCATGCTTTAGCGGCTCATGTTACAAGGGAGGTTTAACAGATGCATTCCCCATGGTGGACAGTGCTTTCAGAAGAGAATCCAAGGAAAGACATATCTCATATCTGCTAAAGCATTATTCTCAACACTCCAGACACCAAGGAGGATATTAGGAAGAAATGGGAGGCAAACCTGGGCCCTTCCGAAGATGGTGGCTGGGAAGAAACATTGCCTGTGCCTAGGGAAGTGGTCATACAAGCAGGGTTCAGGCTGGTGTACCTAAAGATCTAGCACAGGGAATAGCCAACTTGGATACTGCTGGCAAGGATTGGCTGTGTAGCGACAGATTAGAGCTTGCGAAATTGTGGACTACGACGTACCATCATGTACACATTCTGGGCATACCCAGCGATACACCGCTTCTGGCTGGCAGTGGAACAGTGCCTTACAGATATAACTGTATCAACAAAAACTATGTTTCACTTGGGATACAAACCTCAGCTAATGGTGGATTGGGCCTATGAACATGAATGAAAACACATCTTAATTAAAAACATAAGTAAGCCTAACACACAGGTACCCTTAGTCTAAGCACATGACCAATAAAGAGTAATCACTTAAAAATGTATATTTTATAGAATTGAGGAAATTACTGCATGGAAGCAACACAAGTAATACTGATAAGACTAAACAGAGAAATAGGTTGCCATACATTTCAATAATTTAAACATTAGAGACCCATTCACTGATTTTGACAATAGAAATGGAATTACAGTATGTGAATGTACCAAAGCATTAAACATTCAATTTGACCCATCACCATTTTCAATGAAAGTTTCGCGCAGCCAGCATTAGTGTGCCCGTTTATTTCTCAGATTCATTCCAATCACATGGAAATTAAAAACTTGTGGTGTGTGTAGGCACACGCATGGATGTACCTAGATATCCAACACACGCACTTCAGATGTGGAAGGATGGTCGTACTCAGTGTGGTTATTTGTGGCAACTAATTTCGTTTCTCCTTTCTTCTGTTCTCCTGGTTATTTTATTCCCTTCTCGCCTCATTCTCTTCTAGCTGGCATGGGGTTACATATGTTGTAACCCATATACGTTCTCAGGCATAACCCTTATGTCCTGGTAATGGTCCCTATATCTAACTAAGGGATTGAAACATTGTTGATTATGGTACCTTGATTCAAATGCTAAAATTGTTCATTAATACATGTGAGCATTGGTACTTTTTTGTGACTTAACCAATGTGTTCTCAATTCTGCCACATGTATATATATATGCCTGAGGTTGGAAGCTTTATGTGACCGTAGTTTTGTTTTTTCCCCAATGCATTGTTTCTATATCACTTTCATAAACTTAAAAGCGTATTCCATTTGGATATTATACGTAGATTTCATTGTATCTCTATGTAGAACTGATTTGT
Source organism: Lissotriton vulgaris (assembly GCF_964263255.1). Classification (NCBI taxonomy): domain Eukaryota; kingdom Metazoa; phylum Chordata; class Amphibia; order Caudata; family Salamandridae; genus Lissotriton; species Lissotriton vulgaris. The sequence goes on along the minus strand of NC_141690.1, from coordinate 11,676,105 downwards.
GACATTTCACCATTAAGGGACCACTGTTCCTTTAGAAATACATAAACCCTTGGTCCCTTAATACCCTCGGGTCTCCCTTGTGCCCTAAAAATATATTGGTCTTTATTGTGGGCAGTTGAAGTTTCAACACTTCTGTGGCTGTGAGGACAACCAGAGCAAAAGAGGCACTCACCTCTGGAGGGTGCCCTGATAGGTAGCCCAACTCTATTTCAGAATCCAGGCCACTAACCTTCTGTGGTGCTGCACCTTGATTATCTGATAAGGGACCATCTTCTGGGCCCAGACCCTCTCAAGGAACCATTGGAGAGGGGACACCTTCGGAGCAAACAGACAGATATGACCTTCAGCACAGGTGTGGAGGTATGAGCTGGAACCAGTCATTGACCAGACTGGGGCCCAACGGGGTCAGTCAGCACTTGGGCAAGCCCAGCCAGTGGAAATCTGCTGGTGATCTCCTGTGGTTTGATTGGGCCCGAAGGAGCAGCAGATGGAGAGGGAATTACTTGGGAAAGCTTCTATTTACAGCTCTATCAAAAACACCCCAAAGAACTCAGAACATGTAGAGACCAGCCTCAGGACAGAATCAGAGTCAGGTGAGGGAGCGGGGATGTATCCTTGACAGTCAACTGTGGACCTTCACCTCAGAGCCGGAGTGATGGGAAGAGTCTAGCTTCTTGAGTTTTTGGCGAACATTGACTTTTGACACCACCTTACCCAAGTATAGCAACTCTGAGCAGGATTGGATCCTGGAATGGGAGTGTCCCCACAACTTGGAATCCATGCTTTGAAGCAGAAAATGCCCCATGACGTACAGTTTTACATCTTGCTCCCCGATGGCCTTTGGGTGCATCAGGGAGCATTTGGTGCATGTCTTAGTAAGATGTGTTTATCTCTAGCGCCACAAGTATATGTTGTGTGGATATTGTAACCAATATTTGTTTCCTGCAGACGTGCCGTGGTTTTGATCCTGTGGTCTTCGGGAGAGACATTTTCCAAGGACAAGGTCTTGATTTTGAACTTGGTAAAACATCAAAAGACGTGTGTGTGGAGCTCTGGATCTACATTGAATGTTGCAGAAAGAAAAGAACGGATGCCAGCGAACATAGGTAGTACCTTAATTTGGCTCCACGTAATCACTTTCGGAAGAAATGTGAAGACATAGTAGAGTCTGGTAGCCTCACCTATAAGCAAGCAGAGGCAATAACTAGGAAGTGTTCTCCTACCTGAATCATTTTAGGCTAATACTGAATTACCCATGTGACCTCGAAAGCAATTGTAGTGCACCACTTTGTTTTCTGTTAGGGTATCACAACTTGGACGTGATCGAAGTAGGTCTAATGCGGGGAGCCGGTAAGGAAGAAAATATCCTTACCGTGAAGAATACCCCTACCGCAGTGCCCAGGGAATATTTTTAGTATCTTTTGAAAAGTGGTAAGGTCTGGGAGTTCCAAGACTAACCAACATCCGGGTAAAACCGTGAGTTTTTTATCACTAAACACAGTCCCAAGGTTAGGGTACGCCTTAGGGTGCGTATACCACCAGGGATTTTCACTAGTTTTTGGTCCTGATGAAAGCTTGGCTGAAATAACAAATCTAAAGCAGAAACATGTCGACCTTTTTATCTATATAGGACATATTTGACTCAATTGTAGGTCAATAATGTCCGTTCACGAGGCGTGGCCAGCAACATGGCGCTGTAAGCCACACTTAGCAGGAGCTCCGTCCAGCCGAAAGTGATCCGACGTCCCTACATGCACCCAACAGCCTCTAAACGCTCCAAAAGGGTGGCAGACAGTACATAGACCCCTGGAGATTGCCCAGTGCGGCCCCCGGAGGTGATTTGACCCAGAAAACGGACAGAGCAACTGGTGGCGGGCTGCTCCGGAGCCGGACCCAAGATGGCGGCGCCCACTGAGGCCTAGAATGGCGCCGTAGACCAGAGTGCCCGAGACCCTGTGGGGGTAAGGAGGGGACCGCAGAGGTAGTACCCCAGCCCAGGGTCATGAGTGAATGAGCCCTAGAGACCCCGGCCGGACACCCTGAGAGGACGCATAGAACTTTGTGCACCGGCCGCACAGCAGCAGGGGCGCAGGCACCTCCCCCATCGCCCGAATACGGAGAAGGCGGCCTAACGGGCCGGAGACGCCGTGAGGGGGTAACTCCGGAGCAGAACGCCTGCCAGAGGTCAGCTGGGACGGACGTTGTGGCTCTCTAGTGGGACACAGAAACGGGAGGGAGACCGCGCACTGATCCCTGAAGGTACTCGCCCCTACCCCCACGGCCAAGTGTCAGCAAGAGGCGCGGGAGGACAGGACACTCGGGGGCGCCTGAGCGCTCCGGCGGAGGCCGCGACTTGAGGAACGCGGACCCGAAAATAAATTGCCCGCTCCCTTGGAGAGTGAGGAGCAGGCCTGGAGTTGGGGGCCACCTCTCCGGGGACGACTGCAGGAGTCACACGGTGTCACCTGAAGGGGGTAGGCCCATGAGGACCAGATTACGACGCACCGCAAGTGGACCCACATCAACCTGACTGCAACCACTCCTGCCCAAGAGAGAGTGGCACCCACAGAGATACTGGCCCGGAGGCGTGGGGTAGACTAGGCCACGCTGTCCCCCTCATTGACTGGTGGAGCCCTACTGGCGTGACGGATGCGACATACTGTGTGCCCTGGTCACAGCAAGATGCCCGATACGGAGAAGAGCACCCACTCAGGGTGTAGTACTAGCTGCCCGGGGCTGCGCAGGAAAACAGATAGTGACGACCAGCGGGACATTGTAAGGAGATTCCGTGGGGGCAACGCTGTGGAGGGACGAAGGGGTGATCGGACCGCCGAAAGGAATACAGGCCTTGCACTCTCTCCTCCCCGGCTGCGGGACCGTACAGGAACGGGGAAGAAAGACACGGCGGTTAAGGCCCAGAAACAGGGCCCCATTGATAAATTTGCGACGGCACCTCCGTCCAACGCCAGAGAGGGCGTCGGAGCAAGCTCAGACACAGCCCTTTCAGATGGGAGCGATCCAGGCGTCCAGGGAAGACATTCAGGCCTCTCGGGCTGACCTGGAGGTGAAAATTGGTGAGGTGGGAGTGGAGGTCAACCTACTGCGGCAGGACTTCCGAAACCTCACGGAGAGAGTTACCACGGCCGAAACAAGGCTCGGCGAAGCGGAAGACGTTATCCATGCCCTGCAGAAGGATGTCAAAGACCTTATGGCCTCTCATAAGCAACTCCAATGGAAAGTCGATGATGCGGAAAACAGGGCGAGACGCAACAACCTCCGCTTTGTGGGATTTAGGGAAGGAATCGAAGGGTCCAATGTGGCGGAGTTTCTGCGCTCATGGTTGATCGAAATCCTGCCCCAAGCGTCATTTCCAAACTGCGTTATCATTGAACGAGCGCACAGAGCACTCATGGCCAAACCACTGGCGGGAGGTAGGCCTCGGCCGATAATAGCGAGGTTCCTCAACTTCGCCGATAGAGATACGATATTGCGAGAAGCCAGGAAGCATGGCGTGATACGAGTTGAGAACTCTCAGATAATGATCTTTCCGGACTACAGTCAGGAGGTGCAGAGGATGAGGCGATCCTTTGATACGGTGAAAGCCAAACTTAGAGACTTAAAGATACAGTATATGCTCCTCTTCCCGGCCAAGCTTAAAGTAATATACAAGGACAAGACGCACTTCTTCACTCACCCGGAAGAGGCGTGGCAGTGGCTGGAGGTGCGTCCACCTACGCGAAGGCGAGAGGAAGACGGGCGGAACACGGAGACGGAGGGCCCCTCCAATGGCAACCTCTGGGAGATGGTGAAACCGCAACGTAGACGCAGAATGAGGGGGTCGAGGACGCCGCAAACTACACCTTACCCATTGCAGCAAAGGACCCCCAGGAGGACCCAGGACTCTGCAACTCCCCGCCAGATTCAGGGCACTGGCTCCCGAGGAGCGCTCGGAGGGAGAGGACGACGCGGGAAGGGCTATGTCAGGGAGCGACGAGGATGAAGATCATTCACTTCATCCATTGGTGGCCGCTATTAATTAACTAGAAAAGGACCCTGATACGGGCGGCCCCCCTGTGCAGGGCGAAGGCAAAGACCTTAACATCTGAGCGAGAAGGCAACTGGGTGGAAGAGATATCGGCTGGACTGATCGGAGACACACAAGTGGCTTACACGCCTCCTAAATGTTATTTTTGCTATTTAGACTTGTTATTTTTGTACCTAATCGCTTTTGATATAGAACTGTCACATAGAACTGTGGGTACAGTGGAATACTAACCTTACTGACTGCGTTTTCCTGACGATAAGTCCTGCCGTAGAAGGGGGTAGATAGTGGGACCGAAGGGGGAGGAAGGAGCGGGGGAAAGTTGGGGATGTTCACGAGGTTTTAGTGGAGGGTTAGCAATGTTTTTTACCATGTCAAATTAGGCACACACACGCGCAACACGACAAATCCCACCCAGGGCTGCAAGATCCCAGCAGTTACTATCCCAAGATTACGCATATGGGTAGCCCAGAACGAGAACCCGTACACAGAGGGGGGTTTAAGGTATTGACCTGGAGCGTTAACGGTTTAGGCTAAAAAAGAAAAAAAAATAATGTCCGTTCACTAATAATGTTGGCCTGACTTTCTATTAAAAAGTTTGTCTTGAAGTACAGTCCACCATTTTTTAATTCACTTATCACAAACACTGTCACCTCACAACTTATTGATACCAGCTCCGCTGTAACACAGGCGTGGTAGCATACCTGGGAGACACTTTGCCTCCCGGGTAAAAACCCTATGATGAAGCATGTCATCAACCATGTTGATGAGTGAGGGTTTTATTAAAACATACTAAATGCTTCCTAATCTAAGATTATCCTCTTGTGTGTAGAGTATAAATACAGCATTTTCGCGTTTTTGTCCAGTAATTTCCATCTGGGACATATTCATCGCCTGTGATCAGGTCTCGTCACTCCACTGTTGTTTCTAAAACATGTGCTAACCAGCAACTAAAACCTGGTAAAAGCTTCAGCCTTCAATGGTCAACTGAAGCAAGGGAACCGGGGATGGCAAGGGAAATATATAGGAGAAACTGAGGAGAACCTATAGAAGAATCGCCATGTTCACAGTTTGTGAACAGGGTGTTGTTGACAGTATAAAAGGGGTTTTTAATTCTCAAGTTTAGATCTGAAGACCTGTGTACAGAAATAATCACAGCAGCAGGAAGAGGCAAACAATACTATCAAGACGTCTATAGTGATCACCAGGTGACAAATATAAGCAATACTGTAGAAAAAAAGAAATTTGTGTACCTTTTCTCTCTTTGACTCCCCGCCGTCTCGGCCCATAACCAAGTAGTTTGTCTTCTTGCTGACATTGCCAGTAACTTTTCCTCCATAGCGCTCTACCAGGGATTTAGCTTCATCTCGTTCAATTGATTCAAGTACTCCGGTGATAACGAAAGTCATACCTTCTAAGCAGTTTTCACCTCCCTATTGTCAAACATCGATCAGATATAAACAGTCAAATATCAACACAATACATTCTGTCCAGAAAAAAACTTTCTTTTTAAGTTCAGAGAGAAATAGATTTAAGAACTGCCAATCAATGGAGCAATATGTATGCGACTTCCTCAAGTTTTTAGCACAACAGTCATACCTGGATAATTCCACCTTTTTGATTTTCTTCAAAAGTAGAAAAAGTTGAATCTTGATTAAGCAGCCACATGTATTTCGCTGATCAACTCATTTGTGCATGATATGTAATGCTTTTTTCAGCTATGAAGAAGCAAAGGTTTATGACTGGGGAGTATAGAGGGCTCATGGAGAGGCATTCATAAAGAAATACTTTGGTGCACTAAAAGGACAGGCCAGGTGAAGGGAAGCTAACACTCTCCAGCACATTGCTACAGGTGAGGGTCTACACAGATTTTCCAACCCACATACCTCTGTGCTGATCTAACCAACACTGCCAAACTGGCTTACAGGCTGTAATTACGAGGTAAGAAAGTATATGGTGAATAAACACGAGTCCATGCAGTACTGTGACAGTAAAGATATGTGGACTAGTGTCATTGTACAGATACTTAGCAGTGGGAGTACATACAGACCAGCAGAGATAGTTTATTTAGGTCCACAGATCCAGTAAGAAGAAACAAAGTGAATATTACCCCAAAGACGCGCATCATTCTTGTGCAATATCCTAACCGGATGATCAGGTAAAAAGGTGGCAAGTTGCACAGTATTAAATTGTGGTGCGAGACTGGAGAATCTTCTGAAAGATGTACAGGCAGACAACATAAATAAACCCCTCCATCGACCCAAAAATTGACATTGATAACCTATTGTCCATTCCTCAATATCACTCAGAGGAAGACACTGTATATTAAATAGGGTAAACCTATTTCAATTATTTACTAGTGTGGAAGGACTACTTTATATAACTTTAAATGAATTTAAATATATGTAAACTGTATATCTAACCACAAAGGTCCCCAGCCCAAGGTGACTGAAATTCATTGAACACTAATCAGTGTAAGAAAGCACTATATAAGTCAAGAAATATGTTTTTAAACATGGTATTTATAGGCAGTCATCATTTTATGAAAAATGTTCCCACGTGCTGCAGTTGTTTGACTTCAGTTTAGAGCAAAGTATCAAGGAGAATCGTTTAAGACAAAGGAAAGTCTAGGCATTAAATCTGTTTCCTTGAATGAAGAGTATCAAGAGTTTGTTTAGGGTCAAAGTGATAATCCACCTCTCAAAATCCATACATCCTCTTATGCACCATCACAATGGATTGACCTTTAATCCTCTAGAGCAGACAGCAAGGAGAAAAAGGCTTATGGTTTAAGATGACTGGAAAATGGGAAAATACAAAATCCATTGACCAGTTCTAGGCGAAACCAAGAAAATCAGAAATTAATATCACTTCTGCAAACTAAGACAAAATACTTTTACTATCATGAACTGGTGCTGGCCCATACAGACTGATGTAATTTGCAGAATGGATTCGTTTTTGAATACAGTAGATATAATTTGCATGCAAGAAATTTGACATCCTGAAAACGTCAACATTATAAAAAATATAATTATATTTTTATCATGTCATGCTAGAAGGGATCTTGCGGTTCTCCCCTGAAAAGCAGATGTCTGAAGTGTAGTGTAACCAAAATTGAACACAGACATATATTGGCAATAAAACTTGAGGGCTGAGATTCACCTGCAAAACCCATCATACGTATTCTCTGCCGTTTAATAACCAACATGATACACTCCACTACAAGTGCTCAGAACAGGGGTGAAACACAGGCCCCCGCAGTGCGGGGGTCCCCTAGCTCTAGGGGGTCCCCTCAGCACAAAACTCTGGCCGGATGGCTCCTGATTGAGCCCCAAGGGGTCCCCCCTTGCAGGGAGGCCCCCTCAAGTTTCGTGGCTAGAAAATTTTTTGGGTGAATTATTGGACAGTTTTCCCAAATCTCTTATTGCAAAAGTAAATGGCAACTTTGACAATAACTCAATTTCCCACACGAGCCATATTTCAGGTAACTGTTTCATAATACTTTGAATTACATTTTACTTACTTGTAATAGTTTTCAACTAGTTAAACATTTTAAATGAGAAACACAGTATAATAATGATTATTTGCTTTTAGTTCGAGTTTTGTATGAAAAATCACGGTACTGTAGTCAGGTCGGAAGTACTAGGAGAACCAAAAATGCTATCCACATGAATTTTAGGCCAAATCAAGAACATCAGAAATGAAATATTACATCTGTAAACTCAGACTGTATAGTTTAGTATAGTATACTTTGAATTTGCTAACAAAATCAATAAAACTTGGTTTACGGTTGAACGAAAAATACAGAAATCCAAGTTAACAAAAAGTAAGTGCGTCAGAGACCCCAAGAATCAAACTTAAGGCATGCTGTAAGGCAATGTAAAAACCATTCAAAAAGGCTTGCTGAACCGCACAATCTAATCTTATAACAGTACGTGAATACGTATGCGAGGTGAAAGTTTGGTGGCATGTTGGTGGAGCCACAAGCATTTCTGTCAGAAAGATCGATTCGTATTAACGCTTGGGAGGAAGACATCTAGGAGGTGCATGTCAAAGTAAACATCTCCCATGTCTTGGGGCCAAATGGCCCCAGATTGCTATCCTTAAGCTGGATTCTAAGGTCTGGGCAACACGCCTTCTAAAACCTTTCCCGTGTATTTTATACACTGGAAAGGTTTTAGAAGGCGAACGGTCAACACCTTCCTGAAAAGGTTGAATGCACACTTACAGAAATTGAAAGCAGCCCCGCCCGGAGTACCTATCATCATGGAATAGGAGCCGTTGGAAATGGGAAAGGTTCACCTTTTGAATAGTACTGCTCCATCGTGCATCACTGCTCAGGATGTTCCAAGCACGGAACCACCCACTAGCCACCAGAGACTCTTTGACGGGCGGATGAGTAACAGCCCCAGAGGCATGACCAAGTGCTCCTCTAATAAAATGGACATCATCAGTCTGTCTGCTTCTCCGTGGAGGGCAACTGGGAGTGGATTACGCCCAATCAAACCTACAGGGTTGAACGAAAGCCCATTAGACGTCAGCGATTGTTAAAAAAATGTGTAGTAAGACTGCCCACTGGCTGGAAGTACTGTGTAGCACAAATCTGTGAAAAATATTTTTGTCCCGTGCTTTTATGCTTGCAGGGCACTGTGATAAAGAAAAAATGGGATCCACACAAATCACACCACCCTGGACTCTCCTGCATGTCTAAATATTCAGAAATATCAGGAGTTGGTAAGCTTCCCCGCGTGGTAGCCAAGTCTTAGCCCAAAAACTACTGCTACTCACATCACCGGAACAAGACAATTCTGGACGTCTCATTTTTCGCCACCACACAAATGGGAAATGGCATTGATTTGTAGAAGTGTGGCAGGGAGAAGCGGGGAGGATGGTAGGCTTAGTAAGGAGCCTGCGGCTTGACACTCTCTATCAGATTAGATGTTACCAAAGTGTTCTAAAGCATTTTAGGACCTTAGTGTATTTTCCCGATTCATGTCCTTATATAGGTATAAATTACCTTGTCCTTATACAGGCATAGAAATCATAACCATATTTAGACATGACCGATCCAGTCCACATACGGCATGGCTACTTCCACTAGTTCTGAAAAGTCACAACAATTTCTTGGAAAACTCTGCTTCAGCAGTTAGGGCTTCCCCTTGCTTGAATATTGATTTGTCCAAGAACTCAGAGTTTTCAAAGAACTACGACTCTGATAACGTTATGATGTCCAACTGTACGTCAAACTCGGCACCTTCAAGGTATAAATATGCCCACACTTGCCATAGCAAACACATGGTGGTTTGGAGCAGTTCGACTATTTACTTGCCCGACACGTCTCGCTACAGCAAGTCCCGAAGGAAGCTAACCCTCCAGCAGATGCTTTGAGAGAGACACTGTCTTATCTTTCCGAGAAATCCAGCTCCAGTGTTTCCAAGCTACCCTTGCGGGGTGTTGGGAAATCGAGTCTGGAGACAGAGAGATACCAGACCTCCTTCATTCTAAACCAAGATACGGAGCTGATTAGACCCTAAGAGAAATCTTGGATAGATTCTTGGCAAAAGAAAACTAAACTGGGTTTTATCCATCACCGTTCTTTAGCCCACTCTGCCACCCCATTTCAGACATGGCCATATGCAAATCAGTCTGACCCTGTGCCTCATGGGAACAGTCCATTCCGAACTGCCAAGCCATGCCTTCCCTGGACCGGAAACAAGCTTCCGAGGACCGGATGTGGATGGTGGCATGGGCAGCAGCGTTTATGTGGAAAGGCGGTGCTCTGCTGAACAATTTGAAGCACTGATTTGTCAGAGGTGATGAAAGTCTATCGGGCAAATGGCACTTGATCCTGCCACCGACCGAATGCACGTGATCATGAAAGGACATATTAAATGGTGTTTTTGAGTCTGCTGCTGCTGTAAGGTGGGAGACTGGGCAGATCTCTGCCTTTGGGTCCCACAGGGCTTGTTGAAACCGTGTCCGCAGCCATGAAAGGGCTGGATAGCCTGTTGGCCGTGGTGGCTGGGCAGACATGGGCACGGTTGTAGCCCCTACTGTAGGCAAGGAAGTGGCGACAGGCAGAAGGTGACAAGTGCTGGCCGTGGAGAGTCCCATCACCTGTTCTTAAAGCACTTGAGTGTCGAAGAGTTATTAGACTTCAGTCAGGGATGGTGACAGAATACCATTGACATGTCCGCAGTGTATGGTGAACTTTGTTGCATTCCTTCCATCAGCAAAAGCTTGGTCAGGATGGCTCAGGCCTCTTCCGAGACCATGTATGGCACGTGCGCAATGGAGTCCCTAACAGTGTGGAAATACCGTCCCAAGGGGCACACAGTGTTCAACGACCACATTGCAGGGCTGGTGAAAGAACATCCTGCAAGGTGTCCAGCCTCTTGGATTCACTATCTGGTTGTGTGGTAGGGAACGCGCCAGAGTTGACTTTGCATGTGGAAAATCAGACTCTCCAGGGTGGGGTGGTAGGTGAAGAAAGCTGGGTCCCTAGGAGCAGGGCAATAGCGGTGGTCAATCATCTTGTGCACAGGAGCCACTGTGCAGAGCTTGGCCCTTGCCCCAAGCAGAAAATCATAGAGGGCTTTATTAAAAGGGAGGAAAGGTTGTGTGGGGGCAACTCTCAGTTGAAGCGTCTCTCACAAAGACGATCGTCTTGACTTGCAACAAAGTAAGGTCCAGGACCTCACCATCATGGGAAATTAAGCCCCTTCTTCAATAGCCACACTAGGAGAGACTAAACCAGCATCTGAGGTGGTGTCCAAACCACTGGCATCGGCCCCATCTCCAACTCAGAAGTTTGTGTTCTGGCGGGCACTGGAGCAGACGTCAGACTATGCAGTTCAGCTCTGCTTTTGAGTCAGAGATAACGATAGGGCTGGCGTTGCAGTGGAGTGTTGGCGGCGCACTAGAACAGACTCGGGGAAGGTCGCAGCCTTTTGACCGGAACTGATCCGGATGTAGGAACAAGTTTAAAGGGACTGCATGGTGCAGAGGGTGAACCCAATGGCAGGAATACAATGGAGGCACCTGCCAAACCTGAAAATTCCGGAGGTGCTCCAGGCGGTGGGCCTGCCTAAATATTAGGTGCATGGCCTCCTTAAACTTGTTTAACTGAGTGGGGGGGTCGCTTTGGCACCAGGTAATTCTGGGAGGCATGCCACATACCCAGTCTCCGGCTTCATGGCGGATGTGTGGGAGTGGGACCTAGACCTGTGGCATCATTCCTAGGCCTCATCCGAAGAATTGGATTGGTGCAACAAAGCCTAAGAGCGCTTCAAATTCTTAGAATTTGACTTACCGACGACTACTTCAAACGTGGTGATGAGCATCGGGTACGGCTTCACAATCAGCCCCAGGAACTTCCACGCAACCAAAACCTGAAGCACCACTGAGTCATAAGGTGTCAGGCGACCAACAGCTTCAGGGAGCACTCCCTAACCACCTTGGGATTCATGGCGAGACAGGGCAGTCGTTGGAGTCATGGCCTGGATGCATGCACCTGAGGCAAACCACGTGGGGGTCTGTCACACACATCTGTCTGTAGACACGAAACATGGGATTTAAATCCCACAGATTTTTAAGGGAACATCCTATATATAGTAGTAGCAAAAACACAAACGTCCCAAAAATGAACTAATGTAGCTCTCTTCACATCTGCTGTGATGGCACAGAAAGAAAGTAACTGGTGTCAGCGAGCTGGAGTGGAGCCTGTATACACACCACGCACGTCACATACAATGCCTACACAGAGCTCATCAATGGCACCTACAAGCGAGCAGAGGTACTGCTTGAAAATGTATGGATCTAGTGTGACTCCTGTGGAATATTCTAAAGTAAGGAACCTGGGCCTAGGACCCTGTAGTGCTACACTGCAGGATGGAAGAGGGACATGATGAAAAGCTTGCATTATTATTATAGGATGTTGCTTTGAGACAACAACAAATGAGAATCAAGTCCATGTTACGAAGACGTAGCATTGTAATGGTGGGATGGCCAAAGGATGGATATTGGGTACGAGAAGTTGTTATTCGTAGTCATATGGAATCAAGTTTTAAGAGCATGGTCATGCAATGTTAAAAATATGTGGCTTGTTTTTACTCTTCATTGTTCACATTTTGCTTTTTATTTGCCCGATCATAGTGTTCTGCCGCTGTATTTCGTACAGCAGTAAGAAGTATCATTATGGAGCAAAGCCTACTTTTGTCACCAAGGTATAATTATTAGACTTCCCGATAGACAGTGCCCTCTTCGTATGTTGCATCATTTACACAACCCAAAGCATACGTTTTGACAGGCCTCCTCAAGAAGCTCAAATCTTATGTCCTAAAATGAGATTTAGAGTCACCATAAATGCATACAAACAATCTGCTTTGAGTGTGAGGACACTAGCACCCACAACAATTCTCCTAGTCAGGAACACGAAGACCTTTGATCTAGTTTATGATGCTACAGTCTTCCATTCCACACTATATTGTTTTAATTACCAGGTTCTTGGGGCACCAGGGTAGCCAGGGGTTACTGAGCTACTTTGCATCAATTTGAGTTATTTACCACCGACGTCCTGGGGCCACAGCACCATTGGACACCAAAATGGTTAACTGGTACTCCTCTACAGCACTTGAGCGAGACAGAGCACCCAGGTTTATTAAGGAGTTGAGGTAGGATAGATACTCAGAATACAGTTTGTTACTTATACAAGGAAAATACTTCAATTGAATTACATCACAGACTTCAGGAGGCAAGTCAAATGGCTTCAACTGTCGCCGTTCAATCTCCACGCATGTTGGTGGAGACTGGACAGGTTTCCGTGGAGGACCGTCCCCTGTTGCTGCGACAGACATACTGAGTAGGTCGGGATACCAGTATCTTCGTGCCCAGTCCGGAGCCACAAGGATGACTTGGGCCCGGTCGCGCCTGATCAGCACTCTGGGCAGAAGTGGTATAGGCGGAAAGGCGTACAACAGACCGCAACTCCGCTTGCGACGAAAAGCATCACCGAGCGAGTGCTGCCTTGGAAATTCCAACGCGCAGAACTGATGACATTGCGCGTTCTCTTCAGTGGCAAAAAGATCTAACCAAGGATCTCTCCACTGCTGAAAGAGACCTTGCGCCACATCCGACTTCAGACGCCATTCGTGATCCATCATGCACCGGCGGCTGAGTTCGTCCGCCCTGGCGTTCAGGGAACCTGCCAGGTTTTGAACCACCAGGGTGACACCCTGGTGTTCCAGCCATGTCCAGAGGCGCATAGCCTCCTGACTAAGGGTCCACAACCCCACCTGCCCTGTTTGTTGGAGTACCACAAGGCGGTGGTGTTGTCCGTGAACACCTGCACTACACTTCCCCCGACAGAGAGAAGGAATGCCTTCAGTGCAAGTAGGATCGCCCGGAGCTCCAGAAAGTGGATATGAAGCCTGGACACCCCGGAGACCAGAGGCCTCTGATTTCCGCCTCTCTTATATGGCCGCCCCATCCCAGGAGTGACGCATCGTCACCACTGTGTACTCCGGTTGGGGAAGGGAGAGGGATCCGACGCTGACCCAATGTTGGTTCGTGAGCCACCACTGCAACTTATGTGCAGTGTGCTCCGAGATCTGGACATGCTCAGACAGGTCCCCTTGATGCTGTGCCCACTAGAACTTCAGGTCCCACTGCAGAGTCCACATATGCCATCTGGCATGAGTGGTCAGCCGGATGCAGGAGGCCATGAGGCCCAGCGGCCTCAAAGTCATCCGGACCGAAACCCTGGACAAGGGCCGAAAGATTGGACTTATAGCCGAATTGTCCCGGACTCGCTGCTCGAGAGGATAACCCCAAAACCGCACCGTGTCCAGAACCGCTGCGATAAAGAGGAGCTTTTGAGAGGGAACCAGGTGCGACTTCGGCACGTTGATGGAGAACCCCAGCAAATGCAGGAGGTCGGCCGTAGTCTGGAGGTGGGAGACGACTGCCTGGGGCGAGCCCGCCTTCAACAGCCCGTCGTCGAGATAGGGGAAAACTGAAACCCCTGATCTGCGCAGATGAGCTGCAACCACCGCCATCACTTTCGTGAACACCCGAGGGCCGCTGGTAAGGCCGAAAGGGAGCACGGTGAACTGAAAGTGCTTGTGGCCTACTGTGAACCGCAGGTAACACCGGTGGGTCGGCAGAACGGGGATATGAAAATAAGAGTTCTGCAAGTCAAACACTACCATCCAGTCTTGCGGGTCTAGGGTAGGCAAGTCCTGTGCAAGTGTGAGCTTCTGAGACTTCTCTTTCCGGAGGAAGCGATTGACATTCCGAAGGCCTAAGCTAGGATGCAGGCCTTTGTCCTTCTTTGGAACCAGGAAGTAGTGGGAGTAACAACCACAACCTACTTCTGGCCTCGGAACGCGTTCAATGGCCCCCTTGATCAAGAGGGCCGCAACCTCCTGTTTGAGAAGTATCAAGTGATCACCCCACATATGCGGTGGTACTGCGGTGACATTGTTGGAGGAGTAGTCTCGAAGAGGTGGGTGTAGCCCCTTCGGACTATCTGTAAAACCCACCTGTCCGAAGGGATGGTGCACCAGTAGGGGAGGTGATGGTTATTCCTGCCGCCCACTGGCGTTTGATGGTCCTGACACACTGGACTAGGAAGGTTTGGAGGTTGTGGCGGTAGGGGAGGTGGTGGACTGACCCGCCCGCTGGCCCCGTGCCCCGTGACCCACCTTTGCAGGTCCCACATCCGCGGCTGCGCGGAGTCTGTTGCTGTGAAGGCCTGTGGCTCTGAAACGAACGTGTTTGGGCGCCCCTTCCTTGGCCACGGAAGGAGCGAAAAGCAGAAGTGGAAGGAGTTCGTGTGGCTGAAAGGCCTAAGGACTTGGTCGTAGCTCGTGAGTCCTCAAACCGCTCCAACGCACTGTCTGCCTTGTCGACAAAACGGCGAGTGCCAAAGGGCATGTCCATTAGTGTGTTATGGACATATCCGGAAAAGCCAGTTGTCCTCAGCCAGGCATGGCGACATTGTGCCAATGTCGTGGAAATCGCCCTGCCAAGCGAGTCGGCGGTGTCAAGACCACAACGAATTGTGAACTTGGCTGCATCTCTCCCCTCAGCAATAGCTTGGGAGAGCACCTCCGGACAATGAGGCAGCACCTGCACAACCGTGTCCCCCAAAGAATGGGAATAACAGTCCAAAACGCATGCAGTGTTCACAGACCGCAGCCCTGAACTGACGGAAGTAAACAGTTTCTTCCCAAACTGTTCCAGTTTCTTGGATTCCCTGTCAGGAAGTGCAGAAACGAATGCGATTGGGGACGCAGAGGCTTGGACAACCAAGCTCTCAGGGGTTGGGTGTTGGGAGAGGAAAATGGGGTCGCCCGATGGAGTCGGGCCACATTCTTATCCACAGGAGCCCCTGTGTTGGGCATGGACCAGGTGCCCAAAAAAACGTCAGAAAGTGCCTCATTAAAGGGCAGTAGCGGCTCCGTAGAGGAAGACCCTGGCTGGATCACTTTTGTCAGGAGGTTAGTCCTGACGGCCACCGTAGGGAGGTGGCGCGCCTCGGCTGCTCTAGCAAAACCCCACAGAATATGTACCACCCTCCTCCATAGCCAAGGTATAAGGAGACAGTGTGCCAGGTTCTGGAGTAAAATCCATGTCATCTGCATCCTTTAAATCCTCTTCTCAGTCCGGGTCTGACTCGCACTGGGCTGGGCTGGGAGAGGGTCCTCAGACCCCTCTCAGTCCTCCCTAACCTACTGGGCAGGCAGAAAAGAGGGAGGCGGATGGAGAAAGGGATAGAAATTCCCCTTCGGCGTCAGTATCGGCTTCGATTGACACCGGTCCGACGCAGTCTCCACGTCAGGGTGGAAGCCGGAGAACGAGTCGGCCATAGTGCCGGCCAACGCCGGAGGCGGTGCTGTAGACGTCTATGTTGGTGGAGGTCGTACGAGGCCCCCCAACATCGGCTGGGATCTATGAGGGTCTTGTGGCGTCGAGACCGGAGTCAGCAACAACGTAGGGGACGGAGCCAGGGACGAAGAAGAGCGAGGACCCCCAGTCAGACCCGCGTGGCCGGAAGGCATCCGGCAGGTCCCGATGGGCTAAAAAAGCGAGCCATGGCTGACAGAAGTCATGTAGTTGGGCCGGAGTCGCCGACGGACCCGAGAAGGGCGGGTAGGCCGTCGACAACTGCGCAGGCTCCGCCGGAGCCGCGTGGGTGGCACCACCCGCACCCTCAGCCATGTCAAGCGACAGGCTAGGGGAAGGCGAAGAGCGACAATGCTTCTTCGACTTCTTGTGCTTTGCCTTACCTGACTCCGAGTGCGAAGACTTCGACGAACGATGTTGGTGGTGGTGGTGGCTCCATGACCGGTCCATCGACCTCCCACGGAACAGTGACCTTGAACGGCGGCGAGCCACCTCCCGGGCCTCCACCAACTTTCGGGACCTCTCCCGCTAAGTTTTTCGGAGCCATGGCCCGGCATTCGGGGTACAACTCTGTCGTGGTCGTGCCCCAGGCAGTAGAGACACTCACGGTGCGGGTCCGTCACTGACATCGTGCGGAGACAAGTCGCGCAACACTTAAAACTGGGCATTCCTATACACCAGGAGTCAAAAGCTCAAAAAAACAGACAAAAGTCCCAAAAATAACTCCGTCAAAAAGTGACTGGGGGTACCGCTCTATCCGGTTCTGAGCCTGCTGGAGTGGAAAAAGAAAGAACTGGTGTCAGCGACGTCATCTCTGCGACTACGACGCCAACGACATACGCTGAGCCGCACGACAACGCCTACCAACGCGCAGGGGTACTGCTGACGAAAACTTTACGGATCCAGTCTGACGCCTGGGGGTAATTCGAAGGTAAGGAATCTATCACTAACGTGGTTCTTTCAGATATGTGGGACTATGTAAATACAAGATGCCATTATGCACAAAATTATGAGATATTTGGGCTGTAATGAAAGCTCCTGTTTTAAATTGTTGAATTAACATTAGTATATTGTGTATTTGGTCTCTGCTTGGGGATGTAAACGCTAGATTTGTGTTGAGCGTGGCCGCTAGAAATGCTCGAGTGATAGCTGGCTATAGGTGAGATTTTTGTAGGTTGACAGTAAACCCTACTTGACGTAGTAAATCCATTTTTTTTAAAATATTTTGTTTGCAAAGTATGAATGTGTTTGCTTTGATTAGCAAGTCATCTAGATAAGAGACGACATGAATGTTTTCCCTGCGCAGATGTGCTGTCACAACTGCTAAGCACTTTGTGAATACTTTTGGTGCTGTAGGGATTCTAAAGGGAAGAACTTTGAACTGATAATGATTTCCCTGAAAATGAAATCCGAGGTATTTTCTGTGTGCAGTATAAATTGGTATATGAAAATAGGCATCCTTTAGATCTAAGGTTGCCATGAAGTCTCCTATTTGTAATAAAGGGATGATCTCTTGAAAAGTGACCATGTGGAAATTCTGATATTACATAATGGTTTAGTGGTTTGAGATCTAGAATTGGCCTGAGAGATCCATCCTTTTTGGGAATAAGGAAGTATAGTGAATACACTCCTGCACCTGTGAAATTGTGGTGAAACTGGTTCTATTGCTCCTTTCTTCAACAGAGCTGTTATTTCTTGTTGCAGAAGGATTTGGTGTTGCATGCATAGTTTGGATCTGTGAGGTGGAATATTTTTAAGGAGTTATGAGTTCCAAACAATAACCATGTTGGATAATGTCTAAGACCCATTTGTCTGTTGTAATTGACTTCCGGTTTCAGAGAAATTGTTGAAGACGACCCTCAACTGGTGTTTGGTGTTGTGGGGGAAAGGTAAATGGGTCATTGTTTACTGTTGGTATTGGAAGAACGTGTATAGTTCCCTTTGCCTCTTCCTTTAAAATTGTTACCTCTGTAGAAGGTCTTAGTTGTTCAGTTTTGCCCCCGAGTTTTATATTATGAACCAGAGGTATCTGTGGAAAGTGTTCTTGCCCCTTGTTTAAAATTGGGCCTATGAAACGAACCTCTATGTGTTTGTTTGTAGAGCTCCCATTGATTTGGCTACCTCGGTGTACGTTTTCATTTTTTTCAAGGACTCTGGGGGCCGAAGAGATGTTCCTTATAAAATGGGAGATTCAATACAGTCTGTTTGTACCACCGGTTTGAAACCTGACACCCTTAACCATACATGCCTTCTTATTAGGATACTAGTATTTATACTCCTAGCAGCAATATCTGCTGCTTCTAATGCCAATTAATAGAGTTGTTGGTGATAAGGTTGCCTTCATTAACAATCTCTTGATCTCTTTTTCGGTGCCCCTCAGGGAGAAGTCCCTCCATTTCGGCCCAGTGGGCCCTGTCATACCTTGCTAGTTATGCTTAGCTGTTAGCTGGGATGTGATCCTCATCTTCTGTTGACTGAGGAGACATATTGCCAGCCTCTGACAATTGTGGGGAGTGGGTGGTGGTGGTGTTGATTGTGCTTCAGGTGAAGAAGGAATGGGAATGTGCAATGGACTAGTAGAAGCATCCTTTCTTTTCTTCTTTAGGGGTTGAACAGGAATGTCCAAAGCTTTCTCAAAACTCAACTGCTTCTTAGGAGTTTGTTGTTTTGGTGGCTGTACCATACTTTTCTTTGTTCAAGGCAGAATTTGAAGTGTTTTTTGTTTCGGCCTCACAGGTCTCCTCTCGATGTTTGGGTGGGAGACACAAGCTGCAAACGGGATGTTGGACAGTGTGAGAGTTTTTCGAGTGGCACTTTGGACAGAAACTGAACGGAGTGCGTTCCATTAGCAGGTCATTGTTGATCCCGTTCAAAATGGAGAAGTGTTGCCTGGTCCGTGGCCCGTGGCCCATGGCCCAAAGAGACGAGTTGAAAATCCGCGACGAAATCTAGTATGAGATGTATCCTATACCAATCAAAACAGTACCATCGAGATATATATGCCAGACCGAAGGAGACTCGAACCGGAGCACGGGATACTACAACCAAACCCGTTGACAGAGAAAAACAATCTCATATTGGCTTTGATAGCCCTGCACAGTATTCCCAAGAGGAAGAGTCTCACAGCCTTGTGACTGGGAGAAAACTTCTTGGAACAAAAACAATTTATAATTATCCGAGCCCAACACTAGGGGGCAGACTTATGCAAAGCATGTGTATCTACATACTTACGCCTGGAACATATACTACACACAAATTAAGATACACACTGAAAACCAAACCAAAAGTCTCTACAACTCTGTGTGCCAGAGTTCTGACCTCAAACAGTATTATAGTGCCTAGCGGCTAAACACCATAAGAACAGTTAACAATAGAACTCAATGACCATGTTGCACAGGGTTACTCAAAGCAATAACAAAGTCCCAATACTTGTATTGCAGTGATATGGCTTCAGCAATTGTTAGGAAGACAAATGTTCCTCCAGCCACTGTCTCACCACCCAAAGAAAAGTGTTGCCCACCCTTCCTTTAGTTGTGTCAGGGTTCCGATTAGTGATGCCTTGTGTCTAGGCATGCATTCTGGAGTCCAACTAGTCCAGGAGCCATGGGCTAGCTGTAACAGGGTAGTGGCTGGTCAAGGTGCCTGAAAAGGGTCACATGACATAAAAAAGAGGTGGGGTCTGAACACCACAGTCCTATGGCCACAGATGGGAATTTCTAATAGCAAAGCACCCAAGGGGACGGAGCTAGCTACTAGTGCTGGACAAGCCAGGCCAAAGTAGGAGATTACACATATCCAGGGGTGGGAACAAAGGGTTAAAATTGTAAATTCTTCAATAGGGAAACCTTCCCTAGCTACAGCTGGTAAGTGGAAACATTCACAGGCTCCAACAGCAGAGAAGAGGGGTCTAGGACAAAGCAGTCTTACCATGAATGTCCCAGCAAAGGGAAAATCTCAGCTCAACACAGAAAAAACCTGGTTCCCTTCTCAACCTGCCAAGCTTGTGCAAGGACTGGGGAGGGCCACATGGGAACTGGAATGTAATAGGCCAGCTCAATTTACATTACCTTAAACATAACAGATCCACATACACTCTCAAAACACATACCTCAGACATGTTGGAGGCCAAAAGAACCCACATAAGGGGGATGGAACAGATTTTTTCAGGAGAGTGCTGGTAGGCAACCCCTCTCAATGAGTACCGGTGAATACGTATTAAGGCTGCCTCAATGTCAGACAACCACGGTGTGGACAGTGAGGGCACTAGCCATTCTGTAAAAAAAGTGTGTACTTTGCGAGCCACCTTGACACTGGATCTACCCTCTAGGGAAACTATTGATGTTAACAAGGAGTCTCTCAACGCACATGAATAAATGTCATGCTCACCACAGTAAAAATAAAAATAAACTACAGCAACTTTCTGGTGACTTGCCTGAAGATCAGCAGACGTCAGGGAAGCACACACTCCAAAACCATTCAGAAGACCTTCCATCCCAGTATCTGTCTCCCATGGAAGCTAAAGGTTAGTCACCCATGAATTCCCTATACATAGTGTATACACCTAAGTATTAATGCTGAGCTGAAGAGGAAAATAAATCATGGAACTTCACGTCATAAGCACTGACAATAACCACTGAAAATACTATGCTTTATCAATCTCTCAGGAAAGAGTGAGAGTGTGAGCGAGTGTGTGTTTGTTTTTTGATAAGGTGGCTTAGAACTGACCTGTGGTATTTCCTTTGAACCCAGGGCTCTGGGACCATCTCTGTTCAAGAAGTTGCGGTATGCCTTAACATTGGAACGTCTCTTTTCAGAATCCTCAGGACTTGACTTTCAAAAGAAAAAAAATATATGTTAATATGTACCAGGAATGCTATGGGCTTTACTGAAAAGTTTGGCAAACAGGGTACTCTATGAAAATGTGGAGGTCTGTCTGCCATATTTAAAGTGGTAATAACTATACTGCACTAGTAAGACAGTGGACAGAACATCTGCCGCATTTTTAAAGGAATACCCTGTCTGTAAAACTTCAAGTAAGGCCCTAAATCACTTGTTTATTTTCAATACGTACTAGAAGTGCCTATCTAGAAAAGAGTTTTTTTCAACTAAGTCCAGAATGAAATGATGTCCATCAACAAATAAATATATAATGTTTAATAAACTAGCCGTGCGATGACATTTAATACCTACTTCCTCAACTGGATTAAAGAAAGCTAAACGCAAACCACAGCACAACATAAAAACCTTTTCATACTGTTCCTCAAATCAACTTTTCAATCATTGTCAGTCTGGAGGAACCCTGCAACACCTCCTCTGGTCAATCTGTGCACACATACTTAGATGACACACACACGCATTGTTGTCAGTACATTTGAAGATATGAAAAAAATAAATCAGGAAGAACATTGATGATGCTTACTCTGGATCCCAAAATTAACTCCACATCAAGCTCCAGCTCACACTGTGCCTCTTCGTTTGTTTCAAATATTTCTTAAACAAATATGCTTCTCACACTACAGCCATAGAAATGAATGGCCATTTGACAGGGTAAAAATCAAAAGAAAAATATTAAAAATAAATTACAACTTTTACAAAAACCTCTGTCTCAAGCCTAAATGCATTCACTAACAAATGAGACAATGCGACCAATTCGATGACAAAGCAAGGCTATATGGCGCCTTAAAGCAAGTAAGGAAAAGGAACTTGCTCTTAGGTTGGGTAGTAATGACAGTCATAACTGAGGTGAACATAGATTCTCTTGCGAACGATGTAGAGATCACTTATGAAAAGGTCTAGATTCCCAGACAGTGTGGAAGAAGGTGCCCTTGTCTATGATGCACAGCAGGGAAGTGTCGCTACCTATCCACCACAGCCTCCAACTTGGAGTAGTAGATCCTGTGGAGATTTTTAAATTGAACAACGCAAGAGCAGAGGAAAAAGTTGCGTCCTTGAAAGACTTCAGGATACCCCGCCAATCCATGTCCCTCAGTGGCCCCATGTTGTTTTAGCATGCCCTGCTTAGCTTACAGAAGGCATTGTCAAGGAGACACATAATCAGTCTAGTCCCCAGTGGAGTAAAATACTTCAAGTCATCAATGTCCTTGAGAATAGGGGTGATGCCATGTCATAGTTGGCGATAATGATAGAATTGTGACCTGTTGAGATTATACTCTGCCCGAAGAGCCCTAAATGAATGCAAAGTCAATAAGCACATAATGGCCTGGAGTTCAGATATGCCAATGGTAAAACATCCCCCCCAACCTTGTCCAAGCAGCACAAAGTGAGTTTCTGGCCAGAGGTAATTACAAACTTAGTTGCATATGCGTTCTCTATAAAGGTACAGTACAAGGGAACAATCACCCATCATCCATCTCTCTCAGTGACAAAGGAGGGTTTGGTCTGTTGAAGTACAGTCAGTCTTTGATAACGAGGTCGGTAGAAAGCCATACAGTAAATTACATCCATCGCTTATAGTCTGCCACCAGTTCTTGTGGCATTTTGTCATAGACACTCTGGGGACTATTTTCCCACACAAAATTACAAAGTAAGTAATTTACTTGTAAAAAGAAGTATGGTGGGATTTGGCAGGAAAATTCTGTAGTGCATATAGCAGCTTGGGTAGAGAGACCATCTTAATGACGGCCACTCGCCACATTATGGATAAGGGAAGAGGGTTCCAATAAGCCGGATCTCTTTGTAGGGTCTCAAGAAGTGCTGAGATGTTGGCCTTCCAGCTACTCGAAAATTACAGTGACACATTTATGCCAAAATAATGAAATCTGCCAGGATCCACAGTTAGCTGAGACACCATATGGTTACATCCAAGAAGCACTGCAGTGGGTATAGGATTTAACTTGTGGATTTAAGATCAGATGTTTGACCAAAGAGGTCAAGGAGTCTAGAAAAATGTAGATGCTAGGTTTGGGGATGGCTCACATAAACTAGAAGATTAGCATAAACGGAAACTCAGTCCTCAAGTCCAGCTCTCCAGAGAAATTCCTATATACTTTGAGATACTTTAATGCCATGGCCAGTAGTTTAATGCCCATGGCAAACGGAAGAAAATAAGAATACCCGTGCATGTCCCACTTTTGACTGGGACATGGTCCAATAGGACACTATTTTGTCTCTGGCAACCAGATTTGTGTAAAGCAGTCGGTGTAGCTTAGAAAATTGGGACAGAATCCTGCAAGCTACAAGTACGGAGAACAGGTATTCCCATTGCACAGAATCAAAAACCTTTTTTTTTTTAACTTTTATTTATCAGTTTTCATTAAGCATACAATATACTCAGAGCCGATTCATATCAACTCTGCAAAGTGCAAAACCGATGACAATCAGGAAACTTCAACAAAAACACAGTCAATGGGTACTTTGATCTCTACCTGAACAGTGCATTACATCCATCGAGATATTCACAAATCAGCCACCATGTGTAATATCACCCAGCTGAAACTGACACCATGAAAGCGCAATATGTGAGCATCATCAGTACCCTCCCCATTCACTATCGACCTTTACAATTCATCTTCAGAGTGCTCGTCGCTACAGGCAAGCAAGTATTCTCTTACCGGAGCCCAAATGTCCCTGAGCTTAGATGAGGTGGGAAGTTCTTCTGCATACGTCTCCAATTGGTCTCTACAGTATACCATGTCCTTTAACCAACCTTCAGCTTTAGGGCGCCTTCTGCTGTCCCATGTAAACAGAACTCTCCTCTTCGCCAGCAGTAGGGCCACATGTATAAATGTACCCATCACACCTTTGAGCTGAGGAGCATGTCCCAACAAGCACACCGCCGGGGCATTCTGCAACACAATACCTTTCATTTTCGCAATCATGGATAATACCCCTTCCCAATAAGTGTGTACATGACCGCATTCCCATGCCAAATGCATAAAGCCAGCCAACTCAGTGCTACATCGCCTGCACCCTCCTGAGTCCCGTAGACCTATTCGCCGCAGCTTGTGAGGAGTGTGGTATGTTTGATGTATATACTTAAGATGTATAATTCTCAGGTTACTGTTAGGGGTCAGCCTCCCTGTTATGGAGCATATTTGTGTCCACTCCCTCTCCGTTATAGGGGTGCCTAATACATCGTTCCACCGTGTCAGACTGGCATCTATACTATGCGGCTCATTGTTTTTAACGGCCTTGTATAGTCTGGTGACCAGCTGTCTCTTTGTGGGGGCTGTTCTGATCAGTTGAAGCGCCGATGAGGTCACTGGTTCCGCAGGGAAGCTAGCGTAGTGAGCCTTAACCGCCCGCCGCAGTCTATAGCATGTGAATTGAAAGAGCAGTGTCGGGTTATTAATATATGATAGGTCTTCCCCAGTGACGCATGTGCCTTCCAGAAAGGGATCTCCCATGCTTGTGATACCTGCTTCACGAAGGGCCTGTACTGAACCTCTGTCTTTTGCTACCGTCACTGCAGCATGTCCCTCAATGGGCAGTGCAGGGGCATATAGGGGGAGCCTGTGCGTCTTTCGCCTAATCGCCTGCCAGGCCGACATGGTATTGTCAATCGTGTTGATCTCTGCTCTCGGCGTGCGTCTTCGGGAGTGTGTTATGATGCCTCTCAGTGGTGTCGGTTGAGCGTCCCCTTCCTCCACCGCAACATGCGGCGTAAAAGCATGTGGTTTGTACCAGTAGTATGTGTACTGAGCTTGACAACATAGGTAGTAGACATAAATGTCTGGTGCTTTGAACCCTCCCCTCTCGTAGGGTAGCGAAAAAGTGCATCAGATTATCCTCGGTTGTTTGGCGCCCCATACTAGCCGCAATAGCTGTGTTTGAACGGTTTTGAAGAAGTGTGCCGTTAGCGGGACTGGGACATTGCAGAAGAGGTATAATAATTTGGGCAATATCACCATCTTAATGATGGAAATTCTGTCCGCCAGCGACAGTGGTAAGCCCAGCCATCTGACTACTTGTGTAACTAGGGTTGCATAAGCCGCGCCGTAGTTTTCGGTGACCACCACTGTGGGATCTCTGTGTATCCACACTACTAAATACTTTACAGGATCAGCGGACCAAACTAGTGGGTACTCAACTATAGGAGGTGTTGTGATAGCAGTCAGCAGAATAATTACAGACTTGCTCCAGTTTATGTGGAGACCAGAGTGCAAACTGAATTTAACATTCTCGAAGGAGAGGAGATAAATGCTGGGCCGGTTCGTGGACGTATAGGACCATTTCGTCCGCGTAAAGTGAAATTCCCACCGGTCTGTTGTTATAATTAAGAGCTGCTGCCCTGTGTAACTGCCGGATTTTGCATGCCAGAGGTTCTAGCACGATGGCAAATAAGAGTGGGGATAGGGGGCATCCCTGCCGTGTACCTCTCTCTATGGCGAACGGCTCCGATGTGTCGCCTCCTACCCGAACCCTGGCAGATGGTTCCGTGTACAATATCCGTACCCAATGTATAAACATTTGTGGGAATCCCATTCAGGATAATATGTGCAACATATATCGCCACTCTATGGAGTCAAATGCCTTTGCGGCGTCTAATAGCACCGCAACGGCAGGTAAGTCTGGATTCAACACGTGTAGCATGGCAAATATGGTGTGTAAATTAAGAGATGTAGATCGGTCCGGAATAAACCCAGCTTGGTCCGGTAAGACCAGCAGTGGCATTAAAGGTTGCAGCTTCGTGGCCAATATCTTCGCTAGTATTTTGGCATCGAGATTAATGAGTGATAATGGACGATATGACTCGCAGCTTTCGGAAGGTTTGTCTTTTTTCAATAAAGTGATAATCATAGCATGTCGTAAAGAGGGAGGAAGCCGTCCTGTCTCATAAGCTTCTGCATACATTGCAAGAATGTGGGGAGCGAGAATGGCAGCGTGTGCCTTGTAAAATTCTGCGGTCAACCCGTCAGGGCCTGGCGCTTTTCTGTTCGGAAGTGATTTTATAGCGTCTATCACATCTTCTATATCGTCTGGTAGGCTAAGATATTTTCTGTGCACATCAGATAACCATGCGCATGCAATGTCCTCCAGGTACGTATTAAGATCCTGCTCGTCAGTCCCGCCGCTAGAGGTGTAGAGAATGGTATAGGAGAAAGGGTTAACCCAAAGGAATCACTGGGACCTGGGTATTTAGCGTTAAAGGGAAGGGGTCCCAGTAGGAGAGACGTATAAGTAAAGAGAATTTAAGACAAAGTAAAAGGAGATAAATGCATCTATAATGTTTTATTCACATTATAGGAAAAAATGGTTGACAAAAATCCAATATACAGTACAAATTCGTAATAGTGCCCCTAGGGGGAAAAAAAGGGGGGGGACGTGCAGTCGTGAGGGTGGTGTGAGGGGGGAATTGGTGACAATAAAAACACGTATTATTCAAACAATGTCATAGATTCAGTGTCAACTGGACAACATACAGATATTGAATCAGCTTGTAAGTTTTAGAAAACACATGCCCCTAAATCCGTATTATACACAATTGGGGTAGGAGGAGGCTGTGTGTGAGCTGGGAAGTCGACGTTTCGACCCAATGAACGCAGGACGGATTAAAATCCTTGCAAGAGGGTCTTCATCAGGACGGGAGGAAAGAGGCGGGGCGGGCAACCTAAATTAAGTGAATATTTAGGGTTTAGTACATTATTTAATGAGGTACTCAAAGAGTTACATGAGGATGTACACACATGGCCAGACTAACCTGTATTAATCAGTGTTGCTGGGTTAAATTCAATTGTTAGGGTCTATATAAACTGTTCATCCTAAGTGAGGAGATTTAAGAAATAAAACAGCCCATTAGTATTAGAAACAGGGCGTGCTCATGTTAAGAGCTGGTGAGGAGAAGATATCTGAGAACTTACTTGAAGGATTACAACACATATCCCACAAGGGTTGCGAGGAAAGAAACGATCCGGGTGCTGGATTGGGGACCACTCCAAAAATCTGCACGAAAGAGTACATATTTCACAATTGAAATGGGGCCGTTGTAAAAATCACTGAAGGTCAGGAATTAATATAAGCATAATGGCGTACATCGGTAATGCTTACCGATTGTGGGGAAGTCAATCTCTGGTCCCCGTGGAAAGGATTAATCGGATTCCGTGACCTAATACACACAAGTGAGCGCGTTAATTAAAGGGCTGTTGAAGGGCCGGGTTACTGTAGATCGGGAGATTGGGAGCTATGCGGAAAGAAGCTTACCGGTCTAACGCAGTTCAATCGGAGCGTAACCTCTGCCTCGGCTGTCTCGAGGAGAACGCCGGGCTTCCTGGTTTCTCCGTTGTCATGGTACCGGAGAGGTCACGTGACAACTGGCAGCGAGAGAAGACTAAAGAGTCTGTTCGCTTGCTGGCCCGGGGGGTGGGAGAGATATTAAATTGTTTAACTAAAGCCGGTAAAGTCTTCCAGTTATTAAGTGCGCCTATATGGTGGGCAAGGGCATTTGGAAAAATTTTTGGGAGAAATCTCACCGTGTCAAAGTAGTATCGTCCCAGAGAAAGGACCATGTAAAAAATTCCGCGTGGAACCATTATTGATATACAAATTTGTCAGAGCAGTGCTAAAATATTCATGGCAGTTTAAAAAGAAGCATGTTTCAGAAATCACAATATGATTGCGCGTGGTATGGGTGCGCTAGGCAATAGTCAGCATTGAACTGCGAACCTATCGCATGATGGTTAAGGCAGTATAGACAATGCAATAAATTGTCAGAGTGTGGAGTTAAATTACCAAACAGCTATTATGGTTCATATTATATTCATAATACAGATTGGACAATCAGAAGGGCAATGCACAGTTACCATCTGGGTAAATAGAACAATTTTAAACAAACCTTATTCATCATATAATCAAAATATGGTAGCGCGTGGGTGTTAATGGGCTAAGCTGTGGTTGGCATTGAATACTGCGAACCTATCACATGATGGTTAAGGCAGTTTAAACAGTATAGAGAATCATCAGAATGTGGAATTGAATTAACCAACAGTGGCTGGTATATAGAACAATTTTACATAAACCATATTCATCATGATGTAAAAGTCGTATATATTTTGCAGATATATATGCATATCACATAATAGAGAGACAGTTCAAATACCAAAACGACTGTGCCCTATCATAAGAACCCTAAACAGGATAGATTAGAGGTTCAGAGATTAGGGTAAGGTGGCAAGCTGGGAGAAAGAGCTATCATGTTCATTCAAACCACATTGGATGGAGTTGAAAAAGAACATCCATTTAAGTTCTCTGATGTTCAGTATATTTGAGATGTCACCACCCCTAGGGCCCAAGGAGGCTTTTTCAATTACAATCCATCTCAGGCTCTCAGGAGGGTGTGAGGCTGATCTGAAGTGGTCAACAAGGGGAGCCCCTAATACTTCACACCTTATTCTGCTCATATGTTGTAGGATGCGCTGTTTTATTTTCTGCTGAGTTTGACCGATGTAAATAAGGTCACAAGGACAAATAATGGCATATATCACTGTCGATGTGTTGCAGTTGGTTAGTGATTTCAGTTGAATCTTACTCTGGTTGTGATGGAATTCTTTGGTTTGCAGTGTACTGCTGCACGCCTTGCACTGCCCGCATCTGAAGTGACCTACTGTAGGTTGAAGGTTCCAAAGTGTTCTTATAGTAGGTTCCTCCTTGGTAGGAAGGAGTGAGCGGACAACATGGTCTCTGATACTTCTCGATTTCTTGAAGGCATGGAGAGGTTTTTCAGGATGTTCAATGTCATCAGCAACCAGTTGCCAATGGTTGTTGACAATTTTCTTAATCTGGTTACTCTTCGTGGAGAAGGTGGTGACGCATACAATGCGGTCCAGTGAACTGGTGGAGGGATCCTTTGCTTTCAGGAGTTCTTCGCGAGGGTAGAACCAGGCTCTCTTGCGGGCCTTTGTGATCAGTCTTTTGGGGTAGCCCCGTGATCTCAGGCGGTCCGTTAGGTCTTCTGATTGGTCAAAATAATGCTCCTTCGTGGAGCAGTTTCTGCGAATTCGCAGGAACTGCCCGAAGGGCAGGTTGTCTCTCAAAGCCCGGGGGTGGTGGCTGCTATATTGAAGTAAGGAGTTCCTTTCCGAAGGTTTCCTATAGAGGGTGGTTAGTAGTCGACCTTCATGGTGATAGATGGTGATATCAAGGAAGTCGATATTGTTGTGATCAGACTTGATAGTGAATTGTAGATGTGGGGACTGTTGGTTGAGCCAGTTATGGAATTCATTAAATGTGGTCACATTGCCGTTCCAAATTATGAGGATGTCATCTATGTATCGAATCCAACAAGAACAACATGGAGAACGAACAACACGGAACAAGACCTACCGTTGGTAAGGGACGCAGTTGCCAACAATCCTGTCGTCAATATCTCACAGTACACACTGAATGAGCATGAGGTACGGGCTTTGAGCAAAGGGCTATCCTATGTCCCTACCAGCAGACCCGACCCCTTTACAGTTCGCACAGAATTGTTTAAATTCTTCAGAAAACTGAGACTCAAATACTTCTTCAGAAATGCTGGCCCATACAGAAACCCTTCACACACCGGCTTAAGGATTCCATCCACCTTTGTGCCTCCATCGTGCACCATGACTAATAAAATCTTAGCATATGAGGCCGTTGTATGGAGAGATGTGAACTCTACTCTTCTCAACCAAACATATACCAAGTATAACACCAGTAAAATTGAAAAAACCGCCCTCCAGTCACTGGCAAACAATAGAGATGTTGTTATTAAACCCGCCGACAAAGGGGGAGCGATTGTAATTCAAGATGTCCAAAAATATGAGTCTGAAATTCAGAGACAATTACTGGATGGTATCAGTTACCAGAAACTGCGGTCTGACCCCTCACAGGCTATTGCACGCGAAATTCTGGAGATTACCCAACTAGGCTCAGACTTAGGTTTTCTTTCCAAAACTGAATTTGATTTCCTCAATCAACGACATCCTCGCCTGGCAACTATCTATACACTGCCTAAGATACATAAGGACATGACCAATCCTCCAGGTCGCCCGATTGTCTCAGGCTGCGGCTCCATACTAGAACCACTTGGACAATATATTGATTTCTTCTTAAAACCTCTGGCAGAATCGACCCAAACATACCTGCGGGATACCCTGCAAACCATCAACCTGGTTGAGAACCTACCATTCAGTCCATCAACACAACTGCTGGCAACCTGCGACGTGGTATCGCTTTATACCTGCATTCCGCAGGAAGAGGCATTAGCAGTCACAACTCGGTACTTAGACTCAAGACCGTCACCCAGGTGGGTCCCAACAGAATTTATTATAGCTCTTCTCCGCATTGCTATGACGAAGAATTTCTTCACTTTCAAGAATGAATTCTTCTTACAAACCAAAGGGGTGGCAATGGGAGCTCCCTTCGCCCCGGATGTAGCCATTCTGTATATGGCAGCCTTTGAGGACAACAATGTACTAAACACTAGGAACCCATTTCATCATCATCTAGATATATGGGTTCGATACATAGATGACATCCTCATAATTTGGAACGGCAATGTGACCACATTTAATGAATTCCATAACTGGCTCAACCAACAGTCCCCACATCTACAATTCACTATCAAGTCTGATCACAACAATATCGACTTCCTTGATATCACCATCTATCACCATGAAGGTCGACTACTAACCACCCTCTATAGGAAACCTTCGGAAAGGAACTCCTTACTTCAATATAGCAGCCACCACCCCCGGGCTTTGAGAGACAACCTGCCCTTCGGGCAGTTCCTGCGAATTCGCAGAAACTGCTCCACGAAGGAGCATTATTTTGACCAATCAGAAGACCTAACGGACCGCCTGAGATCACGGGGCTACCCCAAAAGACTGATCACAAAGGCCCGCAAGAGAGCCTGGTTCTACCCTCGCGAAGAACTCCTGAAAGCAAAGGATCCTTCCACCAGTTCACTGGACCGCATTGTATGCGTCACCACCTTCTCCACGAAGAGTAACCAGATTAAGAAAATTGTCAACAACCATTGGCAACTGGTTGCTGATGACATTGAACATCCCGAAAAACCTCTCCATGCCTTCAAGAAATCGAGAAGTATCAGAGACCATGTTGTCCGCTCACTCCTTCCTACCAAGGAGGAACCTACTATAAGAACACTTTGGAACCTTCAACCTACAGTAGGTCACTTCAGATGCGGGCAGTGCAAGGCGTGCAGCAGTACACTGCAAACCAAAGAATTCCATCACAACCAGAGTAAGATTCAACTGAAATCACTAACCAACTGCAACACATCGACAGTGATATATGCCATTATTTGTCCTTGTGACCTTATTTACATCGGTCAAACTCAGCAGAAAATAAAACAGCGCATCCTACAACATATGAGCAGAATAAGGTGTGAAGTATTAGGGGCTCCCCTTGTTGACCACTTCAGATCAGCCTCACACCCTCCTGAGAGCCTGAGATGGATTGTAATTGAAAAAGCCTCCTTGGGCCCTAGGGGTGGTGACATCTCAAATATACTGAACATCAGAGAACTTAAATGGATGTTCTTTTTCAACTCCATCCAATGTGGTTTGAATGAACATGATAGCTCTTTCTCCCAGCTTGCCACCTTACCCTAATCTCTGAACCTCTAATCTATCCTGTTTAGGGTTCTTATGATAGGGCACAGTCGTTTTGGTATTTGAACTGTCTCTCTATTATGTGATATGCATATATATCTGCAAAATATATACGACTTTTACATCATGATGAATATGGTTTATGTAAAATTGTTCTATATACCAGCCACTGTTGGTTAATTCAATTCCACATTCTGATGATTCTCTATACTGTTTAAACTGCCTTAACCATCATGTGATAGGTTCGCAGTATTCAATGCCAACCACAGCTTAGCCCATTAACACCCACGCGCTACCATATTTTGATTATATGATGAATAAGGTTTGTTTAAAATTGTTCTATTTACCCAGATGGTAACTGTGCATTGCCCTTCTGATTGTCCAATCTGTATTATGAATATAATATGAACCATAATAGCTGTTTGGTAATTTAACTCCACACTCTGACAATTTATTGCATTGTCTATACTGCCTTAACCATCATGCGATAGGTTCGCAGTTCAATGCTGACTATTGCCTAGCGCACCCATACCACGCGCAATCATATTGTGATTTCTGAAACATGCTTCTTTTTAAACTGCCATGAATATTTTAGCACTGCTCTGACAAATTTGTATATCAATAATGGTTCCACGCGGAATTTTTTACATGGTCCTTTCTCTGGGACGATACTACTTTGACACGGTGAGATTTCTCCAAAAAAATTTTCCAAATGCCCTTGCCCACCATATAGGCGCACTTAATAACTGGAAGACTTTACCGGCTTTAGTTAAACAATTTAATATCTCTCCCACCCCCCGGGCCAGCAAGCGAACAGACTCTTTAGTCTTCTCTCGCTGCCAGTTGTCACGTGACCTCTCCGGTACCATGACAACGGAGAAACCAGGAAGCCCGGCGTTCTCCTCGAGACAGCCGAGGCAGAGGTTACGCTCCGATTGAACTGCGTTAGACCGGTAAGCTTCTTTCCGCATAGCTCCCAATCTCCCGATCTACAGTAACCCGGCCCTTCAACAGCCCTTTAATTAACGCGCTCACTTGTGTGTATTAGGTCACGGAATCCGATTAATCCTTTCCACGGGGACCAGAGATTGACTTCCCCACAATCGGTAAGCATTACCGATGTACGCCATTATGCTTATATTAATTCCTGACCTTCAGTGATTTTTACAACGGCCCCATTTCAATTGTGAAATATGTACTCTTTCGTGCAGATTTTTGGAGTGGTCCCCAATCCAGCACCCGGATCGTTTCTTTCCTCGCAACCCTTGTGGGATATGTGTTGTAATCCTTCAAGTAAGTTCTCAGATATCTTCTCCTCACCAGCTCTTAACATGAGCACGCCCTGTTTCTAATACTAATGGGCTGTTTTATTTCTTAAATCTCCTCACTTAGGATGAACAGTTTATATAGACCCTAACAATTGAATTTAACCCAGCAACACTGATTAATACAGGTTAGTCTGGCCATGTGTGTACATCCTCATGTAACTCTTTGAGTACCTCATTAAATAATGTACTAAACCCTAAATATTCACTTAATTTAGGTTGCCCGCCCCGCCTCTTTCCTCCCGTCCTGATGAAGACCCTCTTGCAAGGATTTTAATCCGTCCTGCGTTCATTGGGTCGAAACGTCGACTTCCCAGCTCACACACAGCCTCCTCCTACCCCAATTGTGTATAATACGGATTTAGGGGCATGTGTTTTCTAAAACTTACAAGCTGATTCAATATCTGTATGTTGTCCAGTTGACACTGAATCTATGACATTGTTTGAATAATACGTGTTTTTATTGTCACCAATTCCCCCCTCACACCACCCTCACGACTGCACGTCCCCCCCCCTTTTTTCCCCCTAGGGGCACTATTACGAATTTGTACTATATATTGGATTTTTGTCAACCATTTTTTCCTATAATGTGAATAAAACATTATAGATGCATTTATCTCCTTTTACTTTGTCTTAAATTCTCTTTACTTATACGTCTCTCCTACTGGGACCCCTTCCCTTTAGAGGTGTAGAGAAGGCTATAAAATTTCCGAAACTGCTCCACTATTGCCTCGGGTGAGTAGTGTGCCTGTCCATAGCTGTCTACAATCCGATCTACTGGGAGTTGAGCAGCTCTGCATTGCAGCCTAATCGCTAGTGATCTGCTCGGGTGCCCACCTTCTCTATACCGCCTTGCAACCTGCCATTTTGATAGATATTTTACCTCAGATTCCGCTAGATCATTATATTCATCAATGTGCTAGTGTATGTTTGCTAATATCCCTTTAGAGGGTACACTATCATATTGGGCTTCAAGCTCGCTAAGTTTCTTTTCCAAACTACGCAATTTACCTTTTATGTCTTTTAGAATCCCCACTGACGTGCCAATACAGGTTCCTCTTATCGTGACCGTAAAGGCTTCCCATAAAATCTCTTGACTGTCCACCGTCCCCACGTTCAACTCAAAGTACTGCACAATGGCAGTCCTAATTGCGTCAGCGAATACTGGATCTAATAGTGCCTCTGCTCTGAATCTCCATGTGAATGGCTTACGCGGATTTTGAGGAATTCTTATCGTGAGAAGTACCGGATTGTGATCCGACAGCGTTCTGGGCAGATTACGTACATCTGTCACCAATGCATTTGCTCCCTCACTCAATAGCCAGTAGTCCAGCCTGGACCATCCGTTTGTTGCTGGCGTGATATGCGTGTCGGCTAGTGTCTCTGCATGTCTGTGTCGCCAAACATCTGCTAGCCCAAACTCTAGCATTCCGTCCTTTACACAGTTGGCCACTATGACCATCCTAGCCCCCTGAGGGTTCAACTTATCTATCTTAGTATCTAGATGCATGTTTAGATCTCCCCCCCAAAGGAGTGCTGTGTCAGGCCATGTGCGTAATTCTTGTACATGTTCAAGTATGCTGTCGCATCATCAACTACTGGCCCATAGAAACTTATGATTGTCACCATAACATGTCCTAATTTACCAAGTACCATCGCCCATCGGCCTTCCTCATCTGTGCGTGTGTCCAATGCTTGAAATGTCATCCCCTTCTTTATCAAGATGAGGACTCCCCGCGCGTATGAAGAATATGATGATGCGAGTCTGAAAGTCGCCCACTTCTTAGCCACCTTATCCTCTGACACTTTAGTCAGGTGAGTTTCCTGTAGTAGTGCTATTGTTACATTGTGCCGGTCCAACTGCGCTAGTACCGGTCTTATTTTCTGTGGCGTATTTAGCCCCCGTACATTCCACGTAATAGCATTATACATGGCCCCTGCCATGGTGGATGCAGGTGTGTGTTGTCGTGTGTCTTGCTCTGATCCGCATGTAAACGCACCCAACTGCTATATGATTGTGCTGTGTAGTGTGTTGAATCAAGTACCTCCAGACTGTAACAAACCCAAACAACCCTCCCTCCCACCTCCCACTTTAGCGCACCCCAATCGCCAAAGACACGTCCCTCATTCAACTCCCGGTGTAACAACAACTCAAGTAACCAAGATTCCCATCGGGGATTACCCATCGGGGGTCGTGGCGGCTGCACCCGCTCCCAGAGGGAAGGGTAGCCATCGAAACAGTGTAATTTCTCCCAATCTCACCGCTCCCGGCAGATACATACCCTCATGCTACACATCCTGCCACTCCACTTCTCACATCATCATGTCTACAATTTCAGCACGTTACCCCTCCTTCCAGTTGCGACACATGTAGTACACCTCTTATCCCACCACGTGTCAGTCCCATGACCCTCTTACTACTCAATCATCAACGTCCGACGCAGGGGATGCCTCAGATTGCTGCTTCTGGCGTCGCAGCTGTCATGCATACTCCATAGCCTGCTTAGGATTCGTGAAGATTTTACCATTTTCCATTGTCCCAACGCGCAGACGTGCAGCATACAACATGGCGTAGGATATCTGTTCCTTTAGAAGTAGTTTCTTAGCGTTTTGGAATTCTTTGCGGGCTGCTTGGACGTTGGCCGTGAAGTCCGGGTAGAACGATAGTGTGTTTCCCTGGTACGTAACCGAGCACTTTTGCCTCTTGATGCGCAAAACTGTGTCCCTATCTCGGAAGTTGAGCAATCGGGCTACTATAGGTCTCGGAGGTGTCCCTGGAGGAGGCCGCGCTGCCAGAGATCTGTGCGCCCGTTCAACAGCGAACAAAGGGGATAATTCGTCCTTGCCACATATTTCCTGTAGTAGTGCCTCGACGTAATCTTCCGGCCTCCCAACGTTTGTGGATTCCGGCAGCCCCAGTATGCGAATATTATTGCGGCAGGACCGCGCTTCAATGTCCTCGTTCTTGGCTTGTATGACCGCTAATAGTTTGGTGATATCATTCGTCTTATCAGCCACTTGTTGCTTGCCCATCTTCCGCATCCGTTATACGCTGTTCAGCCTCATTCAAGCGAGCTGTATGCTTGTCTAGTTTCGACGAAAACTGATCCATCCTGCTATTCAAAGCTTCTATCTTCCCATCTATAGCCTGTAGGCTGGCCTGTATGGCAGCTAGGGATTTTTCGAGGGTTGTAATGGGTGCACCAGTCGTTTCCAGTTCAGATTCAGTCGTCGGGGCTTGCCCCAGTCTTCCCCCTTTCCGCAGTTCAAACGTCAGGCGGGGTTGGTTCTTTTCCGGCTTCCCCATGTTGAATGCACGACCAATGCGCCGCCAGATACACGTGCCTGCACGATGTCTCTCTGTGAACCGAATGCCTGGTGCCTGCCCCACACTGGCCGCTCACTTGTCACGCAAATCCCTCCCGAGCTTCAATCGCACTAGTAGTGCTGCAGGTCTTATCTACGGTTAGGCTGTGCGTTCAGTGATGTATCCACCACGGGCCCAGCAGAGAAATGGCACCAGTGTCAGTAATCCAGCAGTGTGATGGGCCACAAGCGGATCATCCACCAAGTGTCATCTGTCCTTATATTCCTCGTGGACTCAGGTGCAGCTCCGTCCCTTGAATGATCCCACTTCGTTGCACCCACCCGCTCAGCTTATGGTGCCTTCCGCCTCCCACAGGGGCAGACTCCAGGCAATGGCCCTCCGCAATGGGGATGGATCCCTCCAGTGTTATCACGCAGCTAGCGTTGCACCTCTGCCCCCCTGGTTCGTGTAGGATTGGTATGCCTCCTTGCAGTGCGGGGGGAGGGGGGGGATGAGATACTTTCCGGTGCTGTGTGTGTGCTGGTCTCGCCCTTTGCAGGCAATAAGGGACGGTTACACTGGACACAGTAAGCAGCAGGACCGGTCTTGCTGTTCCCGCTCTCTGCGTGCGCCTGGTGCTGCCGCTCCGCTGGGCCGTAGTTCCCAAATGCCGAATGCCATTCCCGCCGCGGCTGCAGCTTCCGCGCTGGGCAGTATCCCCGCGCCTGCACCTAGTCTCGCCACAAGAGGGGGGGGGGGGGGGGGGGGAGGACCGGCTCACTGTGCAATCAGTGGCAGTCTGTCCCTGTAGTGTGGTTGTTCCGTCTAGGCTAGATGAATCCTGACAGCCATATAGTTGTGGACCACCGGACATTATGCTGGGTGGATGGACAGTCAATGAAGCCACACTGATCTACATGGACTAAGGATACGATATGTAGTAGGAGTAGGCTGGAAAGCATCTTTGCCAGTACACCTACTGGGTGGTTTGTGTGGTTTAAGGTGGACTTGAGCAAGTTTGGCCATTCTGGACCGCGGCTGTTGCGTATTCTACAAATTTTTGGTGAAACCTCCGGCCTCTAAGTCAACGCTGTGGGTACTCGGGGAGCGGGGGTGGATTTGGGGCGTGGCCCTCGGGCCTCCAGATAGCATTGGGCGGGGTGCAATATTTGGGGGTATACCTGTCAGAGGAGGCTGCGGTTTCTCGGGAGCGCAACCTTACCCCTGTGTGGGATCAAACGCGTGAGGATATGAAGGTGTGGTCCCGTATGCCGTTGACTATATATGGCAGATCGTCCATCTTTAAAATGGTAGCGCTCCCCCGCATCGTGTATCAGCTACAAAACTATCCATACCAGATTCCGCTGCGCTGGTTCCAGCAAGTCAACTCGGCGCTGAGTGGGTTTTGGGGGGGGGGGGGGGGGGGGGGGGGGGGGGGGGGGGGGGGGATTGCGCGCGTGGCATTGAGGACCTGCTTCCGCTCTACATATACCAGGGGATTGGCCATGTCTGACGTGCTCTCTTATTATCAGGCTGCACAACTGCTGGTCTTGAATGACTGGTGGTACGGAGACAGGGGTGACCCTGCATATGCGGTTGAACGATTCCTTATGGGCTCAGCATCAGTCCATACACTGCTGTACTCTGCGGCGCTTCGGCGATGCCTTCCCTCGGCCACGCAAGTGGTGTTTTATGTCTGGAAGCAAGCGCTGCATAGAATGGGATGGTGGAACATGCTTACCCAGGAAACCCCTCTTTGGCACAATGGTCGACTGCCCCACCTGGCCGCGCTCTAGGGCTTCCGGGGATGGGACGCGATAGGTATTTCCTCGCTGGGGGATGTGCTGACAGGATGTTCCCTGAAGTCGTTTCAGAACTTGCAAGACGAGTTTAAGATGCCCCCGCTCCCAGTTTTTTTAAATATCTTCAATTTCGCCATGCTCTAACGCCTTACCTGACTGTACTAGAGCAGCTTCCCGAATTCAGTCCACTAGAGGCCAAACTGTTCATGGGATGAGTTGCCAGACAAGAAAATCTCACGTATCTATCAGACACTGGTCCACCATTGCTCTTCCGACTTACTTAAACTTAGGACTGCATGGGAGGAGGATGTTGGGGAATTAGAAGAGGAGGACTGGAATGAAGCTCTGGCAGGTCCGTGGGCTGCTGCAATTTCCACTCGCCTGCACCTGATCCAATTTAAGTATCTACATCGCACATACTTCACACTGCAGCACCTATGGCGGGCAGGTATGATGGGCTCCCCGGAGTGTCTTAGGTGCGGCTTGGAGGTGAGCACGCTCCTGCATACTACCTGGGGTTGTTCAGCACTGCAGAGGTTCTGGTGGTGGAAGGGGGGGGGGGGGGGGGGGGGATTCAGTTCCTATAGGAAATATTGGCCTGGGTGCTTCCTCGGGACCCCAAACTAGCGTTGTTGCATGTTATGGAGGGCATTGGGGGTAACAGGTATAAGCGCCATTTGGGCCTTACGTTAGCCAAACAAGACATTGCCAAAGCCTGGAAGGCGCCCCAAGCCCCGCCTCTGGCCGCCTGGAGAAATGGCATGGACTTCTGCATGGGCCTGGAGCAACCTATATTTCTGGCCAGGGGATGCCCTGGCAAGCAATATAACATTTGGAAGAGGTGGGCCGACTACCGAGGGCTGGACTTGGACCCTCCGCCTGACAGAGCTGCCCTCCCGTCGTCTTGACACCCGGACATTTGGTAATATAGTGAAGTGTCTTGTTTCGACTCAGTATGTCTTCTGTACAAATGTGTCTTCTTTCTTTAAGCAGCAGCGCAGTTGGGGGGGGGAGGGGTGGGGTTGCTGTTTCCTGTAAAAGTCTGCTTATGATATTCTTGATATACTAATGGTTGCAGCAGTCTCCGGTATTCGGAGCTATGCATCATATATGCGTTCAGACAAATAAAATCTGTTTTCAAAAAAAAAATATATACCTGCTCAAGAGAAAAGATGTTGATGGTTCAGCATCTTCAACCAAACATTTGCAAAAAGAATGTACACAGGAGGAAGTAGAGGTATGATTTATCATGAGAACATATAAAAATGATTTCCATCATATAAAATTAGCAGAGAAAACTTCATCTGAGATTATATTCATTAGGCAAAGTAGCATTCAACAGCGTTTGATGCTCTAACCCAATATAAGACACATTTCAAACATTTACCTCTGTCTTCAGAGGGGACGTTTTCTCCTTCTTAATCTTCTCTTCTGTTGGCAGAACTGACTTTTCTTTAGATGCTGGAATAGGAGTATGTGCTTCTCTTTTCAGCCCTTCGTCCTTTTGTTTCATATTAGCCAGCTTTGTGCTGGCTTTTGAGGTGGATGTTACATTCCCTGTTTTAGCAGCAGAGAGTTCTGAATGTCGACCTGGCACTTTCCCACTCTCAGATTTAACTTGTTCATCTCTATAATTATTTGCTGTCTCTTCAGAAGTGCTTAATGTTTTTGCTGTAATAAAATATTAATAGTTATAATATGATTGTTCTAAAGAACTATAGGAGATCAATCAATCAATCAATCAATGACACTTGTAGAGCGCGCTACATACCCGTAGGGTCTCAAGGCGCTGTGCAACTCATGGCGCTGTGCAACTCATTTTACTACCATCTATAGACAATGGGGAGTGATTAAAGATAAAGTAGGCTTCAAATTCTGTGAATTTTTCTAGCAATCTTGATACTTGTTCAACACAAGTAGTGATATAAAATCAATTTTGAAACAAAGTATATATATATATATATATATATATATATATATATATCCTCACTCTTCGTTCGAAGCTGCTGCCGCTGCATCAGTCAATCCTGCTCAGACTGCTTTTCAAAAACGAACAAGTCAGACCCAAAATCTGGTGCAATCTGCGTTTTATTCCAGTTTATAGAATAACACCCAGAAAGCCTGCATGACGCGTTTCGCCTCTAGCCAGAGGCTTGATCACATGATACATACACACACACACATATATATATATATATATATATATATATATATATATACACATGCACGCGCGCGCGCACACACACACAAGATACTTTGCTATTCAATAAGAAATAAAATGGTGTTCTATCTTTACGTACAAGTCCCAAAAAAGAAAAAAACTTTATCAATACTCCATGTCTTCAACATTGCGGAGTAAAATACTGTTGCAAAGTCATCCTGTGCCCTGGGCACCCCTCAACTTATTGCAGACTGGAACTGGTGGTAACTGACTCTGACTGACCCAGGGCTCTGTTTAACCAGGGCCAGGGCCAGTGCCAAGCTGAAAGGAACACATTAGAATA
This sequence comes from Lissotriton vulgaris, assembly GCF_964263255.1. Lineage (NCBI taxonomy): Eukaryota > Metazoa > Chordata > Amphibia > Caudata > Salamandridae > Lissotriton > Lissotriton vulgaris. Next base: position 11,635,664 of record NC_141690.1, on the reverse strand, counting down.
CAGTTAAGACATTCAACATACACTAAGGTACACTATGGTATGGTGGGGTACCCCTGTAATTTGAATGACCTACCCCATAAGCCCCTAAAATATAATAGGGCAGGGGATTGAAACTATCTAGAAGTCTCCAGTATCCTGGGGCGTGGCAGTTTAGAGGCCAGCAGGTTTTCTGCACTAGCGTGCACTGCTGAAGCCTGATGTCAGTTTGAAAGCAGCACTGGTTTCCAGGACTGCTTTTAAACAGTAAATAGTGCCAAACACGACTTTGATGGTAAGAGCAATAAAAAATGGAAGCTCGGCTACTTGACACTTACTGAAGCAAGAAGTGCCCTGCTGAGAAGTTTTGCTGTGCAAAGATGTCTAAGGCCTGACATCTGAAGACTGCACCAAGTGAAACTGCAGCCCTGTGGATTACCTTGTTGCAAAAGGACTCTGTGGACTCCCTGCAAGCTACAGGTTAACAGAGCTCACCTGGACAGCCCCACAACGAATTCCCAGCCTAGAGTACCAGTGGATTTGTCAGGGTTTTGTTCAAGTGGATTGCGGAATTGAAGTTTCACACTTTCAAGGACCCTCTTGGAGATTCCAGAAACTTGGACTGTGTGTTGGATACTTTGGGACCCGCAAGCAGAACTTCAGGAAGGAGTTCTAACTGGACCCAGCCTGCTGGAGAAGGCTGCACAAGAGTGGTGAGAAATTCTCCAGAACCATTTTTAAAGGTGTGTACCTGTCAGAGTAAACAAAATGACTGAAAGGGGCACTGTTGGTTCCTAAGCATTAGAACGTGACTAATCTTAAAAATTCTTATCTCTGGTTCCCTACAGTGGATTTGTTTTGTTGTCATTTAAAAGATAAAAATATTACCAATGTTTATAAATTGGTGTTAGATTTTTACTTTGTGTTGTGTCTTTAGTATTTACTGAACTGGTGGTTTTAAATGCGTTACATACCTGTCATTGAAGGTAAGCCTGTCTGCTCGCAGCCGCTTACCAAGTGTTGAGCATAGGAATAATTTTCTAAGACCTATGTTGGGTCCTATCATGTGTTAGCTGCTTTATTGCCAGTGGCAGACCTACATTTTCCCCTACCAATAACCCACTTTCCAACAAATATGTTGTAAAATAATTAATGGCAGCCAGCAAGAAACAGTTACTTGCTTGTAAGCCTGGGTCTCAAACATAACAATCTTGCCTGAACGCAAGAACGTTGAATATCTCAATCTCCGCCCAGGAGCAATGAGATCCCGGATCTGAACTGCATGGCTCCTGAATTCATAAGGTGGCAATTTGAACCATCCACTTTATTGTATGAACTTTCATGAAGAAGCACTCTGTAAAGTCATTGTATGCTATATAAGGAGAATCTGCTTGTTTTGAGAAGTCTATTGACCCCATCTCATGTTAAAAAGACATGGCATATTATTACCATTTACAGCTGGCAAAATCTGGACTATATCTTTCTTTCATAAAGGTCCATTTAGCAGCTAGAACAGTCTCTAAAAAGATACGCCCGCAAATGTAATTCTTTATGATATCGGTCATCCAATATTTGCTAAATGACCTTACATTTATCCACTAGCAAGGTGCTTGTTACCTCATTGGGAACTAAATAATGCGTAAATTAGATGGATTGCTCATTTGTTTCACCTCATGCAAGAGTCCACTCTGCAACACATATTTGGGAAGAAGCATATGTAGTTGCAATCACTTCCCCTCACAGGGTATGTGAAATTAAAGCATTACATTTTATTTCTTATTTTGCACAGTGGTACTTGGAATTCAGCCCTCTTTTTTTCAAAAAGCAGTTTCGGACTACCACATTATCTAATCTATATCTTCACCAGCACTTTTTCATAACGTATCAAGCAGAGAAGTCACTGCACATTAGATGTGAAAAAGGCATGAGATATAATCTACAGAAATCTAAGAACCCTGGGTTCTCAAATCAACGTTTCAATAATTATGGTCCTACAAAAGGATCTATTACTTTATGACGAGACGGATAGACTAATGTATATTGTTTTGCTCTCTATAAACAATCTATATCCATATAGAGATTATTATGTGTATTATCATGCTTTCATGAGGAAAAAGGTGACTGGAAGATTAATCGAAATCTCATTCAACAAAGGGGAATGGCAGCCATTGAAGCCTTACTTAGAAACAAACCAATAGCAATATTACGCAAAGCAGCAAAAAGGAGGTCAATGCAAACATTTACAAAGCACTACTGTATAGATTCAGGCTCCAGGAAGGAGGCAAAAGGTAGCGTTTGCATCCTTCCATAATCTATTTAAGCTACTAGTCTCAAATTACACTTTGCCTTAGCAGATATTTTTCTTAGAAGCCTGTATTTAAGGAAAAGCTTACTATTCTATCCAGTGTACCATAATACCAGAAAGGCCCTACGATGGTGAAGAAACCCTGAATTGTTTGTAATCCTGTGTCACAATCATCAGAATTGTTGCTGAACTAATTTAACAGAAACCTCCTTGGGTATTAGGAGATCGAACAGATAAACACGTCGCTCATTCTTGAGAACGTCAAGATGCAACGAAATACAACTGCCTAAGGCTGCACTTGTGGTATATTTTAATCAGTACACTGCCTTAAAGGCATAGTATAATTTCTCTATCTGTTCACCCTGAAGGCAAAGTATGCCTATCCAGCAATTTATCTTTTATAAGATAAAGAAAATGCCTAATAATTTGAATAGGCAACGTTAGTTAGAAACAAGTTACTTATCTGTAATTACAGTCCTACAGCACTGGCAACTTTCTTAGAGTCACATGTCTGAATCATTCATCATCATCGGGTTGGAAATCCCATGGCAACCTAGTACAGATACAGTTTATTTAGAAAAAAATATGAAAACAATGTGCTTTAGTAACCAGGTAACCTCATTATAAAATACTCACATTTCAGCCAATGAGGTGAGTGTGCACTGACCTCCACTTCTCCTTGAGGCTTCCAAAATTCATATTTTTATAGCTCTATTGCTAAAGGATGCTTTGATTCCAAGCACAAAGAGATTTCAAAGGAGCCACAACATCAAGAGCATCAGTATACCACAAGTTGAAGGCACTGACTGCATAAGTAATAGATCCGCTTGCAGGACGAGACAAGGACAAAATTGCTTTGGATAAATTATCCAAGTTAATTTTGTTCCAGGAGCAAGTGGATCGAGAAATCCCCGATCTATTTTTGAAATTAGGTGGAATAACCACTGGGGATAGTGAAAGGGACTGCAAAGTGATGGGATGAGGATGTATAACTTTTCCCTTTCTGCCTATAATTTCTCTGAAAACTGATCAAAAGCACTGATACCGGCCAGACTGGACAATGCCAATTCTCTCTCCTTGAGCTTAACTGATTACTTAGTCATTCATCTTCAGATCATTGAAAAATCAGATGCTTGGCTAATTAAGATTTTTCCACTTCACTCCATTTCACCATCTCTTCATAACTTTAACTGGCCTCCCGTCAAGAAGCGCATAATCTTTAAGCTCTTTGCTTCACCTATAAAGTCAACCATCAACTTGCTCCTAGCTACATCTGTTGTAAATCCAGGCAAGGTCTGCATTTACTTACAGAGTCTCTCGTTACACATCACTAGAACACTTTATGTGAAGGCATTTCGCCTCATTTGACTAATGACCTCTGTTTCCAGACATAAATGTGGTCACCCCAACCTTCTAGCGACATGTCTGTGTTCATAACCCAATAGGCCGTGTATGGCTGTAAGTGCAGATCTCATTCCAAGATCTTGTCCTCTACCACTCTAAAGGATTCTTACTGTTACCTGAATATGGTCATCGAAGGATCTGTACACTCACAGCCCCTTAGAATCCAGTTCCTCCTACAGAGGACATGTCTACAACCAGCAAAATTGCATCAGGTGGCTACATAAGGAGATCATCCCCAGTAGAGATTTGTAAAATCAGGTGGAATTAGTTTTCTTTTTGCACCTGCCGTTGAGGGGTTGTAATTTAAATTCTGTCCTGTGAAGGAAACAGCTTGCATGTTTTTGTATTCATGATAGTGTCCACAACTTGGTCAGCTGCAGATGAGATATGGTTGAAATGAGAAAGAGGTCTAACTTGTTGAACAATTTCATATAAGCCCTTGTTGAACTCTCTGCTTTTGACAACTTTTTTCGCTTGACTAACCAATCATCTAGATAGGGGAAGTTGGTGCACTTGGCAATGGAAATAAGGTGCTACTGGTGCCATGCATTTTGCAAATATCTTTGGGCAAACTTTAGCCCAAAAGGCAGAACCTTGAATTAGTAATCACACTGGTCTATCTTGAATCTTAGATCCAACAGGAAGGTTTAGAGAGGCCATGCACTCTCCCACTTGATGTAATTGCAGTAATTCTTCTGGAGTTGGCATCCTGAATGAATGCTTTTTCAGATATTTCCTAAAATGACAAAGGATCTGGAAGGGGCTCCATTATACCTGATCTTTCCTGATTGGGAAAAACCTTGAGTAGAACCCCCTGAGTCACTTGCACTTGAGGACGGATACCAAGACCCCCTTTAGAAGCATGGACCTTACGTTTGCTTGCAGGATTTGTAAATGCTGGTGAGGTTAGTGGTGTTCAGCAGTAATACTTGCAGAGGCCTTTGGGTGAACTCTAGCACAAGTCTGTATTTCACTAGGTCCAAATCCCTGGTTGGATTAAATGGCCCTTCATTGAGAGTAACAAACAGAGATCCTGTCTGCCATGGGGTATGGAAGGAAAGGTGCTGATCAAGTAATGGGATTTGGAAACAAGGAAGCCAAGCCGGCAAAGAGCACCATCAACAAGAAAAATCTTATTTGCTCTGACTGGCAGACTTCTTCCTAGGTTTCTGCTTACAGCATAAAAAGGGTTGCTTGTGGTGGATAATATGGCTGCCGATAGCATAGCAACTGTGTAGCGTGCTGTTGCTAAAAGAGGAGATACGGGCGGTACCTGCCTTTAAAGAATGATAGTCCTCTGCCCCATGCAAGACAATTGATATTGCAAACACTTCTAATTGAGAAGGCTGTTTCAGTGTCTGATTTCGTTGACTGTAGCTCCTATTTAATGTGAACACGGAATAAGTAGCTGCTATCAAATGACATGGCTAGGACACAATGCTGCATTTCTGACTTAAAAGACATTGATCAGATTAATCTTTGCCATCTAATCACTACTGCCCCACCATCTGCCTAAACCAAGTAGTAGCAACATCATATCTCAGCTATCACTACCGCCTAAGTATATGTATCACTGTACCTTCTTCCGTCCTTCCATCCAGAAAAAGGTCCAGGTATCGGGCCATGTCTGCCCAAATTTGATGGTCATATTATCCAACTATAGCTAGTGTATTAGCCATTTAAACTATGAAAACGTGTTTACCAAAATTACCCATCTTCTTTTCTTCTGTGTCTGCAGTGCTTAAACACAGGGAAGGATTTCTTTTACACCTCTGTGCAGCATGCATTACAGAACTGAATCAGGTTTGGAAAGTCTCATCAGACACACAAGTGACATCCCAGCCTTGTGAATTTCTTATTGATTCTGGGAACGGTGTCTGAAATAGAACCTAATGACAGCATGTTTACCCTTTAGGTCCAGATATGGTTCATAATGGGAATCTATTTGAGTGATTTCTGTGGAGCCTCTTTAAAATTGTACAAAAAGTAATCTGTTTTTACAACTGAAACTGGTAGGTCAAACTGTTTAGATGCCCTCTCCATGAGAATGGAACCTGATGATATCATTAGCAGGTGCATCAGCCTGTGGCAGGTGTTGTAGCACCTGTGTTACTTACTTTTACATGCGTCTACTGCCCCTCCTGGAGTATAGGTCATCAACCAGGACTCTATGGCTATCTCTGTCCTAGGCTTTTCTTTCAATTTGACTCCAGGTGTAACCCATCTCCTTGCAGTCAGCCTTGAGGCCTCAGTGCAACGTGTTCCTTTGCCTTCCTCTTTCCTTTTCCCTTAAGGGTTCCAGGTCAGGGCTTGCTTGGTGTTGTGTGCAGCAGGCTTGCGTAGGATGTGATCTATCCAGCGCCAGCATCTTTTCATGACTTCTTCATGAGTAGGGAGTTGGAAAGTTTGCTGCAATAGGTCACTGTTGCTGTTTGGCCAGTAGATTTTCCTCAGACAGGTGTTGATGTAGGTCAGGATTTTGTTGGAGGTAGTCACGGTTATCGTCCAAGTTTCCGCTCCATACAGAAGGACCAATTGTACTTTGGCGCTAAAAAGCCTGATCTTGGTTTGCAGTATTAGGTCTTTTGAGCACCAGATCTTCTTTAGCTGAATGAAGGCAGTCCTTGCTTTGCCGATTCTTGCCTTGATGATGGCTTCTAAGACACTGCCCAGGTAGGTGAAGGCCTCAACCTCTTCTAGTGCATCACCTTCAAGAGTAACTGCAATTGTGCTGGCTGTGTTAGCCATCAGGCTCTTGGTTATTCCCCTGAGGATGTGGAGGTCAAGTTGTCCTGACATGGTATATCACCACTTCAAGATGGACATGCACCTCCCCAGAGATATCTTGAGGCCCAAAGACTGGCTGGTCGGCGTTGAACTGAAGGACACTCAACTCACCATTCCTAGATTTCTATCCCACCACAGATTTCTACAGTTCATTTGGAGACACTTCCATTCATTCTATAGTATGCCTCTCATAGTTTTAATGTACGCCTCTTTCCTGACCAAACTCGTCCCAACGACAAATTGCTCGGACCAACGCATGACAAAGGCCACACTTTGGATCAGGTTTTTTCAACATCCCCCATAGAGGTGACGGCACTCCTGCCGGTCCTGTGGACAGACCATCGGTTGGTCAACTTTCACATACTGGGCAATAAGAAACCCTTGAGCAGTGCCCCTAGACAGCAAGGACCTGCGTCAAGGGCATACCATCGGGTGACTCCAGAAATGTTGTCACAGGCACTGTGTGAACATCCTTGCCCTCTTACGGGGGTTTTGGATAGGGATCTGGAGTCCTTACAGGCCTGGTTTGTGGATAGGTTGAATGATCTGACCCCTTTGAGGGCTCCCCGTTTAGTGTCTAAGCGGGTTTCTGCTCCTTGGTTTACTGGAGCATTGCTTGCCTCTCGCAGGCAGTGCAAGGTGGCGGAAAGGGCCTGGCGAGCTCAGTATGATCCAGCTGCCAGACTTGAATATAGAACCGTGGTCAAAGCCTATCACCGAAGCATTCTCCTTGAGAAGATGAGCTACTTTGCGAGGAGGATTGAGGATGCCTGCAAGAAGATCTTCTCGATCGTCAGGGAATTTATTGCCCCACGGTCAAATGTGACCCAGACTGCCCCCTCCGAGACGTGGGCATCGGATCTCGCATGCTTTTTCACCACAAAGATTAAGCTCATTCAGGACTCCTTTCCACCGCGGCCGGCCGTTGCCTCCCCTTGTCTTGAGATTGGTCTTGTGCCTTCGGTTTCCCTAGGGCCAGTCTTGTCAGACTTTCCGCCTATTTCAACTGTATCATCTCTGACACTGTTGGCCAATCTTAAATCTGGATCGCCGCTTGACCCCATGCCCGGCCAAATTTTTGGCGAGGATGGCGGGAGTGGTCAATCCGCTGGTCAACCCCCTCCTGAATCTTTCTTTGAGCCAGCGTGTGGTCCCTTCGGCTTGGAAACAGGCTATGGTCATTCCCCTTATCAAGAAGCCTGGTCTGGACCCAGAGGTTTTGGCCAATTATAGACCTATCTCTCTCCTCCCTGCATTGGCTAAGACCCTGGAGAAGCACGTGCATAATGTGCTTTCTAATTTTCTGGAATCACACGACCTGCTTCATTCCACTCAATCGGGTGTTCGTCCTAATCTCAGCACTGAGACGGCGCTACTAGAGGTGTCTGAGGCCATCAAGGAGACGCTGGACGTGGGTGGCAGAGCCATGCTGATCATGCTCGATTTGTCGGCGGCCTTCGACACCGTCCCCTATGAGGATCTGCTTGTCAGACTTCATGAGATTGGTCTCAGGGGGACGGTGCTCAGATGGTTTACATTTTTTCTGGCCGGCCGCCGACAAACGGTCTGGGCCTCCTCGTGCTCTGCTGAGATGCCGCCATTGGGAGTCGGAGTCCCGCAGGGCTCAGTATTGAGCCCGACTCTTTTTAACATCTTCATGACCCCTCTGGCGGCTCTGGCTGAGTCCTTCGGGGCCCAGATCGTATCCTACGCGGATGACACCCAGCTGCTCTTTACCTATCGGAAAGGAGAGGATTTTGATGGAGAGAGTATCCGTGAGTGCCTCGGGCTGTTTTCAACTGGCTCCAACTGAACAGCCTCAAGTGCAACTCAGATAAATCGGAGGTGCTCTTCTTCGGTTGTCAATCCGATCCGGACTGGCAGGTATGGTGGCCTGCTGACATGTCTCCTCCGGGGCGATCGTCTCAGTTAGCTAAGAACTTGGGGATTAAAATCGACAATGGACTGACTTTAAGATCCTAGATCCTCGCCCTCACTGGCACCTGCTTTGGCCTGCTCCGTATGCTTCGGAAGTTTTTTCCTCTGCTTTCTGAGGACCACAGGAGGACTACGGTACAGGCCTTGATTGGTTCAAGACTGGACTATTCCAACGTCTTATATCTTGGCCTGCCGGAATATCTCCTGCAACGGATGCAGGTGGTCCAGAACGCGGCAGCACGTGCCATTTTTGGCCTGCATAGGTGTGTCAGAGCTTCTGGCTTGTTGCAGTCGCTTACTGGCTGCCTATCCGACAGCGGATAGTTTTCAAAGCCTTAACTCTTGCACACAAGGCCTTCTATGCCACAGGGGCTAAATATCTTGAGAAGAGGCTTGTCTCTTATCGTCCTTCCCGATCTCTGAGGTCAGAGTCGCTGTTCCTTGCCATCGTCCCGCGTGTGAGGAAGGCTCGTATGGGAGGTCGTTCCTTTATGCTCCGGGCTCCACAGCTTTGGAATTCCCTACCCCTTGCACTACGTAGCACCCCAAATTTAATTGCTTTCAGGAAGGGCCTGAAAACTTGGATTTTTGCGTCCTAGATTTCTGTATTTTGCTGACCCTGTTTTCCTTTAATCTGTGTGTTGTGTTTGTCTTTTTCAGGCTGTCAATAAAGCGCCGGGACACTCTTGAGTAGCCGAGCGCTATAAAAGACACAAAATAACATAACATAACCCAGCAGATTTGCTTTCGTCGTCCATACAGGAGGTTTTCCAGGCCCACTTCGCTACAGAGGCCTGCAGGGAATGAAAGCCCACTACCTTAAGAAAGGACGCACATAATCGGAAATGTTTCACTACCAAAGAGGAAATCAGTTGGTGGTTGTCACACAGAAGAGCGTTTTTGGATCTGATCCGGATCTGATCATCAAGTCCGACACCAGCAAATTTCCAGATGTGGAAAGTTATCCTAGGAGAAAAGTGGCCACTACAAGAACAGCAACTGCCTTGGAACAACTGCCTGGCATGGTCATTTTCAGTTTATGCGGGAACAAGGAAAGAGTCCGAAGCTGCATCCTGCTGAAAATAGACAACATCTCGGTGTTACGGATCATCAACCACCTCATTGGCACAAGAACTAAGGCCTGAGCGTATCTGGTCAAAACCTTATGCGTGGACAATCAGATGTCAGTGACGACGGGATATATCCTTGGTGCATCCAACAATTTGGTGGATTGGCTGTTAGCCTGAAACCGGTCCCAGAATGCCTGTTTCCGGTCCAGGGAAGACATGGCTTGGCAGTTCGGGCTAGACTGTTCCCATGAGGCATAGGGTCAAGACTGATTTGCATATAGATGTGTCTGAACTGGGGTGGCGAAGGGAGCTAAATAACGATGATGGATTCAACCAAGATCTGTGACTGGGGTGAGTGTCTGAAAAGTTTCAGCGCTCCATCCATCATCTCCTTGTGTTTGGATTGGCAAGCAAGACAAACCAGGCAACAAACCTGTGGAAAGTTGGATCCAAGAGTTTTTAAAGAGATTTTGAATAGTTGAGGCACCCATTTCTTTGGTAGACCTTTCCACCTCAGGATTGGATTACCAATTAGGCAGGTACTACAGTTGGAAAATGGCCACGGATGTAGCCACATGCAACACTTTCCTTTGACTGGAGCCAAGAAGAACAAGTTACTTACCTTCGGTAACAATATAACAGTAAGAAACATTAGTTAGTTATAGATTCCTTACCTTAAATTACCCCCAGGTGTCAGACTGGATCCGGAAAGTTTTTCGTCAGCAGTACCTCTGCACGTCGGAAGGTGGCGTCGGTCGGCTCTGCGTTCGTCGTTGGCGTCATGTCGCCGGGATGACGTCACGGTAGCTACTTAGACGCCGACCTCACATACTGACATCAGTTCTGTGCACGACTTTCCGCGCCAGAAACTAGGGCCCTGAAAGGATATCCTTAACCCCAGACATCAGTTCGCAGAACGGGGAGGATGGGTGGGGCGGTAAGGAATCTATAACTAACTAATATTTCTTACAGACATATCGTTACCGAAGGTAAGTAACTTGTTCATCTGAAAGAAGCACTTTAGTTATAGATCCCTTACTTTAGAATAGATACCCACGCAATACCAACCCCGGAGATGGGTCTGCGAACCAATATATTACACCAGAAAGTCCTGGAGAACAGAACGGCCAAAGTAGCCGTTTCTAGGGACTTGGCTGTCCAGGCAGTAGTGTTTCATAAAGGTGTGAAACAATGCCCCCGTAGCTGCCTGACCAATGTCATTCAGAGGGACTCCTCACCCTTAAGCAGCAGTGGCTGCAGTCACCCGGGAGGAATGGGCGTGCAACCCCACTGCAGGCTCTTTCTTTGCCAGAGATTAATAGGGTTTGATACACAAAACTACCCATAGAGAAAAATAGTCAGTTTGCGAACGGCCCAACCTTTTTTTGGAGCCCACATAGCCAACAAAGAGCTGGCCATCCACCCGGAACTGTTTGGTGCGGTACAGATAAAAAGACAGCGCACATTTTGGGTGCAGACAGTAGAGTCTCTCTTCCTCTTTGGAAGGATGTGGAGCCGGAAAGAAGGTGGGCAAAGTGATAGTCTGCCCGATGTGAAAGGCAGTGACAACTTTGGCCAAGAAGGATGGACGAATCCTGAGCACAACTTTGTCCGGATGCAGAGATAGAAAAGGAGGCTTAGAAGAAAGCGCATGGAGCTCACACACTCGTCTGGCAGAGGTGATGGCCACCAGGAATGCAGTTTTGAGAGTTAAAAGCCTCAAAGGACAGTTGTGAAGCGACTCGAAGGCAGTGCACATTAAATAAGTTAAAACCATGTTCAAGTCCCACTGAGGCATAACGAAAGGAACAGGAGGAAAGAGATATTATGCCTTTCAAGAAACAATTAACACCTGGGGACTTGAAAAGAGAAGGCTGATCTGGGAGCCGAAGGAAGACAGAGATGGCCGAGAGATAGCCCATGATAGTGCCCAGAGCAGAGCCCTGCTGGGCTAAAGAAAGGAAGAACAAGAGAACCTCAGAAAGAGGGGCAGAGAGGGGCTCCACAGCCTTTGCTGTGCACCATGCCACAAATTTGTTCTACCGACAGGTGTATACCATCTTAGTGAAGGGACGCCTGGCTGCCAAGATTACATTGCAGACTTCGGGAGGCAGGTCAAATGACGTCAACTACCGCCGCACAATCTCCACGCAAGGAGATGAAGGGTGGACAGGTTCGGGTGGAGGACCGTCCCCTGCTGCTGCGACAGAAGATCCTCCCGAAGAGGTAGTCGGACCGGAGGATCGATGGCTATGTTGAGCAGCTCGGAATACCAGACTCTTCGTGCCCAATCCGGAGCGGCAAGAATGACTTGGGCCTGGTCATGTCTGATCTTCTTCAGCACTCTGGGTAGAAGTGGTATAGGCGGAAAGGCGTATAACAGACCGCAACTCCACTCGCGATGAAAAGCGCCGCCTAGCGAGTGCCGCCTTGGAAATTCCAACGCGTAGAATTGCTGACATTGCACAATCTCTTCGGTGGCGAATAGAACTAACCAAGGCTCTCCACACTGTTGAAAGAGACCTTGCACCACCTCCGAGTGAAGACGCCATTCGTGATCCATCATGCACCTGCTGCTGAGTTAGTTCGTCCTGGCGATCAGGGAACCTGCCAGGTGTTGAACCACCAGGGAAATGCCCTGATGTTCCAGCCATGTTCAGAGGCGCTACACAACAGAAAAAGGGTATTAAGTATACAGGAAAAAATGGCGCTCAAACAATATTAGCGTGTCTATCAAAAGAAAATTAACAACAATCACTGGTGCTGGCAGGGAGGGGAGACCCAAAGAACCCCTCAATTTAAATGTGAGAATTCACATCTAAGAATTAAGAAACAAAATCCCGCCAACACAGATTAGGTACAAACAAATAGTGTGCTACTCTGTATGATTCACAGTAACAAGAGTCCAACGTAGGTGCTTTTGATGTATATCTCCTTTTATTTGATCGTCACACCAATGGGAATTCACAGCCAGCCGACACGTGTTTCGTTATAGGTCTATACAAATCTAGACACTATAACTCTTCAGGGCTCAATGGCTGGATCCCTATCTGTAAGGGCCCTAGTCCGGTGATAATTCCAACCCGGCAGGGTATCCAATTAGTAGGAAAATGACGGCGTAGTAGTTCCGTAAAGACAGTTCAAAACACACTGTACAGCAGGGACGCCAAATTTCAATAAGTCTGTATCAACAACAAATCCATAGTCCAATTCGCGGAATAAAAGAAATTCCTCATAGTAAACCACATGGGTACGTGTGGTGTCCAAGTTCTGGGTAGAATCACCCTCAAAGTTACTCGCGTCCCCGACCCGGAAGTTGAAAGAGACCTTGCACCACCTCCGAGTGAAGACGCCATTAGTGATCCATCATGCACCTGCTGCTGAGTTAGTTCGCCCTGGCGATCAGGGAACCTGCCAGGTGTTGAACCACCAGGGAAATGCCCTGATGTTCCAGCCATGTTCCGAGGCGCTGGGCCTCCTGACATAGGGTCCACGACCCCACCCCGCCCTGTTTGTTGAAGTACCACATGGCGGTGGTGTTGTCCGTGAACACCTGCACTACTCTTCCCCGGACAGAGGGAAGGAATGCCTTGAGTGCAAGATGAATTACCCTGAGCTCCAGAAGTTTGATATGGAGCTCGGACTCCGCTGAAGACCAGAGCCGCAGGTAATGTCGGTGGGCGGGCAGGACGGAGATGTGCAAATAAGCATCCTGCAAGTCCAATGCTACCATACTGTCTTCCGGGTCGAGGGTAGACAAGACCTGAGCAAGCATCAACATCTTGAACTTCTCCTTCCGGAGGAAGCGGTTGACATTCCTGAGATCCAAGATAGGATGCAGGCCCTTGTCCTTCTTGGGAATCAGAAAATAGGGCAAATAACAACCTTGACCTACTTCTGAGACAGGAACGTGCTCGATGGCTCCCTTGGCCAAGCGAGCCGTAACTTCCTGCTGGAGAAGGGCCAGGTGATCCTCCTACATGCAGTGGTATTGCGGTGGCATGGCTGGAGGGGTAGCCTCAAAGGGCAGGGAGTAGCCCCTTCAGACTATCTGCAAAACCCACCTGTCGAACGTGATGGTGCGCCAGTGGGGGAGGTGATTGCGAATCCTGCCGCCCACTGATGTTTGATGGGCCTGAAATGTCGGACTAGGAAAGTTTGGAGGTAGCTGCAGAGGGGGGTTGGTAGACTGGCCCACCCGCTGGCCCCCGGAACCACATTGGCTGTTTCCACGTCCCCGGCAGCGCCAAGTTTGGGTAACTTGCTGCGGTCTGTGGCTCTGGGCCGAACGTAGCGGGACACCCCTTCCGTAGCCACGAAAGGGGCAAAAAGCAGGGTGGCTGGAGAGGCCCAAGGACTTGGCCGTAGCTCGTGAGTCCTTCAAACACTAACGCGCTGTCTGCTTTGTCGCCGAAAAGGCGACTGCCGTCAAAGGGCATGTCCATGAGGGTATGTCCATGAGGGTATTTTGGACATCCCCGGAAAAGCCAGTGGACCTCATCCAGGCGTAGCATCGAAGAGCTACCAACGTGGAAATCCTCCTGCCCAGAGTCTCTGCAGTATCCAGCCCACAACGGATGGTAAACTTTGCGACATCCCTCCCGGCGGCAATAGCCTGGGAGAGCTCTGTCTGGGACTCCTCCGGACACTGAGGCAGCACGTGCGCAACCGAATCCCACACAGAGTGGGATAACGGCCCAATAGACATGCGGTGTTTACCAAATGCAGCCCAAGCTGGCGGAAGAGAAAATCTTCTTCCCAAGATGATCCAGCTTCTTGGATTTCATTTCCGGAGGAGCGGTAGGGAATGTGCTCTTGGAATTAGAGGCTTGGATCACCAAGCTCTCAGGGTTGGGCCTGGACCAGGTGCCCAAAAGGGCCTCGTTGAAGGGAAGCAGAGGCCGACTGACTAGGAGAAGTCGAAGAGCGACGATGCTTCTTCAACTTCTTTTGCTTCAATTTACCTGACCCCGAGTGTGAAGACTTCGATGACTTGGACGAGTGGTGAGGGCTCCACGAAAGGTCCCTCGACCTCGCTCTCGACCGGGACCTTGAACGGCGCGGAGCCGACTTCAGACGCTCAAGAAGCTTTCGGGACCCCTCCCGCAAAGCCTTTAGTGCCATGGACCGGCAGTCGGAGCGCGACTTGGGGTCGTGGTCGCGCTCCAGGTAAAAGAGGCACAGGCGGTGCGGATCCGTAACTGACATCAGTTGGGAACAGGATCCGCAAGCCTTGAAGCCAGGCATCCCTACATGCACCAGGAGTCAAACTCAAAAGACGTTGACAAAAAGTCGCTCAAATAAATCAGTTAAAAAATGACTGGCCAAACCGCTCTCTCCGGATCTGCGCTGGCTGGTGCGGAAAAAGAAAGAAGCGAGGGCGGCGTCTAAGTAGCTACCGCGACGTCATCCGGGCGACAACCCCAATGACAAACACAGAGCTAACCGGCACCACCGTCAGACGCGCAGAGGTAATGCTGATGAAAATCTTTCCGGATTCAGTCTGACGCCTGGGGGTAATTCTAATGTAAGGAATCTATAACTAACGTGTTTCTTTCAGATATATGCTATGCTTCCTCCCAGTTGAGGAGACAACAAGCAGACCTAGTCCTGGTGACCCCAGACCTGGAAGTCTCAAGTTTGTTATTGGTTCTGAAGGAATATTTCCAGTCCACCTTCTCTTGTCGTAGGAACTCCTCCAGGATCCGTCGGGGAATTCCACAGTTAAGGGAATGCAAGGCACACTGCAGCTTACAGCATGGATAATTACAGGGAACAATGGAAAATCCTTGGACTTTCGCAACCAGCTGAGAGACTTCTCTCCAAGGCGAGGGAAGATGGAACAATCACACAATACAAGTCAGCTTGGTAAAGATGGATGGGTTGGTGTTTGCAAAGGAACATTAATTCCATGGGGTACAACTCAGGGCATATTTTAGGCTTATTGTCCGGCATTGCATCAGAAGGAATGGCTTACAAGTCACTAAACACCTTTTATTCAGCTATTTCAGCCGGCAATATACCTAATGATGGGACCCCGTGGGTGAACATCCTATGGTAAGGATGCTATTGACAGGAATAAGTCACCCTCTTTCATTCGAACCTAGATACTCATCTCTTTGGGATGTCACTAACATTCTTAACCTTCTTCACCCCTGGCAAATTAATAAATAACTGTCCAGTAGGGAGCTGCCTAGTAAATTGGCATTGTTGTTATGCTTCATTTCTTTGAAACACATATCAGATGTTAGAGCCCTGTATATTGAAGATAGACTTTTCACCTTTCCAGAACAACTAAGTCTACTCAACATTTAAAGATATCCCCAAACTATATGAGGGAAGATGCATTAAGCTATAGTAGAGAATGACCACAGAACTTTGCCCTTCAGGCGAGATGCAACTGCTAATTTTTGTCCGATAACTATATAATGCATTTTCGCACTATTGGGGTTATCAATTTTTTTTATTCTTATTAGGCTAGTGGAACACCAATTCTAAAATTATCATTTAGAATCAATGGCCAGCCCCAGCGCCCAACCCTCCGTATGTGGACAACCATCCGTCGCAGGCATCCTGCAGTGTACACCGCGGAGTTGGACGCAAGGCCTGCCCTACCACGGGCAGCTAATCCCCTGCACTGCACACTGCCTTTGCTGTGTGTGGCATGTTGTTGGCCTCTAGGCCTTTTTTCAGTCTCCGCCACATGGACAGATTATTGGAAATATTCCTTACCACTGGGGTGCTGAGTGGAGCTGGTAATGTGAGGGAGTCTGTGCTTGGAATAGAGAATCATATCCCCAGAAAGCTGTTCCCTTGGCTTCTTTGCTTCTGAAAAAAAATGTCTTTGTATAAACCGTTGCTCCACCACTTGGTCCGTTCCACTTTTTTCCAGTAAGAAATATTGGAAATCTGCTCCCCTCTCGCATCCCCTTAAACTGCAGCTTCCTAAAATCGTATGTTTTTACAGGTCTACAGAATTAAGTATTTGGGCTTCTGTCTTCATTCCCTCAATCTCCTCATCCATACAAGTGCCAGATAGTTCCAGGTAGAGGCATAACAATTATGAGCGAAAAAAAGAAGAACACCATGTGAAGACACTGTAATTGAGTTACAAGGCCTGCAGAAATTGTCTGCACTGATCTTTTGGTCTGAGGTGATCATACGTTCTTTAAGCAAATTCTTCAATTTATCTAGACCGTAATCTGGCAGAATAATCCTGCGGCCCAAAGCAACCTCGACATTCTAGGACAGCCTGCATCAGTCGCACCCAACTGCATCGCGGCTTCTAAACTTTGCATATCCGTCACTGATGTCGATCACCACATCGTCTTGACAAACACTCAATTTCCGGACTCTTGAACTGATCACACGCCGTTCACAGCCCTGATGAGTCACGGGTACTTCCCAGTTGATGAAACATGTGTCGGCTGGCGTTTGTTAATACAGAAAGAATAAAAGACCTATATAAAGTTTCTTATACTGCCTTTTCGGGTGTTCACTGTTTTGTCTCAAACCACTGTACTACCAATTTTGTCTTTACCACACGTGTGCCCAGTACCTGCTCTATATTTTGGAGGTTGAGATTAGCTTGATAATCTCGGCTTCTGTGATGGGAGCGAAGGCCTTCCATACAGTTGCGCTGTGAGGGCATGTGTTTTCTATAATATCTAGGAGCAGGCTTTCGCTGGCGGGGTCGTTGCTGGTGTCTAGCGAGTGTTCAATTTTGGTGATTTTTTCTTCGAAGAAATTGGCGAAGTTTTCGCAGAGTTCCGTGGAGGCCTGGGTAAAAGTTGTAGTGGCCTTAGTGGTTTGTCGCTTGATGATTTTAAATAGTTCATTCAGCCAGATTTTTGCATTGTCCAGGGCGGAGCAAAAGAAGTTGTCTTCTTCATTGTCAATGTGTTTTTTGTAATTTCTCCAAGCTGCTTTGGGTTATTCAAGAAGGCTAGCGGAGGGGTTGTTTCTCCAGAGTCTTTCTGTGGCTCTGAGTTGCCTCCTTTCGTTATTGATGTCCGTATTGAACCAGGATCTGGATGGAATATTCCTAGGTTTTTTTAGTTTCAGAGGGGCTATCTGATGGAGAATAGTTGACATGGAAGTGTTGCAGTGATCAGAGAGTTCTGTAGTGGAAAGCTCAGCCGAGGCAGGAGTGAGTAGAGAGGTGACTTTTTCTTCCAAGTCAGCCATGTTGATCCGAGAGAGATTTCTGGTCCATTTGGGTTGTTCTTGGGTGGGGAGTTGAAAAGTGGCTGGGTGAGTGAGTTGGAAAAGTTTTAGGTGGTGGTCGGACCAATCTACGGGCAGGGTGTTGTTAATCCTTACTGTGTCTTGATTGGCTTTGATGGCATCTAGGGTTGCTCTTTTGTTGTGATGTGTTTCTATGCAGTGTTGCATGAGGTTGTTATTGCATCGTAAGTCGCTCAGATTTTGGATAAGCGGATTATTTTCTTCGTTCCAGTGTAGGTTGAGGTCGCCCAGAATAAGATTGTTCACATCTCGTAGGGAGCAGTGGGCAATTAGGTCAGACAGGTGTTCAGTGAAAGCGGTGGAGTTGCCTGGGGTTGGTAAATAAGGTGGCAGGTTAGTGTTTTTTTGTTGCAGGTGATGATGTTGGCAGTTAGGCACTCAAAAGTGTTGTAGTTGGATGATTCTGATTCCGTCACAGACATATGGTCTCTGTGGATAATCGCTAGGCCTCTACCTCTATGGTCTTTTCTGCTTTTGTTGGTGATTGTAAAGCCTGGGGGGGCGAGGGTGTCCAGGAGAGGAAGGGAGGAGTCATGTGAGGCTGGCTTAAAATGAGTGTGCATTTACAAACAGGTGATTTAGTACATTTTCTCCCTTCTGTAAGTCTAAATTGCCAACATTGGTGTTTTATGACGGTATATATGGATAAACATCTGTCTGCCAGGGAGATGTCATTTATTGAAACATTGCTGATTAATGCCAATGTTGCCCCTTTTTTCCTTGTGTAGTGTGGTCCAAGTCTTTCCTCCAAGGTCATGCTCGCTGCCTTCGGATATGTTTGAACTGTTTGCACTATCTTGCAATAATACCTTTGGTAACTAGTGATCTCTTAGTTACTCTTGCAAAGGAGGCAACAATTGGCTACCCTTCCTAGTCTGTTTTGTTTCTTGAATGTAGTGCAGAACCGCTCTTCTGACATTCAATGCGTATAGACCCCTTTCTGCCCGTGTTTTCAGTGGTGCATATTGGCTGACAGCTGGATGGCCTGGCTCACATGAAAGTGCTAAACGGCCTTTAGGACCAACAGAGGGTTAATTCTTATGACCACCCTGACCTTATGAATCTGTAGGTAATGCACATGTATCATGAGCACTGGTAACTCACTGACCCTATGAAGCAAAGTAATGGCAACAAGAAAGGCTGTCATGTGTATCAAGTATTTGAGTCTCGCTTTATGCATGGATTCAAAGAGTGGTCGCAATGTTTAAGTTTCACACTGGTGTGGGTGCAGCTCCTGGCAGCAACACCCTTAACCCCAAGAATTCTTCTTCTTTTTTTTTTACAGGTGTGTTGAATAAGCGTCTTTTTAAGATTTCCAATGTTTATGCCACTATGACTGACTGATCCATGTTATAGGACATGGAGGAAAGATCTTCCACCAAATATTGAATTAGGTGTCTGACAATAGTAGCGATTTCATCAAGCAGTCTATTGTCCTTCTCCAAAACACCTGTGGACAAACCTTAAAACGTCCATACATTTTCGAGGGAATCTGAATTTGTGCCATTCTGCTCAGCAGAGACTGGCTCACACCAAATGGTATACGTGCCTTTTCAGCATTGTTAACATGTCCTGAGAGGTGTATAACCTGATCACCCTGATTTCTGATAGCTCCACAAGGCCAGAGAGCCAAGTTTGTCTTGCTCACTGTGGGGCTATCAGTATTAGTCTCATGGGTGTCTTACTACACCTGTTAAGCACTTGTGGGTATCAGTGGGATGGGGGAAATAGTAAGCAATTTTTCCTGACCAATCTATTGACAGGTTAGTCCTTTGGGAAAGGTGATTAAGATTACCTTGATAAAAAAGTCTTGGCACTTTGTATTTTGCAAACAGACCTATACTGGTGTGCACTATTTTCAGAAAAGTGTTGCTACTATTGCTTGCTTTTGCTCCCATGCATGAGAGGCACTTGCCTGCCTGTTTAACAAGTCTTCTCTTGTATTTTGAACGCCGGGCAGATGTAGGACTACTACCTTTGTATTTCTCTATGTAGCCAATTTCGATATGTCCTGGGCAGCTTGAACAGTGCTTTGTATTTCTCTATGTAGCCAATTTCGATATGTGCTGGGCAGCTTGAACAGTGCATGCAACTGTATTCCTTCATTTGTTGAGGTTAAACATTGTAGCTGTATTGTCTGTCTGAATTTGCACTGCCTTCCCGCTGATATGTGCATGGGGAAAAAAGCGGTCTTTAGTTCTAGCACATTTATGCGTGTCACAGCTCCTACTGGATTCGACAGACCCCTGATGCTCAGTTTTTCCATGAGCGCTACCCACCCTGAGTGGAACACATCAGTCGTGATGGTAAACAAACAAGTTTGTTGTTTGAATGTTCTGCCTACTTCAATATTCTTTTTGTTCCATCATGTTATCTAATGCAAATGCTACTTACCAGTATGCATCTGTTCTTGGCATGTAGGGCTGCTGACATTCATATCTGTGCATAGATCGCCACCTAGTGTTGGGTCCGGATGATTGCACATTGTTGTCCTGGAAAGAGTCTTCGAAGTATCACGAGATAGGTGGCTCCTCCCCTGGACTACAGTGCGCATGGGCATCGCCTCCATCCCCAGATTGTTTTTAGCCATTGGCAGAGATGGAGTGAAGAATGTGAGTGATGACCATGCTATGAGCATATGTGTATATATGAATGAATACTGCAGCTGCTACAGGCGCCGGGGAGGAGGGTGGGCGATATGAATGTCAGCAGCCCTACATGCCAAGAACAGATGCATACTGGTAAGTAGCATTTGCAGTTCGAGGCATGTGGGCTGCTGAATTCATATCTGTGCATAGAATACATAGCAGTCCCTCCATTATCGGCGGCCGCCCGTGCCAGCTGCAGCAGTCTGAAAAAGCGTTTTTAGAACAGCCTGACCAACAGCTGCCTGCTGTTTGGAATGCACGTCTACACAGTAGTGCTTAGTGAAAGTATGTGTGGTAGACCATGTGGCTGCTCTACAGATATCTTCTAAGGGAATGTTACCTAGGAAAGCCATAGAGGCCCCTAACTTCCTGGTGGAGTGGGCCCTCGGTGGGATAGTGAGAGTGCGCTTAGCTTTAGCGTAACAGATCTGAATGCACTTTACTATCCATCTAGCAATCCCCGCTTTGGAGATAGCGTTTCCCTTGTGGTGTGTGGCAAAAGCAACAAAAAGTTGTTTGGTTTTGCGGAAATCTTTCGTCCTGTCTACATAGTACATTAAAGCCCTTTTCACATCAAGGGTGTGGAGCATGCGCTCCGCCAGCGTCTCTGGGTTTTGGAAAAACACCGGCAATTCAATTGTTTGATTTATGTGGAATTGTGATACCACTTTGGGTAGGAATTTAGGGTTAGTGCGGAGCACCACCCTGTTAGCATGTACTTGGAAGAAAGGTTCTTGGATGGTGAGCGCCTGCAGTTCGCTAACCCTCCGTAGCGATGTAATTGCTACCAAGAACGCAACCTTCCAAGTTAGAAACTGAAGCTCACAAGAGTGCAGTGGCTCAAAGGGAGGACCCATCTGCCTCGTAAGACCCACATTGAGGTTCCATTCTGGAGCTGGTGGGGTCCTTGGTGGAATGACCCTTTTGAGTCCTTCCAGAAATGCCTTGATAGCAGGGACCTTAAAGAGTGACAGGTGCTGCCTATTTTGGAGGTATGCTGCTATAGCAGACAGGTGAATGCGGATGGAAGAGTACGCTAGATTGCATCGATACAGGTGAAAAAGGTAACAGATGATGTTTTGAATGGAAGCATCTAGCGGGTCAATATTGTGGTTAGCACAGTAGATGACAAACCTCTTCCATTTAGCCGCATAGCAAGCTCTAGTAGTGGGCTTCCGTGCCTCCCGAATGATGTCCATGCAATCGGGAGGAAGATTGAGGTAGCCAAACTCTAGGACTTCAGGAGCCAGATCGCCAGGTTGAGCTGCTGCGGATCTGGGTGCTGAATGTCGCCATGGCTCTGCGTCAGAAGGCTGGGAGTGAGATGAAGCCTTTGATGCGGTACCACGGAGAGTTCCAGAAACGTGGTGTACCATGGTTGGCAAGCCCACGTTGGAGCAACCAGGATGAGCGTCATCGAGTGCTGCCTGAGCTTGCGTGCCACCAGCGGTATCAGAGGTGCTGGGGGAAAAGCGTACGCAAATCTGCCTGACCAGTTCATCCACATCGCATTGCCCTGTGATTGCGGGTGTGGGAACCTGGCGGCGAAGCTTTGGCATTTTGCGTTCTCCTTTGTGGCGAATAGGTCTATCTCTGGATGACCCCACCTTTGGAAGTACGGTTGGAGTACTGATGGATGTATCTCCCACTCGTGCATCTGATGGCTGTGCCTGCTGAGCAGGTCCGCCATTTGATTGTCCTTGCCCGGGAGATGCTCTGCCATGAGGAAGATGTTCCTCTGAATGGCCCACTTCCACATGCTCTGAGCCAGATGAGACAGCTGTGGAGAGTGTGTGCCTCCCTGTTTCAGAATGTAGTACATGGCTGTCATGTTGTCCGTCCGGATCAACACGACTTTGTTGCACAGATGTACTTTGAACGCCTTTAAGGCCATGAAGATTGCCATCAGTTCCAACACATTGATGTGCATCTTCCGTTGCTGTAGTGTCCATAGTCCTTGCACAGTGTAATGGAGTACATGCGCTCCCCATCCCTGGAGAGAGGCGTCCGTTGTCAGGATAATCTGTGGGACAGGCTCTTGGAATGGTCGGCCCTTGCAAAGGTTTTGTGGATTCCACCAATGCAGAGAGTTGTACGCCCGACCGCTCACCAACACTAGGTCTGTCAGTTGCCCATGAGCCTGAGTCCACTGACGTGCCAGGCACTCCTGAAGCGGACGCATATGTAGTCTCGCGTGCGGGACAATGGAGATGCAGGAGGCCATCATGCCTATCAACTGCATGAACACCCTCGCTGGAAGCGAGTGTTGGGGTCTGAATCGTTGGATCAGCGCCTGGATACTGGCGATTCTCACTGAATTTGGCTGCGCAGTGGCTGCCAGAGTGTCGATTGTCGCGCCCAGATACTGTCGCACGTGGGCGGGCTGGAGATGGGACTTTGGGTAGTTCAGAGAGAATCCCAGATCGTGCAGGAGATGAATGGTGCGTGACACGTGGTCGACGCACTGCTGTTCTGTCCTTGCTTGAATGAGCCAGTCGTCCAGGTAGGGAAAGACGTGGACGTGCTGGCGACGGAGATGCGCCGCCACGGTCGCCAGGCATTTTGTAAATACCCTTGGTGCCGTGGTGACCCCGAACGGCAGAACCTTGAACTGGTAATGCTGGTCTAAGATCGTGAATCTGAGATACTTCCTGTGGGAAGGATGCAGGGGGATATGAAAATAGGCATCCTTCAGATCCAGCGTAGCCAGGAAGTCCCCCTGTTGAAGCAGGGGAAGCACCTGCTGCAACGTGAGCATATGGAAGTGCTCCGAGAGGATGTACCAGTTCAGGGGCCTGAGGTCCAGGATCGGTCTGAGGGACCCGTCCTTTTTGGGGATCAGAAAATACAGGGAGTAAACCCCTGTTCCCCGCTCTTGCAATGGAACGAGCTCTATCGCCCCTTTTTGCAGCATGACTAGAACTTCTTGCTGCAACAAGGTCAAGTGCTCGCCGGACATAGGACGGCTTCTTGGCGGAATGTCCGGTGGAATGGACGTAAGCTCTAGACAGTACCCGTACTGGATAAGAGACCTCACCCACCTGTCCGTGGTGATGGACTCCCACGCTGGCAGGAACTGCTGGAGTCTCCCCCCGACTGGTGTTGTGTGGTCGGGGGGCAGTGACAAGACGTCACTGCTTGTTGGTGGTGGTGGACCTGGAGCCATTGTTTCCACGTCCCCTGCCTTTGATATTATTGCCTCTGTAACCACCTCTACCTTTGTTGTTATACGAGGCTTGGGTGTTACCCTTGTAATATTGTGTGGATTGGGATGCCTGTCCCCTTGAGGTGCCTTTTGAATTTGAGCGGCGAAAGGAGCCACTCCGAAACTGCTGACTTTGTAAAGCCCCCATTGACTTGGCAGTTTCCGTATCTTTTTTCATTTTTTCCAGGGAGGCATCCACCTCAGGGCCAAACAGATGGTCAGGGTTTACTGTTTGATTCAGTATAGTAGTTTGGATGTCGGGTTTGAACCCCGAAATTCTAAGCCAGGCATGGCGTCTAAGCAACACACTTGTATTGATAGCTCTGGAGGCTGTGTCTGCCACATCCAGTGCACATTTGATGGATGCGTTAGTAATGAGTTTACCCTCCTGAATAAGCATCTCTCCTGCCTCCTTGTATTGGTCAGGCAAGTGTTGTAGGATGGCCTCTAATGTGTCATAATGGGCCCTATCATAACGTGCAAGCAGGGCTTGGGTGTTAGATATTCTCCAGATGTTAGCTGCCTGTGCAGCAATCCGTTTGCCTGAGGCTTCAAAGATTTTTGACTCCTTATCTGGGGGAGGAGCGTCACCAGTCGTTTGAGAGTTCGCCCTCTTCCGAGCGTTGGAAACAACCAAGGAGTCCAATGGCAAGTGTCCCTTGATATATGTAGGATCTGTGGGAGCTGCCTTATATTTCCTGTCGATTCGAGGGTTGACCACACGCGCCCGTGTGGGTTCCTTGAAAACCTCTGCGGCATGTTTAAGCACCCCCTTAAGCATCGGCAGCGTCTTGACCGACTTCTCAGCCACCGAGAAGGTGTCGAACAAGAAGTCCACATCCACGGGGTCTGAGTGTAGCTCGACGTCGTGGTTGGCCGCAGCTCTCTCTATCAGAGCATTGAAGGCCGCCGAGTCTTCTGTCGGGGACGTTTTGGCGGCGAAAAGTTGAGTGTCCTGACCCGACTGTGGGTCCTCGGTGTCGGCTCCGGTGGCCCAAGGTACATGCTCCTCCTCCGGATCCGAGTACGCCGGATAGTTGTACTCGGCATCTTCCTCGTCCGCATCGGCTGCGACTGAATGCGTCGGCGAGTGTCCCAGGGCCTGGGGGGACACAGGTTCCACCATAGCCGAAGATCCTGCAGAGTCCTTCTTGTTTTTAAGAGGGATCTTAAAGGGTTCCAACGCCGGCTCCGTTGTGATTTTCCTCTTGAGGAGCGACAGTTTTCCGGTGTTGGCGTCGATGAATACCTCACGACGTTCCTCTACCGCAAGCGGCTGGAGTCGAGGCTTTGGCACCGCCACGGCAGCTTTCGGCGTCAATGGCTCCTTAGAGGGTCCGCCCAGCTTCGGCGCGAAGGCCTTCGGCGCCGACTTGGGTGGTAGGGTGAAACGGATAGGCGTGAGGCCCGTAGTAGGCTTAGGCGTGAGCTTAGGCGCTACCGTGTCCTGAGCGGGAATCACACTGGCTTTTCGAATCCGCTGCAAGGATTCCGCCACCTTCTTCGTGAAGACTGGAGAGGGCTGGACCGGCTCGAGCGATTCCTCATCGTTGAGATCCTCATGCCTATTTGCGTCGTCGCCCTGACGTTTCTTCGGAGCCGTCTTCGGGTCCACGACCCCTTTCGGCGCCGACGCAGCCGCGTCGGAGGACTTTGCCTTCGGCGCCGACCCAGAGGCCTTCGGGTCGGCCATTTTGGCGCGACTCTTCAGGTCGGCCATTTTGGTTTTCTTTGAAGTTGACGCCTCCAGAACCTTCTTCACCAGCGCAACTTTCGGTTTCGGTTTCGCATCCGATGGTGCGTGACCAGTTGGCTTCACTTTCGGTTTCTGAAACTTAAGTGATGGTTCAGAAATGTCCGTGACCGGGCCCGGAGGCGGGGACGTAGGACTCATAGTTAGATCTTGGGTAAGGCCCGAAGGCGATCCCTCGACCTGGGCCGTATGAAGGGGAATAACCCCTGAGTCTGGATGGGGATGCTCCTCCTCCGAGCTATCTCCCATTGTGGCACAAGCCTGATCGTCGTCCCCTACCTCGTCGGAGACTTCGTCAAAGTCCTCCTCACCCGCGTCGTCCGAGTCTCGCGCGTCGTCTTCTCCCTCGACAGATTCCTGGAAAATGTCATCTGGTGGGGCGCCGAAGCCGATAACTGAGCTTGGAGCCGATTGGCCCGGCGAATCTTTAAAGTCTTCTTGCTCCGGAATTTCGAACACGCCATGCAGGTGTCCTCGCGGTGATCCGGTGACAAGCAGGTATTGCACACAGGGTGCACGTCGAGGTGTGAATATTTGGAGTGACACAGCGGACACTTTTTAAATGGAGTCCGCTCCATAGCAAGAGGTGTAGTGTAGGCCCGTCCGCGCCGAAGGCACGTGGAAGGGCAGCAAGAGATCGGAGCTGAGAGTCAGAAAGAAACCCGTACGCAACTATACCGACGCCCAGCCTAACAACCTTTTGGTCTCGAATAGAAGTTGAACAACTGTCGGTTCCGACAGAGGGAACCGAAACACATCCGAACCCAATGGCGGAAAAAAACAATCTGGGGATGGAGGCGATGCCCATGCGCACTGTAGTCCAGGGGAGGAGCCACCTATCTCGTGATACTTCGAAGACTCTTCCAGGACAACAATGTGCAATCATCCGGACCCAACACTAGGTGGCGATCTATGCACAGATATGAATTCAGCAGCCCACATGCCTCGAACTTTTCAACTTTCTCTGTGATACTCACTATGTCATTTCAACTCCATGCTACTGGTTTTGAAGACATTCCTGGATTGGTTTCATGTAGAGCCTGATAAAGGGTATCAAAGGCATGGACAATGTCCTCACCCCCATTTGTTTCAGCACATTTCTCACTGTCAAGAGTGTTACCCTTTTGGTAGAGGCAAGCATGGTGTTTCAATGCCATGACACTTTGGAATGGGTTGTAGTTCTTTAAACAGCCTCGCTCCCAAGAATGTATTTTCTTGCTCAAGCACAGAAGATAACTATTCTAGGTTTAGGAAGAATCCCAAACTTCGACGCATTTGCATCATTGTTTGTATGTTTTTCTGACATTGTGTGAGTGATTTTGCCGTTACTAGACAGTTGTCTAGGTAGTCATACACACGGATCCCCTGCCTTCTCAAGTGTGTTGCCACTAATGCAAGACATTTTGTAAAAACTCTGTGGCAATTTTATTCCAAAGGGAAGTGCCCTGAACTGGTAGTGTACCTTATTGAATGTCTTTTCACTGTTATTCACTGACATATGCAGGTGGGCGTCTAAAGCTATGCTCACCATGTAGTTCTCTTTTTGGAATTAGTTCTAGTAATGTTGACGTTTTGGACTGGTGTGCCCTGATGAAATTGTTCAGAAAATGGAGGCCTAAGACAGGCCTCAGTGCCTTGTACAGTTTTTGCACCAGAAAGTAAATGGAGTAGACGCTGTTTTTATTTCATTTCTTAGTACTTTTTCGATTGACTGCTTCTTTAGGATACCTTCCAGTTCCTGTACGCAAGCTGATTCTTTGTTGCTGCAAGCTCTTTCTTTTGGTTTGAGTCTTGGTGGTTTTACTGCAAATTCTATGCAACAGTCACGTTGTGTGGCGTAGAGTACGATGTATGACGTTGAGTATAATTTCTATTAAGTGATTGCTCTCCATTCCAAGAAGAAACCTCCTATACTGCCTCCTACTAATGCTTTGTGTAGGAGAGCCTTTTTTGACAAGCCAGTTGCCTGCGAACCCTGACCCTCTTGACGTCTAGCCGCTTTCTCCGACCCTGTATTGTAAGCACTTCTATACAGATGTTACCTATGTTTATTGGGCAAGGTTCTAGAGTTGATCATCAGGGTAATTGTGTTTGAAGCTGATATCAGATCTGGTAAACAGAAATTCGAGCAGAGGGCTAGCTTCTGATTAACCACCATTGTCTGAGTGGAAGAAAAAGATTGAAAAGTGCTGAGAATGCTTGTGATCTTTTATTGAAAATAGGTTGAGAGATTAAAGTTAACAGACAAAACCTCCTTTAACTGATTGCAGGGGAGAGAGATGAAGGATTGATAATAAGCAACTCAAACGATAATTACAAACTTCTTACGAATTTTAAAAAGAACATGCAATTCTAGGATATCCAGCAGTTACAAGAGGCATTCCTCTAGGAGGCTGAGCTTTGTCTGGATATCTGGGAGCCCTAGGCATTCACCCCACATATGAAGAGGTCCACTGACCTCAAAATAAAGTTATTTCCCTGGATACTGTAACATGGCATACACAAGAACCTCGGTGGAAACTGAGTTTGTATTGTGCTTACTTTTTTTTCATAACCAATTTTATTATGAGTTCAAGCAAAGCTCAACACAGCCCTCCACAGTCAGGAGGAGACTGTCAACGACTGATAGAAAGAGAAACATCATTAGTACAGCATCGAACCCAGCGTTATATAGTGAATGACATCGAACTACCCCACCCACCCAACCCCAAAAAACACCAACCAGCCCCGCCCGCAGCTACCCACCCCTTATCCCACCCTAACCCAGTGCACGTGATCACAGTCCAGCAACATGAGATAACCTACAAAGGTGGAGCCGGCCAGCGGCCTAGAGTGCGGGATCCATATCCAGCTGTAATGCATCATCAATGTCCACGGGGGGGTCAAGGAGCAGGCCCCGGTAATCCGCCCACCGTTTCCAGATTTTGTAATGTTTGCGGGGACATCCCCGGGCTTCAAAAACAGGCTGCTCTAGACCCATGAGGAAATCCAGGCCCGCCCTCCAAGCCCCGAGTGGGGGGGCGCGCTCGCTCTTCCAGGCCTGCGCCAGGTCCCTCTTCGCCACCACCAGCCCCAGCAACAGCAAATGGCGTTTGTAAATATTGCCCCCAACGTTCTCTAGAACATGAATAAGGCCCAGCCTGGGGGTACGGGGCAGGTCCCAACCCAACACCTCTGACAGGCAGTCCCAAACCCCAGCCCAGAATCGAGTCAGTCTCTCACAGGACCATACTGTATGAAACAGGGTGCCCTCCTCAGAACCACACCTCAGGCATTCCGGGGACGCGACAAGGCCTGCCCGCCATAGGCGGTGTCTAGTATAATACGCCCGGTGGAGATATTTGAACTGGATGAAGCGAAGGCGGATGGCTATAGCAGCACCTCGGGGAGATTCCATGGCCTCACGCCAGTCGTCATCATCCAATGGACCAACATCACCCTCCCAAGAGGCCCTCAGCGCTGCGAGTGAAGGGGAACAGTGAGTGACCAGAGAGCGATATATCTGCGAGACCTTCTTGTCACCTAGGTCTCCCATAAACAGTTTAGCCTCGATAGGACTAAAATCAGGGAGCTGTTCCAGGCCCACCAGACTAGGAGTAAGTGCGTGGCGAAATTGAAGGTAGCGGAAAAACTGGGTCTTGGGCATGCTAAATTCGGAGCTAAGTTCCCGAAAGGACTTTAGGGTAGTACCAGAGAGGACATGACCTAGGGACGAGATCCCAATCGCATCCCAGCCGTCAAATCCGGACAGAGACGCCAGCGCCGGTAACAGGCCATTGCGCCACAACGGGGTTTCAGCTGTAAGCCGACCCCACCAGCCCACCCGGTGCAGGGCCCGCCGCCAGACAGCGAAGACCACTTGGGTGACTTGCGGAAGCAGTCGCCTCCGCCTAGCCGAGTACAGCAGGGTGTGAAGGGAGGCGCCACCCATCAGTGAATGCTCAAGGGCATAAGCCGGATCACTACGGTCTCCATACCACCACTCGTTGAGCACAAGGAGATGGGAGGCCTGATAGTAAGATAAAATATCCGCGGCCGCCAAGCCGCCGCAGTAGGTAGAGAGGAAGCATGTGCGCAGCGCCACCCTGGCGGCACCGCCAGCCCACAGAAACCGGCCCAGCACAGAATCAACAGTACGGAACCACTGCGGGTCAATCTGGAAGGGATGATTCTGCAGTTGATATAGCAGACGGGGCAAGGCCACCATCTTGAAGATGGCCGACCGGCCGTAGATATTAAGTGGCATGCGCGTCCATGTCTTGACGTCCAGTTGGACCCGATCCCATACCGGCAGGATGTTCCGGTCCCATGCCACTGCAGGCGAGGCAGAGAGGAAGACACCCAGGTACTTCACACCTTCCACAGCCATCTGAAGGGATGCAGCCCAAGGGCAGTCCACTGCGGCACCCCCCAGCACCCACATGGTCGATTTGCGCGGGTTAAGGAAGAGCCCCGATGCCCGACCAAACTCCTGCATCAACTCCAGGACACGAGGACCCGTACGCTGCAGGTCAGTCATGAAAAATAGCACATCATCCGCATATAAAGCTATGCGGTCTGAGTGATCCGCACCCCAGACGAAGCCACGGTAGAGCTCATCGCGGCGCACCCTGGCGGCCAGCGGCTCCATGGCCAGCTCGAAAAGGTAAGGGGAGAGCGGACACCCCTGACGCGTGCCCCTGGACACCGGAAAACGAGCAGACGCCGTTCCCGAGATACGCACCGAGGCCGTGATCTCACTGTAGAGCAGCCTGATATAGGAGAGGAATACCGGGCCGAGATTCAGCAGCGGCAACAGAGCAAAAAGAAAGGTCCAGCTGACCGAATCGAAGGCACTATCGATATCAGCCAGCAAGAGCGCCGCCGGGTCCTCCGAAGACTCAATCGCTTGTATCGCGGCCTGCGCCCGTCGTATATTGTGTCTCGTTGCCCTGCGCGGCATAAAACCCGCCTGATCTGGGTGGACAAGGGCCGAAATGTGTGGAAGTAAGCGGTTCGCCAGCGCCTTTGCCAGGAGCTTGGCCTCGAAGTTGATGAGGGATATGGGGCGATAAGAGTCATGGCGATCGGGGGGCCTACCTGGCTTCAAAAACACCACTATTTCGGCATGACGCCAGTCCGGTGGGAGGCGGCCACGCTCTCGTGCCTGTTCCAGGGCCCGCAAGTAGTGCGGCCCGAGCTGCAGATGGAACTTCTTATAAAATTCGCTGGGGAAACCGCTCGGCCCCGGCGCCTTGCCTACATTTAACTGACCCAGTGCATCACCCAGCTCCTCAGCCGACAGGGGAAGGTCCAGGGCCTCGCGCACCTCATCAGATACAGCAGATGGGGGAACCGATGCAATATAATCTGCGATAATGGCAGGCGAGAGAGTCTCCCGAGAGGCATACTGGTGCCCATAATAGCGCGCAAAACTCGTTGCAAGAGTTGCCGGATCTGTGATCGCCACTCCTGCACCATCAACAAGGCCCGGCAGTGTAAGAGGCTGTAGGTTCTGTTGGCACAGCCTATGGAGCATGGTGCAAGACTTATCGCCCCACTGGTAGACCCGACTACGGGTGGCTAACCACGCCTGACGAGCCTCATCCAACAGGACCGAGGAATAAGACTGTTGCGCCTGCAGGAGTAGCCGCAGTGCCATATCATCGGGTGCCTCGCTGTGCCGAGCCTCGAGCTCCTCCACCCGCTCTGTGGCCGCAGCAATGCCTCCCAGCCGAGTCCGGCGAGCAGACGCACACCAAGCAATATCTATGCCCCGCAGGGTGGGTTTCATAGCCTCCCAGACTGTCACTGCATCCATCCCTCCGGTAAGGTTGTCCTGCCAATAATGGGCGATCGCGCTACGCAGATGCTGGGAATAATCAGGGCGCTGCAGATGCCACGCGGACATTCGCCATCGGAAGGGGGAGCGTGCTTTGCACAAGTCAACTTGTACCGCCACTGTGGAATGATCAGAGAGCCCGCGAGGCCGAATCGCTGCCCCTTTCACCCTGTCAAGGAAAGCCCTCGGGACAAACACACAGTCCAAACGCGAAAGGGAGCCATGGACGGCCGAGACAAAGGTGTACTCTCGCCGTTCCGCATGCAGATGTCTCCACACATCCACCCAGCCCAGACCATCAACCATAGCCCCCAACCGTGTAGGGGAGGATACAAGTGCCACTCTTGGTCTCCTCTGCCGGTCCAAAGCCACATCCATCACATCATTCCAGTCTCCGCCAATCACAGCCATGGAGCGGGGGAGCTCAGCCCATAAGGCAAACAAACGTTCAGCTAAGGCCCACTGCAAGGGGGGGGGGCATACACACAGCCAAACACAACCGGCTCCACCCCAACCTTCCCTTGTACAAAGACAAAACGTCCCTGGGGGTCAAGCCACTGACGCTCATGTACATATGCCAGCCGTCTATGAATAAGAATGGCCACACCCCTGGAGCCCCTGGTAAATCCGGCATGGAACACTTGATGGAAGCCAAAGCGCTGCAAACTCAGGGCTTTCGTACCTAGCATGTGCGTTTCTTGAAGAAGGAGCACATCTGCCAAGTCCCTCTTAGCCCAGCGAAGCACCGCTCCCCGTTTAATCTTGTCCAATAGTCCTCGTACATTCCAGCTAAGAACACGCATGGAAGCGCCATTGGGCGCTAAGTGAGGAACATCAACCATGATCACAATGCTCCCAGCCCCACACTCCCCGACCCCCGGCCCATGCCCCAGACCCCACAGTTGCAAAATACATAGAGACCACGTGCACCCCCAGAACCAGAACCCCAGACCCCACAAATCCCGAAGCCCCAACCCCTGCTACCCCTCCGACCCCGACCCAACTCACCAGCAACCGAACACCCCGGTTCCCCCCACCCCCCCCCCATACCTCAAGGAACAATGAAGTATCTGTCGCGGTATACGGTACTTCAGGCCCAAAACACAGCGCCCAAAGCCAGCCATACCAATGGATCCCAACTAGTCCCCCCCCCCGAACTAATCAGACACACTCCCAGAACCACCCCCCAGTCCCAACAGGAGGAGGCAGCCCAAAGTACGTGCCCTGAACCCCAACAAACATACAGTAGAGTCATAAGCAAAGCACCACAAGAAAGTTACAGCCCATGAAGGCCCCGGCATTCGCCAAGAAGAAGTCAATACTGCACCAGCCAATGTATGTCCCACCGACCACAGCTCAGCCTCTGCCAGATATAGTCACATATAGAAGGCAACCAGCAGACAGTCCCCATGAAG
The DNA here is from genome assembly GCF_964263255.1 of Lissotriton vulgaris. Taxonomy (NCBI): domain Eukaryota; kingdom Metazoa; phylum Chordata; class Amphibia; order Caudata; family Salamandridae; genus Lissotriton; species Lissotriton vulgaris. Next base: position 11,603,095 of record NC_141690.1, on the reverse strand, counting down.
GGCGATCAGGAGCCTCCATCAGATTGATCCGCATCAGGCTGTGTGTCCCCCAAGAGGGGGTCCCGGGACAGGGACCTCCGCCGGGAGCGGGACTTGCGATGACGTTTCCCTTTGCCAGACGGGTTGCTCCTGTCCTGAGACGAGCCACGCGATGATCCAGAGTGCAGCCCCGGTTGGACGTGAGGTCGGATTCTGACTGTTTCATCGGTCCAGTTGAAGACGGCCTCCGTTGTATCAAAGAAGAGGGTCTTGGAGTTGAAGATCACCCGGAGGCGGGCCGGGTAGAGCAGCGAGTATTGAATTTTCAGGCCACGCAGCTTGGCCTTGGCATCCAGGAAGGAGTGCCTCTGTTGGTGGACCAGTTAGGTATAGTCCGGGAAGATCATTATTTTATGATTGTCATACAGCAGGGTGTCCTTCATCCGCGCTTCCCGGAGAATGACGTCCCTGTCGTGGAAGTTGAGGAGCCTGGCGATGATCGGGCGGGGCCGCTCCCCGGCTGGCGGCTTCTGTGCCAGGGCGCGTTGGGCACGCTCCACTATGAAGCATCGCGACAGGGAGTCCGGTGGCAGCCAGATCTCCAGCCACCGGGACAGAAAAGCGTCCATAGGCCCATTCTCGCAGTCCTCCGGAAAGCCAACGAAACGCAGGTTGTTCCGCCTCGCCCGCCCCTCGGCATCCTCCACACGAAGCGCCAGGCCCCGTTGGATCTGTTCCATGTCGGCAATCTTCTTCTTAAGGGTACCAACATCTCCCTCCACTGCCGTGACCCTGGTCTCAGTTTCAGTAATGCGGGCGACTGCATTGCGAAGATCTTGACGCAGCAGCATCACATCGGCCCCCACCGCGCCAATTTTCGCATCCAGCATGTCGCGGGACTGTGTAATGGCCGCCATCAACGCCGCGTTGTCTGGTCCAGCAGGATGACTCCCACCAGCCGCCCCGGCTCCTCCACCATGGCCAGTGAACTTGTCAATGGGTCCTGTCTTAGTGGCGGCCGAGCCCCTCGTCATGGCGGCCGCTCAGACGGTAAAGCAGTGACACGCACCTGTATCAGGGCCGCTTCTCGCAATAGTCCACCAGCTAGGCCCCGGCCGAGGCGTCCCGAACACACCAGGCCGCTCGAGAGTCCCTCGCCACCGGCCCACAGATCGGGTACACCCTAGGCAATGCCGCCCCGCCAAGGTGTATGAAATCGTCTTCGCGCCCACCGGCACTCCTGGCACGGCGCAGATATGGGCCACACTAGTGCAAACCACAAGTTCTCCAACCGCCGCCCCAGGTACCACAGGAGCAGGATAGGGCAATTATCCGGGCCAGGCGCCTGTTTGACCCCTCAGTTCCCGGGGGGCCCCCGCCGTGTCCACTCACCAGGGCAATGGATCCGGGCTGGTGACTCCGGGCGGGGACCACCAAACTAGAGGTCCCGGCTGCACCAAGGCCAGGCAGGCCGCAGATCTTCCGACACCCCTTCCAGTCGCAGGCCCCACCGCAAACACGGTGAGGAAAGGCAGGGGATCCCACTGTAGGTCGTCAGGAGCAGGCAGCCCCGGATCGTGGCCAGCCCAGGCTGCGAAGATCAAGGTCCCGGCTGCGCCCGGGCCACCAGGCCGCCCCTGCCGCTCTCGCTGTCGCCGAGCCGTCGGTCACAGGGAGGTACCCAGGCAGTGCAGCCCCGCCAGATCCCAGCGTATGTAAGCGCCACCCAGAGCGCCTCTCCCAAGATGTCTGTCTCCTCTACTCTGTGCCAGAGCAACCAGCGAGCCCCAATGTATTTAGGTCGTCCAGGGCCGGCAGCAGCCCCCCCAGGGCACAGCGTCCTGCACTTGCTCCTGCACAGGTCGGTGGCTCCCACAGCGGGCCGGCGCCCGGTCCGCACCGGCCTCACCGGCACCCCCGGCCCGTCACGGGCACTGGCCGCCCCTGTCCGACTCGCCTCGGTCCGCGAGGGCGGAGGGCGCAGCGCGCACCGATGGCCGGGCACAGCGGTCGGCTGCAGTGGAGAATGCCGTGCCCGCCAGCAGCAGAATGCGCCCAAGGATGTAGGGCGCTGTAGGCGCCAACAGCGGAGGGTTCCAGGATCAAAGGGACAACGATGGGCGGGGGCCGCCAAACTCGAGGCCCCGGCTCCGCCGAGGTCAGGAAGGCCGCAGCTCCACCGAAGCCCCCACAGAGGCACGGGCCCCCACCGCTGGTAATGTGGGGAGAGATAGGGCACTCCTCGATGGGCCGCTGGCAATGGGTAGTCTTGGAGCGCCGTCCGGGAGCGGCGCCGCTTGCCCCGGGTCCGGCCCTCCGGCCCGGGCACGCCAAAATTGAGGCCCCGGCCTGTCCGACGGGCACCAGGCCGCTCACCGCACCCACTCGCCTCTCCGCGCCAGATGGTCTCCGCGGGTTGTCTCGGGCACCGGACGGCTCCAGCGACGTCCGTTCAGGTCACCTCAGCCGTGGAACACACTTCGGGTTCAGGGACCAGGATAATGCCAGGATAAGTGTCGGGCCGGCGGGAGCTCTAGCAAGCCACGTCCGCCATGATCGCCCGCTAAGCCACGCCGTATTGTGCTTACTTTTAACTAAACAACCATAATGGTGGAACAAACAGCGGTTTTTCAGAAACTTGAATAGGTAAACTGAAGGCCAGGACTAGTTTTATATTAAAATGTAAGGAAACGTTTGGGGGGGGAGGGGGGTGTTACAGGACAAATGTTTAGCACCAAGTAATGCTCAAATACAGTGAAAGGAAGATTATGAGTGCTTGTAAAAGAGGCTTTTAAAGCAAAAAAAACAAAATATAAGTTGGTCAGTATTTGTAATACCTGAGCTTGATTGTTTTTGCTTTGTCGATTTGCTCGGACTTGATTTGTCAATTGAGGTTTCCTTGTCTTCAGAATTCTTTCGAGCCTATATAGAGAATCAAGGAAATACACATATTTGTATTACAATCTGATTGAAAGCTAGTGGAGTGTCAAACAATTAACAATGACACATCGTATTTACAACCCTTTGCAAAACAGACAAGTAGGTGTTTGCATCTTTCATTAGGCATGTTTCTTTCCGGAGGTTTAGCAAAGCTGACATTTCAGCTTTAGTATCATCATAAGGAACACATTACTGCATAAAAGTTGAAACCAACGTACATGCTAGGTTTGGAATAGAATAGTTTATATTTCTCTTTTACCTCGCTTCCCTTTCACCTACATGTAAATTAATCAAAAACTAAAAAACTGCATAGAAAAAACAGTAATGGGTGATAAAATTGTATGTCGGGACCAAAGATCAAGTACGATTTATTTAATTCTAACTTCTGACACGGGTAACTGTTGGACCCGGCCCTTTTGGTAGGTTCACCCCGAGACTTTTTGCTTTTTCCTAGCCTGTCTCTGGAACCTGGTGTTGGTGATTTTAGGCCTCTGCACACTTTTTCACTGTGGTACAGTGTACAGTGCGTGAGCTCTCTGTGTATGTGTGGTGAGTGACCTGCCCTCCCATAGGAATGAATGGGGAATATGTATGCCCATGGTAGTTCCTGATGTGTGGGCAGTGCAGGGTCGAGTTGGTGGTATGTGCGAACTCGTGAGATTGAATGCTGCGTAATGGTGTATGCAGCATGATTGTGTCTAGTGTAGAAGTGTCACTTTTAGAAGTTGGCATATTTGTGTAATTTGTGTCTGGCGTGTGATTGACTGAGGCTGGCTGGTGAGCCTGGCTCCAAGAGTCTGGGAGGGTCTGCCCCGGTGGTGAATGGAGTGTTTAGCATGCTGATGTGAGGGGAGGAGTGAGCCTGGGCCTGCTTGTGGATTGACCGTCTGGTTTGAGGGTCCTGAATGGGTCTGGGTTTTCCCCACACAATGCTGGCTCCACCCCCTGGGGTGAGTCTGATGTCCCTAGCCTGGCCAGTGAAAGGAATTCCCTATAACCAGTTCTAGCTGGTTCTCACACTGCCTGCACCCTTTAGACAAAGGATTTTGGGTATAACAAGGGTACTGTGACACTCTAAAAATGTTCTTGTTTCTGACTTGAATCTGCCAGGGGCGTGCTGCTGCTTGGGCCCAGGGGAATCCCTGGGCCCAGCCCAGCCCCTGGACACCTGATGGACTTTCCTGGATGCCTGCAGGACTTCTGGGGGACCCCTCTGCCTTGCCTGGGCTGATTGGGGGGACTTTGCTTTGCCCCTTGGAATCTCTGGGACCTATGGCAGCATGGAGAAGCTGCATTTTCCTGCAGAGACCTTTTTCTTGCCTTTACCCAGGCTTGTTAAAGCCTAAGAGCTTGGGAGCGCTTGATTGGTATTTATAGCGCCTAGAAGCGCTGTATTTCCCCCCTGAGCACCTGGGAGCGCTCTATCTGTTTTCTAGCGCTTTGGAGCGCTTTATTTCCCCCAGCACTTGAGAGCGCTTTATTTTTGCCTTATGCCCGTGTTTGTGTTTGATTTTTACTCAGTACGGGAGCCCACCCCGCTTATCCTGCCTGTTGGTGACGTTGATTTAAATTTATAAGAAGTTCCGCTTTTCACCGCCGCTGCCCGGGACTGCCAAAGGGGAAACCGAAGGAACAGAGTCCTGATTGGCTCAGAGCGACGAGCCCCCTCAGTAATTGCAGCGCTGTGATTGGCGGGCCGCGGGAGGCTCGCCCTGGAAGGCCGCGCTGTGATTGGTGCAGCGCTGGAGGCTGCCCCGACGAGCCGCGCTGGGATTGGCCAGCGCCCGGGAGAAGTGGAAAGGAACATGGCGGCCTGGTCGTAGGGGCTCCCGTGTGCTGGAGTGAGCCCCGGGAGAAGACGTGCAGCCGGTCGTCCTGCGAGGGGTGGGAGGCGCAATGCCGGTGCCGACCTCCGCGCTGCTCGCCTGAGACCCCGCAGCCCAGCCGCGGAGAGGAGAAGCTACCGCACCAGGAGAGCCGGTGAGTGTAAAGGGCGGGGAGAGCGCTGGGCTGGTTCAGCGAGCCGGCCCGGCGAGAGAGGCTCCGACGTCTTGAGAGCCTTCTGGTTTGGAGCCCCGAGGCTCCGGGGGCATGTTGGAGATTTTGAGTCCCTCAGAGAGGGACTCCAACGAGGGGGGAACCGTGTTTAGAGCCCAGAGAGGATCCAGTGGGTAGTTCCGTTTCCGCTCCAGCAGAGGGGCCATTGTTTGCAGAGCCCCCAGTGGGGGACTCCAACGATAGGGAGAATTTGTGTCTAGAGTCCCGAGAGGCTCTGGGGTCCATTTTTAGTTAGAGGGGGCGCCGGGGCACATTGCCGGTGCCCGCCCCCTTCTGCCTCCGAGGGACTCCAACGAAGGGGGCCATAGTTGTTGACGAGCCCCGAGAGGCTCGAGGCGCCATTGTTTTCGGAGCCTGAGGGCTCCATGGGCCATAATTGTTTAAGAGCCTCTGTGGCTCCAACGTTGGGCACGTGTTATGCCAGAGCCTGTGTGGCTCCAACGTGTGTAGAGTGTTTTCAGAGCCTGTGTGGCTTCAGCAGTGGGCGCAGTTCGCGCCTACGGGTCAGTGAGGACCCTGTCGCAGTTTGAAGTTCCCAGCTACCCAGCAATTAGTGGGCAGCTGCACCATTTATGTCTTGTGATGGTTCCCAGGGGCCCAGCAAGTAGTGGGCACCTGCAACGTTTAGGTTTTGCGCCGGTGGCGCACCCCTGACTGGCGCTGCATTGGCAGCGCGCCCTGACATTCTGGACACAGGGCTCTTTAGTCCCTTTATTAGATGGGGGCGGGTATGTGATTTTATTTAGGCGCAATGTGATTATCTATTCCATGGTAATTGCCTAATGTGAGTTTTGCGCAATGTGATGTGGTGTTAGGAAATGTAATGTATTTAATATGATTACGCACCTTGTCTTACACCTCAATGTTTTTAGGCATCATGTGTTCTTGCGCTATTGAGTTATGTTCTGGCACCTCTGAATGTTAATATGCATCATGTGTCTTCCTTCCTTCCTTACACCTCTGAATGTTTTAGGCATCATGTGTTTTCTCAGGTACCTCTGAATGTGTTTTGATGCATCATGTGCCTTGTTATGACACCGCTGAATGTATGTTTTATGCATCATGTGTTTTTCCTTCCCTACACCTCTGAATGTTTTTATGCATCATGTGTAATGTGTTCTTGCTTATACCCCTAATTGTATTGTGATACTTAGGTGGTGGTTCTTTCTAGTACAGGTGGCCCTAGTGAGGTCCTGGTTCCCTGCGTGACATTCTCCTAAGGTGTTTAGGGTTGCGTAGGTGGTACCTACCTGTTCCCAGTAGTTACTGGATGTGATCTATAACTGTTATTTTGTGCTATACTTATTCTAAGTTCTAGAAGTGCTATTTCTAAAAGTGCTGATTCTGACAGGCGCCCACGTGGCCCTGTCCTGTGTAAATAATCCCTTGTGAATATTGCCCGTGCAAGTTGGCACAATGTACATGTGTGATTCTATCTGATGTGTTTTGACAATACAGAAATTATTTTTTTATAACCTTGTGTGGAGTTCCTTTTGTGGTGTGCCTAGGATGTTGTTGCTGTTGTGTGCTGACGCAAATGCTTTACACATTGCCTCCGGGATAGGCCTGTCAGCTCGTGCCAAGCTACCAGGGGGTGAGCAGGGGTTATCTTGGCGTGTGACTCCCTTGCCCTGACTAGAATGGTGGTTTCTGCCTGGCTTTGGCGTCAGCCTTAGCCTACCAGAAATAGCCAGTTCTAACATTGGTGGTCAGCGGTGTGGATTAGGACTCGTGTTTGCGCAGTGCCACAGCGACAGCTGGCTACATTACAAAACTCTGTAGTTTATAGAGAGTCACATGTTTGGGATTATTGTTTTTGATTTTTGTTTTTCCTCAAGAGTGTCATTTTCAAATGTGTTCCTGCGCTTTATGTTTAGTGGCAGATGAGAGAAAGTGACAGGGCGGGACGCCAGTAGAGGGGGAGGTTCCCATAGATTAGGTATCCCTTGCAGAGTCCAGTGCCCAATCCCTGTTCCTGTCCCTGTGTGGGTAGATGGAAGAGAGGGAGTGTGGAGGAGAAATGACTAGCTCAGGAGGGTGATTATCGCCTGAGTGTAGTGTGTGTGTCTAGATTCCACAGTATGGTAGGATCCAGTGGTGGCAGCTTAAATGTGTCCAGTGCGTGTGAAGTCCCATTCCCAGTTCCCAGAGTATGGTGCCTGGTGCTCAGTAAGAGGGTTACATGTTGAGGGGCAGTGAGGAACTGCCTCACCAGTCTGGAGGGGGAGTGTGTGGATGAGTGGTGTGTTGAACTGGAGGAGTTGGTGTGAGTTTTTTTTAGGAGCTTGCACGTGAGGTGTACCTCTGGTGGTGTGCAGGAGGTCCTGCAGAGGCACTGGACAAGAAGGTGAATGTCTGGCGGTGTGCTAGATGTCTTGCAGAGGCATTAGGAAGTGATTCTAAAAGTAGTGGCTTGTGTATCTGATGATCCTGTGTAGGGGGAAGAGGTTCATGTGTAACCCAGCTAGGTCCCAGTAGGATGGTAGGGGTGTAGGGGCTCACGCCCTGTCTCAGTGGATGCGGAGTGAGTGTGGGACGGTGTGTCCCACGTTGGCACGAAACCCTATCTCAGGGCCTGGAGGGTTCCCTAAGGGAGCGCCAGGTCAGGGGCCTAGGCTGTACATACAGGTCATTTGAGGAGGATCTTCTTGTGTCTAGAGGACGGGGAGTGTCTGTAACCAGAACTCCGGCGGTCCTGGTGTTGAGGAGTAACCCTTCTAAGTGGAGGGTGCAGAACTCTGGAAGGGGGTGCAGAGGGACGGTGTACTTCTGAACCCGGTGCAATCTGAGGGTTTAGATCCTAGGTTGGGAGATTAGGACGCTTCCAGGTCAAGAGGAATCTGTACCAAAGTGGATCAGCTGAAGAGACTGAGGGGGCTGCCCTTGCTGTGTGATCTGGGGCTCACCTGCAGTTTGTTGTTTCCACTAAGGTAGAGGAAAGGGGACTTTGCTGTGTGCTTTGTCCCCCCACCTGCTTGAAGAGGAACTGTGCTGTGTGCTTTGTACCGCAGAAGTGATATAGTTTCAAGGTGGTAGACCAGTGATGGAGTGAGGTCCTGATCTGGTAGGAGAATTGTGTTCTGGTGTTCTGGTGGTGATTTGGTTGTTTTTTGGAGCATTTCGGTTCTCCGAAGTTTTGGGTTTGAAGGACAAGGCGTGCCTTTGTTATGATGAGGTTTTCTTAAAGGGTAACAAAATTAGGATCTGGTTACGAAGGTCCAAAACAGATCAGTTGGGGAGAGGTGTTTGGGTTTTTCTTAACAGTAGTGTTTTATAAAAATTGCTGCACAGTATTAGAGTGGGCAAACTTCAACTCAGTGTCCAATTCTAAACAAGGTGCCATATTTGTGCATGGATCAGGTCATAAGATTACCAGTTCCCAGTTAACTGTTTTAACGAAAACATGGCTTTTACTCGGGGAAAATCCTACAGCCTTTGCGACTCATTCCTTTAGAATTGGGGCAGCCACGGAGGCGGCAAGATTGGGGATGGGGCGGGAAGCTATCAGGAAAATAGGAAGATGGAAATCCAGTTGCTGTGCTCGCTATGTGCGCACATAATGCTAGCGTTTGTTCTTTTGAGCTGTTTTGTTGCTAATTGTTTTTTCCTATTTAGGTGACATTCGTGCTAATTGCCTTGGGAAAAAACAGGTGTGGATAGTGGGACATTCTTTTGTCAAGTGGGCAGTTCTCTTTGCAGAGCAGTAGATTTATGGACGAGCCCTTGGCTTACCCAGTGCAAGACATGAAGTGAGGCGGTGCGGCAAGGGAGGAATGAGGTGAGACGATCTATTTCCGACCATTGACAAAATGAGGTATGACAGAAGGCCACCAGAACTTTTGGTAATACATCTCGGCGAGAACGATTTAGTGCCCCTTTCGGGTTTAACACTGATTAAACGAATGCAGCTAGATTTGGCAGTGATAAAGAATAACTGGTTAGGCCCTCACATTGCATGGACAGAATTTATTTATTTACAGGTAGCAGTGGAGATATGCTCGAGACCAGTCGGCAATGGACAAAGCTCACAGAAAACTCAACCGGGCGATGAAAGTTTTTGGTTCAGCAATGGGTATCAGTTACATATCTCATGAGAATATCACTAGCAAAGAAGGCCACTTATTCAGGAACGATGGTGTGCACCTCTCACAATTAGGCCTTTCCTACTATTTATTGGAGCTGCGTGATTTTTTTAGCTCAGGAGCTTAATGTAAATCTATGGTGCAATGTGCAACACATATAATCACACTCATATTTGTTTCAGAGGAAGGGTGGGGACCAGGAAAACTCGTTGGTTTTCCTGGGTGGCGATGTTTGGGGGTGGGTAAGTCTGGAGCGGGCTTACCCATCCTTTTGGAACATTTAAGTAATGTGAAAGGTTTTGGCCCACTTTACCAAATTGTGTGTACATGATGGAAATAAAGAGTATTTCTAATTTCAGAGAGTTTACCTGATCTAAATAAAGTGGCCTTTTTTGCTACAGTATAACGTTTGTGGTCTGTTTATTTTGGGCGAAGAGGACAAGGACGACTCGCTGATTACAGGCGCACTGACAAATTTATAAAAAATAATAATTTAAAAGGTTCAAATAGATGTTCGCGTTACAAAGGCAAGCGCAGGCATAATCTGGGAGTCAAGGCTACGTCAATAAATTAATAATTTGAGGTCAAGGCTAAGTAGACAAGCGATTAAGTAACATATAGTTACGGTAACAGACAACTCACCAAGAAAAGGGGGTGGTCCAAGAAAGTGGGGGAGTATTGGCGCATTAAGTGCAGCTGATGTCATTTTGGGTTATGCATCAGTCTTAGAATTTCTGTAGAAATCCTTTATTAAATCTAGGAAAACCAAATACACACCCGTCAATATTTTTATATGGTCCACCCCTGAGAGTACGGAGATTCTTAGCAACAGTCCAACGTCCAGCTGTCACTTAACTCACTAACACATCACACTCGGTTTTTTACCGCACTTCGAAAATGCGTGACTGCAGGGTTTTAAGTGGGCCGGGTCTTGCCGGTGCACCGGCAGTTCTAATTGGCGGGTGCTGAGATGGATCCCTATCGGGCTCTCAGTTTCTGCCCTCGCCCACAGGATGCAAAAAACATATCTAAACTCTGCAGCAGCACCACCCTTCACAGCCTTAGATGTAACTCGTTACAGTTTTTCACAGGCTCACCTTTTCATAACTAAAGCGTTTTCAATATGCTATACAAGGAAGCCATAGTTGTTGCTTATTTATCTTATGCACCTAACAATCATTGGCAAAGCAAATAGTCCTGACTTTTTGTAGGTGCAATCAGGGCTTTAAGTGGGACAAAAACTAGTGGTGCTCTAAAAGGGGCGTGGCAAATTTCTTAAAGGGGTGTGGCAGATCTAAATAGGGGCGTGGTCTAAATCAAGATAACTAGCATTGTGTGCTTAAGAAAATCATGAATGCAAAAACAACAATTGATGGACGGAATGTTGCACAATGGCAAAACATTCGCCCCAGTCACAGATCTGGGTTTAATCCATTGTTATTTTGCTCACAACCCCCCAGTTCAGACATGGCCATATGCAAATCAGTCCTGACCCTGTGCCTCATGGGAACAGTCCAGCCCTAACTGCGAAGCCATGTCTTCCCTGGACCGGAATCAAGCATCCTAGGACCGGTTTCTGGCTATCAGCCAGGATAGCTTGATTTCAGTGGCATGGAGAGCGTCTGAGCACACCCGTCCCACTCGGGGTGACAAATGCAAAAACAACAATTGATGGACGGAATGTTGCACAAGGGCAAAACATTCAACCCCAGTCACAGATCTGGGTTTAATCCATCGTTATTTTGCTTACCACACCACCCAAGTTCAGAAATGGCCATAAGCAAAGCAGTCCTCACCCTGTGCCTCATGAGAACAGTCCAGCCCGAACTGCCCAGCCTGATGACGGCTGATAGCCAGAAACAGGTCCTAGGATGCTTGATTCGGGTCCAGGGAAGACATGGCTTGGCAGTTCGGGTTGGACTGTTCCCTTGAGGCACAGGGTCAAGGCTGATTTACATATGGCCATGTCTGAACTGGGGTGGTGTGGTGAGCAATAAAACGATGGATTTAGGCCCAGATCTCTGTAGTGGGGTGAATGTATGACATTGTTCTGCATTCTGTCCATCAACTGTTGTTTTTGCATTTGTCACCCCGAGTGGGATGGGTATCCTCAGACGCGAGTCCTGTGCTCTCCACACCACTGGAGTCAAGCTATCCTGGCTGATGACGGCTGATAGCCAGAAACCGGTCCTAGGATGCTTGATTCCGGTCCAGGGAAGACATGGCTTGGCAGTTCGGGCTGGATTGTTCCCATGAGGCACAGGGTCAAGGCTGATTTGCATATGGCCATGTTTAAACTGATTTGCATATGGCCATGTCTGTGGTGAGCAAAAAAATGATGGATTTAGGCCCTGATCTCTGTACTGGGGTGAATGTATGACAATGTTCTGCATTCTGTCCATCAACTGTTGTTTTTGCGTAAGAAATCATGAAGTCGCATCTAGCAAAGGATAATAAAATATGCAAAAAGGTATATTTATTAAGTATAAGCCATAAAATACCAAACACTTTAAAAAACATGTAAACATTATTCAAATTACTAAGAAATCTATTGCCTCCTGGAGCCGCCCCCGGCCCCTGTCACTCACAAAACAGACAGTCAATACACAACCAGGCAGAGGCACACAGAAAGGTTGAACAGGAAGATAGCCACTCTCTAAAAGTGCTATTTCAAAACTTAGAATTTAAAAATCATCGTCACTAAAGGATGTGTTATTAAATTCTGAGTTCAGGGATACCAGATTCCATATGTCTATCTTGCCGTTATGGGAAGATATGCAGGTAAACATGTTACACAACATTCCCCATGTTATCCTGTGGGCAAGATAGACTTACAATAGTGAAAAACGAAATTGGCAGTATTTCACGATCAAGACATGTTACCCACAGTAGTAACACCAAACAAAAACCGGGACGTCTGGTCACCCTACCTTTGAGGCCTGAAAATAGAGCCCCCTATAGCCCCCTTTCAAGGCCCCCCAAGAAATTGGGGCTCAGACTCCCACAGACTCCCCCCCCCTCCCAAAGAACCCTGGGTGTAATCTTACTTGTTGTATCATACATCTAGATATCATACAATGAAAGAAGCAGTAAAATACCAGTCAGCAGCACACTAAGGTAAACAGAATTTCTGCATGCCTATTTTTAAGCCACGCCCTTAATTACATTGACCACGCCCCTCAGAGATCCCCCCCCCCCCCGATTTTTCCTCCCACTTAGAAGCCCTGCGTGACTGACAGTGTATTACAATTTCAAACCACAAATACATACCTATCCCTGTTTAACTCCTCCCATTTTCACGTGTGTTAAAAACAATGAAAATAAAAAAACCTACCTTTTTGGTCTTTGGTGCCTCGTCCAGCAAGGCCAGAGTTCGGGCAAATTCCTCATCCTCGTGCAGCTGCCGCTCCAACTGTGGAAACAAGGAATTTGGTTTGGTAAGCATTTCCATGATTGAATAGGGTTAGAAAAAATATTTATTTTTTATAGAAGGCAGAAAGAGGAGGTCCAGGACGCAGAAAAAACGCTCCATTATCTGCAGCCCACTTGCTCGGACTGAAAAACAACAAACTGACGCGCAAGTAACATATAATGTTGGTGCTCTTAAAATGTATCGCCTTAATGCTACATATAACGCAGTGATCCCGCTAGTTGCAGAACAATATATGAAAATAAACAGGTTTGTCTAGAGCAATTGATAGATCTACCAGGAGAGCAAGTTAAATAATAGCTGCGGTCACGCTCTTGGTGGGAACTTTATGTAAGGCACATTCCTCTCACTTTAGAATAGCCCCTGGTGCCACACTGGATCCGGAGAACTTTGTTGTAATGCTCCCGTGCCGCTAGGTGGCGTTGTGCAGCTCCACGATAGCCCCATAGAGCCCTAGAAGTGACAGAGCAGAGGTGCACATAAGTGTCACCCGTGAGCACTGAATTAAGTCCCTTGCCGTTGCCCTTTCTGTACCCTCAAACACAGAAACATGAACACTTATGGGTTGTAATGAGCTGAGTACAGGCCTGGGACCTATTTAGATGTTAAAAAGATACCATTCCGCAGAACACTGAGGTGGCAGGGCAATGAGGGCTATGTGGTTAGATAGAAAACCCACCAGAAAGAGCATAACTTGTTTTGTGATTGATAGTTCTAAGCGTAGATTCAACTTAGAATAGATACCAAAGCAGGGCCTTCTCTGGATGAAGGATCTACAGAGCAGGCTCAGACTAACAAGTCTTGCAGAACTGAGTGGGCGAAGTGTCCTACCTGTTAGATGTGGCAGTCCAGCAGTAGTGCTTCGTGAACTTCTACACCAATGCCCATGTCGCACCATGATAAATGACAGACCAATGCAGAGCAATAGGCCACCTCGACAGGGTCCTCTTGCGCACAACCTTCCCTTTCTATGCTCACAAAACATGGATTGTCCACTTGATCAGCCTTTGTACAAACTATGCAAAAGCGAAAAAGCCCTTTCAAAGTCCAGTCGACGGAGTGCCTCTTGCTCTTTCCAGCAGGGGCAAAAAACAATGATAGAGTGATGCACTCCCTGATGTGGAAGGAAGTCACAACTTTAGGTAAGATGGTCGCCCAAGTCAATTTGTCTGAAAAAACGTGGTTTGGAGCGGTTGTACTGAGAGCTACCATGGAAACTGGCCCATACCGGAACCGCAACTTGAAGCGTGATATGTGGAAAAGTCACAACTTCTTGTGCTCAGCAACATCGAATATGCTACTTACCAGTATGCATCTGTTCTTGGCATGTAGGGCTGCTGACATTCATATCTGTGCATTGATCGCCGCCTAGTGTTGAGTCCGGATGATTGCACATTGTTGTCCTGGAAGAGTCTTCGAAGAATCACGAGATAGGTGGCTCCTCCCCTGGACTACAGTGCGCATTGGCATCCTTTCCATCCTCAGATTGTTTTTCGCCATTGTGGCAGAGATGGAGTGTAATACAGTGAGTGATGTCCATGCTCCATAGTAATTCTGAATGCTACAGCTGCTACAGGCGCCGGGGAGGAGGGTGGGCGATATGAATGTCAGCAGCCCTACATGCCAAGAACAGATGCATACTGGTAAGTAGCATATTCGGTTCGAGGCATGTGGGCTGCTGAATTCATATCTGTGCATAGATTATATAGCAGTCCTCCTATTATCGGCGGCTGCCCGTGCCAGCTGCAGCAGTTTAAAAAAGAGTTTTGAGAATAGCCTGTCCTACAGCTGCCTGCTGTCTTGAATGCACATCTACACAGTAGTGTTTCGTAAATGTATGTGTAGTGGACCATGTGGCTGCCTTACATATCTCTTCTAAAGGAATATTCCCCAGGAAAGCCATGGATGCTCCTAACTTACGTGTGGAGTGTGCTCTTGGAGGAATGGTTAGTGTGCGTTTAGCCTTTGCGTAGCAAATCTGTATACACTTAACTATCCATCTGGCTATCCCTGCCTTGGAATTGGGGTTGCCTTTGTGCTGTGGAGAAAAAGGCAACAAACAGTTGTTGTGTTTTCCTGAAATCCTTTGTTCTGTCTATATAGTACATAAGAGCTCTTTTGACGTCTAATGTATGCAGAGATCTCTCTGCGACATTTTCTGGATTAGGATAGAAAACAGGCAGTTCTATGGTTTGGTTCATGTGGAACTGCGAAATCACCTTAGGCATGAACGTAGGGTTGGTGCGTAGTACAACTCTATTTGCGTGGACCTGTATGAATGGCTCTTGAATGGTTGGTGCCTGGAGTTCAGTAACTCTTCTTAGTGAGGTAATGGCTACTAGGAAAGCAACTTTCCAGGTAAGAAATTGAATCTCACAAGAGTGTAGAGGTTCAAAAGGTGGTCCCATCAGTCTGGTGAGGACCACATTCAGGTTCCATACAGGTGATGGTGGGTGTCTGGGAGGGATCACTCTTTTGAGTCCCTCCAGAAAAGCTTTAATGGCAGGCACTCTGAATAGTGAGAGGTGCTGCCTGTTTTGAAGATTAGCTGCTATTAAGGATAAATGTATACGAATGGAACAGCATGCCAGATTGCACCTGTATAAGTGCAACAAATAACAGATAATATTTTGAATAGATGCATCCAGTGGGTCAATGTCATTATTGTTACAATATATGACAATCCTCTTCCATTTAGCCGCATAACATGCTCTGGTAGTGGGTCTCCTTGCCTCCTTGATGATGTTCATACATTCTGGTGGCAAGTCGAGGTAGCCAAATTCTAAGACTTCAGGAGCCAGATCGCCAGGTTGAGCTGTTGCGGATCTGGGTGCTGAATTTCGCCATGGCTCTGCGTTAAAAGTCTGGGTGTTAGCCGCAGTCTTTGAAGCGGAACCACGGAAAGTTCTACTAGCGTGGTGTACCATGGCTGGCGTGCCCACGTTGGAGCAACAAGGATGAGTGTCATCGAGTGTTGCTTCAGCTTGCGTGCCACCAGCGGTATTAGAGGCGCTGGGGGAAAAGCGTACGCAAACCTGCCTGACCAGTTCATCCATATCGCATTGCCCTGTGACTGCGGATGTGGGAACCTGGCGGCGAAGCTTTGGCATTTTGCGTTTTCCCTTGTGGCGAATAGGTCTATCTCTGGATGACCCCACTGCTGGAAGTACGGTTGGAGTACTGATGGATGTATCTTCCACTCGTGCATCTGGTAGCTGTGTCTGCTGAGCAGGTCCGCCATCTGGTTGTCTTTGCCCGGGAGGTGTTCCGCCATGAGGAAGATGTTCCTCTGAATGGCCCAATTCCACATGCTCTGAGCCAGATGAGAACTGTGGAGAGTGTGTTCCTCCCTGCTTCTGTATGTAGTACATGGCAGTCATGTTGTCCGTCCGGATCAACACGACCTTGTTGCACAAGTGTACTTTGAAAGCTTTCATCGCCATGAAGATTGCCATCAATTTCAGAAGGTTGATGTGCATCTTCTTTTGCTGTGCTGTCCATAGTCCCTGCACTGTGTAGTGGAGTACATGAGCTCCCCATCCCTGGAGAGACGCGTCGGTCGTCCGTATAATCTGTGGCACAGGCTCTTGGAACGGTCGGCCCTTGCAAAGGTTTTGTGGGTTCCACCAATGCAGAGAGTTGAATGCCCGACCGCTCACCAACACTAGGTCTTTTAACTGTCCTTGAGCCTGATTCCACTGACGTGCCAAGCACTCCTGAAGCGGGCGCATATGTAGTCTCGCGTGCGGGACTATGAAGATGCAGGAGGCCATCATGCCTATCAACTGCATGAACACTCTTGCTGGAAGCGAGTGTTGAGGACTGAATTTTTGTATCAGCAATTGCATGCTGTTTATCCTCGCTGAATTTGGCTGAGCTTTGGCTGCCAGAGTGTCTATTGTCGCGCCCAGGTACTGTCGCACATGGGCGGGTTGAAGATGTGACTTTGGATAATTCCACGAGAATCCCAGACTGTGAAGGAGATGAATGGTGTGGGACATGTGGCTGGCACACTGCTGGGCTGTCTTTGCTTGAATAAGCCAGTCGTCCAGATAAGGGTAGACATGTATGCGCTGTCTCCTTAGGTGTGCTGCCACTGTCGCCAGACACTTTGTGAACACCCTGGGTGCCGTCGTTACTCCGAAAGGGAGGACTTTGAACTGATAATGTTGATTTTGAATAGTGAACCTGAGATACTGTCTGTGTGATGGGTGTATGGGTTTATGGAAATACGCATCCTTTAGATCCAGTGTTGCGAGGAAGTCTCCCTGACTGAGTAACGGTAGAACCTGCTGTAAGGTGAGCATATGAAAATGCTCTGACAGAATGTAACTGTTTAGAGGCCTAAGGTCCAGTATAGGTCTGAGAGAGCCGTCCTTTTTGGGTATTAAAAAGTACAGAGAGTACACCCCTGAGACTTGGTCTTCTACAGGCACGAGCTCTATGGCTCCTTTTTGCAGCATGCTGACGACCTCCTGCTGCAATAAGTGTAAGTGCTCTGCGGTCATAGGACGGTGTCTTGGTGGTATGTTGGGTGGAGTGGATGGTAATTCCAGACAATACCCGTACTGGACAATGTCTCTCACCCACCTGTCTGTGGTGATGGATTTCCAGACTGGCAGGAACTGTTGTAGTCTCCCCCAGACAGGTGTTATATGGTCGGGGGCAGTGACAGGGCGTCACTGTTTGTTATTAGCAGAGTATCTGGAACTGTTGTTTCCTCTTCCTCTGCCCTTGATGTTGTTTCCACGATATCCACCCCGGTTGTTCTTATTGTAGGTGGATTGTGTACCTCCTTTATTGTACTGTGTCTGTTGTGTGGATTGGCCTCTCGAAGGGCCCCTAGTATTGGAGCGACGAAAGGAGACACCCCGAAACTGCTGTGACTGCAGAGCCCCCATAGACTTTGCAGTCTCTGTGTCTTTTTTAATTTTCTCAAGGGTGGTGTCAACCTCAGGTCCTAATAAGTAGTCCGGGTTAACTGGCTGATTGAGGAATTAAGTTCGTATTTCTGGTTTGAATCCCGAGATTCTTAACCAGGCATGTCTCCTTAACATAACGCTAGTGTTAATGGCCCTGGCTGCAGTGTCAGATGCGTCTAGCACGCACTTGATGGAAGCATTGGTTATAAGCTTCCCTTCTTGGATTAGTAGTTCTGCACCCTCCTTGTACTGATCTGGTAGGTGTTGCAACAGTGTTTCAAGGGTATCATAATGGGACCGGTCATATCTGGCTAAGAGTGCCTGAGTGTTGGCAATGCGCCAGATGTTAGCCACCGGCGCAGCCACCGGCGCAGCCACCCTCTTTCCTGAGGTTTCCAGTACTTTCGACTCTTTGTCAGGAGGAGGAGCATCCCCTGTAGTCTGGGAGTTTGCTC
This sequence comes from Lissotriton vulgaris, assembly GCF_964263255.1. Taxonomy (NCBI): domain Eukaryota; kingdom Metazoa; phylum Chordata; class Amphibia; order Caudata; family Salamandridae; genus Lissotriton; species Lissotriton vulgaris. Next base: position 11,585,229 of record NC_141690.1, on the reverse strand, counting down.
TCTTACGTGCATTGGAAACAACTAATGAGTCCAATGGCAACTGTCCTCTTATATAAGTAGGGTCCACGGGTGCCGGTCTATATTTCTTTTCAATCCTTGGGTTTAACACCCTCGCCCTAGTGGTTTCCTTAAAAATGTCTCTAGCATGCTTGGGGACCCCTTTTAGCATGGGCAGGGTCTTGACTGTTCTTTCTGAAGTGGAAAAGGTGTCGACCAGAAAGTCTTCCTCCACAGGGTCAGCATGTAGCTCGACGTCATGGTTACTTGCTGCTCTTTCAATAAGCGGTACAAAAGGGGGTGGTGATGGACGGAGCATCTGAATCAATCAAACACTCGCACCCAGTCAAAAGATCTTATGGCGGCCAAAAGCGGTACAAAAGGGGGTGGTGATGGACGGAGCATCTGGATCAATCAAACACTCGCACCCAGTCAAAAGATCTGGGTTTAATCCATCACCGTTCTTTAGCCCACTTTGCCACCCCAGTTCAGACATGGCTATATGCAAATCAGTCTGACCCTGTGCCTCATGGGAACAGTACAGCCCGAACTGCCAAGCCATGTCTTCCCTGGACCGGAGACAAGCTTCCGAGGACCGGTTTCTGGCATTCCAGCCGTCTTCAGCCCGGCTTGCTTGAATCCAGTGGCAAAGTGAGCAAGGGACTCACGTCTGAGTATACCCTGCCACACTTATGGCGGCCAAAAGCGAAACAAAAGGGGGTGGTGATGCACTGGGCCAGGGACAGACTAATTTGCATGTAGCCAGGTTCTGAGCTGGGATGGTGCAGTGAGCTAAAAAACGGTGATGGGTCAAGCCCTGATCTGTTGACTGGGTAGGAGTGTTCTGTTTAATTCAGATACTCTGTCCATCACCACCCCCTTTTCTGAATCGTTTGTCCACCATAAGCGTGGAAAGGTATACTCAAACATGAGTCCCTTGCTCACTGTACCATCAGGATTCAAGCAAGCCGGGCCGAAGACTGCTGTAAGGGCAGAAACCGGTTCCCGGAAGCTTGTTTCCTTTCCAGTTATAGAATTGGCTTGGTAGTTTGGTCTAGTGAACAAAGAGATTGTACAGAGTTCCCCAATGGGAGCCAATGAATTAGCTCAAGCTAGCTTTTCTCTCACTAATTATGAAAAGGTAAGTGCATGGTGTAAACCCTTTTCGGAATTTAAGGATACCTCACACAGGTTACCGGTTGGACGACTACTGTCATCCCATCCGATGGCCGTCTAGCGTCATCATTGGTATCCTGCTCCTACGGCAGGCTGGCGGTGCAATGCCCGTCGGGCAGCATGGGGGGCTGCACTTTGGCGGAGTTCTTTTATTCCGAGCCAACGGGTGTGTGCGTGTGAGGGGCCTAAAAAAGTGCAATAGTGAGCGTGAGTGTGTGCGTATTAAAAAAAGTCAGTAGAGTCCATTAAGAATTATTTTAATAGTCTGGCTCACTGCTTTAGTAAAAGGAAGTAAAGGGGTATTAAGGAGTGATGGGCAATGTGACCAATCCTTATTCAACCCTTAATGTGAATTCGGTCGACATGTTTCTTGCCGTAAGGGCAATTCGTCAGGACCTTCAGTGCTCATATGATTGCTTGGAATCCTCTAAAGTGAGAGGACTCGGGTATACGACCTGTACAGTGTCGCACAGTAAATAAATCCTTTGATGGACCTCCTGGGAACCATTAATCCCGTTTGTAGGTCTCACAAGCTGTCCAGGTGGGGCCAGCAACGAGTGAGGAGTTCCTCAAGAGTCGCTGGTGGCAGGCATCTAGGCACCTACCCCTCCCACGCAAACGCCAAAAGCAGGACAGCCAGTAAAGTTGTGGAGCAGTGGCCGGTGTTTGGTCTGCCCTGTTCCCATGATGGACTGGGCCAGGGATAGACTAATTTGCATGTAGCCAGGTTCTGAGCTGGGATGGTGCAGTGAGCTAAAAATCGGTGATGGATCAAGCCCTGATCTGTTGACTGGGTAGGAGTGTTCTGTTTAATTCAGATACTCTGTCCATCACCACCCTCTTTTCTGAATCGCTCTTACAATAAGGGCGTTAAAGGCAGTAGTGTCCTCAGTAGGAGATGTTTTCACACTGTATACATGTGTGTCAGGGGCAGTCTGGGGATCCCTTGGGTCAGCCGGGTCTGCCCATGGTTGGTTTTGATCATCGGGATCAGTGTCCACATAAGTGTCATCTTCATTTTCGTCATCCCCTGCATCCACATCTGAGTATGTGGGTGAAAAATTCTGACGTTCTTAATAATAGGAATGGAGGGGTTCCACAAGAGCTGGTGATGTTGTTGAATCCCTCTTCTTCTTTAAGGGAATCTTATATGACTCCATGGGTGTTTCTGGTATTATTTTCCTTTAATATATGGACAGTCTACCAGTTTCCGAGTCGATGAATTGCCTCGACTCCTGTTCCTCAGGCTCCTCTGTAGCCTCCACTTCCGTCGACACTTTCTTAATGGCTCCGATACCCCTTTTTGGTTCAAACATTTTCGGACGCACCGTGGGTGGCAACCCGAATTTGATTGGTGTCGACGCGGTCTGAACGTTTCCGACCAGCTTTGGTGTTGGGGCCTTCTTCGGTCCGACCGTTGTAGCCTTATCTTTGATGCGTTGGAGTGACTCCGACACTTCCTTGGCTATGAATGGACTCGGCTGTGTCGACTCGACAGGGTCCTTGGAGCCAGTCTTCGTCTTGTCCGCAGGCCTCGACGGAGGATCGATCCCTTCTTTCGGTTTGAGTCTTTTGTGTGGGTCGACTCCTTTCGGCGTCGGCCTTGTTAGTTAGACAGCCTTGACCTTGGTCTTCGGTGCCCCAACCTTCGGTTCGATGACCTTGAGCTTCTCGGCATCGACGGCCATTTTTTGTTTCTTCGGCTCCGAGGGGTTTGAGGCCTTGGAGCCGACCAGAGTTAGTTGCACTTTTGGTTTTGGCAGTGATGCTTCCGGTTTCGATTTCTTTGGAGCGACCGATGGCAGTTTCGATACCGATGGCTCTTTATTAACGTTCGAAGCCGGGCCTTTATGCGGGGATGTAGAACGAGCATGTAGATCTTGGGTAAGGCCTTGTGGCGATCCCTTGACCTGAGCCTTATTGAGTGCATCATCGTCGGCCCCCGTATAGCCGGTTGGGCCTAGCTCCTCGCCTGAGCTATCTTCTACGGCCCCAAGAGCCTCTGCGTCGTCTCCTACCTCTTCGACGACGTTTTCGTCTTATTCTAGCACCTCTTCGTCTTCGGCGTCAAACTCAGAGTCATGGCCCGAAGCCGGATCTGAGTGGTATTCCCGATCCTCCAGATCAACGACCTCTTCGTCTTCGGTCCCGAAGATGTTTTCTGGAACAGGCGCTGATCTCTGCGACTCCAATCGAGCCGCGCGTCGAATCCGAAGAGTTTTCTTAACCCTGAACCGGGCACAGGCCATACAGTTGGCTTCGTTGTGATCCGGGGACAGGCACTTGTTGCACACCGGGTGGACATCGATGTGCGGGTATTTTGCATTGCAAAGTGGACACCTCTTGAATGGGCTCCTTTCCATTGTAGATCGAAGATCGGGTCGAGTGTGGAAAGAAAACCCGTCTGATTCCTCGATGTCCTCTCGAAGCAAAGTTACCGGTACCGAACGAAACGATACCGACGCTGTCGAAAGCCTTTTGGCTTTGTAGAAAGTTTTCCTAACTTGAGCTAAGATAGTAACATCCGAACCCAATGGCGGAAAAAAACAATCTGAGGATGGAGAGGATGCCCATGCACACTGTAGTCCAGGGGAGGAGCCACCTATCTCGTGATACTTCGAAGACTCTTCCAGGACAACAATGTGCAATCATCCGGACCCAACACTAGGCGGCGATCTATGCACAGATATGAATTCAGCAGCCCACATGCCTCGAACACAACTTTACCTCCCAGTCTTGAATCACCTTAAGGTGCATTAGTGTGCACTTGTCGCATGAATCTAAGTTGTGTCCAGGGCCCAAGCAACAAAGGAGCAACTTGTGTGGGTCCATGACAGGCATCTGCTTTGTGCAGTCATGGCACAGCTCGAATATCCAAATTTTCTGTGGTGACATTGTTCCCTTCTACACTGAGAAGAAAGTTTTTGGGAGTTGTCGAAAATGGGCCCTGAGTAGATAGCCAGCACACAGGGGTGGTTCTTATATGTGGCTCCACTCTATCCATTCGATAGTGGTGTAGAGCCAAAGTGGAGCTGCACAAAGGCACCTAGGGGATCGCAGGAGTACTGCCCTAAAACATTCTCTGCATCCACTCTCATGCCAGGGAGAGAATCTGAGGTGAGTAATTTGCAATTAGAAGTATTCAACAGAGTTAATAGCTGTGAACTACTGCAAAAGCTTCCCCTACTAAATATCGTAAGTGGCAAGAGATTCATTTTAAATAGTCCAATAATTTCCTACGTGCACATGGATCAGTTTTTATAAAAACTGGATACATTTTAATTTTTTCTAAATGTCTTCAAAATCATTTTTTTAAAATGTCCAACTACAGAAAGTACATCTACTATGGTAGACCATTTCACATATATGGTATCGCAAACAAAATACATTTCACTCAATTCTGTTTTATCAAGTAAAACTCCACAGTAAGAAATACAAACAAAATAACTGCTACACTCAAAAACTGTCTGTTTTAAAAAAGAAAGACTGTAGACACAAAACAAGCATTTGCAAAGAGTATCGTTCACGCTTTTCAATGTTGTAGCCAATGATTTTTCCCGGTGCTTTTCAGCATTGGCAAAAAGACAACAAAATGCTTGCAGATGCAGAAATGGGCAATAAAAAAAAAAAAAGCTGTTTCTGCACAAAATCAATAAACATTTGCATGTGGCTATGCACGGCCATATAATGTCATAATAGGGGCCATTTCTTAGCTCTCGCCTATCAGATTGGTGAAACACCTTTTATGGGCTTATCAAAAATGTAGGGCCCGATTCCGATGTCGGCAGGAAAGGCTCTGAACGCCTGTTGGAGCCCTCCTGCCCGCATTTGAAACATGCCGTTCGGATTCCTTTCCAACCGAGTCATTCTGATGGACTCAGTCAGAAAGGAATCAGACTCGGTTTTCTGGATGGCTTACGACGGGCTCGGAGAGCCCGTCCACCATTCGGAAATCCTTCAGTACTCCCCAGGCCGCCTCTTTCCAGCCGAGGGAGTACGATGGCAGTTTCCCACTGCCTTTTTGTGCCGGTCTTTCTGGCACGAAAGGCAGTAGGAAACTGTCTTTTGGGCCCTGCAGTAGGACCCCAATGGGTGCGAGGCCACCGTATGGCAGCCTGTTGATCCCAGCACCCGGTGGCAACTTCAGGTGCCTGCCACAGGGTTCAGGGATGAACTGCACCTCTGCAGTTAACAATGCGTGCATGCATTCCTTTCGAAGTGCATGCTCCCATTGTTAAGTATAGGATTGCGACCGAACAGGGTTCGGACGCATCCTACTTGCAAGTCTGTAACCGACGAATGGAGGTTGGTCGGTTACAGTTCCTGACCGATGTTGGACGGACTCCGGTCCATCAGACATTGGAATCAGACCCTTAGTGTGATAACATCTGCCCATTGTTTATGTCTGGAGTATTCGTTCCTTCCCTGGAGCAAGCCTCTTTACCATCCTTTTGATTGGCTTGTATCCTTCCCCTGCTCACTTTTGGGCTGCTACTTTATTTTATTTTTTGTTAAGCACTCCATAAGAGAGAATGTGCTTCCAAGTTATCTGCTTGGCGAGCTTCTCCATCACCTAATATCCACTACTGCACACCACGTTGCTCTCCCTTATGCACTTCTACCTCCCTGCCCTTATGCTCTGTGTTGTTCTCTCGATCATATGTTTCTTGCACCTCTCTAGGTTGTTCTTTCCCTCGTGTTTGGCTTTCCTCCGACTATCCTCACAGGCTCCTACATTGACCTTCACTCCCTTGGTCCTTGTAATTTAGTGCTATAAATATGCATACATTTTTTTCTTTACCAGTCCAGGTGGCATCCCCATCCTTAAAGGGTACATTAAAAAAATAAAGCAAATTGCACTTGCATCATTCTGCTGGTGCATGCATGTACGATGAAGCATGTGTGTGCATATGTCATCATGCAAGCATGTACCTGCAGAATTACACCCCCACCAGCAGTTGCAAAGTCATCGTACCTTTTTTTTAATTTAAGTACTGAGCCTACACAGCATAGCAAAAAGTATTTTGCTTCCCCACCCGATGTTGCGAAGCATCGGCAAAAACCATCGGCAAACCCAATAGGTCAGCATGAAGAGACCTGCTGACGTTGCCAATGCTAGATTCTTTTTATTTAACTTATTATCATTCACAAATTTAAGATGGTGGGCGCAAATCTTGGAGCAGTAACTTAAAAATATATATATGCACATGAAAGAGCAGGATGAATAGAGCGCCACGGAAGTCAATAGCAGCTGCTAGACTCTCCAACAGAAACAAAAACAAAGATTATGCGGAAGGGGTAGGGGAGCACTGGAGAGATGGGTGAAAAGGCAATGTGTGGGGGGAGGATCTTTGAGAGCAACAGAGCAGCTTTTAGGGAAAGGGGGAGGTGGGAGAAAAAAAAATCCAGACAGATAGAAATGGGGGAAGCAACGGCGAGCAGGAGAGTTAGAAAAGAGGGTGCATATGGACAGCACAGGGGGAGGGGTGGTATCTATAAAGAGGCAGCAGCCAAACAGGAGAGAACAAGAAAAGACATCCACTCCCATGAAGTGCTGATAGCAAAAGCAACAAGTTGTTAACTGAATGTAAGTAGAGGAAGAATACAGGTCATCCAATCAAAAGGATGGTAAAGAAACTATGTTCCAGGGGCGAGACAAATAGAAGAACTAACTTGAAGATCTTTTCTCAATTCTAATGTCAACAGCACATTCAGAGGAAGGAGCAGTAGGGTCAGCCTAGAGCCGAAGAGGAACGAGGTGTGGAAGCTGCCATGACCATAAGGCGGTATAGCATGGAGTTTCAATGGAACCTGTGCTGTTTAAACAATGTTCTGGTTCCTAACAGACCTTGTGGCTTGGGACAACCCTTTTGTGTGGAATTAACAGTACAGATTGGAAGTCTAGGTTTCAATTTTGAAGCAGAATAGTTCAGTCATAAAGTGACTTATTGAGCTAGAGACAATCTAAGTAAGGGGAAAAAGTTTCTATCTCTATAGCTGCAGCACACGATTCATCCGCACCATGGTATTGATGCATTTTCAGCGTCTGGGTGGTGTAAAGATTCAGGAGACATCGCCATCAAGCTGCTTGAACCACACAACAAATATATATCTGATAGGGCTCTGCGTTTATCTGGTGCCAGGAAAAGGTTTGTCTGACTGTTTTCACTGATGGTTAATTGTTTTATTCTTAATGACCAATCTCAAAGGGAAGGGCCTAACTTCTAGATTGAATGAATGATTTGGCTTTGGTTCAACCTCGTCCAGACAGCTGCCAATTTAGGAATGAAACATTCTTTAAAGTTATAGTTTACTTGAGCCAGTAAGAACACTTTCTACACAGGTTTGCCTTGCAGCTTTTGTATTCATAACTGTGAGCCCTAGATACTTATTTTGCCTTTTAGGCATTTATGTTATTTGAATAATTTGTTTTACATATTTGGTTTTAATGGTGTGGACATGCCACTGTTCATTTCAACAGTTTTATTCACAGCAGTCTTTTGTGTTTATTCTTCGATTTCCAATAATGAACCTTTAGTTCAGTCCCGCCCTATCAATGAACGGGTGTTTGTGGTGCTTAGGGAACCTTTCTTTAATCCAGCTCATGCAAATTCTGTTGAGACACTAGGGCTGGGCTTAATAACTTAACAACATAAGTCTTTCTAATGGCAAACATCTTTAATACAATGTTATTATTTAATCTTGTCTTAAAGCCCAAACATCTATGTAAACAGTTAATTTGATGCTTTTCTTAAGTTATATGTTTCCCATATCAAGGCAGCTATCACCCAAAATGTAGGTTGATGAACTGAATGCTATAGCCAGCAAGATGACCCTCAATCTCTGGTTAGAATTCTGACACTTCCACAGCTGAGTCAGAAAGATATTGGCAAAATATATATTTAACGGATTTGATGTCTCCTTGCCACCGTTGAAGATAACGCAATTTTTTTTTTTACTTAGGAAACAGATTTTAAGAAAAGAAAAACCATAAATAGGGTGAAGACTTCTAAAACTGCTTTAAACAAAGGATCAAAAGTTCATTATCTGCCGCTTCGGAGTTTTAAGGATGGATTTTTTTATTAGTTCGGATAGTTAAATAATTTCCAGGTTAATCAGCAGAAAGTGGAAAACTACATTTGTCTGCCTCTGGCACTCAGTTCTTCCTATCAAAAGTAAGTCGAAGTAAGAATCAAAAGGGAGAATAATCCAAAACCCTTGTATTCCCAAAGAAAACCTATACATATCAACAGTTCACATACCGAGCCGGATTTTTGCATTCATCTAGGTCACATCATTTTTTCCCAAAGTCACTACATAGTTTCTCATAGATGCTTTATTACCGCTTGCATTGCCCTCACTTACTCAATTACACCTAACACCTTTAAATTAAATCTGCTCAATAAGATCACTACCCGCTATGCGATAAGAAGCATCTTTAATATTAATTTAGAACATCAAATATAACCACGTACTGTCACCTGTAGTTCTTGGAGTAAAATTCCAATGAAGATTAATCACTTGCACTGTATTCAATCAGATTATGATACTCCCACCTTAATTTTCAAGTGGTAAATTCTTGAGCCTCTTCTGTACAATATGTTTGCAATCTGACTCTGGAAGCTCTTAGTATTTTCTTTTTCTGGAGAACTGTCTTCCAAAACTGACACAGTATGTCAGTTAAGACATTAGTAGTAGTAGTTCTGGTTTTAGCTATTCAATTGCAAACTGTAATAAGGTCTGCAAATCGTTACAAAAACAGAAAACGTATCTCATGTTAATTATAGCTCAAAGCATATCATTACACAGCGAAAACAATTAGCTTAATTAACCTCAGTTTTCAATTAAGAAAATCTGAGCTGAAACAAAGATTGTTAAGATGAGAATGCTTACTACGACTATTCTCCTGTATGTCTCTTCGATCTAAGTCGCTCCCTCTGCAGCACCAGACAAATTTATATCAGAAAGGTAGCTCAATCTCTCACCTTCAATTCATCAGCATAACAATACTCAAGCAGTCTACTTAGAAGGACTCCATAAAGTAAGCTTTCAATGGGGCAACAGAAGGCGGAAATGTCACAGTGCATTGTTGTCTCACCATGGCTCCTCTCTATCCTCTATTTAACAACTTCAGGAAGCCTCCCATAGATAAAGCCCATATTCTGTCTCCACTATTTGCAGAAAACACTCAGGAAAAATGTAGTCAATGTCAAAAGTAGTCAAAGTTATTTCAAAGTAGGTGAATCTTTGACGATCTCATGGTTAATGGTGCTAACCCAGTCTTACTATGATCGTATAATCTCATAGAATCACAACATAGTTCGGCAGCCACCAAATTCCTTTGGCAAACATATCACCTAAGCCAAACACACTGTAGAAATATGGGTGTCATTCGGAATTAGGAACTCTACACAAATTCCAGATTGAGACAGGGAGTCCAGAAACAACTTTTGTGACTCAGCCACCTCACATTAATGCATATTCCATGTGAGCCGCTTAAGATGATTGTGTGGTCCATGATCAATGCAAAATATGAGGATGCAAACATGCTATAACTATGATGCCCGCGATACCAAATTAAGAGTCTGTAAAATGAGCCAAAACTTGCAATCCTCAATTAATGAAAATATAACTTGTAAAAAGAAAAAAAGATCAAATGATAGAAACTATTTGATTATTAATGTTAAAACTTTGCTTAGTTAAGTCAGGAAAACATCCCTACCTTGGCCAAACTCTTAGAACAAGCATTGGAAATGCAATAGGTCTAGCATTAGAAAAGTTGGAGCTATTGGTCTTGTAAATGACAAATATTTTATTTATTTGTTGGTTTTTAAAATAGCTAAATTGATAGCTTTGTCATTTACAACGCCAATAGTTATAACTTTTGCGAATGTGACACCTATAGCATTTGGAATGCAACATGTTTTGTATTTACGTGACATAGATGGCAGCTCTGGTCGTTAGGCCACATCTCTAGAGAGCAGGAGAGTGCAGCAGGGGAGAGAAGCACAGCAATGCAATAGGTCTCGCATTAGGAAAGTTTGAGCTATTGGTATTGTAAAGGACACATTTTTCATTTATGTGCTTGTTTTGAAAATTGCGAAATTAATAGCTTTGTTATTTACAATGCCAATAGTTTTATCTTTCGCAAATGTGACACCTATTGCAACACAATATGTGTTGTAGCACTGAGTGGTGTGAGGGTGAGTGGGTGTGTGAGGGTGAGTGAGGGTGAGGGTGTGTGAGGGTGAGGGTGTGGGTGTGTGAGGGTGTGTGAGGGTGAGTGAGGGTGTGTGAGGTGGTGAGGGTTAGGGGGTGTGAGGGTGAGGGTGAGGGTGAGAGGGTGACAGAGTGTGTGTGAGGGTGAGGGGATGAGGGTAAGGGTGTGTGAGGGAGAGGGGGTGATGGTGAGAGGGTGTGAGGGTGTGTGAGGGTGGGTGAGGGGGTGTGAGGCTGAGTGAGGGTGAGAGGGTTGTGAGGGGTGTGAGGGTGAGTGAGGGTGTGTGAGGATGAGGGGGTGAGGATGTGAAGGCGCGTTTGGCAGTGTATGTTTTAACGCTCGGAATATCATAATCAAACGTACGTAGCGTCACCAGAACTCATTTTGTTTAAAAAAAAAAAAAAGTAATAAAGAATTCGCAGTCTGTTGCTGTCCTTGCAAATCAGAGAAACACTGCACGGTAACAATTATTCACCTTCCTTTTAAGTACGTGCAGTTGGGCACACCTGGTGTTTTCAGTCCAGTCCAACCAAACACCGCAATTTGCGCGCACATTCAGAATAAACAAATCTTCTTTCGTCACCATGAAGCCAGTAAGTGTTATTCTTTACACTTGAAAGCTCTAGCATGCATCAAAGTGGACAGTCACGCTGTCTGTAAAGCTGTGGATTTGCTTGTTGACGATTTGCACAGGCCAGTAATCAACTAATGGCATCAGACTGAACAGTTAATCGTGTTGTTTACTTGGTCGGAAGGAAAAACGTCAGCTGAATTGTGTCAGCACTTATAAAATAATGGTGCGCGCCTGTTGAGACTTGCTGTCTGCTGAATTATCAGAAACCACGCAACGTTTGCTAAATTCCCCAAAGTTTGATTTCAATGAAGAAACACACATGGAAAAGAGGAACTTGGCCATAGTATACACGTTTAAAGGTGTACGGTTTTGTTGACATTGTTACAAAAACACTGATATTGGGGTAAAGTAGAATTATGTAACAGAATACTGCGCATGTGCACAAACAAGTTCCAGGCTAGACACAACATGATGTCAGCTCTCCCAGTGATACTTACTCTCGATAACAGGAGGGGCCAGAGAAGGGGAGGGGGGAGGAGAAATGCGACACGGCGGGCAGGGGAGGGGGGAGTAATCAACTAATGGCATCAGACTGAACAGTTAATCGTGTTGTTTACTTGGTCGGAAGGAAAAACGTCAGCTGAATTGTGTCAGCACTTATAAAATAATGGCGCGCGCCTGTTGAGACTTGCTGTCTGCTGAATTATCAGAAACCACGCAACGTTTGCTAAATTCCCCAAAGTTTGATTTCAATGAAGAAACACACATGGAAAAGAGGAACTTGGCCATAGTATACACGTTTAAAGGTGTACGGTTTTGTTGACATTGTTACAAAAACACTGATATTGGGGTAAAGTAGAATTATGTAAGAGAATACTGCGCATGTGCACAAACAAGTTCCAGGCTAGACACGACATGATGTCAGCTCTCCCAGTGATACTTACTCTCGATAACAGGAGGGGCCAGAGAAGGGGAGGGGGGAGGAGAAATGCGACACGGCGGGCAGGGGAGGGGGCGAGGGGGGAGGAGAAATGCGACACAAACAAGACGGAGGGAAGGCAGATAAGGGGAGGGGGAGGAGAAATGCGACACAGCGGGCAGGGGAGGGGGCGACGGGGGAGGAGAAATGCGACGTGCGGATGAGGGAACTGATGTGCACGCGCTTTTAAGCTCAATGCGCATGCGCATTGAGCTTAAAAGTCACGGGCACTGCAAGGAATCGCCACGATTCCTTGCAAGTTAGTTAAAGAGTGGTTAAGCCCCCATAGTCTCGCAAGCTCGATGCGCATGCGCATCGACAGGCGAGACCTAAAAATGTGTACACCTCCAGCTGGTAAGACATATTGAACATTTAAACCTACTCAACAAATACCAATCAGATTTCCGTGCAGGTGACAGCACTGAATCAGCCATGACCCATATAATTGACGATGCTTTACAAATCTTAGATCAGAACAGAGCCTGCTTACTCATCTTGCTAGACCTTTCCTCTGCCTTTGATACTGTCAAACACGATAACCTGATAGACCATCTGAAACACAGAATGGGATTATCTGGATCAGTTCTAAATTGGTTTACTTCATTCCTCCAAAACGGATCACAACGATTCAAGGTCAACCACTCCCTGTCCAAACCAGCCCCAGTCACTTTAGGAGTCCCACTAGGATCTTCATTATCTCCGACACTGTTTAATCTATTCATGGAACCACTCACTGAAAATCTCTACTCGTCTAACGTGCAATATCATATGTACGCGGACGACAAACAACTATACCTTAAGATCCATACCCTAGAAGACATTAAATCGCTCAACACAACTCTCGGAAAAACTCAGACCTGGCTGGCAGAAAACCATCTAAAACTGAATGCCCTCAAAACCGAATTCCTCCTAATCGCTCCTCCCTCCCAAGTACCCATAATGCAAGACTAGATCAAACACCTTACTGCACTCAACTGCCAACCTCTCATCGTTGATTCAGCGAAATCGCTGGGAATGACACTGGACAGAAACCTCAATATGCAAAAACACATCAGCAATGCAAAAAAAGGAACAAACTTTCAAATAAATACTTTGAGAAAACTGAAACCTTTCCTGCCAGAAAAGGACTTCAAGCTGAAAGTACAAGCTCTAGTCATCCCAAGAGTGGATTACAGGAGTGGCTCTCTGTACGGCTGCCAAGAGCGGCAATGGCCCCTCTAAGAGCCTCAATCAACGCTGCAGCGAGACTTATCACTGGCTCCAAAAGAAGCTCCCACATATCCCCTGACCAAAAATCCCTTAATTGGCTACCTTTTGAAGCCAAAATTAATTTGAAAATAGCATGTATGACACATAAAGCCATTCATCACAACGCAGCCAACTATCTGGCACAGAAACTAGCGCCCTCATGCAGGGCCAGATCTTCAAGAAACGCCAAAAACCTTCTACTGAAACAGCAAAGATTCAACAAGAAGGAAACATATAACTGAACTTTTTCAGGGATGGCACCCAGAATTTGGAATGCTCTACCCCCCAGAAACTAGACTTAATCCCTCTACTGCGCCTTTCAAAAAAGAAGTGAAATCGCTTCTCATGGCTAAATACACTTGAGCATGGACTACTGTTATTATGTGACCCAACGTATCTTCGACATGGAACTTTATAATGTCTACTGTCCAGCCAGGTATCCTAGATATTGTATCTACTTATGCTTGATATACAGTGAACTTTTTTTATGTACCATATACCTATTGTTTATACTATCATTGACTATCATTGAACTTTATGTTATTTACCTTGTACTATGTAACTAAGACGCTTACCTTGTAAAGCGCTCTGTTACTGGTTCGTGCTATATAAAACTTTCAAAATAAATAAAATAAAAAGAAATAAATGTAAACACAGTATTTTCCATAACGGTCTGTATTCAGAAGTGACCCATTGCCAACATCCCCGCCTATGTATTCGCCGAACCCAAGTGATCAAAGTAAAACCAAAAAACCTGTCTACTTTCGTTCTTCAGCATTCTCCTCAGCATCTGCTTCATTCATCGCCGATATCTTACCTCTGTTCTGCACTCCGAATTTTGGCGCCTCCTCCAGCTGTTTTCCTGAACCAACCTTCAACAAGGCTTCTAAACCCAATGGCAAAAAAACGACAGCCGCTGCCCACGTACAGGTGTACACATACTATAGACTTACATTCAACAACAGTGGGTTGGCACTGCCACATATGTAGCCAGCGTCCAAAAGCAAAACAAACTATAAGTGGGTAGGACAGACTTAACTGCTAGTTGTCAGAATATTGCAGAATATTCATATGCAGTAAAGAATGACGCAGCAAAACTTAAATTTCGTAACATTTACTTAAGTCAGCTTTCCAGGACGTGCAATTTCTGCTTCAACTAATCATTAGGAAATAACCCCTTGGGCACCAAACAGTTTTTTTTGGAAGTAAAATATTTTCTCTGTGGAAAAAGTCCTATCTTCCATATCGATTAATCATGGATGAATGTTATGTTATTTCCGTCATTCTGCATAGGCTCTTACTTCTTCCTTTGAGAGGAATGAATTTGTGCCAAGTCTAGGGGGAAGGATTACTCTCTGCTAATGTTTTCGAATAATCGCACATTTACCTCGTTGTCCATTTCTAATCTACTTTCAGGGCCACCACCCTCCTTTCATAACCTTTTCTTGCTAGACAATAGATAATGGTCGTAGAATTCACAAAAATAACTGTCACGCACTTGAGTGACAACTCGCTGGGTAAAACATCAGTGCATTGAACTCGGTGTGAGACAGCCTATGGTCTCAAAAGAACCGAGGATACTAGGTTCAACGGTATACTTTACAACGTTTCTCATAGGACGAGGTTAAACTTTCCTAAATGTGTCAGAGCGCCTGGGGTATTCGGTTCGACGCTAAACTTTCCTAAGCCTCTCCGAGTGCCGAGGTTACTAGGTTCAACGCTACAGTTTCCTAAATGTTTCATCAGACACTTTTTCAAAATGTGCTAATTGGATTCAACCCTCCACAAAAGTAAACAGCACACGAGCAGATGCGCCAAATGTGATTTTCCGCTGCACTTTAAGACAATGATTCAATAGCAACAAGAAAGATTTCCTGGTTACCATTTTATGAGCAAACGCACCGCTGCGCACAGGCTAAACGGTTTATTGATAGCTAACTTCATTTCATGTTCGGAGGCAGCAGAGGCTCATAACCGCCCTAATAGAACAGCAAACAATCCCACATTAGACGGTCAGAGAGGTCACCGCGGAGCCCCGCCCGCCGCGGGCATCGTGCGGGCACAGGGCAGGTTACAGCAAAGGCTGTCGCTTTCGTCTCCAGGAAAAGAAGCAAGAAAAGGGAAAATAGACACAGGAGGAGGAACTCGGAGCCGTCATGACCACAACACAGGAAATGGCATCCGGCCAAATTAATTACCTCCTCAGTGAACTGTGGGGTAAGGAAGGAATACACAAAAACACAATTTTCCATTACCACATGTCATATGATGAGATGCGACAAGAAGGGTGCACGAGAGGGGTCAAAGGGGCAGTGGAAAGAGGGGACTGTGGAATGGTAAGAGCACTAAGCGAGAGAAAACTCAATATTTTGTAAAGCAACTAACATTTTTTAGGACTTTCAAAACAAAGCGAGGGAGAGAGTGTGTGAGTTTTTGTCGGCGTTTATGTAAACATTCCTGTTGAAATCCAACAGACCTCACCATACCAGAATGAAAGCCCCTGCACCCAACTATTTATCAAACATCGATTTATTAGGGGGGGGGGGTGTTACGACCATGATCAATGCCCCCAATCCCCCGAAGCTACGCCCCTGCTTCTAAGCAAAATAACACTCCTCACCTGGAGAGGAAGGGGGGGGGGGGGGCATTATGTGCAGCTAATCCATCGATTTCAGCAGAACAATTGCTTGCTTAGCTGACTGGCTGTTTTTTTTTCATTGTGCAGCCAACAGAGCTACCTGTTGCTTGTCATAGAGAGGAGTCACAGGCAGCAAAGCAACCCCAATGGTTACAGACAGGAGAGCAACGCCTTGCTCCACTGCTATTACTTGATGCAGGACATGTGCATGGCCAAGATCAAACCCCTGTGCAAAACACCCCACCGGGATGATCAATGGCGTTACCCAAACAAGCACACCACCCACACTCATTTGGGCAAGAGGAAGGTTGGAATGCTGCCCACACCAGCGGGGATGCTCTAACAGGTAAGTCTACAATCAAGGATATGAGTCAGCCAATGAGAAAGTAAAGCTCTAAGAGGCTAAGTAACTGGTGGCCATTGCCCTATATGGATACATCAAGCATGTTAGGAAACCAACATGCTTTTGAGAAGGGAGATGTAGGATAAAAAGATAGAGATATGGAGACAGTGAGATGGGGGAGCAGGGAGACACAGGAAGAGTAAAGGGATAGTGCTTCCCCGAGCAAATCACAACTTCAAAGAAATACCTATTTTAACCAACCTAAGCAAATAAATAACTTTTTTTAAATACACAGGCCACCAACCTGGTGGCCTGACATCAGAATCAATGTAAACATAAACCCCATAATACCCAGTGCGGGCTCCTCCGCTAAGGAGAAGGCGCTTCGCCTCACTGCTTACGGCAGTGACAATAAAGGAAAAATAATAGGATTATAACTAGTTTTAATTATCATTTTATTTGTTCCTGCTGCGGCTTGGCGGGTGGGGCTGGCCTCCTTTACTCTAGGACCAGGGGAGGAGTAGTGGCACCCTCCTAAGTGCGCAATGACTGTTTGCCCAGCCCTCTTGGGCCGGCCAAACAGTCATGCGCATTTTGCATGTTCTCCATGTATGCTGCATTTCAGCCTGAGTGGAGAACATGCCCAGGTCCCCATTCCCTAGCTGAGCGCCAAACCACGGCGCTCAGATCGATAACAACACTGCTTCCAAGTTTCTGCAGAGCAGAGGGACAACTAAGAGAATTGGCAAGGAGCAAAGGTAAGTTATTTTTTGCTTTACTTTACCCCCTTCCCCTTCCTCGCCCCCGCCTTGCCAACCCCGATCCGTGCCTGCCGCCACTGATAATACCCACTGACAGGAACAGCCCATTAACACTTAGCAAAGAACAGTCCTTGTGGTGACACTCAGGTGAACCCTTAACCACTGCCAAACAAGTTTTCCACTAAAGGCCCCATAGGTCCAAGTAACTGGTAGAAAGTAACAAAACACATTTAAAACTGGAAGTATTGGCAGATAACAAGCTGCCTAGAATCGAAAGACTTACTTGCAAATGTGCCAATGCAGACATAAGTCTCCTGATCATTGACATTTTAGGTCACATCTACAGACAGCTTTTAGCGGTTGCTGAAAAACATATTTTGGAATATACCAAAACCCAGAGATGGCTTTGGGCCATTGATTACTAGTAGTTGGCTTTCTTGTCACTCATTTACTGGCTTCTTATTCACTGGATTTCGTTCCTCTTCTGCGTTTGTCCCTTTCTTGGAGGATATGATTGGATGGCTTGTATCCTTTCACTGCTCACTCTCAGGGAATTACTTGTTTTTTTTCTTTCAGCACTATATTTTTTTGCTCTGTTCACCCGTACTCTGCTGTTTCGCCCCTCACATATGTACTCAATCCATGCACTCCACGTTATTTTCCTCTCCTCTACTTCCAGTTTATTCATGGCTTCCCCCACACCTCAGAGGCTTTGTTTTTTAAAATATTTTTTTCACCCAGCTCGAAGCGCCTCTAGTGTTCACCTGTCAACTTCTCATTGCTCCACCTCATGTAGACTTTTCCCTATGCACTCCTACGTTGCTCCACCACCCTCCTGTTGCGTTCTTTTAAAAGAAAATGCTCATCTTTAAATTATTCAGAGGGCTTGGTAGCTGCTATTTGCTGCCACGCTGCTCCTATTTCGAATATTGAAATTGAAATTGAAATTGAAAGGCTCTTATATAGCGCATGGCTACTCGGAAGCATCCCAGCGCTTGATGTTAAATAGAAGGGTGATGCAGAAATTGAGAGATGGAGAAGGCTGGTCTATGGCCTAGGAAACAATGCTGTTTTTAGCTGTTTTCGGAACGCCAGCAGGCTGGGTTCTAAGCGAAGTGATAGCGGAAGGGCATTCCACAGCTTTGCTGCATTTCGGGAGAAAAGGCGATCCCCAGATCGGGCTTTGTTGGTCCTGGGTGTTATAAGGAGATTTTGTTGGTTAGAGCGAAGGTGCCTGGATGGAATGTATGGTCTGATCATATCCTTCAGGATGGGGGGGCCGTTCCCATAGAAAATTGCAAAAATGTACATTACTTTGTTTTATTTATTACTGCAAAATTGGAGTCTGCCATCTTAGAATGGTAAATAAAAAAATAAAATGGCAACCACATCATGTCGGATGCACATGCATGAGTAGTGATGCATGTGGGTGCATTCTACAACAAACTAGGCCAGCTTCATCATTATGGCGTTTAGGTCGAGCCAAGAGCAGCGCATGCGCTGCTTGCTCGACTTTTAGTAAGGGGTAAAAAAAAGTGCTACCAGATGCTGCCATGGCCGGCTTAGAGCTTGAGTGCATGTGCGCAGGCACGCGCTTTACGTGCCTCTCTCCGCGCTTCAATTCCCTCCCCCCTTGCATGACTTTTTCCACAGATCGCGTCACTCTGCAGCACAGACTTCACTGCCACGGCACCTCGCGTGTGTCTCCTGTACATCTTTTCCAAATCCATGCCTTCACTACATTACTTTGACATGTTTGTTTACCATTTCATCCACTTTCTGTACCATCCTTAAAGTGGATTTATAGAGACCTCCTAGCTGACGCAAAATCAAACAATACAAACAAAATTGCAAGGGGGCAGGCAGCAATGTCTCGTGAAAGTCCAAAGCGCCGTCTTGGAAACAAAGCGATGCCAGTGTCTTCACGCGAGCCACTTCCGCGGGCGTTTTACACGTTCACACGCTGCCCGAGTCATATTTGTTCAGGCTGGCTCCTGGCGGCAGCAACTGTTTAGATGTGTCGTCGGGCGGGCGCCCTTCCTCTCTGCCTCGGAGGGCGGCGGTGCCCCGAGCCTGTTCCAGCCAGTCTCCTCAGCCAGTCCGCTCCGGGGGAGACGTGCCTGCAAGTCCCTCAACTCCCGTGGGCCGCCGGTGGGCCTGCTCGAGGACAAAGATCGGCTGCCCTTTCCTTGTAAGGAGGCTTCCTCGTCTGCTGTTCACTTGCATCGACTAGCTTCAATGAACGACCGCCCCAAAACGAATACACGCTTATTTATATATTCAAAGTGCTGTAGCAGACTCGGATTACGTTATGAGAGAGCACTTTATTTCTCCAAGAACAACTGCTACCTTTTGCCAAATGAACCAATACATACTAATGTTATGTTATGTTATGCGTTTTTATTAGGCGCACAGATGCTCCAGCAAAGGAGTGTCCTGGCGCCCGACAAGGCAGCTGCACAACACAACGAAACAATAAAACAGACAAATTTAAACTAAGGGAATAAAAAAGTTTTCACCGCACGGCGAAAGGAGAGCAGATCCCTAAGGGCACGAATCGCCGGGGGAAGGGAATTCCAAAGCACCGCCGCACGGACTTGAAAGGAGCGCCCGCCGGCCCTGCTCCGCTTGAAGCGCGGGACAACAGCCAGTTCTAAATCAGCAGATCTTAAAGCTCGGGCTGGAATGTAATGGGCCAAAAGTGTAGCAAGAATCATAGCTGGGGACCCCTTCAGAATTTTATAGGCGACACAGAGGACCTTAAACTGGATCCGCTGAGCCACCGGGAGCCAGCGCAATGAACGCAGAGTACTAGAGGTGGGGCACGATCTAGGCAGTCCTACCACCGATCTTGCTGCGGCATTCTGGATCCGTTGCAGGCGTCCAATCTCTGCCTGGTTCAGGCCTACCAATAGGGAGCTCGCATAATCCAGCCTAGAGATGACAGTGGCTTGGATCATGAGTTGCCTAGTGGAGGCATCAAAGAACTTGAGCACCGGACGGAGCCCGCGCAGGATACCAAAGCAACAGGCCGCCGTACGTTTGGTGTGACAGGCAAACGTAAGGGAAGGGTCCAGCCAGACTCCGAGGTTTTTAAGCTCGGCGACTGGGATGGGAGTAGGGCCCAGATCCCCTGGCCACCATCTCTCTCCCCAAAGTTCCGGTTGTTTGCCAAAAATCATGACCTCGGTCTTACTAGCGTTCAGCTGGAGACAGTTGGACGTCATCCAGCCGGCGACCGCCCGCAGTCCTTGTTGGAACCTGGGGGCATCGACATCGGCATCCCCGCTGATCGTGACCGCTAGCTGGGTATCATCGGCGTATGACACCATTGTCATACCCCATTGCCTGACAACCTCAGCTAGCGGCCTTACGTAAAGATTGAACAACGTAGGACTCAGCGAGGAGCCTTGGGGGACCCCCAGGCCCAGCGGATGGTAATTGGACTGGTACGGCGGGACGGTCACGCTAAAGGCCCGATTGGCTAAAAAGGACCGGAACCATTGGAGAGCGATGCCGGTGACACCAACCTCCTCTAAACGACGCAGAAGGATCGGGTGCGATACGGTATCAAAGGCGGCGCTCAGATCTAATAGCACCAGCGCCGCCGTTTGCCCCGCATCGAGCACGGAGCGAAGATGCTCCACCATATATAGCAGAGCCGTCTCCGTGCTGTGACCGGCCCTGAACCCATTCTGCGTCATATCGAGGACATCAGCATGAAGTAGATGTTCCGAGAGGACCGCGTTGACATGCACCTCAGTCACCTTAGCAGGCCACGGTAAGAGTGAGATTGGTCGATAACTCTCGGGCTTACTACCATCCAAGTTAGGTTTCTTAAGAATAGGACGGACCATGGCTCGTTTCCACTTCAGTGGGACTACGCCGGATGTAAGCGACGTATTGATCAAAGAGCATAGTGGTGAGGTGTCATGTACCGCTAAGTCTTTGAACACAGCTGGGCAAAGCGGATCCGCTGGGGACCCCGACTTCACTTGATGAGCCAATTTGTCGAGGCTTTCAGGTGTTAAAGTAGGAAAAGAATGCAACTCCTCTGATGTTAACGGCTTGAGAGGTGGATTAGCCGAAGGAGTAGCCACCGGAAAAGCCCGATAGATGGCATTGACCTTTTCCAGAAAGAAATCCGCCAATTTTTCACAGTGCTCAACAGAGCTCTGGTGGATCGTAGTTACCTTTTTGGCAGTAAGATCTTTCAACACCTTAAAGATAGCCTTAGACGGGTTAGAACTGGTCCTGAATTGTGCGGCATAGAAGGCGGCGCGGGTTCTGCACACTGCCCGGTGATATAGTTTCACCGTGGACAAGTACAGAACTTTCTTCACGCTATTATAGGATTTGCGCCAGGCCCGCTCTGCACGCCTACAAGAAACAGATATTTTATGTTGCATACATGTATAGAGTGCTATAACCCTTCAGATGCAACCAAGCACTCGGTAAGAGTTAACTTACAAAGTGTGGGTTATTATTAGGGAGAGATGCTTGGGTTGTCCGCATCTAACTATATCTGCGCTCAGCCCTTCACCAATCCCTTGAAGATATGCAAGTTTGGGGGTTTAATATCCTTGTTTCGAAAGCTGAAAATTGCAACAGTGCAGTAAGCCATTCACATCAGAGTTTAAACAACGGTAGAAAACTCACACGCATGTACGTCAATCCCAAGGATAGAAAAGCTGCTTATGTGCAGATCATTAACTCTCAGAATGCCACTGAATATCAGATTAATTGTTCTAATGTCTTGGAAAGTCGCACATTATTGACTGGATAGTCGAGAAAGGACATGCAACAACTTTTTACCACACAGGAGTCCGGAGGAGTAAGTACAATTAAGGGCCTCCAAAGAACCCGTCGTGTTCAGCTGCTGACTGTGCAAAACCAATTGCAATACAGCTCACACACGCTACAAAGCCACTAAGGAGTTAGTGTTTATTCAACAACTTCTAAACCTTAAGGGTGATTAGCCAGGCTTAGTTTTATCTACATGCGTCCTAAGCTCTATTTGCAATGGAGGCACTCTAGTTGTAGGGAATCCTGGCTGTACCATGTTCCTTGCCGGTCTTCAGGACCATCAACAAATCTACCCCGGCCTGCTTCAATGACCTCTTGTGTGTGCACTTTGGAGAAGCAACCAGAGCAGAAACAAGAATGTTTCAACCTCATTATCTAGGACCTACCTACTCACCCCAAACTGACATGCTGATGCTCAAAACACCACCAACCCTATTTTCTAAAATATGTTTCCTACAGACGCAAAGCAGAGGTATTGCTTTACTTAATCTGGCCCACTGAGAACAAGACCCAAGGGAGTTGGTACCCACAGCACGGCGGGAATATATCCTCTTTGCAACCCATTGCACATCGCTGGATATTTCAGTGCATACTCCAGTATTAGCAAAGACAAATCAGGCAACATTAAATGAAAACAAAACCAACAAAGGAGCTAACCACAGATGTTCTGAATGTGCCCACCCAGTGAAAAGCAACAGCTTAGAAAGATCCCTAAACCCCTAGTCATAGCCACTAACCCAGTTAGGACCTACACACTCTAGCACATATATATCCACCAACAAGCAGTTGTTTAGAGTTGTGCAAGTGACTTACACAGAAAGTAATATTTAAATGTACATAGATAGTAAAAGTGTCATTAAGATAAATATTATAACACCATAGAATAATAGCCAGTAACTGGAAGTGGCCACAAGAATATAGATCTACACTTCTAGAGTGTACTGTAGGTAGCCACAACACCGACTATGAATACATTAGCAGCTCTAGCCCCTAGTTATAACTCACAATATGTTCATGTAAGACCTTACCATCTAGGCTGACAGGAAATAGATGCCCAATACACTGGATATATACTACAGCATAAATCCATTACAAAATGACCAGAGGTGCTACACAAAGGCAAACAAAATGTTCAAAATTAGCATATCCCTCGGATAAGGTTGAGCAACATAGGACAAATACAAAGGCTCAGCCAATAGGTCTCGCCTTTGGGACCTTATAAGTGTTTATCCATGAAACACTTGATGTTGTTGCAACAAGGATATTGTGCTGGATAATGCAAATGCTACTTACCAGTATGCATCTGTTCTTGGCATGTAGGGCTGCTGACATTCATATCTGTGCATAGATCGCCGCCTAGTGTTGGGTCCGGATGATTGCACATTGTTGTCCTGGAAGAGTCTTCGAAGTATCACGAGATAGGTGGCTCCTCCCCTGGACTACAGTGCGCATGGGCATCGCCTCCATCCCCAGATTGTTTTTAGCCATTGGCAGAGATGGAGTGAAGTATGTGAGTGATGACCATGCTATGAGCATATATATATATGAATACTGCAGCTGCTACAGGCGCCGGGGAGGAGGGTGGGCGATATGAATGTCAGCAGCCCTACATGCCAAGAACAGATGCATACTGGTAAGTAGCATTTGCAGTTCGAGGCATGTGGGCTGCTGAATTCATATCTGTGCATAGAATACATAGCAGTCCCTCCATTAGCGGCGGCCGCCCGTGCCAGCTGCAGCAGTCTGAAAAAGTGTTTTGAGAACAGCCTGACCAACAGCTGCCTGCTGTTTGGAGTGCACGTCTACACAGTAATGTTTAGTGAAAGTATGTGTGGTAGACCATGTGGCTGCTCTACAAATATCTTCTAAGGGAATGTTACCTAGGAAAGCCATAGAGGCCCCCAACTTCCTGGTGGAGTGGGCTCTTGGTGGGATAGTGAGAGTGCGTTTAGCTTTAGCGTAACAGATTTGAATGCATTTCACGATCCACCTAGCGATCCCAGCTTTGGAGATAGCGTTTCCCTTGTGGTGTGTGGCAAAAGCAACGAAAAGCTGCTTGGTTTTGCGAAAATCTTTTGTCCTGTCCACGTAGTACATCAAGGCTCTCTTAACGTCAAGGGTGTGGAGCATCCGCTCCGCCAGCGTCTCTGGGTTTTGGAAAAACACCGGCAACTCAATTGTCTGGTTTATATGGAATTGAGATACAACCTTGGGTAAGAATTTAGGGTTAGTGCGGAGCACAACCCTGTTAGCATGCACTTGGAAGAAAGGTTCTTGGATGGTGAGCGCCTGCAACTCGCTAACCCTCTGTAGCGATGTAATTGCTACTAAGAAAGCAACCTTCCAAGTCAGAAACTGAAGCTCACAAGAGTGCAGTGGCTCGAAGGGAGGACCCATCAGTCTTGTAAGAACCACAAAGAGGTTCCATTCTGGAGCTGGTGGGGTCCTTGGTGGAATGACGCTTGAGTCCTTCCAGAAAAGCCTTGATAGCAGGGACCTTAAAAAGTGACAGGTGTTGCCTATTCTGGAGGTATGCTGCCATAGCAGACAGGTGAATGCGGATGGAAGAGTACGCCAAATTGCATTGATACAGGTGGAACAGGTAACAAATGATGTTTTGAATGGAAGCATCTAGGGGGCCAATATCGTGGTTAACACAGTAAATGACAAACCTCTTCCATTTAGCCGCATAACAAGCTCTAGTAGTGGGCTTCCTTGCCTCCCGAATGATGTTCATGCAATCGGGAGGAAGATTGAGGTAGCCAAACTCTAGACTTCAGGAGCCCGATCGCCAGGTTGAGCTGTTGCGGATCTGGGTGCTGAATGTCGCCATGGCTCTGCGTCAGAAGGCTGGGAGTGAGATGAAGCCTTTGATGCGGTACCACGGAGAGTTCCAGAAACGTGGTGTACCACGGTTGGCGAGCCCACGTTGGAGCAACCAGGATGAGAGTCATCGAGTGCTGCCTGAGCTTGCGTGCCACCAGCGGTATCAGAGGTGCTGGGGGAAAAGCGTACGCAAATCTGCCTGACCAGTTCATCCACATCGCATTGTCCTGTGATTGCGGGTGTGGGAACCTGGCGGCGAAGCTTTGGCATTTTGCGTTCTCCTTTGTGGTGAACAGGTCTATCTCTGGATGACCCCACCTTTGGAAGTACGGTTGGAGTACTGATGGATGTATCTCCCACTCGTGCATTTGATGGCTGTGCCTGCTGAGCAGGTCCGCCATCTGGTTGTCCTTGCCCGGGAGATGCTCTGCCATGAGGAAGATGTTCCTCTGAATGGCCCACTTCCACATGCTCTGAGCCAGATGAGACAGCTGCGGAGAGTGTGTGCCTCCCTGCTTCTGAATGTAGTACATGGCCGTCATGTTGTCCGTCCGGATCAACACGACTTTGTTGCACAGATGTACTTTGAACGCCTTCAAGGCCATGAAGATTGCCATCAGTTCCAACACATTGATGTGCATCTTCCTTTGCTGTAGTGTCCATAGTCCCTGCACTGTGTAGTGGAGTACATGCGCTCCCCATCCCTGGAGAGAAGCGTCTGTCGTCAGGATAATCTGTGGCACAGGCTCTTGGAATGGTCGGCCCTTGCAAAGGTTTTGTGGATTCCACCAATGCAGAGAGTTGTATGCCCGACCGCTCACCAACACTAGGTCTGTCAGTTGCCCATGAGCCCGAGTCCACTGACGTGCTAGGCACTCCAGAAGCGGACGCATATGTAGTCTCGCGTGCGGGACAATGGAGATGCAGGAGGCCATCATGCCTATCAACTGCATGAACACTTTCGCTGGAAGCGAGTGTTGGGGTCTGAATCGTTGGATCAGCGTTTGGATACTGGCGATTCTCACTGAATTTGGCTGCGCAGTGGCTGCCAGAGTGTTTATTGTCGCGCCCAGATACTGTCGCACATGGGCGGGCTGGAGATGGGATTTCGGGTAGTTCAGAGAGAATCCCAGATCGTGCAGGAGATGAATGGTGCGGGACACGTGGTCGACGCACTGCTGTTCTGTTTTTGCTTGAATGAGCCAGTCGTCCAGGTAGGGGTAGACGTGGACGTTTTGGCGTCGGAGATGCGCCGCCACAGTCGCCAGCGCCAATACCCTTGGCGCTGTGGTGACCCCGAACGGCAGAACCCTGAACTGGTAGTGCTGGTCTTGAATCGTAAATCTGAGATACTTCCTGTGGGAAGGATGCAGGGGGATATGAAAATATGCATCTTTCAGATCCAGCGTAGCCAGGAAGTCCCCCTGTTGAAGCAGAGGGAGTACCTGCTGTAACGTGAGCATATGGAAGTGCTCCGAGAGAATGTACCAGTTGAGGGGCCTGAGGTCCAGGATGGGCCTGAGGGATCCGTCCTTTTTGGGGATTAGAAAATACAGGGAGTAAACCCCTGTTCCCCTTTCTTGCAATGGAACGAGCTCTATTGGCCCTTTTTGCAGCAGGACTTGAACTTCCTGCTGCAACAAGTGCAAGTGCTCGCCGGACATAGGACGGCTCCTTGGGGGTATGTTTGGTGGAGTGGAAGTAAGTTCCAGACAGTAACCGTAGTGGAT
This sequence comes from Lissotriton vulgaris, assembly GCF_964263255.1. NCBI lineage: Eukaryota > Metazoa > Chordata > Amphibia > Caudata > Salamandridae > Lissotriton > Lissotriton vulgaris. Next base: position 11,558,931 of record NC_141690.1, on the reverse strand, counting down.
AAGAGACTTGACCCACCTGTCCGTGGTGATGGATTTCCACGCGGGCAGGAACTGCTGGAGTCTCCCCCCGACCGGTGTTGTATGGTCGGGGGGCAGTGACAAGACGTCACTGCTTGTTGGCGGTGGTGGACCTGGAGCTGTTGTTTCCACGTCCCCTGCCCTTGACGTTGTTGCCTCTGTAGCCACCTCTACCCTTGTTGGTGTACGAGGTTTGGGTGTTACTTTTATAATACTGTGTGGACTGCTATGCCTGACCCCTTGAGGTGCCCCTGGAATTGGAGCGGCGAAAGGAACGACTCCGAAACTGCTGAGACTGGAGGGCCCCCATAGACTTGGCAGTGTCTGTATCTTTTTTCATTTTTTCCAGTGTCGCATCCACCTCTGGGCCGAACAGGTGGTCAGGATTAACTGTTTGGTTCAGGATTGTTGTTTGTATATCCGGTTTGAACCCTGATATCCGAAACCAAGCATGCCTTCTAAGCAACACGCTAGTGTTGATGGCCCTGGAGGCTGTATCAGCCACGTCCAGCGCACACTTGATGGAAGCGTTTGTGATGAGCTTTCCCTCTTGAATTAACATTTCTCCTGCCTCCTTGTACTGGTCAGGCAAGTGTTGCAGCAGTGATTCTAAGGTGTCATAATGAGCCCTATCGTAGCGTGCAAGTAGGGCCTGTGTGTTTGAGATTCGCCAAATATTAGCTGCCTGTGCAGCAATCCGTTTCCCTGAGGCCTCAAATATCTTAGACTCTTTGTCTGGGGGAGGAGCGTCACCAGTGGTCTGCGAGTTCGCCCTCTTCCGAGCGTTGGATACAACCAACGAATCCAGTGGCAAGTGTCCCTTGATGTATGTTGGATCCGAGGGCGCTGCCTTATATTTCTTATCAATGCGAGGGTTAATGACACGCGCCCGGGTGGGCTCTTTGAAGACCTCCGATGCGTGCTTCAGCACTCCCTTGAGCATTGGCAGTGTCTTGACTGACTTTTCAGCCACTGAGAAAGTGTCAAATAAAAAGTCCACATCCACAGGGTCTGAGTGCAGCTCGACATCATGGTTAGCTGCAGCTCTCTCAATTAAAGCGTTGAAGGCTGCCGAGTCCTCCGTCGGTGAAGTCTTGGCCGCAAAAAGCTGCGGTTCCTGGCCCGACTGCGGGTCCTCTGGGTCGCCTCCGGCAGACCAAGGTTCATGCTCCTCCTCCGGATCCGAGTACGCCGGATAGTTGTACTCGACGTCCTCATCGTCAGCATCCCCTGCATTGGAACGCGTTGGCGAGTGTTCTAAGGCTTGTGGAGACATAGGCTCTATCGGGGCCGAAGTCCCCGCAGAGTCCCTCTTATTTTTGAGAGGAATCCGAAAATGTTCTAACACCGGCTCCGTGGTGATTTTCCTTTTGAGGAGAGACAGTTTCCCAGTATTGGCGTCGATGATGACCTCCCGACGCTCTTCTTCTGCTTCGAGGGCCCGCCTGCCCCATGCTTCGGAGCGAAAGCCTTCGGCGTCGACTTCGGCGGCAGGGTAAAGCGGATAGGCGTTTGCGCCTTCGCAGGCTTAGGCGTGTGCTTCGGCGCCACGTTTCCTGGTTCGGGAGCCATAGTGTCCTTCCGAAGCCGCTGCAGGGATTCTGCGACCTTTTTGGTTAAGGCTGGAGAGGGCTTGACTGGCTCGAGCGATCTTCCTGAGTCGGGAGTCGGTTCGGCGAAAGGCACCTTCTTCGGAGCCGACACCTCACGTTCTTTGTCCCCGAGGGCCGGCGCCGGCGGAGCCTGGGCCGCGGCGTCGCCCTGACGCTTCTTTGGAGTGGCGCCTCAGAAATGTCCGTGACCGGGCCCGGAGGCGGGGCTGTTGGACTAGTAACGACGAGGTCTTGGGTAAGGCCCGAAGGCGATCCCTCGACCTGGGCCGCATGAAGGGGGTTGACCTCTGAGTCTGTTTGGGGATGCTCTTCCTCCGAGCTATCCCCCACGGTGGCAATGGCCCTATCGTCGTCCCCTACCTCGTCGCCGGCTTCGTCAAAGTCCTCATCACCCGCGTCGTAGGCATCCCCCTCGGACGCGGGAATAGAGTCCGAAACTTGTATGGCGTCGTCGTCTTCAACAAATTCCTCGAAGATGTTGTCTGGTGGGGGCGCCGGTGTAGCCAATAACTGGGCCTGGAGTCTAGCGGCCCGACGAATCTTGAGAGTTTTCTTACACCGGAACTTCGAACATGCCATACATCTGGCTTCGTCATGGTCCGGTGACAAACATTTGTTGCACACAGGGTGCACGTCGAGGTATGAATACTTGGTGGTACACACCGGGCACCTCTTGAACGGAGTTTGTTCCATAGCTGGAGCGTAGAGTAGGCCCGTCCGCGCCGAGAGCACGCGGATGGGTAGCAAGAGTTCGGAGCTGAGAGACAGACAAGAACCCGAACGAAACGATACCGACGCTCAGCCTAAAGACCTTTTGGTCTCGAGTAGAAAAAGTTTAACAACTATCGATTCCGACAGAGGGAACCGAAACACATCCGAACCCAATGGCGGAAAAAAACAATCTGGGGATGGAGGCGATGCCCATGCGCACTGTAGTCCAGGGGAGGAGCCACCTATCTCGTGATACTTCGAAGACTCTTCCAGGACAACAATGTGCAATCATCCGGACCCAACACTAGGCGGCGATCTATGCACAGATATGAATTCAGCAGCCCACATGCCTCGAACCTAAACACTTATAAGGTCCCAAAGGCGAGACCTATTGGCTATGCCAATGCTGGTTTAATTCTGCTGATGGTGCAAAGCATCCACACAAAGCACTTCTTTCTGTCACTACTGTTCAGCACTGGCAATCGTGATTGGCAAAGCCAATAGGTCAGAAAGGCCATACCTATTGACATTTCTTGTTCCTAATGGAATCATTTGTGAGACTTTTTCTACTTTCTTCTCATCTTGTGCTTACAAGTGGATCCCTTCAGGGCAGAACTAAGCAAAAGTTTCTAATAAATCAAGAATCAGCAAACGGCTGCTAGAAAGGACAGAAAACACATACATGAAATGCAAACATTACCTCAGCATCTTCATCCAGCTGCAGCTGTTTGGCGATAGTCGCGTCATCCAGAGTCGAATCACCCGCCCCATCTATAGGCTGCAGTGACGAAAAAGAAGAAAATACAACTTAAAAATATTAAGCACATTAACAAACACAGGTGTTACCACCAAGATTATTACAATTAATGTACATCAGCTCACCGTTTCATTTACTAAAATGTTCTCCCCACAAAAAGACAACATGGTATCTTATTTATGCTCATTGCAAGCAAGATTTCATTAGTCAGCAGGTCATTTCATATTCAGCTGGGGATTTTCTGAAACCAACTTGACATTGTTGAGACATGATGTCGCACAATCGTTTTCTCATTGTTATCTAGAACAGCAATGTATATCTATATGTCAAAATGAGTAATCAGTGGATGAAGTGGCCAGAGTAGATAAACAAGGGCCTGATGAGATGTGAAAAGTTGACTATATCCTCAGGTGGAGAAGTTGCAATGTAAAAATATACGCACCTTCAAACATACATGAACCATGCCCCAATCTTTAGAATATATGTGCAAGTAAAGCATGATACCATTACCTTCCTGAAAAGACTAACAGCAAAACGCTAATGTTTTCAGTACACTATTAAGGGCTTCAAAATACTTAAAGTAAGGTATGATTATCGTGTGATAACAAGGATGCTGCTAGTGTGCTGGACGGTAAATTAATATCGTATTCATCCTATTTGTCATTTATGCCCAATTCCGTTCTAATTTGTAATGGCCAAAAACATCTTCTTAGTGCGGGTGATATCCAATCTAAGGTTATAAGCAAAGTAGCATAAAAACCAGCATTTTATTGTTACCAACAAGTTTTGCAGCATTGCCAAGATCCAGGTCAGGATAGTTCCTTCTTACCAAGCTCAAAACACAAGAAACTAAACATTAAATGGTCTGTCCGACATTCTCCTTTCACATGGATAAGACTTCTGCACTTAGCTTGGGTTCTTTCTGGCCATACTCAAAGATGTTCAGAGACTCATAATTGTTTCAGTAAGATTGTTCAACACAGGAAAATACTTTTTGTACCCAGCAACGGGACTGACAATAAAGCTGCATTATGTGCTTAAAACCTATAATTCATTTCGTAATGGGATTTTTTGTTTTCTTATCCTGGTGCTTTTAAAGGATAATGGTGAAAGAAATAAAATGGCGTTACATAAGCATTCTGTTATGCATTCTATTGAGAGATGTTCTTTCTCTCTGCTGTAAAAGTGCTCTAAAGGGCAGCGCACAGGTAGGACTAATCAGCTTTTAAGAATAATTATAGATAAAGAACTAGCAGCCCGTCTCGACCTTGTCCGGGAGCAATCATGGCTTAGGGCCCCCGCCTGCCCTGACGTAGTGCAGTATTATGGCTGTATGTTTACTTTTGGAGGCTTTTGTAACCTGCACACGTTTGTTAACCTGCACGCTCCTCACTGCCCACGTCACTTTTTGTCACCGGCAGACGTTTCTGTGACTTTTTCCTCCTGTAATGGGCTGTTTGCTACCCGCTCCACATTTCTTTTTCCGCGGCCGCTGGCGCCCTGCACACGTTTCTTAACCTGCACGCTCCTCACTGCCCATGTCCCCGCCGCCACTTTTTCCTCCTGTAATGGGCTGTTTGCTACCCACTCCACATATCTTTTTCCGCAGCCGCTGGCGCCCTGCACACGTTTCTTAACCTGCACGCTCCTCACTGCCCACGTCCTTGCCGCCGCTTTTTCCTCCGGTAATGGGCTGTTTGCTACCCGCTCCACTTACCTGCACATGTTTCTTTTTCCTGTGGCTCGCTCACCGCTCCTCTCGGCCTCCGCTTTCACCCTAGCGCTCCTCCCCGCCGCCGCTCCTCACTGCCTGCCCTCCGATCGCCGCTCATGTCCGCTGCTCCCCGCGCTAATCGTCACTGCTCCTCCCAGCGCTGTACGCCGCTCCTCCTGATGTCAGGACACTTGTCGCGGCCGGCGCTACTTTGGTGGGACTACTTTTTTTTTTAATATAACTTTTTAAATAACGTTTATTTTTAAAATGTATATAGCCTATAACCATCTACACACCCTGACGATTTCAACAGTGTATCGGGTGTGTAGATTGGCGCTGTGGTTCCCGAGTTTACCCGCCTCAAAGCCTGAAAGTTCTTGCTTTATTATAGTAGTATAGATGCACAGTAAGCTACATATACTATATGCAAGAGTTCAACAAAATGGGTAGTTTTTCTAGACGAGTCACACATACCACAAAGGACTCCCTTAACCTAAAATTACTTTAGGCTTTATGAAAAAGAACTAACATCCTCAAATTAATATAAAGTCAAAGCCTGTACAAAAAACCTACCAGGTCGCGTTTCAGTTTCTTCATGGGAGCATGAACAGCCCCCCCCCTGTCAAACCAAAACTTGGCAGATTTTTTTTTACAACATTTGGCTCCTACCTTAATGCTACATTTCCTCAATGTTCTGTTTAGCTACCGAAAATAAAAGGTGCCTAAAGGTTGCCAAGTTTGATGTGGATTAAAAAAAAAGTATTTTTTGAACCTGATGAACAACTCCCGATTGAAAACATCAGAACAGCTACTTATCTCCCTTTTTCCTTGTGAGTAAGAAGAGGGGAGTATCTTCACCTCTCGCAATTGATGTTAAAGAAAGAAGCCTCTTACCTGGCTAGTTAGGCCCAGGAAAAAGAGAGGGCTAAAACGGATTAAAAAGAGCACGGAAATAAGGAAAGCCATACATTAGCAGGAAGGTATCAGGGAGGCTTAAGAAGGAAAAGCTACTTATCAGCAACTTTTCATCTCAATTAGGGGTGACTTACAATAGAACGATCCATTCGCGACAGCCTGAAAGGCTTGTTTCTCTTCCCAAAATCAATATTTCACGCATATCAACAATGACTAAGTAAAGGGATTTCCGGCCTTTTTAAAAATGCCATTCAGAATTTTTTTTAAATCAAACCACCAACTAGATTTAATAGTTGTAACTTATGCAAACTTGGTGAGGAGAACATCATGCACCTATTTTGAGAGAGTATCCATTCTTAAAAGACATTTTAATGTTCGTGGAATAGGGAGCTGCAGGCAAGCTCCGATAGGATGCCTTCATACTGACGATATCATTTTAACTTCGGCTTTTGTAAAGTTCTTAACGCAACTGAGAATTAAGTTAGCATCAAAAACTAAAAGAAAGTTATGTAGGATGTACATAATAAGTAAATGTTATAATGAACTTGATGTCCAAATGTTTTATAATCAATTTTTATAATTGGATTTTATTAAGAATTACTGCATATATATTGTAAGGTTTTAATTAATCAAACAAACTTTCATTCATTCATTCAACTGGATTTAATAAAAACATTTCAAACTTTCTCTATGAAGGGAAATGCCGCAAATCTGCCTTGATAAGCAACCAATTATGTGTGTTCTATGTTAAAAAAGACCATTTAATAGAGAGAAAGACAGAGTATTGGTAAGAACTTTCATTCATTGGCCATTGTGTGTCATGGACACCTTTCTTCTGACCACAACAGTTTACAGCACTTGGGCAGCTCACAACAGCAATTAGATAACTTCGCTGTGAGTGATGTGCTTCTTTTGAAGGGGCAAGTAACCATCGGTATACATGGCACTTCTCTTCACTGCCAGGGACCATTAAGGCAATATGTTCTTTTTGAGGCCAAAAATATTTTTTCCATTTTTCTAATGCTTATGTTTAATAGTGCAAAAGTCAACAAAGCGTTAAAGCCAAAAGGCTGCAAGCCGACGCCAGAGAGAGTGGTTTTGCCACTGCTTGTTTAAGGTATCCTATGCGCTTTAGAAAACTGTAACAGGTCATATGTGTGTTGCCATAGATCTGCCACTAGGCCTCCTCATAATGTGCATTTGCTTGTGTGCTCTTCGTGATGAAGATGTTGCATACATTTCCTATTGCAAAACGGCTGTTTGGTCAATATGCATTTAAAGTACAACAATGATTTCTTAGAGTGGATAGTGTGTTTCTAGTTCATGCATTAGATTTATAAAGTGGGAAATGTAGGAAAAAGCACAGCAGTTTCAGGTGAATGTAAAAGGGAAATCACATGCTTCTATTCACATACCACATCATAGACTCAGAGTTAGTTTTCATCAAACTAATGTTGAAAAATCCATCAATCAGGGGGCTTATAAAGCACGCTACTCACCCGTGAGGGTCTCAAGGTGCTGGGGGGTCGGGGGTTTGCACCTCCGTATCAGTCGAATAGCCAGGTCATGAGGCACCTCTTGAAGGTGTGCAGAGTGGGGGAGCGTCTGACGTGGACTGGGAGCTCGTTGCTTTGCTGCTCTTCCGCCTGCTCTGGTTCTGCGAATGTGTGGGTCTCAGCCAGGGGGAGGTCGGCGGAGCCAAGGTTCCTTTCTGGTACGTGGAAGGAGATTCCTTTGTTGAGGTATTTGGGTCCGATGTTGTGGAGGGATTTGGAGGCATGGGAGAGTAGCTTGAAGGTCACTCTCTTCTCAAAGGGGAGCCAGTGGCGGTCTCATAGTGCTGGGTCATGTGCTCATGTCGTGGGGTTCTGAGGACGAGTCTGGCTACGGTGTTCTGTATGGTTTGGAGCTAGTGTAGCAGGGTTTTGTTGATTCCGGCGTAGAAGGCGTTGCCGTAGTCCAATCTGCTGGTTATGAGTGTGTGGGTGACTGTCTTTCTGCATTCAGCGGCGGGTTTTACCTAAAAGTCGTCCGGAGGGAGTTGAAACAGGTGGATGCGACTGCGTTGATCTGGCAGGTCAGGGTGAGTGAGGAGTCTAGGATGATGCTGAGGTTCCAGGAGTAGTCCGTCGGGGTGGGTGGGTATCTGAGGGCAGGGGGCCACCAGGAGCAGTCCCACGCAGGACAAGGACCTCTGTCTTCTCAGAGTTCATTTCAAGGCAGCTGTTGCACATCCAGGCTGCAACAACTTTCATTCCTTCTTGGAAGCGGAGTCTGGTGTCTTCGGGATTCTTCGTAAGAGAGAGGATGAGCAGGGTGTCGTTGGCGTAGGATACTATGCTGAGCCCATGCTGTCTGACGATGACCGCGAGGGGGGCCATGTAGATGTTGAAGAGCGTGAGTCTGAGCAAGGATCCTTGGGGTTATCCACAGTTGATCTCAGAAGGTTCGGAGAGGAAGGGCGAGAGTCTGATCCTTTAGGTTCCTCCGGAGAGAAAAAGGCGAAAAAGGCAGATCCAGTCAAGGGCGATTCCCTGTATACCAGCGTCATGGAGTCTGGCTGCAAGGGTCCGGTGGGAGACGGTGTCAAAGGCTGCGGAGAGGTCTAGAAGGATGAGGGCGGCAGTGTGGCCCTGGTCAAGTAGCATGCGGATGTCATCGGTGGTGGCAAGGAGGGCAGTCTGTGATTGCTACGAAATCCGGACTGGGAGGGGTCGAGGATGGCGTTCTCTTCGATGAAGGTGGTCAGGTGGGTGTTGATGAATCTCTCAGTGACTTTGGCTGCGTAGGGAAGGAGAGAGATGGGCCGGTAGTTTTTCACGTCCGTCTGGTTGGCCAAGGGTTTTTTGAGGAGGGGCTTAACCTCTGCCCACTTCCAGCCGTCCGGGAAGATGTCAGAGTCAAGGGAGGCGCTGATGGTCCGTCCTAGTTCGGGTGCTATGGCGGCGGCGGCTCTGTGGTAGATGTGCGTTAGGCAGGAGTACGTGGGGGCTCCAGAGTGGGTATTCTTCGTAGTCGTGTACTCAGTGGTGGCAGGTTTCAAATTGGTGATGGCTGGCAGGATGCCGGTGGTGGGGACGGACGCTGTGTCCGGAGTCTGTTCACTGAAGTGGTCGTTGAGGGCCTTGATTTTCAGGTGGAATTAGGAGCTGAGCTTGTTGCAGAGGTCCTTAGAAGGTGTGATGTCCGTGGCTTCGCTGGGAAGTTTGGTTAACTGCTGAATGACGTTGAAGAGTTCTTTAGCATTGCTTGCGTTCTCGATAAAGGTCAGCTTGGTAGTTCTTATTCGCTGGTGGTATTCATTCATGGCATTCCTGTAGTTGTTCTGGTCTTCGGTGGTTTTCTTGTTTCGCCAGAGTTTCTTGAGGCGTCTGCAGGAGCGCCTGGCTTCCTGGAGGTCGATAGGGAACAAGGGGGCGTTGTTTGATGAGGTGGCAGAGGGGTGTGAGCTTGTTGGCGATCTAGAGGTGTAGCTCTTCGGCTTCGGAGTTGGCATAGGTTGTAGCGGGGGGTAGTGGAGGAGGTTGGTGTTGAGGTTTTCCTCTGTGATCTTGCTCCAGTTTCATTGTGGAGGGTGAGGGGCGGGTTTGGGTGCAGAGGTGGTGGTGAAAGTGAAGTGTATGCAGTGGTGGTGTGTCCAGAGGGGCTGAATGGTGTGGCTGAAGTGGATGTGTTTCCCTCCTGCAAAGATGGGGTCCAGGGTGTGTCCGGCTCAGTGGGTAGGGGTGGTGACGAGCTGCCTCAGTCCGAGGTTGTCGAGGTTGTCAAGGAGGGTGGTGGAGTCCTGGTCGCTGCGGTTGTCGAGGTAGAAATTCAGGTGCTCGATGAGAATGTAGTCCGTGGAGGCGATGGGGTGCGGCGAGGTCGGCAATGGTGGTCCGGGGAGGTCTGTAGATGAGGGTCCCACGCATCGTGGTTCTGGGGCTGGTTTGGATCCGGAAGTAGAGGTGCCCTGTGTTGGAGAGGGGGTCGCTTGTGCTTGAGGTGGATAGTTGAAGGAAGCTCTTGTGTGCGATAGTGAGTCCCCCTCCAGGGCGGAGGGGGTGGTCCTTTCTTTGGATCTTGCATCAGTCGGGGATGGCAGTGGCGATGTCGTGGGCGGAGGTGGCGTTGGTCCAGGTTTCCATGAAGAAGGCAATGTCAGGCGAGAGGGTGTCGAGCAGGTTCCAGATCTCTACGGTGTGTCTGTGGAGGGAGCGTACATTGAGGAGGATGCACATCAGGGCTTTGGTGGTGCGGGTGTCCGTCGTGGGTTCTGTTGTCGTGGGAGAGCGGTTTATGGTGAAGAATAGTCTGCAGTGTCGGCTGGAGAACTGGCCGTGGGTGGAGTTCAGCGTCGGTCTCTGGCAGTGGTGGTCTCTGCCGGGGTGAGCGCGAGGAGGGCGGCTGCGGTGTAGCGGCGGGGAGTCGTAGAGCCAGAGTTCCTGGCAATGGCACCGATCAGGTCGTGAACGGGCGCACCAGCGGAGCGGCCGCCATAAAGTAGGGGAGCTGGGCGAAGGCTGAGCAACGGGGAGGGGCCGCAGGGGCAGCAGCAGCAGGAAACCGGCGGAGAAAAAGAAACAAGTTACTTACCTGTAACTTTAGTTCTCCAGTATTGGTAACTTTCATAGATTCCCATTGCTTGTATCATTCCCCGTCGTCGGAATGGGAGCCTCGGTAATAATATATATATATATATACCTAGGTAAATACACCCTAATAGGTGTAAAAAAGGTAAAAAATTAGGCCTAGGCCTCATTATCTTTTGCAGCCTATTGCTGTCATTATGTAAAAGGACCCAAAGTCCCCTTAGCAACCAATCAGATCAGCCTCACCCTGTAGAACCTTCCTGAGAAAGCTCAGAGCCTCAGATTTTCGTAGCCGTTGCTTTGCCACATAATCACCTAGCCCTAAAGTGAGCTTTCCCAGGGGAGGCGGGTGGGCGCATGGGAATCTATGAAAGTTACCAATACTGGAGAACTAAAGTTACAGGTAAGTAACTTGTTTCTTACTCCAGTATTGGAACTTTCATAGATTCCCATTGCTTGTATCAGAGTAGATAGCAGTTAGCATACCTCAAACATTTCGTGCACAGTATAGAATCATTATAAGCTAATGACATCACAGATTATAACAACTATAAAGCAGTAACAAAGCATAATAAACGAAATGTTTGAAAAAACAGGAGGAGGGAAGAGAGGAAAGCTCACCTCTTATTGGAAGAGATTTCTCAGGACTGCCTGTCCTACAGCCGAATCCTCCTTTGCAGCCGCCTCCAGGCAGTAATGTCTCGTGAAGGAGTGCGTACTGCTCCAGGTGGCTGCTCTGCAAATGTCCTTTATGGATACTCCAGCAAACATCGCCGCTGATGCTGAGACTGACCTTGTGGAATGTGCCTTCACCTGTCCTTGTAAAGGTTTGCCTGCCGCCTGGTGGCAGAACCGGATCGCACTAGTTATCCATCTAGATATCCCTTGTTTTGACAAAGGAAATCGTTTCCTTGGGGCTCCGAAAGCCACAAACAGTTGGGGTGTCTTTCGAAATCCAGCTGTGCGTTGTAGATAGAATTTCAAACATCTCTGAACGTCCAGAGAATGAAGTGTCCTCTCAGCCTGGGTTGAAGGCCGAGGAAAAAAGATTTCAAAATCACTGGCTCGTTAAGATGAAAGTCCGTCGGTACCTTCGGAATGAACTTGGGGTTCATCCGTAGGATAACTGTTTCATTCTTGAACTGTAAGAAGGGTTCTTTGATGGTCAAAGCCTGAAGCTCTCCTACTCTCCTTGCAGAGGTGAGTGCCAAAAGAAGCGCCACTTTCCATGATAGGAACTTCAGGTCCGCTTTATGTACTGGCTCAAATGGCGGTCTCATTAGCTGGGCCAGGACCACATTCAAGTGCCACACCGGAGGTGGGGGCCTAACTGGCGGGAAAACTCTAAACAGTCCTTTCAAGAATTGTTTGATTACTCTCGCTGATAATAGAGAGGGACCCGATCTTGTTCTCCTATACCTGGAAATAGCTGCCAAGTGGACCTTGATAGAAGCATGAGCCAGACCTGCTTGTGCCAATGAAAGAATATAAGGTAAGAGTTGATGCGGAGCTGACGAGAAAGGATGTACTTTTTCCCTCTGACACCACAAATGGAACCTCTTCCATTTCGCTCTATATGTCTTATTAGTGCTAGGGGCTCGTGCCTGTGCCAAGATGGTCCTGCATTCTTCTGGGATGTTTAAATCCTTAAACTCTCTGTATTCAGGAGCCAAGCCGCCAACTGAAGCGAGCTCGGGTTCGGGTGAAGAACTTGGCCGTTGTACATAGAGAGAAGTGTCAGCTTGGGTTGCAGATGAATGGGCGGTGTCTCTGATAGAAGAAGCAGCTCCGTGTACCAAAATTGGCGAGCCCAGGCAGGCGCTATTAGTATCATCCTGCACCTGTCCATCTTGAGTTTCTTGAGGACTCGAGGAATTAGGGGAAATGGCGGAAAGGCGTAAACAAACGCGCCTGACCAGGACATCGAAAGGGCATTCCCCAGTGACCCTCGATGGTGTTCCCTGCTTGCGTAACACCGGCATTTCTTGTTCCCCGGTGTTGCAAACAGGTTGATCGCTGGGGTCCCCCAACGGGAGAAGATGTCCTTGATCACTGCGTCCTCCAATTCCCACTCGTGCGAGACTGCTCTCAGGCGGCTTAGCGTATCTGCCTTCGTGTTGCACACTCCTGGAAGGTGTTCTGCTACGAGTGTGATGTTCTGCGCTATCGCCCATTCCCACAGTATTTGGGCTTCCTGTGAAAGCAGTGGCGATCTTGTGCCTCCCTGCTTGTTGACGTAATGCATTGCGGTGGTGTTGTCCAGGATTGCTGAATCTGTAATCCTTGGGAGGAAAGCCAACATTGCCAGTCGAATAGCTCTTAGCTCCAGAACGTTGATATGTAGACGACGTTCTTCCGGAGTCCAGTGACCACTGACCTGGAGGTCTTGCATGACCGCTCCCCAACCTTGAAGAGAAGCGTCCGTGGTAATGACCTGAGGAGCCCTTGCAGCCTTGAAACTGAGTCCCACAGTGAGGTGAGATCTTTTCATCCACCATGAAACCGACCGTTTCATCCGCTGGGTTATCGTCACCCTGTCGTCGAACGAACATTCCACTTGTCTCCACTGAAGGTCCAGCTCCTCCTGCAGGGGGCGCATTCGCAGCCTGCAATGCGGAATCAATTGAATACAGGATGAAATCGACCCTAGAAGAGATTTGTACATCCTGACCGTCATCCAACTTCTCTTTTGGCAACGGGTGGCTGACGATATGAGTTTCATCTGTCTCTCTTCCGATGGGAAGGCTTTGCACTCCTGAGTATTGAGTATCGCTCCCAAGAACTTCACCGTACTTGCAGGTTGAAGAACTGACTTTTCCTTGTTGAGTTGTAAACCCAGGTGAATAAAGAGGTTCAAGCACGTGTCCACTGCCTTTGATGCCTCTTGCAAGCTTGGGGCCTTCAGCAGCCAGTCGTCTCAGTACGGGAATACTTCCAGCGACTGTCTCCTCAGAAATGCTGCTACCGGTGCCAGCACCTTTGTGAATATCCGAGGAGCGGACTTTAATCCAAATGGGAGCACCATGAACTGGAAGTGACTCTTGCCTACTGTAAAGCGAAGGAAACGTCTGTGAGCTGGATGGATCGGGATATGAAAATAGGCATCTTCCAGGTCTAATGTTGCCATGTAGTCGCCTGGGTTCAAGAGGCGCAATATGTCCTGGAGTGAAATCATCCGAAACGATAGTTTCGTGAGATAGGTGTTGAGCTCCCTCAAGTCCAGGATAGGACGCCACTTTTGTTTTGTTTTTCGGATCAGAAAAAATCTGGAATAGAAACCTTCTCCCCTTTGTGATAGGGGAACACGCTGGATCGCCCCTTTTTGAAGCATTTGTTGAGCTTCCTCTTGAAGAAGGTTCAGATGGTTGGAAGTAGTGGCGTGGGGAGCTCTTGAAGGTGGAAAGTCCTGGAATTCTAGAGTATGCCCATTCCGGATGATATTTAATACCCACTGATCCGATGTAATCTCTTCCCAGCTGCTCAGATGTTGTGATATCCTGCCGCCCACTGGAGATCCCAGAAGCGGAGGAACAGTTGGCAGAGTCGGGAGGCCGCTATTGACGCTTGCCAGCGTCCTTGCCCTGACGCCCCTGTCGTCCACGAGCGTTCTGGCGAGAGAAAGACTGGGATTGCGACTGCCGCTGATAGTATTGATTGCCGTACTGTGGTCTGTAAGACTGCAACTGCTGTGAATATCGCTGTTGTTGATAACCTCCTCTAGGTGAAGAGAAACCTCTTCCTCGTGCTCCACGGAACGGTGTCTTTCTATATTGCAGGTTCCCCAGAGCCCTTGCTGTCTCTGTGTCCTTCTTTATACCCTGTAGGGTCTCGTCGACATGTTTCCCAAACAACATGTCCCCGTCGAAGGGCAAATCCAAAATCCTATTCTGGACCTCTGGCCGGAAGTATGTAGCTCTCAGCCATCCTTGTCGCCGAAGAACCGCTGCACTGCCTAGGGCACGGAAAGAGATGGTGGCGATGTCCATCGCGCAATCAATCATCTCTGAAGAGGAACGTTGTCCCTCTTCCAGAAGTTTCTGTGCTTCCGCCTTCTGGTCATCCGCTAGCAGATTCACATAGTGTGCCACATCACTCCACATCTGGCGGTCGTACCTTGCTAGGATCGCCAAGGCATTCGCCGCTCTGACCAGCAAGCTAGCCATCGACGAAAAACGCTTCCCAGCGTTGTCCAACCTTCTACCCTCCTTATCCGGCGGAGTCGTGAGGGTGGCCGAAGGATTCCGCGATTTCTTCTGTGCCGCCTGCGATATGACCGAGTCAGGTCTAGGTTGTCCAATCAAACAGGCGGGACTGTCATCCGGAGCTTTGTACTTTTTCTCCAAGCGCGGAAGAGTTGGAATGACCGTCGCTGGGGTCTGCATCACTTTCTTCCCTTCTTCCCATATGTGCTCCACAATGGGAATCGAGCGCACGGCCTTACGGTATGCCTCCTTGAAATCGTATAAAAAACAATCCGTAGATGTTGTAGGCATCGCTAACTTAAAGCGCGCTGTGGCTCTTTCCATCAGGCTGAAGAAACCTCCTACATCAGCCGGAGGCGAGTCGACCGGGTCTGGCACTGGTGAAGCCGGATCCGGAGCTATATACTGGTTCCATTCACTCTCCTGGTCTTGATCTTGGTTTTGCCCCGTTTCATCCTCATCCGAGGTATCCACTTGGACTTGCGGAGGATATGCCCTCTCATGGTCTTCCTGTGCAGGCCGTACTGACTGTGCTGCCACCACCTGCGGTTGAACCTGTGCTTGACCTTCCACAGGTTGCGACCCTTTCTTGCTCCTATACTCCTCCAGCATCGCCCTTAAGTCTGTCAAAAGACTCATAGGCATCGTTACCATGCCCTGCTGTGGTTGGGTATCTTGGTATGCAACCTGTCTTTCTGGCCGCTGTTCCTTCTGATAATAATATTCCTCATCCAAATCCGAATCATGGTATTTCAGATTCAATTGAGATGGACTGTAAGCATCCCCATACATCTCATTTTCCTCTTCTGAGTAGTCATCTTCATCCAACAAAAGGGGTGGAGGTAATGATGGTACTTTCCTTGGAGAAGTCATATCTGGGGTTATCCTCCTCCTTCTGCTGTTTTCTGGCGCTCCCGTCGTCAACGGCGTTGAAAACAAATCCACCGTTTCCTTGTTCTGAATCGTCGTCGACGGGACCGTCGACGAGAGTCCCTTCACCGTCGACGGCATCGTCGACGGAACCATCATCGTCGCCGGGTCCACCGTCGACGGGATCGTCGACGGCACCGTCGACGGGTTCATCGTCGACGGGCTCGTCGACGGAGCTGTCGTCGTCGACGGGCTCGTCGTCCTCGTCGACGGGATCGTCGTCATCGAGATTGCCACCGTCGACGGAATAGTCATCGTCGACGGGATGGTCTTCGTCGACGTGGTGGTAACCGTCGACGTGGTCATCGTCGACGACGCCGTCGTCGATCCGGTCTTCGTCGACGGAATCGACATCGAGGTCCTCGTCGACGCTCTCGTCGTCGTCCTCGTCGTCGCTGGGTGGCTCGTCGACGACTGAGGAGACAAAATCACCTCAGATGTTTTAGAGTCCTTTTTGACCCCTGTAGAGGCCTCTACAGTCGGTTTTTTGACGGACTTGGCTACTTTAACCTGGTGGGAAGGCCCAGCCGAGCTCTCATCCAGTTTAGCCTTTTGCACCTGCAGTGCCTGCCTTTACACTCACGTGAGGAGATTCGATAGGCCCTGGCTTGCCAGACCTATCAGAGGTCACACGCACAGCCTTTAAGGGGGGTTCAGTTGAAGTGTCCACAGACGATCCGCCCCTCTTCAATTAAGTTTTTGAAGATGTTGATCTGGCATCTTCCTCATCACCAGAAATTACTTCATCCCTCCTTTCCAACTTCCTGAGCCACAGAAGCAGCCGTCCTTCACGATCACGGAGGGTTTTAACAGACATTCTCCTGCATATACTACACTTATCAACCTTATGGTCTGGGTATAGACAGTAAATACAGTCTTGATGTTGATCCTCTGTATAAAGTCGTTTTTTGCCACAAGTGGCACAAGACCTGAAAAGGCTCTTCTTTTCCTTATCAGCCATGACAAAGCTGAAAGAAATCCTCAAAGAAAAACTGTTTAAACAGTACCTCAAGTTGAAGTTAGAGCAGAGCTCTAAGGAGACTCCCTGTCACCAACGAAGCGGTAGAAAATCTGAGGCTCTGAGCTTTCTCAGGAAGGTTCTACAGGGTGAGGCTGATCTGATTGGTTGCTAAGGGGACTTTGGGTCCTTTTACATAATGACAGCAATAGGCTGCAAAAGATAATGAGGCCTAGGCCTAATTTTTTACCTTTTTTACACCTATTAGGGTGTATTTACCTAGGTATATATATATATATATATATATTATTACCGAGGCTCCCATTCCGACGACGGGGAATGATACAAGCAATGGGAATCTATGAAAGTTCCAATACTGGAGTAAAAAAGAATAACTCTTTAAATAAAGCTTAAAAATAAACTTAAGGGGGACCAGAGAAAAGAATCCAAGAGGGCTAGAAGGGACACCATGCAGGTGAGGAGCAGCGCTGAGGCAGGAGGGTGGAAGGCAGGAGGCTGCAGGCGCGAACCCTAACCTGTAGGAGGGCTGAGCGCTGCGGCGAGGCAACGAGACTGTGGAGTTGCAGTGGAAAGAGTTAGCCCAGACCGGTGGTTAGGGTCTTACCCAGGAGAGAGAGATGCTTCAGACATTCCAGAAGGAGCAGCTACGACAGTCTGCCAAGAATGCATTCCTTCAATTGTCTAGTTCTCTTAAGAACAGGAACAAAACAAATACAAAGATTATGGGCAGGCAACGGACTTTAAAATTACTAATACGATGAGCAGGTAGGTATGCTTATGTACCAAATGTACCAAATAGGAAGCTGCTACTTTTTGCAATATCTTGGTGCGAATGTAGAAACTTGATGGGACTAAGGAAGCATAGGCTCCATCACATATTCCATCAAAAAAATCATATATTCTGCAATGAATTATAACAACTGAAGGTAGCTGGGCAATGCGGCGAACACACACTTGGTAGACAATAGTAGGAAAACCTTTGTGTGTAAACAGTTGGGCATAATCAGTGCTGGGTAGTCAGAGATGAAGAAAAGTCACCAGATCTTATTCTGTAGAAGCAAGTCCAAAGTATGAAGTAAAATCCCAAGCACACCCAAATAATCAAAGCAAAGATTCCTTTGTGTGAGATCGGCCAATATGCGTTATTCAAGTATAGCGTTCTGGAATCTTGATGCATTATAGCCAACATGTTTCATCTTTATGCTATCAGCAGCAGACTTTGTCGGGGCTAGTCTCTTCTCAGCAGTAAATACATATGGTTCCAAAGTTCCCAAAGGGACAGTTATCAATTTCTCAACAATGGATAGGGCTCCAGCAACACAGTGTGTACCACCTCGAGAATTTGATAACTGTCTCCCTTGCAAACTTGCCCACCCTGCCGTGCACTGAAAACGTGTAAACGGCATATGCTATTCAAGGGGACAAGAAAAACATTCAGTTTTGATTGATAACTGAATAGCTGCTGTCTATCACTGAGAGATTACTGAACAGCTGCAGGCCTTTTTTTCAGAACGTTCTGGTGCTTTGATGATTTAGTAGCAATTTACAAAAACGTATATTTTGAAGATTCATCAAGAAGGAATTTGATAATTCACTTTAAGGAAGTTGGCTACTCCAATATTACAGAATGCAGTGCAGCTCCAGATGTCCACAGTTAAGTCTGCTGGGTCAGGGGAAGGAATTATCTACGTCAGAATTGTATTATCCATTCTACTGTCACTTATTATTTATATGCTTAATGATTATAATCATGGTAAAGAACTAGGATTTGAGTATCAAACCTTTCCTTAAGCATCATCAGATCTCCATGAACATGTATAAATAATTTTAGGACAGTGCGTTTATTCCTCATAACAGGTGGTGGGAAAGTTAGAACACAACCATAACAGAAGAGTGAAAAGAAAATCTAAAGATCTAGTTGAAACAGAAAAGAGATTTAAGGGACTCATTTAAGGCTCACTCAAAATACAAAAATAAATTATAAATATTCAACTAGGTACATACAGAAGTAGCTTGTATATGTTTAGTATCCCTGGCTTTACTGTATGCATACCAACAACTTTTTTTTCAATAACAAGAGGTGATAATGAAAACCTTATTTAACATTTATGGGTACTGTTAAGGTTTGCAAATGGAGTACTGTGGAAAAATTCCTCCATCAACAACCCGACAAAACACTTTTCTGCAAAATATTTGGCCCTAACAAAGAAGGCCAGCATTTCTACACATAAAGGATGTGTAGAGGCCATCCAGCTGCAGAGGTCATTTTGAGCTTGTCAACTTGCTAAATGAAATTCACTGACATTTGGGCTAACACTAGATAACTTATTCCAGGTTTTTTTCTAAATGTAGATTTGTTATCCATTGTAAATAACTTCAGTGGTCTTATTTTTATATTCCAGCACTACTGTTGTCTTAATCAAAGCTAATGTTTTTGTTTCAGACAAGGTTTCAACTAGCAGCAGTCTCCTGTTTCACTCGCTTTACCTTGTAATAGAACAGCATCACAGAACTGGAGGTCATGGCAAAGCCTCCATTGCCTTCCAATGGGTTGTCTATGTGTATTAGCAGTGCCAGCCATAATTAGTAGTAAATTTACAAGATATACGCTGCTTGTAGAATTTCATCATGGAACACTTACTTCTTTTCTTTTGGCTGACACTAGCTTTTTGTCCGACCTGTGGACGCTGGCAGTTCCAAAGTAATCAAGGGCTGATGTAGGAGTCATCTGCACGTGAGCTGAAGGTTTTGCCTTGGCCTGTGTTTTGAAATCTGCCTGTTTTCCCACATCCGAAGTGGACAGTATATGGCTTGCCACAGATGTGCCATTCTCTTTTGGTTTCTGAGATTTCTTTCTACCAGCAAATTCTTCTTCTTCATCTAAGTAAAGAATTTGAGATATATTAAACTTTAGATTTCTCAAAACTCTAAAGCACAATGTAGCACTCTGCAATTTGTAAAAAAAAAAACAAATATACATTAAATTATGCATATCTATGTACAAGTAAGCTTCAATTTAACGATGATTGAGATCAAATCATGTGGTTGGAAGCTAGCTTTCAATGTTTTTAAGATTTTTGGTTTCCTGTTTGGCTGATCACAATATCCGCTCCACCGACAGGGAAATATCCACATACTAGCGTTCAAACAACACAATTCCACTTCAGTCGGTGAGACAAACCCTGGGGTCAGTTCAGCCATCCATAGTTTTCAGCGGCTAAATGAGAGGCTATTCGAAAATCTTAATTAGGTAGCAAAGCACTTGCATAGATTCACAAATAAGTCAACTACCTGAGCAAAAACACTGCTACCTAGAACTAGGATAGACGTTTATGATGGCCACCATTATAATACAAACACCAAATACACATTTCCAAAAGCACATGCTTTGGAAATGGGAACAGAAATGACATGAACATAAAGAGCTCACCACACAGCTCCAGAAATGTACGGCCAGCCTTTCAGGAGTAGTCATCCGGGGCAAATTCTATGGCTGCTCAGCAGGTTAATACTAGCATAAGAGTCTGAACAATGTTTACAAAATGAGTTATTGGAATTTTAAGAAGCTTGCTTACAAATATCGGATACTTGCACATTTTCTAAAAAGGCTGCTGACATACCCCAGCTGAGGCCCAACTTGTCCTGGGCTTTGCAGACCCTGCGGTGACTGATTGAATTTTGACTGTGGGGAGGTTCTGCCTCAGAGCAGGCAGAGGTGTTGTAGCAGGTTGACCTCCCAAAAAATATCGCTATGTTATCATCAGAAGAAATTCAGCACGAAAGACAGGCCATACTGGACAAGCTGCAAGGAGATGGCACGGCGGATGAGGAGTGACTCCACAGACTCCCCAGATTTGGTTGTGGACACATGCTACACGTTGACTTCATCAAAATACTTCGTACCAAGCTGCTTAATGTATTGATGAGACTTGCTCAAGAGAGGTCTGAGGTTTTCTTTAGATTCAGTCTAATAGCAAGTAAGAATCATCAGGGCAAGGGTTAGAGTTTAAGGATTGCAAATTAAGTTTTAGTTGCTTATTCAGATTTAGGAGTTTTTACAGGGGTTACATTCTTGCACATACGACTATGCTACGAACCCTCTTATGCACACAGCCACATGATAGGAATCATACATGCCCTACATTTTTTGAGCACACTGCCTGCCAGGGGGCTCACGAGGTTCTAGCTTTAACAATTATAGTTAAAACCATGAGTTTCAATGTTATGGGCCTTAATGCAGCAGGGAAATGCTTGGTACTTCTCAGTATGCTCAAGGGCTCTAAGTGTGATATCTGTCTCCAACAGGAAACACGCCTGCTCAAGCAGGAATGGGGTTGTCTTAAATCTAAATGGTTCCCCAAACAATTCCTCTCATCCTGCCCGACTAAAAACGCAGGAATAGCCATACTGCTCTCCAACACTTATGGGGAATAGTTCTAGTTGCGGCTGCGGAGGTGGAGGGGAGGCTATTAGCAATGCACATATTCCTGAATAATCTCCCCTTCACAATTACCGTAATCTATGCCCTCAACGAAAACCAGTAGCAGTTCCCTAGAGATGCCGTGCCTAGGGAACGGACATCATCCGATAGGCATATACTAACAGGAAGTGACCTCAAAATAGTCTTCAACATGCAGAAGATGAACAGTTCAGCACAAAGGTCAGGTCAAACAGCTACATAGTCCCTAGGGTGTCAAAAATGCTTAAATGATTTGGGGCTCCTGGTGCATCTGTAACCCTTCCACTAAAGACTACACTTTCTATTCAGCCTCCAGAAGGACTTACTTACACAAGGTTAGACTTCTTCCTGTGCACACCCCACATTCTAGATATGGAAGAACTGGTCGAGATAGGAGTCTCAGTACTCTCAGATCACTCACCACTGCTCATTACCTTGAGATATCCATAGGAGAAGGCTACCCACCACTCTTGAAAGATGAACAACTCTCTCTTAGAGATTCTGGCAAAGCTGAGCTGTGGATTTCAATACAAAGTTCCTCCACCTAAATGACACTCCTGTAACGCATACTACAACATTATGAGATGCACTTAAACCAGTAGTGAGGGGGTAGCAATTGCCATTTCTACCAATCTGAACAAGGAAAGGGAAGTGAGGCAGATTAAGGTGGAGGGGAAGGTTACAACCCTCGAAATTGAACACAATAATATAGGTGCGCGAATAGTCTGCAACCAACTAACCAAACTCATTCAGCAGCTTAAGACCCTAAACCTTGACTGAGAGGAGTATGTACTGCTCAGCATCCTCCCAAATTTTTATAAGGAGGGAAATAAATTAGGTACATTACTGGGATGCAAACACTGGGTGTACATAGTCAGTGAAAGGGTATCTGAGATTGTTTCTTCCAGAGGCAAATGTCTTGCAACGAAAGGGAGATTACCCATGCATTTCTTGTCTTTTACAACGGGAAATCGGCAATGCCCTCTCTGACCCATCTGCAGGCAGAGTCTCATGATAAGGATATTTCTCTTGAGGACATGATAAATGGTATCACTAAATTAGGCCCAGGGGGCTGGACGACTAAACAGCAGGTTTTTATCAAACATTCTGTCCCATGCTAGCCCTAATCTTAACACGACTAAATAAGAGAAGCTGTCATAACAGCGATACCCAAGCCAGGGAAGGACCCATCCTCTTGTGTCTCCATTCAGTCCCTCTACCTCCTTAAAGTCAACGCTAAGATCCTCAAGAGTATCCTAGTGAGGATCCTTAAGCTGTTTATGTAGGTTCCAATAGACCTGGAACAATCTGGGTTTATTCCAGAGCGAGGTTTCAGTGACAACAATAAACAAATCCTCAATAGTTCAGAAACAATCTCCTGCCACAAGAAATCGGCCTCTTACTGTCAATCTACCTCGAGAAGGCATTCAGTTTGGTACATTGGCCCTTTCTCCAAAAATATACTCAGCAGATTAGGTGTAGGCCCCAAATTCAGAGCCTGGGTTCTGAAAGGCTATACCCATCCCTGTGCCAGGAACAGGGTTAACAGTATGCTGTCAGATCCCGTCATGGTGTCTACGTGCATGAGACAGGGATGTCCATTGTACCCACTCTTATGAGCACTATGTGGAAACCCTTGCTGCTAAAATCGGGACCATTCCTGAGATTACAGGGATCTCCATTGGCAGAAATGAATATAAGTTGGCGCAGTACATGGTAGATGTAATTCTCAATTTGTCAGAGCCGACAAGGTAAGTTTAGGATGAAGATACATTTTTAATGTCTGGAAATCAAACTCTGCTTTTTCCCCAACAAAACAGCCATCATTAACTATGGTGACTTGCTCGCCCTAGCCCGCAGGGATCTTTAACCTTGCCACATGTCCGGCCTCTCTTGGCTGGTTAGAACTGCAGTGATTAAAATGACCCTCCTACCCAATTCTGTGTGTTCCAAACCCTGCCATTACAACCCCTTACGAAACCCTGGATAAGTACAGAAACTAGGAGATTTATATGCGAGATCAAAAAGTCCCGAATAGTGAAGAAGCCTGTGTATCTGTCTCAGGAAATGGGGGCTTAGGTATCTCCAATCGCTAAAACGACAATCTCGCAGCTCAACTTAGATAGATCGTGAAATGGAATAGACGAGAATCTGAAAAGCATTGGTATTTTACAGACCAGCATATTACAGGGATGCTTATTTGTAAAGAACCATGGTTGAGCAAAAAACAAACTGTTGGGGATATTCCTCACTGGTCATTAGTTACTCTACACGCTTGGGACAGTGTGTCTTGCGTGAGGGAACTTCTATGCCATCACCACTGAGCTTCATTATAGGAAATCCCACTTCACACTCCTGGCATCGGGGAAGCTTATACTGAATGGCAGAAAGCAAACCATAAGAGAATTTTGGATATGCGTGATGCGAAGGGGACAATCCTTTGAACAAATACTGAAAATGTTTAAGGTCCCTAAAAAGGAACGAATAAGATACTGGCACATTAGACACTGGGTCACACAGGCATCTATTAAACCACATGCTAGTAGACCCTTTACTCCAGATGACAAACACCTACTGTCTGACATTTACAAGCTTCTATGAGGTGTTCCCCCCAGGAAAACACCTGCAGAATAGAGATGGGAACTAAAATTAGAACGCACCCTCTCAGAAGAAGAATCCAACACGTGCGATCGCAGACTGCAGCGGAAGGGAGGCTATGTTAAGAATTGTGCACTATTGCTATTATACTTCAGCCCGAGTACACATGTGGAATTGCACAAAGTGAGAGAAGTGTTCTCAGAAATGTGGAGGCACAGTAGCAGCTCTCTTGTGGTGATGTCCCCAACTCAAGAGCTATTGAAAAGAAGTTTTAGCAGATATAAATTCTATTTTCGATATCAATATTCTGCAATTTCCTGCATATATTCTTCTTGGCCTTCCCAACAGATGGACCCACCCACTACGCTCACACTGGGAAAAACCTTTTCCTTACCTATATGTGCACCAAGCAAGTTATCTCGGTACTCTGGGGTTCTCATTGTGTCCCAAACTACTGATTTTGGCTTTAGGGGCTCTGAGATCTTTTAGGAATGGAAAAGCTTACGCCTGATTTGAATCACAAGCCAGACTGACTGCTTTGCCAGAATATGGGGCTCTTACATCCGGTTTCTAGTATGAGATTTCAGGAAGTTTTCATGTCCATAGTATTTGAACATTTAGCAGCTGATTCCTCACTGGCCCATATTACGGCAAGATGCTTCTGCCTAAGTGGGGGAGAGAACACTGTGATTACTGACGGCTGGAAGGGGCATTGCTCAACACATGGGATTCAAGATGGGTGAAGGTGCGACTCTTCCTGGGTTCTTCAGTATTGTTGGAGTTTACTTTCTTTCACTCTTTATTGCATTGCAGCATTGTGATTGGTCGGGGGAGCCTGGCTGTTCTTCCTGGCTTTCTGTCCCACAAGGAGAGCAGGAGCAAGGAGCACAGACGCGGGTCCCAGCGGCACGGGAAGTGCATAATTTTTTTTCTTCCATTGAGCATGTTACAGCCCATACAGGGCATAGAATTTACAAGCCCGAAAAAAGTGTGCACTAGACACACATCTTTCAGAAACATTCTTTATACACACTGGGACAATTAAAATGAATCTAGGTTTCAAAAACATTAGGGCAGCATCTACATCAAAGAGTGAAACAAATTAAACAATTTCTAAACATCAGCAAAGTTTAAATATTCACTTAAATGGGTGAACAGGCAAACCTATGTTAATCTGTTTAAATATATTTAAATATGGTAAATATTCAAGCAGGCTTGTCCAATGAGTAGCTCGTGAGTTACTGGTAGCTCTCTAGCTACCCACAAGTAGCTCTTCTGTGGGCAGCCCTGTTAACTAAATTAAAAGCTTTTACTTGGCTGAAATAGTGACTGTATACTAACATTGAAAAGCATATATTTCGAGACTAAAATGTGTGTGTTTACAGAACTCGTTAGCTGATGTTTATGAGAAAATAGTTTTTTTTCCAAGTTATACTTTAATACAGGGTTCTCCCTCTTTTTCTGAAATAAGAGCTACTTATGTTCAATACAAATCCTCCTGAGCTACTAATATTATCAGAGATGTAATAGTAACCACATAAAACAAGATTACATTTTTTAGTGTCCAGCATATGCAAGATTAACAGCTGGGATCACTTCAGTGCATCAGGTAGGATTGTCAGCAATTATGTATAAAGGCTTGGTCAATGTAGAATGCCTCTGCATGTGTAAAATATAAAAGCCAATCCTGCAATGCCCCTAGCACCCAGTTAATAATATTAGTAATAAGTTCCCCCAATACCATTTTATTTTTATCACTCAAATATCTTTAAATGTCTCTTGGACATTCAACAATTATAGCATATATTCAACAAGGAGATAATGCGTTCAATCACGGAAGGCTGATTTCATAACGCTGTGGTCTAAAATAAGCCTTTTCAAAAGCCATGGATTTCCAGTACAGAGACACACCAAGGCCATGTGTACCAGCATTAAACGGTAATGTAAGTACACAAGAAAGCACAACAGAACAAACTCTACTCGCGAAAATGGAAAAAGTTAATGTAGGAGCTAATGAATTTTCAACACCATGATGTTAGCGTGTTTTACAGCTCCCTGATTAATGCCTCTTAATTAAGTTGAAAAGGTGCCGATTTTACCTCCGATCACAATATCCTGCTCCCCAGGCAGCAGCATTAGGTGTTCAGATTACAAATCAAACATCTCCGCATACAAAGTGCATTCGGCCAATTAAACTGCGGCTAAGGTTCTACTGAAACTCGATGCCACAGCAGGAGACACTCATTTTGGACGCCGCTGAACGGTGGCAGCGCAGCGGCAACACAAATAACGGACTAATGTGAAATATGAACGTGCTAACACCATCTCGGATGACCATTAGATCTGCACTGCAGATAAGAACACCAATTAACAGCCCGCTGCTAGGGCAATGAAGCAGCAGCATCTCGATGTACCCTTCCCCGGGGCTCCATGACTTCCGGCTTAGGTCTCCTCACTGCATAATGCATTTAAGGCATAAAAGTGGGCCTCCTCCGACCGGGTCCTGAAATGTGTCTGTGGTTGCAGGTGTCGTGCACCAGTACTCATTTTGGTAAAAAGGTATTTTTAATAAGACTTTAAGAAAGTGCACAAGAGACAGTCTTAAAGGGAAGAAGGGGAGAAAGGCAAAGTTACGAATACGACAAGGGGAGAAAGCAGGGATGTAAAAGAAGGTGCAAGACTGAGTTAAAACGACAGAAGAGTAAAAGTGAAAGAAAGACGTGAGCTCAAAACGAGGGAACCTTGAGATGGAATCCCCGTTTCCATGTTACTCTGAGTAGGAAAGCATTTGGACCGAGCAAACTGAAGATGTATGCTCTCATGGAAATGGCTGAACTCTTCTGTCAGAATTTAAAGGGTTGGCACAGCTGACCGTTTCCCAACTGTTGGAAACTTTGCTCTTTCTGCCGCGTCACTCCGGATTTTTTACTTTTTGCTAAACCCTACTTTTGCTTCCTATAGAACTCTCCACTGTACTGCTGATAATGAGTGGCAAAGTGATTGTGCTCCTACTTTAAGAATGGTAAATTGGTATACTCCAGTTTGGCATGGCGAACTTACATACAAGTCCCTACCATATGGTACCCACAGTGTATGCAAGTTCAATGTCAACAGTGGGCTGCAGCGCTCACTGTGCATTCAACTGCAATGACAATGCAAACATGATTGCAGGCCAGCCACCAGCAGCAGGCTGTGCAGGTTTAAACTGCAAATTAAACCAGTCAAATGAACCCCTTTTGACAGGTCATAAAAACCCTCCTTGAAAATATTTACAAGTCACCCCTCAGAAAGTCTACCGGCCATTGAGGCAGGGTGATGATATTTAAAAGTAGGGCATGTAAAGGTTAATATTAAACATGTCCTTACAGTGACTAGCACCTCAAAATAATTTCCACTGTGGCAGGGATGGCTGTTAATAGAAAATCATTGTGAGCAATATTATGTTTAATACATGTTATCATCACCTAGAAAACAAAACTATTTCAAGGGCTGTTTTTTAACAAAATCCAATATAACGGTAAAGTCGAAATTGTCTATTAAAGAAAATGTACCATTTGCCTGCCAAAAGCCTCTGCAGCCTTTCTGCAAGTATTCAGCTAGCTGGCTCCTCTTGGGTAAGGTGTGAGCAGCTCCCATGACAGGTCAATGGGCCTTGAATGTGAGGAGGAGTTGTCATGCCCTTGAGAGGATGGCGTGGGGCCTGTCCCCAGACCCAAGGCATACATGTAGCTCCCACAGGACAGACTTTAGGGCAGTGCGACCGGTGCAGCGGACCTTGGAGGGGTGCTGAGTTTAGAAATAAGGTATGGGTTTACAAGCACCTGCTGCAGAGTTTCTCCTGTGTACCCAGCAGATCTCAGGCAACAATTATAATGTCAACATAAGACCGGTGATTAATGTTCCTATTGGAGAGAGATGGGAGTAGAAAGAACGTGCACTATGCAGATCACAGAACTGTATTTTATGTGGATAGCTCAGTGGGTTACTGCTTTTGTCACACAGATGCTTGTGTTATTTACACTTAATACGTTACACTTCTAATATAGCACAGAGACTTATGAACTGACATTAAACGGCTGCATGCAAACTGCACAGTATGGATAAAGATGCTATGTTTCCCCCAGCCTTTTATCTAATCCTAATGTTGCTGAAAAGGTTTCATTTGGGTAGAAATACACTGTTTGGTTAAGCCAACCCTAACCAGTGCTTTAAAACAAACAAAATGTATGTGAGAGGGGGGCTATGGAGCGATGAGGTGCACTGGTGGAGGGTGTTAGTGCGGGAATACGTGGAGGAGGTTATTAGCGGTGCCCCAAAATTGTCACACTGGGTACCTCCCACGCTAAAGCCGGACCGAGATTACACCCAAGCCTGCCTCCCATTTTGCCCCTTTAGTCAGCCAGACACCAACCCAGTGGGAGGGAGAGATGACCCAGAAATGGTTAAGATGGACCGCCAGGGCTGTGAATTTCCTCTTTGGCATTAAAATGCCAAATCATACTTGAATTTCAATCCTGTTTGACAGGTCTGCTGGGCTTATGTAGAACATTTGCGATGCACTTCAAAGGAGGGATACAGAATTCTAAAACACTTCATGTGTATACTCAGACTGGTTGCTGAAAACTCATCATTGTTATACCATAATTCTGTATCTGAGGTTGTTGTAGATACAGGGACTGCCTCAAAACTGGATTTTAGTGTTAGATTTGGTAGTGCACTGGGATTACCATAGTACATTCCCCCATACACCCCAGTCCTCGAAGCCCAAGTTTAGTGTAGCAGAAGTCTTTGTCCATCTTGAAAATGCCCAAAGGGGGAAGGGTTAGCGCAGGAACCTTTACCCCATTACCTAGAGTGTACCCAGGGGTAATTTACATCTACTAGCTTGTGCTAGGCATCAATGTGGCACCTTCAGGAATCCACTTCTGAGGCACACCAGAAGAGGACCGAGCCTACTGCATGCAATCTGAGAAGAGCTCTGTGGAGGACTAAATCTGCTTTCTCTTGTACCCTGAAAAAACAAAGTGGACTCCAAGGGTCATATTGTTGACCTCTTGTTAAAGCTAGAGGGTCACAAGCTACAAGAGGCTTTTCCTGCAACTACCCAGCTAACTAGTGGTAGCTGAACCTGGATTGGACCTTGTTGCTTGGTCTCAGCCTGCTATCCTGTGAGTCTCTAAGTGATACAGCACAGAAGTCAGAAGGTAAAGTCTTTTAACAAGACAACCTTAACCCTCGTATCCGACCTGCACTTCATTGCGGTCACTGTGAATTTGTGTCTAGGTTCTGTTCAACTGCAACCATTGACTATTATTGGAACCTTGTGATTCTTGGCACTATTTCCACTCAAAACGTATAACATTTTTGTGACCCATTGTTTACTGAAGTTTTGTAATTCGTTGTGGCACTTTCATTGTTGATCATTTCGACTTTATTACGGTTTTATTACTGCATAAATGCTTTACTAACTGCTTTCAAGTTAAGCCTGCCTGCTCTGTGCCATAGCTACCAAGGAGTTGCGTTCAGTTTTAATTAATGACTTTAGGTGTTCACCCTGGCAAGAACTGCGAATATTACTTGAGGTGGGTACTTCCCTCCCGGAGCTAATAACCCAATTTCTTACTCCAAAAATGACTCACCTTTGGAGTGAGACACAGAAAGTGGATGAAGTGTAAGGAGATATTTGTATAGTTCAGCATTCACTAAATATTTAACCTCTTGGCACTGAATAATTCAGTGACACTCATTCTACTGACACTCGGCAATCATCTTGGACTGGAAATCAAATTAATAAACTAGAGCCCCATTTTGACTTTTGAAGTTGGATTTCCAAGTTACTTAGGCTGCCATGTTAGTTGTGGCCTAATTTATCACAATCACCCATATATAAACATATATAAAAGAATAAGAGCCTTACTGAAGTGGAAGATTACCTGAAAGCTAAACTTTACATTTTGAAACTGCTCTTTTTCATTTACAAAACATCTGGAGTCATCCATTTCTGCACATAACCCTGACTCCTCGCACTAAATATATTCTCTATTGTGCAATGTTGCGCAACTGTGCTTTTGAAAAGTATTTGTTTAGACTTGCAAACTGCTTTCACCAAAAGCGCTCTGATACCCCTGTATAAAAATGCAAATAAAAAAAATTAAAATAAATTCAGAAGCAAGATCCTAAGGAGAATATTTGGGCACCTTAATTAAAAGCACTGCTAAATCCCCATGCCCTTTGCTTTAAATCATGGACAGGGTAGAAACTGCAGCCCTGATTCCTGCTCGACTTATCCACAACTTTTGGTACCATGTCTCACTACTTCCTCCTATTTGGTCTCCACCAGATGGGAACCCAAGGGAAAGCCCTCAAGTGGATTGCTTCCTTCCTTACAGAAAGAACCCAAAGCATCCGCCTCCCCCATCTCCTCAGGCCCAAAAGACATCATCTGCGTATCCCAAGGATCATCTCTAAGCCCAACGCTCTTCAACACTAACATAGCCCCCCTAGCCCCTCTAGCCGCCGAAGTCAAAGCACACGAGACAAACAACATTTCCTAAGCTGATGTCACACAGCTTATCCTGGCCCTGTCCGCAGATCCCACCACCACCAAAGTAAACTTTAACAGATGTATGACCAACGTCACCAGCTGGATGCAGAACAAGTGCCTCAAGCTCAACACCGACAAAAAGGAGGTCCTCATCTTCGGGACCATCTCCTCCCCATGGACTGACACATGGTGGCCAATCAAACTCTGCCTCCCTCCCACACCAACACAACAAGCAAGAAACCTAGGCATCATCCTCGACCGTAAGCTCTTGATGAGAAAGCAGATGAACGCCTTCTCCCCGGCATGCTTTCACATCTTTCGCATGCTGAATAAAATGTTCAAGTGGCTCCCCACCAACACCAGACGCACAGTCACTCATCACCAGCCGCCTGGACTATGGCAACACCCTTTACATAGGGATCACCAGACAACTTCAGAACAGAATACAGATCAAACAGAACGTAGCAGCAAGACGTCCTCGACCTCCCAAAACAAGCCCACATGATTCCTCCTCCTCTTCCCCCCTCTCTCCCCCCCCCCCCAACTCAGAGCACTACACTGGCTCCCTGTAAACAAACGGTTGCAGTTCAAATTACTCACCCACGCATATACAAAGCCACCCACAACTCGGGCCCGCCTACTTCAACCACAGAGTTAACTTCCACCAACCCACCAAACAACTGTGCAGCGGACACACCTTCTCCCACGTGGCCGCTAAACACTGGAACAAATTTACTCTGCAACTCAGATCAACACCCACCCGCCAAGAGTTCTGAAAGAAACTGAAAACCTGGCTGTTCAATAGATAGCCCACAGCAGCATTGCCCCTCTCCCCCCAGCACGTTGATACCCTCACAGATGATAAGCAGCGCTTACAAATCGCATTGTGTGTATGTTGTATGTAAATCTACAAACCCACGGATGATTCCACACTAAAAATGGGAGGAATAATATTTTATGTCTTGGAAAGAATCTCACAGTCACGGTCCCTCCCCCTTTTTAGATTCACCGACCAGCTCAAAGCATGCACTTTAGTCTGTGCTAAGATTACAGTGTCACAGTTTTATTACTAACCCTGAACAAATGTGATCAAAGGGCAATTGACACAACTGTTGCAGTGCTGAAATTACACCCACCCATTATACCAACTGAGGGAACGGCACATTTGCAAGGGGCATTTGTCTAGCTAGTCTAGCTGAAAAAAAGAATAATACATGGAAATACTATTAATCAACGGATTGTACTGGTCATTAACCAACAGGTGCAATGATAGTGTTTGAGACAATAGCCTGTAAAATAGCCTAGAGAGTTTGATGCAAGCACAGTGGATTCAGTCTTTCGTTCTTACAATGGGAAGTCTAATCAGAGTCCAATCTTCTTTGCAACAGGTCAGTTTGTAACTACAACAGTGCATTTTGATGACATCCACATACTCCCTGGACGAGATTCAACACGGCCATTTGTTTAATCAACAACCTCTTCAAGAAAAGTATTTCACTGTAGACAAGTTACTTACCTTCGGTATTTCTGTTTCTGGTGGATATTCTATCTAGCTATAGATTCCTGGCATTTAGAGCATTCCAGAGTACAAGAATGGCTCCAGAAGATATAAACAGCATTGCTCCTGCACAGCAGTATGTAGCACCCTGCAGCGCCACATGGACTCCAATCCAATGGACCTGCAAAATAGCGCCACAACTGCACATAAAAGCCAGTTTGTTTCTCGACTCTGTCCATGCCATTGAAAGCAGAGGTAATAATCAGAGACACATGGTGCAGATCTCTAATTTGGGACATTTTACGATGGAACAAGAGAGAATTCCGCAGAGCAGAGAGGAAGGAGGGAGGTTAAGAATCAGCATTTAGCTAGAGTATCCATCAGAAAGAGTGTTACTGAAGGTAGGGGCATGGACTGGAGCCGACGGAGTAAGCAGTTCGATTTTGGTGCCCCTCGCAGCTGGACCCAAACTAGCTCCATCCTGACCCACGTAAGCGGACTAAAATTGGAACTGGTACACCTAGGTGCACCAAAACAAGGAAGGAGTGGATGCCGGGCAGAAAATCTGCAGTCTAATGCCCTGGCGCGAAGATAGAGGGCCGATGCAACGCCGCCGCTAAAAACAAGATGGCAGCAGTGGAGTTCCGGGACTGAGACCCGAAGGGAGCTGCGAGTCGGACACATGCCCGGGGCTAACTGCTGCTGCCGCCAGAGACCGAGACCAGAATGAGGAGCCAGCGACAAGGAGGCCCATGTGACCCGAGCTGCCCCGCGGAGGCAAGAGGGGAACCGCTGTCCCCGTGGAGGGTGGTGCGACCGAAAGAGAAGGCATTGGAGGCTGTGATGTGTGCGTCTTTCTTACCTCTTTTCGACTGACGGTCCCAAAGGGGATCGCACTGTCACACATGTGCCTTATGTATTTTCAGTGGTTATTTAGTTAATTGGGGGCGGGGTTTTTTGTGTAATAAAAAGGTCCTGGTGTAGCCAGGAAGATGAACAGTCTAACCTGTGTGGTGGTCGTTATTTCCAGTTTCAGACACAACATCTTTGGCGACCAAGGTGGGATTACTGTGGGCTGTTCTCCCGCTCCTGTTTCCGGTGCTGGTGTAGAGCTGCGGTGCTCTTTTGGGGGCGTTTGTTTTCTAGCAAGAGTTGTTTGCTGGCGTGCCATCTTGCCGAGGTTCCTGTGCCGAGGGAGAGCGGTGTTCTCCTGTTTCCTTGCGGGTTCGTGGAGTCCGGTGATCCTGTTTGCCGCTTGCCTGCTCCAGCGGTGTTTGGGGGCGTGGCCAGTCAACATTCTGTGACGCGCTGCTGTGGAGAGCCGGCTGGCTCACGGCGGTTGCAACGCGTTCACTTTTTGCAGTGATCCAGGCAGAGCTGTGGGGCTGCTCTGAGAGCAACCAAGGAGACGAGGCAGTTGTGAGTGCATTGTGGCAGGAGCGCTTTGGCTGTTTGGTCCCCTGTTCGTGCTTTGACATTGCTGTGGATACATGACAGCAGTCTGCATAGGTTGCTTTGTGGACTGTGACTTCTACGGTGAATAACATACCTCCAAAGGAGTTTGTGGCTATCATTTACAATTACGTGGTGCTGAGTGGCATGGCATTTTAGGGTCTTTGGTTGCTGTGGTTACTATATAAGGGGTTTAACATGACAACCATACCCCCAGTGGAAAACTTCCTATTGGATGGCCCACCATCGGCCCAGGCAGCCCGCTGGAAGGAGCGGGTGGACAGGTTGGAGAATTATTTTGACGCCATCGACTTGGTGGAGGACAGGAGGCGTCCGATGTTGCTGCATCTTGGAGGGGCGGCGTTTGGGGCGGTCAGTGGTGGAAGGTACTCCTCAGACTTATGACACTTTGAAACAAGCTCCAACTGCCCATTTTGAACCCTTGGCAAACCCAGATTATGAGAGGTTCCTGTTACGTCAGGCTCGGCAGTTGCCTGATGAGTTCGTGGACATTTTCTTTGCTCGTCTGCGCACTCTGGCCAGTACCTGTCGATTGCCTGACGCTGCTGATGAAATTAGGGCCCAATTTATACAGGGATGTTATTCCAGAAAGCTCCGGGAATCCATATTGCAGGTGCCAAATATGCCGATGGCTGACATGCTGGCACGTGGTAGATCCAAGGAGTTGTCGAAGGTCAGGGCTTCTCATATGGATGCTGCACTTCAACAAGCTGTAAAGGTGGAACCGGTACACGCTGTTTCAGCCAGAGTGTTTGATAAACAAAGGATACAGTATCGAGGCAAAGTGGAACGACCCCAGACTTGTTATGGTTGTGGGGGTTCGTTTCCTCGTAAAGGAATTTGTCCTACAGTTGGGAAGCGGTGCTCCAATTGTAATAAGCTGAACCACTTTGCAAAAGTGTGTTGTTCTGTTCCTGCCCGAGGATCTGTGGCTTCATCATCTGCCCAGGTGTATTCCAGTGTTAAAGATTTGGCGGAGCAGGATATGGATGATGATAATGAGACTATGCATATTTTACATACTTTGCAACCTGGAGGTGCTTTACGGAGAGGTTTGCCCAAATGCTGTGTTTTGGTGAATGGGCACTCTGTGCCTGCCTTAATTGACACTAGTGCATCCATTAATGTGATGGCCGAGTCCATGATGATGGGGCTGCCAACTATTCCTGTTTTAAGTGGAACTTCTACCAGAGTATTTGCTTTTGGAGCTCATGAACCTCTTCCACTGGCTGGTGTTTTTACTACTGAGATTTCACATGGTCCTCATGTTGTAAACACACTGGTGTAGGTTACCAAAACAGGCCAAGGAATGCTGTTGAGTTGTCAAACAGCTGAGACATTACATCTGGTTGTGTTTGCATTGGCCATTCATCAATGGACTGTTGAGGACTTGCTTGTCCAGTTCTCATCGTTGTTCAATGGCATTGGCTGTCTGAAGGATCGGATGATTAAATTACATATCAATGAATCAATACAGCCTGTGGCGTTACGTCATCGGAGGGTGGCTTTTCATCTTAGGCCAAAGGTAGAGACTGAATTGACAAAGTTGGAGGAGGCTGATATTATCGAGTAGGTGGAGGGCCCAATTCCATGGGTGTAACCTATTGTGATCGCACGTAAGCCCAAACAACCTGGGGAGGTCCGTAACTGCGTGGACATGCATTTGCCCAACTTGGCGATTAAGCGCGAACGGCATCTCACCCCTACAATAGATGATATTGTGGTGGAAGTAAGCGGGTCAAGGTGGTTTTCTAAAATGGACCTTCATGCTGGTTACCACCAGTTGCTCCTTGACCCTTCTTCCAGAGCGATTACCACATTCTCTACTCATGTGGGTTTACGGCGTTACAAGCGCCTTAGTTTTGGCATTTCTAATGCCGCTGAGGTTTTCCAGGACACTATCCGTGGGGTTTTGTCTGAGCTGGAGGGTGTAATAAATGTCAGCGATGATATTTTGGTACATGCCCCAACCTTGGATGGACATCTCAGCCGCCTTAAAGGTGTGTTTCAAAGGTTGTTAGATCATGGCCTCACCCTGCATAAAGAGAAATGTGAACTTTTAAGGAATTACATTTCTTTCTTCGGTTATCGATTCTCGCTGGATGGTTTATCCCCTGATCCTCTGAAGGTGCGAGATATTCAGTCCACCTCTGCTCCTGTGAATGTGTCTGGTGTAAGGAGCTTCATGGGGATGGTCAACTACTGTGGCCGATTCATCCATGGTTTGTCAGAACTTACGGCTCCTTTGCGGGAACTCATCAAGTCGAATGTTGCCTGGGAATTGGGACCGGAACAGGAGTCTGCTTTCCAAGCTACTAAGCAGGCCCTATCTGCTGACACCACTTTGATGTACTTCAATCCATTGCTAGACTCTGAGCTCTCTGTGGATGCTAGTCCTGGGGGTTGGGGACCTTACTTTCCCAGCTGCAGGGGAATGGTGAATTGGCTCCAGTGGCATATGCCAGTCGTGCTTTGACTGCCACCGAACAGAGGTATTCTCACATCGAGAAGGAGGCCATTGCAGTACATTGGGGATGCAGTTACTTTCATTTGTATGGCCATCCTTTCGTTGTGTACACTGATCATAAACCTCTTATCCATTTGTTTATGGGTTCATCTTCAAAGCCTCCTCCCCGTATTGAAAAATGGATTTTGCAGTTGCAGGACTTCAGCTTTACAGTGGTTTTCCGTCCTGGGGTTTCGAATCCCGCTGATTATCTTTCCCGGCACTTTCGTCCCGCTACTGTTGCGGAGGAAAATGATGCCGAGGAAGTTGAGGAGTATGTTCGTCTGGTGGTAGAACGTTCCAGGCCTCTCCCTATATCCATGGAGGAAATTTTGGGTGGCACTGCTAGGGATGACTGTCTTCAACTGTGCCTATCCGCTGTTTGTACTGGAAAATGGACTGAGTTGATGCATTCCACTAAATGTCGTACAGTGGATGCGAGGTCTACTTTGGTTTCTCTCTTTCAGGTACGGGGTGAGTTGGCTCGTTCCCCGGAGGGATGTCTTATGAGAGGACCACGGTTGGTGATTCCTACCGGTCTTCAACAGCGTGTAGTGGATCTATCTCATTTGGTTCATCAAGGGGTGGTAAAGACCAAATCCCATTTGAGATCTAAGAAATGGTTTCCTGAACTGGATGCACTCGTGGAGAGCACAGTGTTGGGCTGTGCGTTGTGTCAGGCTGCTGGGGGAGGGAATGCTCCTGCTCCCATCATCACAGAAGGTATCCCCTCCTTTCCATGGCAGAGGGCGAGTGCTGATTTCGGATGCTTACCTGATGGGCGGCATATGTTGGTGGTAATTGATGACTTTTTAAAATATCCTGAAGTGTAACTTATGGACACCACCACCGCATGTCGCACTATTCTGCTATTTGACAAGATCACGGCAACTCATGGTTTTATTTCCGAATTGCGCACAGATAACGGACCCCCTTGTTCTAGTCATGAGTTTTCGAATTATTTGCAGTCTAGGGGTGTTGTGCATCGTAGGGTCACCCCTTTATGGCCTCAGGCTAATGGAGAAGCTGAACGCTTTATGCGAACACTTAATAAAGCTATTAGGATTGCCCTCACAGACCTTCAGGATTTGGATTGTGCCATATTCTTGTTTTTAAAGGAATACTGGATGACTCCTCATTCCACCACGAAAGTCAGTCCGATGTCTCTTTGTATGAACCGTCCCATTAATGATTTTGTACCCCGAATGGAAGCCAGCCTGGCAGGTTACCACAGCAGGATCTCGGCAGCTTACCACAGCCACCGCTAAAACTACCATCACATTATCCCATCTTCCGGAGCTTTCTACGGAGGAGTTTAACAAACTTGTTATTAGAGTGAAGTCGGGCTCCCCTAAAGATCCTTTGCGGCCCGCACAATTTAGAGAATCTGCCTCTCTCTGTCTTCCCCCGCTTTGTAAGCTTATTAATCTGTCCCTGTCCTCGGGCTCTGTTCCCTGTGCCTGGAAACAGGCTCAGGTAATCCCCATTTAAAAAAAACCTGCTCTTGACCCTCTAAAACCTGAAAATTATTGCCCCATTTCCCTCCTCCCGTGGGCTGCCAAACTGACCGAGGCCCATGTCAATACCATCATAGGTAACCATCTCCATTCTGCGAATATTTTAGATCCCTCGCAGAATGGCTTCAGGCCCGGTCACAGCACCGAGACTGCGCTGCTGTATATGGCTGAACATCTTCGCATGTTGGTGGATTCAGGTCATACGGCGGCACTGGTGCTCCTTGATCTAAGTGCCGCCTTCGACACTGTCTCCCACGTCACTTTACTCCAACGTCTGGTTGAGGCCGGGGTTGACAATCTGGCTCTTGAATGGTTCAGATCTTTTTTATCTGATCGTTCCTTCAGGGTCACCACCCCCCGTTCGAATCCAAACCGCATGCGATCGCCCAGGGAGTTCCGCAGGGATCAGCTCTCAGCCCCACTTTATTCAACCTTTATGTTCAACCGCTAGCTGCTGTCGCCAAGCGTGGGAACCTATCCATCGTGTCCTACGCTGACGACACTCAGCTGGCAGTTGCCATTAGTGGGGCTTCCGATCTTGAGGCTGCTAAGTTCCGTGAGGGACTCATATCCGTGGCCCACTGGATGAATGACAATTTCCTGCAATTGAACGCCAAGAAAACCGAGGTGCTCATTGTGGGAAAACAAACTCATTTATGGGGCCATAACTGGTGGCCGCATGAGCTTGGTCCTACCCCTACCCCCGTCACTGAAGTTAAAAATCTTGGGGTTTGGTTTGACTCCCAACTGAGCTTTTCCATCCACACTAAAAAGACTGCTGCATCGTGTTTTGGGATTTTGCGTCAACTTCGATCCACCTTTAAATTCTTTGACGCTCCCACCCGACAACTCATTGTGCAAGCCATGATTTTGTCTAAACTAGACTATGCTAGTTCCCTTTTTCTTGGAGTCAATCAGGCTGAACTTTCCCGTCTCCAACGCGTCCAAAACGCTGCCGCCAGGGCTCTGGTTGGCTTACCCAAATTTTGCTCAGCCAGAAAAACCATTCATAATCTCCATTGGCTTCCGGTGGCTCAGAGAAAAATGTTTAAGTCTCTTACTCTGACGTTTAAAATCCTCAAACACTCATCCCCTCAGATTCTGGAGCATCTCATCTCCCCCTATGTCCCAGCACGCTCTCTGAGGTCCTCTGGTCTCCACCTAGCCATAGTGCCTCGCTTTAAGAGATCCAGGATTGGCGGCCGCTCTTTCAGAGTTCTTGCCGCCAAGCGATGGAATTCCCTGCCTGCCCACATACGTGCTATCGATGGGCTCCTCGCTTTCAGGAAGGCTGTCAAAACCTTTCTTTTCCCCCTAGCCCCTTAGTTCTGTTGTGTTGTGTTCTTCTCACTCCTGTCCGGATCTCTGTTCTGTACCAGCGCCAGGACGCCCCTTTGCTGGGGCATCTGTGCGCTCAATAAATCCGGATAACATAACATAACTGTGGCTGGAGAGCTGAAGAATCGGCAAGTGGTGAACGATAAAGAGGCATTTCGACGTGGGGCTAAACCCCTGACCTTTGTGGTTGGTGATCTTGTTATGGTGAAGACCTGGCATCGTAAAGGGAAATTTAGTTTACCCTTTGAGCCGGAGCCTAGGGTTGTTCAATCAATTGCTGGGACAAAATTTACTGCTGTTCGGAATGGTGTGGTCATTTCACGGAATGTTTCCTTCTTTAAGTTATTCCGGGCTCCTGCTGCAATTCAGAACCATGGACATGTCGTTCCATCTGATTCGGACTCAGTATGTTCAGATGACGAAGTTAATGATTTTTGTCCGATTCCTTCTGTTCTTTCCCCGGCAGATGATGTGTCTACTAGTCCATGTGGCGGATTACCATCTGTGTCACCGTCTGCCATGGAGTCTGGTTCTGTCCCTGTGCCTTCCCCTACTGAATCTTCGTTACCAGAGTCTGATGGTCGACGACGGGGTGTGGGGAGATACCAATTACGTCCATGTCCTGTCCGTTCTACACGTTTGAGGGAATATGTAACATGTCTAAAATGAACTTTCATTTGTGCTTCATTTTGTTGTGTTTTTGGAGCAATGTGAAGTGTGCGTCTTTCTTATCTCTTTTCGACTGATGGTCCCAAAGGGGATTGCGCTGTCACACATGTGCTTTATGTATTTTCAGTGGTTAATTAGTTAATTGGGGGCGGGGTTTTTGTGTAATAAAAAGGTCCTGGTGTAGCCAGGAAGATGAACAGTCTAACCTGTGTGGTGGTCGTTATTTCCGGTTTCAGACACAACAGAGGCGTTGAAAGGCATCACCGAACCCGAAACAAAGTAGAGAGGCCTGCACATGGGCATGAAGTGCTGTGCTGGATTCCGCCTCCACCGGGAGTGGAATAGAGGCGGTGTTAGCTGCGGCTCCTCGGCAAATCGAAATGGTAGCGACACCAGACGTGGGCCAAGACAGGGACATGAGGTGAGCCGCAGCCAGCATTCCCGTCCAGCGCTGACTACCGCCCTTAGTGGAAGCCCGAGTCGAAGCGAAGTGCCTGCAAGGGGGGTACTTGCCTGACCCCGAGTCGCCCACCTAACGCCGGGGGTGAGAAAGGCCCCATCTGCGCCCACAGCATATGACAAGGAGCAGAAAGGGGACGGCAAAGACGGAGGAGGGCGCCCATGTGACAGGAGCTGAAAGCAACAGGCCCGGCTGCTACTGACTAACACAGGGTATCGCATCGACTGGTGTCCCAAGTGGGGCCAAAATAGAAGTGGTGCCAAGCATGGCATAAATCTGCACGGTACGGGAAAAGGGGGGGGGGGGTCGAAGCGATACCCCTACCTGAAGCGGATAGGTATTCCCGCCCGGGGCCGAGACTGAATGGGGACTTCTGCAGAGAAGGGGCTGTCCTGAACCAGCGGAGACTTGCGCACGTCGGGGTGAGGAGGGAGCCCCATTTGAGCCTGCGACAGGAACTGGGAAAGGGGACGACCGCAGCAGAGAAGGGCTCGCGCAAAATACAGTGGACAATAGCAGACTAGACGCCCCCCTTAAAGGGCGGGTTGACGGGGTCACGGCAGCCTACATGTGGGCACAGGCGGGGACGGCAGTGATCGCGGATCTGAGCTGGACCCTGCATGGAGGGGAAGCCCCAATACTGTCGAGGGATACCTGATCCCACAGGTGAGAACCCCAGTAAGAAATTCACGATGAAGAAGCGCAACCGCGTCACCCCGAGCGTGCAGGTAGGAGTAGAGGGCCCCGACTGCACAGGCGACATGCGGAGAAACATTGGGGAAATAATATCCACTATAGAAGAGGGCGGCCTTGAAATGTGAGACTGATGCGATAGCTGAAGCATAGTGACAAACCAACCACAAGAATAAGAGAAGGGGGGCTGCAGGAGAGAGCAGAGGCACTGAGAAAATCACCCAGAGGACACAAAGAAGGGACCAAAAGAGGGACCCCACCAACCTATAAGTAAAAAGCAGGTTACCAGAGAAAAAGACATTGCTCTCAGAACTGACCAAACTAATCTTAGAGCTGTGGGAAAAACAGGGCGCGACCACAATCCCGGACACAGGGAGAGAGACAAGACAACAGCGAGCAGAAGAGGGGCACAATACCGCAACTGGCTTAAAAGTAGAACACCAACACCCAAACGAAGTGACCCCTGACAGAAAGAGGCAACAGCACAGAGCTGCACAAAGCTGAGTGAAGTATTGAACGTCAGGAAGAAAACTGCCTATTCTATATACCAACAGCACTGTGGCAACTCGCTGCACGGAAGCAACCGAGGACCCTGCTAACTGGGCCTGACGAAGCAGAAACGAGCTGAGACACACAAAGGAAAAAAATGAGTTGCAGGGACCATTAATACAACAAAACAATAGGAAGTCCAATCAACAGAGGGCCTCACCCTGCAAAATATACTACAAGCTATCACAGCAACTAGGGAAGCCATAGAGCATAAAATAGATACAATCGGCACGGATCTTAGCTTGCTCAAAGAGGACCATAAGTAACAGGCAGAGAAAGTTATATCTAATGAACGCAAGCTAACAAATGACGCAAAGCGTTGCAACAACGCAGAATCGCCTACAAGACCTGGAAAACTGAGTTAAAATACTAGAAAGTAGGGCAGAAGATGCTAAAAACAAGTCGCGTCACAAAAACGTCTGCATCGTGGATATGCTGGAGAAAATTGGAGTAAAATATATTGAGGACTAGCTGCGAACGAGCATTTCTCCTGAAGGCCTATTTCTATTCTTTGCCCTT
This sequence comes from Lissotriton vulgaris, assembly GCF_964263255.1. Classification (NCBI taxonomy): domain Eukaryota; kingdom Metazoa; phylum Chordata; class Amphibia; order Caudata; family Salamandridae; genus Lissotriton; species Lissotriton vulgaris. The sequence continues at coordinate 11,517,698 of NC_141690.1, read as the reverse complement.
GAAAGGGCACACTGAGTTCCCACCAGACCCCCCCACCCCACAGGGAGGCCCCATTCGACCGAATATTACACGCCTTCTCCACTACAAGGACTGGGAGTACTAACTTGAAACTGCCAGTGATCACTCCGGCCACGGAGGACAAAATAATATAAAACCACAAACGCAGCCTGCCGAAGGCACGAGTTGAGAAACCTACCATCAACACCTGAACAGAACTAAAGAGCGACAGAAGTACACCGAACATTTCTCTTCAGCCCTACAACATGTTACAACTACGAAAGCCGGATAAGGGCCCGGCCGCCGAGACCACTGTGAGGTACCCTCTGCACTATAGACTATTGTGGGGTTATACCACAAACTTTTTGGACCATTACCATGGTTTGGACGACGAGCACGTTGCTACTGGTCGCAGGAGCAGCAGTCTGGGTGTAATAAGCTCTCAGCCCTATTGGAGACTACTTCTTGGCCAATGCTTAGCAGGTCTTAATGCTGAAGGTTATCCACATTGACAAAGTCTTTTTTTGCACGGTCTTGCCTTTGTTTGCTCCAGGGAACACCACAAAAAGCTGCTCGTCCATTCAATGCTCTTTGGTGCGATCGATGTAAAAGCTCACAGCTTTTTTGGATCCGGCCAATGGAGTCTCTTCTCCTTCCTCTTTAGAGGAGTAAGGTAGAGCAAATAACGTTGGGAAAGTGATGGATTCAAGATTTTTGGCAAAACAGCCATTCTGGTCCTCAACACTACTTCATTTGGGGAAAGGAGGGAAAAGGGTGGAAAAGAGCAGCTGCACCAAGAGAGCCTGAAGTTCACTCATGTGATACGCTAAAATTATTGCAACAAGGAATACAGTCTTCAGCATCAGCAGAGCAGAGGACATTTGTGCATTGGTTTGAAGGGGGCACACATGAGGAAAGGGATGACCAAACTGAGATGCCACTGTGGCATCACAAAGGGTTTGTGGGGAAATAGGTGAAATCTCTGCTAAACCTTATCACAACCGATGTCTTAAACAAGAACGACTGGTCGGTAAATGCAGTAAGGGCCAACAAATAACTTTTAAAGGTGCCCACTTAAAATCCTTGCTGGGCTAGCGATAGAGCAAACAGCAAGACATCCAACAGTTTTGGTTTGCAACCCATCACATTAAGGTGTCACATCCGGCCTCAAACCTGTCCCAGCCTATGGCACAGAAAGACTTTATAGAAGGACATCTGGAAGCAAGGATGTCATCTGCAACTTCAGGAGCAAGACTGAACACAGTCAACTGCTGCAGCTCAATCTCCATGCTAGTAGGCATAAATTACACAAGTTCGGGTGAAAGACGGTGCCCTGCAGCTGCAACAGCAGATCTTCCTATAGGAGTAGCCTGATCCAAGGACAAATGCTCATGTTCAGCGGTTTCGGTTAAACAACATGTTGAACAGAGGTCTCTACTCAAAACATGAAAGACTACATAAATGTTTGAAGTTACAAGACATCACGCCATGCTCGAATATGTAACCTGAACATGATTATTTTGCTGTGGTAAGCAGATTTTTGGAGATTGCTCAACAGGAAAAGACTGGCTTTGCTGGTATGTTCACCCTGGGTACTGGCAGTCTGAATAAGTATTTTATAGTGTTCACTTAGGAGAAGTAGAGGAGCAACTCATCACATGCACAGACAACTAATATTGAGAATCAAGTAGTGGGGACAGCACAGGGAATAGGTTTGTTTCCAACCATCAGGGTTCTGATGGCTGGTACGAACCTGGAAACAAGGACTGGAGAAGCCAAGGATATCCGATGCTTTATCGGTCATTCAGTTCCATTCAGGTCTGTGAGATTATGTATTCGACAGGTATACCTAGCAGTATAAATGGAGCAGGCCAAAGAACTCTATAATGATTTAATTTACCAGCCACAAAGACAAGTTCTCTATTTGTAAAACCGGGTAACAAGTTTGTGACCAAAAGTGCACTGTCGTTCAAGGCCGCCAGGATAATGCACTTACAAGATCCACATGGGTCATCTTAAAATTCTAATTGCAATAAGAGCCAACTGTTAGCTGCACTTTGCAGACACCATCTTCAAAATCTTCTCACATCTACAACCAAAATCTTTTTTGAAAAGCTAAATACATCTTCCCTAAAACCGAAGATGCAGCAAACATTAAACTTTTTCATTTTACCTCAGACAAATAATCAATATACTCCCGGCATACAAAGACTTTATAGAAGGACATCTGGCAGAAAGGATGTCATCTGCAACTTCAGGAGCAAGACTGAACACAGTCAACTGCTGCAGCTCAATCAACATGAATATAGGTCTAAATTACACAGGTTCGGGTGCACGTCAGTATCCTGCAACTGCAACAGCAGATCCTCCCAAAGCGGTAGCCTGAACTAAGGACAAATGCTCATGCCCAGCGGTTTCGGGAACCACACTTTACTAGCCCAATATGGATCCAATAACTGAACACTAGGTAACCAGGTCAAAGAAAGGGCGCTCAACTAACAGTATGGGTCAGAGTACCAAATTACACTCAGGACATAAAGGTGCTGAAAGGGGAAGAAAGAGTGGTTACCTACACAACCCTACCTATACCCGCATGTACGGATACAAAGCTTAAGAAAAGAAGAATCCTCCCCGAGCACTCAAATACAGTTCATGTCCATACATTTATTCTATTTTCTTTAAATCAAGTATTCTTCAGTTGGTACAGATTAATTTTAATGTCCGAACATCCGAAACATTCAATAAGGTATTTCTTCAGAATAAACCAAATTCAAAGCAGCCAACACGTGTTTCGTCCTGCTAGATCAAGCATCCTTGACTTCTTCAGGGCTGAAATTCGAATGCCAGAGTACGGAAAAATATTAATCTCCAACTGTGTAGAACGCTTAACTCTCTATCATTTCTCTCTCAATATAATCAGATTCCTCCATTGTCATTACTCCGTATTTTATCAGTACTTCAATTTCACATACAATTATCCCACTTGAAATGTATCCATCTCATAAAAGTTCTTGTCTGTATTTTAGGCTCCTTCCTCGTGAGTAACCGCAACTCCACCGTATATAATCTTCAAACATTCTCCATATCCAAATGGATCCACTAAGCTCATTCCTGATCTTCATAACTCTGGTAGGAGAGGCAGAGGCAAATAGGGGTACAAGAATCCCATGCTTAGCTCCGTCCATAATGCATCTTTGAGTGGAAACTCAAATGTGCAAAAGGTTAGGCACTGCACATTCTCTGCGGAGGCAAAAAGATCTAATCAGTTTACTCCCCACTGCTGAAAGATGTGCTGTTTCACTTTGGGATCTAACCATCATTTCTGATGCGCCAGGCGCCACCAGCTGGGTTCTTTCATCCTGGTGTTTAAAGATCCCGCCAGGTGGTTCAAACCCAGGGAAATGCTCTGATGCTTCAGCCAGCTGCAGAGAACAACTGCCTATTGGCACAGGACCCAGGAAACCCTGCAGCCATCCTCTTGTTGTACCACATGGCGGTGGCGTTGACCACGAGAACCTGAACCAGTGTCCCTTTGATGGACAGCAAGAAGGCTTTCAACATCAGGCAAATGACCCACAATGCCAAAGGTTGATGTGTATGTATGTCTCCGATGGACACTTGAGTCCTCTGATCTCTACCTCTCCCAGGTGGCCTCCACGTCTCAGCAATGAGACCTCTCTCACCACGGTCAGCTTTAGTTGAGGCGGCTCTACCGCTGGACCAAGGGCACCCACCGCTGCAGTTCTTTTGCAGTCTCCTCAAAAACCTGCATGGAATCCAACAGGTTCCCCTGGTGAGGAGCCACTGAGACTTCAGGTTCCAATGTAGAGTCCACCTATACTACCTAGCATGGTCAACAAGCAGGAGGCCTAGTGAACAGCAGGCCACAGAGCCACCCTCACTGAGACCTGGGTCCAAGGGGCAACATCCTAACCTCTTCCATCATCTGGAAGATGATGGCGAGCCCACCTTTACCAGTCATCGCAGAGGTAGAGCAAAACTGAAATCCCTAACCTTCAAAGGTGTGCAGTGACCACCACCATCACTGTCGTGAACACCCGAGAAGCAATGGTAAGGCCAAAAGGGAGTATGGTAAATTGGCCTATCTGGAAACACAACGAATGTCTATGTCTGCAGGACATAAAAGTAGGCGTCCTACAAGTAAAGTCACAACCCTTTTGCCTGGATCCAGGGCATACAAAAGCTGAGCCAACATGAAGCTCCCTTAACCTCTCTTATACAGACACAGAACAGGTACAGCACAGGTAAAAGTAATGCATGCTTGCTTCAAAGAACAAACACAAGACATGCCATTACTAAACAAGCTAGTTTTGTAAATAAGACCCCTCCGCCATTACTAAAAAAAAATTTTAAGCGGGCGTTACAGGAAAGTATGTCACAAATGCAATTATAAGAAATCATTAAAGAAAATAGTACTCACAGACTAAATAAAACATACAGAGTAACAACACAAGTAAAAGGTTCAGTCCTCATGGGAGGTTACAAATGCAGAGAAAGCGGTACTAAGGAGGAACTACTAAATCTATTCATGAATTAAAAGCAAACATTTAGAAATGACAGTAACAGGAGCCAGTTGAAAAGAAGGGTGGAAAATGGGCGAAACTTCAAGTTCATACATGAATACAGCATGCATCGCAGCGCAAGCGCTGGCCAGGCTCGACCTAAAAAGGAGATGAAGAAAAGGCGGCGGCAGCAATGAGAGGTCCCTGGTAAACATTAGATGAACAGCATAGGAAACAGCAGTTCAAGCATCCCATTCACATATAGGAGACAGAGTATGGCTGCCAGCGGCATAGGCTTACCACGCACAAAAAACAGATAAAGCAAAACCAGCAGCACCAATGCAAGGTCCCTGGTAAACAGAGATGAGCAGCTTAGGAAGCAGCGGTACAAGCATCCCATGGACATAGAGCAGGGACAGGACTGACAGCAGTGTGAACTTACTACACACAAAGAGAAGAAAAATCAAATGCGGGAGCAGCGCAAGCTTCTTTAGCACAGAACAGCTGGCACAATACGTGCAAGCCTAGCACACATGTATACACAAGCAAGCATGAATCCCCTAAGACCAGCTAAGGTAGCCATTGCTGGTGTGCCAACGTTCATGACCATACAGTAAACTGCTACAGGAATCATTTGTATATTCGTATAGCAATGGCAGTTTAATACTAAAAATAGAGCACAGTAGGGTGGACCGATTGGTGATGAACAAAGTTATCTAGCGGAACTGTACCTTGGGGGTTGCGGGGCAATGCACATCTCCCAACACATACAAGGACAGTTATTGGCATCCGCCATAAGGCAACGAAAATGACAGGCTGGGAGAATAAACTCACTGAACAGACACCTTTATGGGAGGGAGATTTTTTGAAAGAATTAAGACGGCTTCAGGGCTTCCAGAAATGGATCCTCATTGGGATTGACATACTCAGGGATGTCTGGAAGGGAGGCAAAATGGTTACATTTGATTCCTTGCGGGAGTACTTCCAATTGGGAGGAGGTAAATTCCTCAGATACAGACAACTGCGTCTTGTGGTATTCACTGTCATATGAAAGAAGGGACTATGCTACTGGAATATTCTCCCTTGGAGATAGGCTCCTCTAAGCCCATGATTGATAAATCAGTGTCCCTTACTTATAAAAAAGCTGTGAACAACTCCCCAGACTGCATGGGTTCCTTGAGGGAGGCCTGGGAATCCAACGTGGAACTTCTGGAGGATGACGATTGGGGGGAGGCCCTACAGAGTCCCAGAGAAATAGCCATTAGAGCATGCTTTAGGCTTGTTCAACTCTGCATCCTTCACAGATACTACGCCTCACAAGTGGTACAGTTTTGTACTGGTGTTGTGTGTCTGAGATGTGTGCTAGGGGTGTGGTGAGAAAGGGTCCTTCTTCCATATACTATGGTCTTGCCCCAGGAGGTACTGGATAGGTCTGATGCGCATAATAGAGGCAGTAGTGGGAGAAAGGGTCCTGTTGGAGTCTAGATGGCACATCCTGGGCGTCACAGGAGGGATCACATGGCCACAGTGGGCCAAGTCCTGGCTTGCCTTAGCAGGAGGGGTCGCCAAGAGGAATATTGTCCAGGCATGGGGGGCAGCAGAGCCCCCAACATTGGAAGCATGGAAGTGCAATATGGATAGGTGCCATAGGGTGGAACAAGTGGTCTATCAAAGCCGGGGATGCCCCCGCCAATGGGGTTAAATATGGGGGGCATGGGCACAGTATAGAGGCCTGTGAACGGGGCCCTGAGGTGTGTCTTACATGTTTTCTTATGATAGATAGGCAGAGAACTCCGTATAGTACCAAAGTGAAGTATGCAGCATGCATTTGAGTTTAATATTTGGAGAGCTACGGGGCTACCGTGTTAATTCCCGAAACCGCAAATGTATGTCCATGTATGTTTTGTCTCTGAAGCTTGTTCTTTTGTTCAATAAAAAGAATTTATTAAAATGAAAATAGAGCACAGAATTTCTTGCGTCATGGACAAGAACATCTCTGCTCTTATGCACAAATGTTTTCGAATTTTACAGTAACAAGTGTGGTTTGAAAACACAATTAAACATTTATGGAAATAAACTGCATATTATTTTGGGTTAGTTGGGCTACGTCAGAGCATATGTTCATTTTTTGTGATGTGCCTAAAATAGAAAAGATCCCATGCTTACGGTAAGCATTGCACATGATGATGTACTGGACAAACACACTCTTTGCACATAGGCAGCCAATAAAAAGCTAGTAGAATTTCTACGCGTATCGCCATTCTAGAAATACCAGGTTTCTGCTTACGCAAAAGTAAAAACAACTTATTCCTATCAAATTAAAAAGAAAGTGAATGGTTTAAAAAACCATATAAATGGCTATGCAAAAGAATAGATGGCCGCAGACTAAAGGTATCAGACCTCACCATATGCATGTAAATATGCTACTGGGGCGAACTATTTTAGAACTTTGTTCCAATGTCCACCTGACAATATTATAAAATGGAACAATTAACACTTTTCAGATCATAACTAGACCTCGAGTGGCACAACAGCCCCAGTTTCAGGTAAGGAGTAGGAGACCCTAGGATACTCATTAGTGGAGAGGGGTGGTGCAGCGGCCAGGGCAGCTGCCTTCGGAGCACAGGGCTCACGGTTCGATCCCCGGCTCCAGCGGCAGCTCCGCTCAGCATCATGCGACTCTAGGTAATAGCTCACTTAATTTCCACAACGGCCCTCAGCGCCTTGAGACCCGTAAGGATGAGTAGTTTGCGCTTTACAGATACGGATTTAGTTTACATTAAACATGGCACAAGCCATCAAGTCATGTCAGAGGCAGAGATCCGTGGATATCCCACAGATTACATCGGATGAGGTTAATACAATGAGCAGCAGTGAGGGCGGGTATTGTAGTGCCATGAAACGTTTCAGCTGAAGGTGGGGCCCATACAAAATGTCATTGCAAGTCAATAGCATAGAAATAAACAGCAGGGCCACCGGGTCCCATCTAGTCTACCTGTTCTTAACATACATTTAATGCAAATTCCAGGTCGTCTTCTGCAATGACAGATGACAAAACATAAATCATGAAATTCTTAAAAGTTTATAATAGGCAATTTAAAACGGAGCATCTTAAATGATTACAAATATTATGATACTCGCTGCTATCGAGTTATTCTTTTTTACGTACTCTCAAACCATATTACAAAGACATGATCTATAGGTCCAAGCTTTTTTAATGATTAATATTCAAAAAGGCATAAATGTTATTATGCAAATGTGGTTATGTGACGTTCAGAAGAAACAACTGCACAAATTATTTTTAAGGCAATATTACCGCAGCAATTGAACGCCCAAATTAGGTTTTTATTACAATGCCTCTGGAAGCAATTTGCTCCAAATCCTACACTTTACAGAAAATGAGCGCCCTTAAGCCATTGCACTGCAATTAAGTAAAAAAAAAAAACTGGCTAAAAAGAAATATTTCATGTAAAAAAAAAAAAGAAAATTAAAAGCAATAAATCCTTCACCAACATGTTACGGTTTCTAAATCTTCCATGAAAATGCTGAATAGGGCAAACTCAGCTCAATGGAAATGACCTGTAATGGTTTAACACTGGTCAAAGGGGGCAGCGGGTGGTGATACCGCTCTGTGAGTCGGGAGTCTGGCTTCCCATAACAAAGCCCTCCTTTGGGATATTCCGGGTTAACAACAAATCAAGCAAATTCACTATTGAGCAAGGATTTTTCCACACCACTTGACAAACCCTAACAAGCTTCCTATGGTTGAAAATGCTCAGAAGAAAAAAAACTGATATAATAGTTCAACTGATTGAAAAAAAAGTTTAATGCAAAAGTAACGGATGCTTCCATTGACGAAAAAAGAAATCTGCTTCAGAAAAAAAGAAATGATGGGCAGAAACCAAAGTTTGGAATCCATTCTCTACACACCAAGAAAAGACAGACTCCACTCCACTATTTCCGGATATGTGGCTGCTGTTTAAAAGTACCAGTCAGATTACACTGTAATAACGCTGCAGCCTCTAAAGACATTTCCTGTGCCTCTTCCATCTAGAAAATGTTTTTTCACTTAATGTTATATTCTGTTCAGTTCAGCTTTATAATTCAAAATGACAATAAACAACTTTAGATGTCTAATGTTTTTTCATTTCAGCGTTAAAATGTCTTCAACTTGTAAACTGTTGCTTCTGAAATCTCAACCCTAGGCGAAAATCTTCCATTTTCATGATTACTAATGACACTTCAATGAGAGAGAATGTATAACAATCCACGGTACCTCGAATGTTCTAGGTAGAGAAACATGAGCATACGGTTCATTAGAAGATCCTAGGTGACCCAGGCAGCCCTGGTGTTCTTCTTGCTGTCAATTTGACAATTTGAACAGGCTTCACGGAGGGTCTTTTTTTTTTTTTTAACTCTTTCCATGCTCATGACCAGCTGAGCTCGTCATGAGCCACGGCGCTCCGGTGCTCATGACGAGCTCAGCTCGTCATGAGCCGTGGAACGCTCGCATACGGGGATAATTCCCCTGCTGTGCTGAGTGTTCCACGGGAACGGGTGAGGTCATGACGAGCTGAGCTCGTCATGAGCACAGGAGCGCCGTGCCTCATGACGAGCTCAGCTCGTCATGAGTATGCGGGCGCCGTGCGCGCCCTCCTCTCCCCCAGCACAGCAGGAAAATAACCCCCACAGTGAAGGGGTTAAACCAACATAGGTCTATTAGCGAGGGATATTTGTGTCCTTCCAACTGCATTATGGAAAGTGACATCTGACAAGGCCAACACAAACCACCTCACTCAGGAATGAACTATATGAAGTTGTTAGGTTCCACCATGTGGAAAACTAGAAGCAGTTCCTTCCTTAAAACTATATATAAAAATTCATAATCCATACTGAACAGGGCTAGTAACAGTTTTCCCCAATTACAAGATCAAGCTGAACTTTCAAGACATTCGATTCTGACTGAAAACAACTGGGGTTTGTGATTAGCAGAAAAGACGTTTGTAGATTTTCAACAAAAGCTTAGAAGCATTACAGAATCTCAGATTGACAATGGCAGCAGCAACCTGCTATCAATGTCTGACCTGGTAAAGAGATGGGTGTGGGGGTGGATTAGGAGTGCCAAGTACCTTCCCCCATTCTTTCGACTTCTCTTGGGTCTAGTAGAAGGCTGCAGTGTTCCTGGTTGGAATCACACTCTAACCAGTTTTCTGATCAAGGAACACACCATCAGAAAGTAGGACATCCCTTTCCAACGGCTATAACAGTAAGTATGGATGTCATCAGTGCACGCGGCACATAGTAAAATCCATGCACAGCAATTTAAAAGCGGTTGCACAGAAGTGCTCGTAACATCTGGCTTGGGTTACCAATGTCTTCTGTGCACAACAGCAATTAGCTCCCGGCAAGAGTTTGTATACACTAAAGCTTTAAGAAGCAAACTGGGAACAGATTAAGTTACCTATGATCATACTTTGTTTTATATTAGAGGAATAACAAGAGATATCAATCAGTACATGCATATAGCCTGCTAATTGGCAGAAAAATTGTCCTAAACGTGTCAGTATAGGTTGACAACTGGGCAGTAGGGCTTGCAAAAGGCTACCGTGAAGCCATTAGGGCACAGGCCCCTTGCCATTTTTCAGTCTCTTGATGGCTGCTACGACTTCCTCTGTGGACATTTTCTAATCTAGCTCCTCTGTTATCTGTTTATTTACTCGAGTACCTTCGCCTACCTATGTTCTCACCTGTATTGGGCACTACCCTATACAACTGCAGATACAATTGCCTAAATTGGTCTACTGTATCTTCATCGCTGCATATTCTCTTCCCATCCCACCCTGTTATTTCCCTTACTCTTTTCTCCCATTTATGTGGTGGAGCAAGGCCTAGGCTAACCTTGCAGACTGTGCCAAAGAATAACAATTCCAGATGGGACGTAAGATGTAGAAAATAATTGCCATGGGTACAGAACAAAAAGAAAACAGAAGAGGGAAGAGTATGGAGGAAGCCATCCCGAGGAAGAATAAGGTCAACGAAATTAAGAGTACGTACAAGGCATTTTGCAGTAAGGGAAGCAAGGGCAAGTCATAGTTTTCATTTTCTTAGTTTGAAAAAGGCCAAATGTTTGAAAAAATCATTAAAGGGTCTCATATAACGCAAAAGCAGCACTGGGAGGATTTGAGAAGTAATATGATGAAGATGAAAGAAAGTGGAAAAGCAGAAAGTGGGGGGTCTTGGGAATGTGGCTGGAGTCGGTGGAACTTGTGGTTTTAAGGTCTGACATGAATACCAAAGTTGTATTTTAGTGGAAAAGCAATTATAAAAACTGTTGGTGCCAGACGAGTACCTAGAAGGCCCACAGGAGAGGGAAGGAGTGTAGCGCCCACTACACGACTTCCATTGTGTGGCTCAGTACAACATATAAATACAAAGGCCATGAATCCTTCATCAGATGACCCAATCTTGGTAAGGGACCCAGATCTATGCAGGGGGTGAAAGAAGAGTGTAAGGGCTGCAATGTCACTGTTTTTTCGGCCACTCGGTTGCCAAGCCGCAAATGTCGAGGATCGATTCAGCAGTAAAATAATTAACCTGCTAACATCCTTGAGGAACAAGCTTCCTCTGTACATTTGTGCCGGAAGAAGAGCAACTGTCTGCCGAGTACTCAAGCCTACACACGCCACTGAGGTTCCCAGTGCTCTGATGTCCACTGAGGGGTTATTTAGAGCTTTATAAGAAATTGAGGACAAACAATAACAAGCACTTCCCCAAGCTTACGCCATGGAGTAGAAAAAAAGATCTGTTTTACTGAGAGGCAGAAGAAAAGAACTCGAATTTGAGCTTTCTGGTGTTCTGTTTGATGTGAAATAGCCATGATCAGTTGAAAAAATAGGAGCCTTTTTCAGGGATGCAGATGAAATCATAAAGTGTGAACAGATACCGGGATGAGTGCATTTCCTAAGCGACTACATACACTCTGCAACTAAGTGGAGACCGGATTCCGGGTCACAGGGTGAGGAGTCACCGACGGTTCCGACAAGGCGCAGTGGGGACTAATGGAAGGCCAACTTGTGCAAACAGAGCGCGAGGTCCCCCACATCATTGCACATTGAAAACTAAGGGCTATCTGACTGAAACAAGCACGTGGAATGAGTTCAAACAAATGGGCAAAAAAAGTAATGGAAATATTTTCCATTTTCTTTGCCACATTGGACTAGCAGCACATCAATCAATGATGTACAAGGTTTTTTTCAACTATAATAAAGGCTCAGAGGTTTAGTTTTTTTCTATAGATTAATCTATTAAGAAAACAATGTATTTTTACATGTATTTATGATTTTTTTTAAAACGAAAAACACTCAACACCAGGCTTTCAATCAAGACTTGCTTTTTTTCCCCCCATGCCCCCCGCCCCCCCATGGTCCAATGATTACGCTGCTTTGATTTTCTTCTCCCTTCTCTGGTGCACTTATGTACACCGGTCCGGTCCTGGTTGTTTGTGTACGATTGAGCAATTTCGCTCCTTAATGGTTTCTTGCACGAGGGTCCTGGAGTTAGTGACACTACTGATGGGTGAGGCTGATCTAATTGTAAGCCACCCCATCCAGTTTTACTGTGGCAGTGTGTCAATCTCTGTTGACTTTAACGGGTAAACCATGGTGGAAAATGAGGACCAAAAAAAAGAAAGAAAAAAAAAAGACTTGCAGGCCAATAGTTGAGCAGATTAACTGCTCGGAGAGTTACAAAAGTGATGAAATGTTTTTAAGTAAGTTTTATATGTGCACACGTTTGTAAAATATCGAGTTTATTGTTATATTTGGCTGTTTCTAGTGCTAAACCTCCACAGGCATCAAAGTACAAGTACTAATTTATCGGTTTTAAAAAAAACGAATGTAAAGCAATACTAGGTACAACTTAATGTAGGTACAAAAAGGAACAAATATGGAAAAAAACAAACAGGGTCCAAAAGTATAGGCGAAACTGTTAAAAAATAAATACCATAAAATTGTGATGGGGGGGGGGGAGAGAAAGGGGAAGAGAGAGAGGGGGAGAGAGAGAGAGAGGGGGAGAGAGAGAGAGAGGGGGAGAGAGAGAGAGAGGGGGAGAGATGGGAAGAGAGAAAGAGAGATGGGAAGAGAGAAAGAGAGAGGGGAAAAGAGAGAGAGAGAGTCTCAGCTGCGGGATGCTTACTCAAACTCAATTGTTAGATCTTTGAAGTACCCAAACTCTTACCTTCAATTGTAAAGCGGCAGAACCCCAAGCTTTAAGAGGTCATGGTGCGCTTGGTGGTTACCTGTACGTATGGTTGGTACAGGACACAATGGTAAAAGGTCCATCTTCCCATGTTCCTGCAAGCTGTCAATGCTATGATGCACCTGCATGCTATAAATATTGTGCTATCCCTGCTTGATGTAAATGTTGCTGTTTTGCACATGCATGTTTTAAAGATTATTGCGGCAATCGGAATCCTTAAGACGTGCGCTATTCTCGTACATACATGCCTCTAATGTTGGTGTGCGCTTGCCTTTTCAACAAGTTGCCACGACTTGTCTGAATATTCAAGACTCTTCATATGCTGCCAGAATCTACTTATTCTTCTGGCCCAGTTTTCATTTTGGGGACCTTCTATTTCTTCGCCACAATGTGTAAAAGATTTGTGAATGATGCACTTACCTCAGGAAGTGCTTTCTTTTCACTCATGATAACAGGTGAATAGTCTTGCAAGACCCTGTGTAGCGAGACCCTGGAAGTCTCAGCATCCATTTTGGATGCTATACATATAGAGTCTGCAGGTACCTCGCACTCGTTATTCCAGCGTCAGAGAAGCACAGAAGAGCTCCGTCAATAGTTCCTGGTCCAGAGGAAACACAGCCGATCCAGGGAGACTTCTTCTGAGTAATCCTAAACCCTGAAGGAATACCCAAGCCATTGTGCTACTCAAGTGACTGCTTACTAAGCGATGGCCACAACCTTCTTCAGAACCACAGGAAGAGTTTCCAGTTTAAAAGGCCTTGAAGGTCTTTTCGATCCCTCTCTAAGTTAGGTCAAGGCATTTGGGATATAAAGGACCTGTAAGACTTGTTTAGAGACTATGAGCCAAGAGTCATTTTTTTAGAAACGCAATCTGAAACCCTGTGCCTAAGAAATTAAAGATAATAATCCCGAGCTAAGATAATAACCACAGAAAGAGCAACATTTGAGATTCCAGATTCCTGCCAAGATAATGGTCAGCTCTTAAATACACAGGTATCAATTGAAGGAAGTAGGGTTGCATATTATTGAAGGAATGAGTGTGCAAGAGAGCGGGGCGGGTTCAAATCCTTTCAGACGTTCCACAAACACCTTGTTCCAGATCTCCCTCCCTGCAGTACCATCCATAAATCTATTCCCCTTGTCTAACTCCTCAAAAACTCTAGTAACAAACACAGATTTGGTGCTGCTGGAAGGGAAGCATTTGAGGGTACTTCTCCCGAGGTCTTGTCAAAGAAACAAGATTCAAATTTGAAAATCTTTTTGAAAAAGTTAACAATAATCGGGGAGTAGTTAAACAAAGCAAGAATACAAGATCTCTGTTGCTACAACACACATCCCTGGTCAATCGCACCTAAATTACCACTAGAGAAAGACTTCCAAAACCGGAACAAAGATCTAGCAAACAATAAATGTGAGCTTTGTTTCCTACAAGAGTATCATCATTTGATCCAGATGCTGGGAGATATTACTATCCCTAGTGCAGTCTATGTAGAACTGCCCGTGACTAATTAGGCCACTTGTGCCTTGAACCCTCTTCCCCATGGGTTCCCAGGTAGGCATTCGGACAAAGTTCTCCATAGCTGGTGGAAATCAACAGATCCCGCTAAACCGCAGAGAGCCCTTAAACAGTGAAAATGTCAATGCTATGCAAACTTCTAAACTGCTTAGATTTGGCAGCTCAGCTTTGGATTTGTAATGCTCCACCAGTTCATCTCTGCACAATCCTTGCTAACTTTTGTACACCGCATACTACAAATGTATAGGTCCCGTCTACAGGCAGCTTTTATCGGACGGCTGATGAAGACTTATTGTGCACAATACCAATACTTACAGCAGACTTCAGGTCAGCCCACATTGTGTCACTGGCTTAGAGCCTGCCAATACTTATCATTGGTTGGCTTCATGGTCACTCATTTCTTGCTTCGCGTGCGTGGGATTTCCCTCTCTTCTTGTGTTCATCTCTCCCCTGGAGCGACGACATTACTGTGTCCTTCCACAACTCACTTTTTCAGGGGCTACTTTTTTCTTTTCGTTTTAACACTCAACGAGAGTGCATGTGTTTCCCAACTGTGTCTCTCATGCGCTTCTCTTGCCCCCTCAGAAGTTTCAATACTTCTTTAGTTACATTTCTTTTGACCCTTTTCCGTGCTCCTGCTGACACGTTAGTTTCAGCACTCAATGCAATGTCATGGAAAATCATTTTAATTACTTTTTATTCCACTTTTCTGTTGTCATGTGACCTATGGGACAAGAAGGGTGCACATGGGGATTTAGTTTTTTTGTTTAGGTGTGGGCTTAGCCAATACAGTCGGATTTTACTAAAACTATATTTATATTATATTCATAGAAGCCCTCTTTGCCTATTGGTTTATCATGGTCTAATTCACATTTTTCTTCCACCCACACATCTTATAGCAGGAAACAATGGGTCAGCCCACTTCAGCCATGAGGTCATTTCACTGAGTGACAGCATTCTGTCCTTTCACAAGGTGCAGGTCCACAAAGTACTGCTCTTAAATTCTAGGGACTACTATGCCAAGGTGTGTTCTTGTGAAGAAAAATATTTTGCTTTCAGCCTGTGCTTTTGTTTTAGGTTTATGAGGGCCTGGCAGCTTCACTCAACAAGAACATATTGCAAAAACAACAACAAAGCAAGCATTGACAAAGCCAAAAGGGCTGGCAGCGAATGCCAGACCTATTGGCTTTGCGAATGTGTAGTTACTTTAGCCTTCCTCTTCAATAGTGTTAACGTTTGACTTACCACTCACTTACAGTACCCATTTACCTTTTTGTTCTGCCTTATTCATGTCAATGCTCCCATTTTAGCAGATAAATGCACTGCTCCACTACACTTTTATTTGAAGTGCTTGGAAAGAGAACTGTACCTCTTGGGTGGTGGTGTTATTATTCTAATAAAAGATGACTTTTGCTCCCACATACAAAATATACAGTAACTTCTGTAATACTTGTGTTATCTCCACTTCAGAAGCAGTGCAATATTGTAAGAATAACAAAATAGAGCTTTCTACCAGCTGTAGTAAAAGCACGTTGGTCTATAGGTCACTGAGATATTGCGAGCTCAGAAAGCACACAAATGCACGAAGTAAATGCAACTTTCAGTACACTGCACTACCTACTGGAAGGACACGTACGCTGCCACTGTATCAATGCTAGATGAAGCAAACAACTACTGATGTCAAAACAAAACTGTCACTGCTTCAACATCTTAAACGCTGATAACCTGGATGTTCTGCTATTAGAGACCCAAACAAGGCCTTTTGTTTCACTTCCTTTGAGGTCTGTTTACATACCTATTGATTTTAAATGTTAGGGCTGAACTGGGGGCCCAAAAATAAGTATTGGAAACGAGCATTTGTAAAGCCAATAGGTCTCAACTATGCAAGAGTTATTTGCTTTGGCAATGTGCTTTAGCTAATATGTACACCATTATGTAGCTGCTGTTGAGCGTGCGTTTTAAAGTTAGTGTAATGCGGTAGATTGAAGTAGGGTAGCTTGGAGTAGACTGGAATGGAGTGGAGTTGAGTGGGGTGGAGTTGGGTGGAGTGGAGTGGGGTGGAGTGGAGTGGGGTGGGGTGGAGTGGGGTGGAGTGGAGTGGAGTGGGGTGGGGTAGACTGGGGTAGAGTGGAGGTATAGTGGGATAGAAGAGAGTGGTGTAGATTGAAGTGGGGTAGATTGGAGTAAGGTTGGTGGGAGTTGGCTAGATTAGTGTGGTAGATTGGAGTTGGGTAGATTGGGTTACTGTGGAATGGGATATGTTGTGGTAGTGTGGAATGGGTTAGACTTGGGCAGATTGGAGTGCAGCAGACTCGGGTAGAGAAAAGTGGGGTAGATTGAACTGGGGTAGATGGGGTGTAGTGGGGTAGACTAGGGTAGGTTGGAGTGAGATTGGAGTGGAGTTGGATAGAGTAGTGTGGAGTAGGCAGGGGTGGATTGGGCTGGGGTAGATTGTAGTGGGGCAGACTGGGTTAGGGTAGACTGGAGTGGAATAGAGTGTAGGGCAGATTGGATGGGGTAGATTGGAGTAGGGTAGTTTGGGGTGGAGTGGTGTAGGATAGATTTGAGTGGGGTATATTGGACTTAGCTGGGGTAGATTTGGGTGGCATATGATAGAGTGAGGTGGTGTGTGGCAGATTGGGAAGAGTGAATGGAGTGTGGTCGATTGAGGTAGACTGGGTGGATTGGAGTGGGTAGGGTACATTGGAGTTGAGTGGAGTCGAAGAGATTGGAGTCACAAATAAAGTGGAGTGAGATTGGGGAAGAGTGCAGTGGGGTGGTGGGGTAGGGTAGACTACAATGGAGTGCGGTAGATTGGAGTGGGGAAGAATGAAGAGGGATGGCTGGAGTGGGGTAGTTTGGATTGGAGAGGGGTAGATTTGGGAGGAATGAGGTACATTTTGATAGAATGGGGTAGACTGGAGTAGATTGGGGTGGGTTAGATTGAAGTTGGGTGGACTGGATTGGGGTGGAATGGAGTTGGGTAGACTTGATTGGAGTGTGATAGATTGGAGTGGGGTACATTGTGGTAAATTGAAGTGGAGTAGATTAGAGTGCAGAGGAGTTGGATAGATTGCAGTGGAGTGAAGTCGTGTAAATTGGAGTGGGGTAGAGTAGAATACATGGGAGAGGAGTGGATTGCAGTATATGGACGTGGGGTGGATGGGGAACACTGGGGAGGAGTGGGGTAAACTGGAGTAGACTGGAGCACAGTGGGGTTGATTGGAGTGGAGTACGGTAGACTGATGTGATTGCTGTAGAATGGAGTGGGGTAGATTGGGTGCAGCTGAGTATGGTAGAGTGGATTAGATGGAGGTAGATCGTAGCGACGTGGGGTGGGATAGATTGGGGCACATTGGAGATGAGCATATAGATTGGAAGGGAGTGGGGCAGTTTGAAGTTGGGGTAGAGTGGCGTGAGGTGTTTGGAGGGTAGTAGAATAGTGTGTCGTGGAGTGAGTGGTGTAGATTGAGTGTCATGGAGTCGAGTAGAGTTACATGGAGTGTCTTGAAGTGCCGTGGAGTTTGGTAGAATGGGGTGGCGTGGCATAGAGTGGAAGGGCATAGGGTGAAGTGGGGTGTCATAGTATGGAGTATGTATGGTCTGGTAGCGCACTACCATTACAGACAACACATCTGTACAAATTCTGATACATTCTGCTATAGAAAAAAACAGTCTACACCCTCTCCTCTAACATGGATAATCCGCAGGATTGTCACAAATTCGCTCACTTTGAAGTCAGAGAAAGAAAAGTAAACACCAATCTCCCTTGAAAGAGAGAGCTTTACATTTGACCAGAAAATGTGACAAGATAAGAACAACATTCAAAGGCCTGTTTACAGAAAGCGAGTTTGTGGAAGAATACAGTAAACATGGTTTGAGCAACAGGAGGTAAAAACGCTGGACATCCTAAAGCAAATACAGTCAGCAGATGGAAACCCTGAAATTCTTAGTTACAAAACACAAAGCCAATGGTAAGCAACAGGCTGAATGCATTCATAGGTCAGCTTTCTGAATGAACCCAAGATGATGTTAGCAAACCAGACAGCTAGCAGGCTGTTAGGCTGCGACCTAAAAATAGTCAAACAAGCCCTCTCCTTATTTTCTCATGCAATCTTTCCTCCTTTCCATCTGTACTTTCTCTCTCTCTCCTTTCTCTCCTCTCCTCTCCGATCACTTTCTTTCTACCTTCCTCCTCCCTCTGTCATTTCCCTCTCTCTTCAAGCCTCCCTGCGTCTGCCGCAACACTCCTCAAGGAGCTGAGGATAGTGACACGGGAACCAGATGTGGCTCTCGCTTTTCAAAACTGGCCTCCAGTCAACTGGGAAAATGCCCATTAGAATAAAGTACCTGCCTGTCCCTGTTAAATATTCAGAGGGGCAAGAAAGTACAAGTGAATTCTAAAGCTATACTCAAACTGCTAGAAGACCTCCCACGTATTTATAATGTAAAACCATCCTACCATTACAATGGCACAGGTATCTCTGGCTAGGCTCCTTTAACTTTCACTACCTGCAATTATTTACATTTGCGCCAAAGTACACTAAATGACATTGTAATGTTGGTGCCAGAGTGTGTATTTTTTGCTAAGCAGCACAGGGAAAGCTTCAAAAGTTCTCCCTTCAATGGGACGGAAATACTTGCTAACAGTACAATCACAGAGTACTGTAACAAACTGCCTTTGTGTATACTCTGTTGCTACAACAGGCACCAACCTTTCTTTTTATTCTGCACAGTATTTAAAGCCAACAAGAAGATATAATTTATCCCCAAAGCTATACGGGTTAGTACTAAGAAACTTGTCATTTGATAGCAACTTAAGAATACAAAATCATCCATTACATCAAACATTAAATCCCAGGCAAAACATACATCTTTTTACCAATGTTCTTAAACATATGTAAACTGTGGGTAACATAATTATGACCCTCGCTTATAGCTTTTAAAGCTGCCTTTGAACATCCTCTTTTTGAAAAGCTCAAAGTGGTTCCACTTTTTTTTAGGTCGAGCCTAGAGTCAGCGCGCAAGCGCTGCTCTAGGGAAGATCTGTGGTAGTTCAATACGTGTGGGAAGCCCCACCCACTTCCCCGTCAATTTTTTCATTGGCTTGTGTCTTTGTACTTCGTAAATGCGGTCTCCTGATTGATTATGAGGGTTGTTAGTCCCTCCTTATTATGGCCATGTCGGCATTTGTACCCTCCCATGGCTGCTGGCCCCTTTCCTTCGAGTGTTACACGGTACGGTATGTGTTATTTAGACGGTGAGCACTATTTTTTCCGTGCCTTCTCACCGCCCACAGTCCCATTGTACGTGCCTTCTCGCCCCCTTCTCCTGCCCACACTCCCGTTGTTCGTGCCTTCTCCCCCTCCTCCCGCCCACACCCCAATTGTCTGTCTTCCTGCCCCCTTCTCCCCCCGCTCGCTCCCGTTATCCGTACCTTTTCACCCTCCCCAATCCTGTTGTCCGTGCCTTCGATCATTCCCCACGCACACACTCACGTTGTTCTTGCTTCCCCCATCCTGTTGTCCGTGATGCAATGCAATAGGTCTCACGTAAATGTGAGTCCTATTGCATTGCAAATGCTTGTTTGTAAAGCAATCCTGCGAAGCCATTTGTTTGCAGGATAAACGTAATTGGCTGTAACACGAGAACCTTAGAGGGCGTACTTCCCTTTGCGCCCTTTGTTGTCCTCGTGCTTTGAGGAGCTGTGTATTCACGGCTAATGTTTCTGTTTCGCAAAAGCTCAGCGCACTCGCCAGCCTTCGGTCTGATTTCACTCTAAAGCTGAACATGAACACACACTGAAGAGGATCTATTAATATGCATCTCTCTTGAGACTAGTGGTTCAAAAACACTTCAGAGCAACTGTTTCGCTGGCATTAGTGTTAACATCTTTTTAGCACTGCATCTTTCCCGTTTGATGGGCTACATAAACAAATTGAAGCGCCATGCTCTAGTCAAAGAAATGTAGGCTTTTGTTTATGATGCCACTTATCCTGTTTTTGCTGCGCGGCTGAAGCAGTGCAAAGTTTTTTCAAAGCTGTCTCAACCCAGTATCAGTCCATTACGTAAAAATGCATTTGTCAAACCTGATTTTATGGATATAAAAACATTAAGTAGGGTTATTCAAGAGAGGCTGGCACAGCGCAGGGTACTCTCATAAAAGAACAGTAGTCTGCCTGGTTTTCCAATTTACACTAAATACAAAGGGTATGGAGACCTTTGATCAAAGTATTAAACTGTTCGCCAACTTTTAAGTTCTTTGATATAATTCAAATCTATTTTCTGCAAAAAGGATGCGTCTATTCGATGAAATCTCATTCCATGTAATTCAACATAGTTCATATACAACTACAGCTGCACGATAAACTTGATCAATATTTACTTGCTAATATATATGCAATAATTTCAATACATTTTTATTTCATACAAAAATACATCTTTCTTCTGCTCCGCACTAGACACTGCAAAAAACCGACCCAAAGAACTCTTCAATATCATCAGGAAGCAAACCTCTTAGCCAGTGACATCCTCAACTCCAGGCATCCGATGAACGTTGGGAAAACTTCGCCATCTTTTTCAATGACAAAATTGCTAAGATGGACCTCGCATTTGGCTCAAATTTCATCCCCTCCACCGTGATCCAGATGTCTGAATCAAACAACTGCGCCTCCTTGAACCCCCCCAAAACAATGGTCCTCCTTCACTCCCATTCAGGCAACAGAGATAATCAACCTAATCTCCAATGCGAAACCCTCATCCCACACCTTGAATCAACTACCCCCCCAAGGGACCAAGGATCTGAAGCTCGTCCTAGCTCCGCTATGGTGCAAGATCATTAACAGCTCATTGTGCTCAGGAGTCGTTCCGGATTGCCTTAAAGTTGGCCAAGTCACGCCACTGCTGAAAAAGCATGGTCTAGACACTGAAGATCTAAACAACTTTAGACCGATATTAAACTTACCCCTTCTGTCCAAAATCCTAGAAAGATGTGTTCTTTTTCAGCTAACCCAACACCTGGACAACACAAATCTCCTAGACCCCTCTGGCTTCAGAAAGGGCTGCAGCACTGAAACCGCAATCCTTAATGTCACAGACGATCTTCACAAATCACTGGACTTGGACCAATACTGCCTTCTCATCCTCCTAAACCTATCGGCGGCATTCGATACAGTCGATCACAAACTGCTCATCAAGACTCTTCAAGAAAGGGCTGACAAGAGTCTGACCGCCAAACCGTCAACAGGGGTGTTCCACAAGGATCAGTGCTCTCCCCTCACCTTTTCAACATCTATATCGAACCTGTTACCACTCTACTCAGGAAATCCAACATCCCCTTCCACCTATATGCGGACGACACACAACTATCTGTAAACCTCCTCCATTGCTGACATCTCGAGACTCAACGCCACGCTCATTGAGGTACAAGAATGGCTCTCAAACAATCACCTAAAACTCAATCAAGAGAAAACAGAAATACTCCTCATCTCCAACGAAGACGAAAACCCACAAATCGCGGAATGGCTCAAAGCCATCGAGGACCTCAATAGCAACCTCATCCTGGTGGATTCGGTAAAATCTCTAGGTATCACCTTACCCCCGAAACTGAACATGAAAAAACATCGCAAGATCCGCAAAAAGTGCCTTCCTCAATCTGAAATTACTGTATAAAATAAAACCCTTCCTCCCACCCAAAGACCTTCAACAAGCCACCCAGCAATAGTGCTCTCAATAGAATCGATTACGGGATTGCAGCCCTGACTGGGACATCAAAATCTCACCTCGCCCCCCTGAAAACAACCTTCAATGCAGCAGCTAGAAAGGTCACTGGTACTAAGAATTTTGATCACAACTGCCCTGCATTCTAAGAACTCAAATGGCTCCCAATTGAATTGAGAGCCAGCTCCAGAACAGCCTGCCTCACCCACAGAGCCCTGCACACAGGCAAACCAGAATACCTGGCTGCCAAACTCAAAAAGGTCGGCTAGTCCAGAAACCTCAGGAGCTGCAACACTCTGCTACTCACCCCGCTGAAATCTCGGAAGCAGAAAAACGCGACAAAATCGTTTGCCAGAAATGCCCCCAAAATCTGGAACTCCATCCCCCCCACATCAGAACGATCCCCTCATTTCCCAAATTTAAAAATCTGCTCAAAATCCTCTTCCTTGACCGCTCTCGAACGAACCGATAGAAGCCAAGGACGCCCCCCAGCCTGCACTCTTGCTAACTTTAAATTTTGACCAGTGACACTAACTCGGACCATGAACATCTTTCTGGACATTCGTCCTGTGTGTACAAAGCAACTTTTGGGTGGGGAGGGGGGGGGGGGGGGGGGGGGGGGAACGTCTTGTTTGATCTTCTTCCTCCATGCCCGTCCGCATGACTGCCCCTTTGTCCGTCCTTTACTTGGGTTGATCCACATGTTTGCCCATACTCTGTACTGCCTATTTGCACATAATTTACTTGTTGAAAAGCGCTCTGATACCCTCGGGTCCAGTTATCGCTATATAAAACTCTTAAAATAAAATTAAATGAAAATAAATAAATACAACCACTAGTCACAAGTAAATGCATTATCTTTGATGAACACTGGCATGGCATCTGTGCGTATCTAATTTTAAGAATCTAGGTAACGGAACCCCCTCCGCAGGTTGGTGGAAAAGGCGAACCCCTGTGCTGTTCACCCCATTCATCACCCACATTGATATTGCATAGAAATGGGGGCAAGTTGGCACTCCGCAATTTCAGGGTCCGGGCACAGGCTACACTTGAATATTGCAAGCGCCCCTCCTGCTACAGTTATCTCCATATGGGGCATACCCTAAAGCTAAGCAGATCAATTATCAGAAGGAAATATTTTGAGGGAGAAATTCCTTTAACCAATTATTCATAATCAGGGAAGATTATAACTGCAAGGTTGTAACTTTCTCTTTTATGAACTCCAAATGTTGGTGATATGTTTACAAACGATACTGAGGACACAACATTTGTCGGACAATATTTAGTTCATGGAAACACATCTCCAAATGTATCATCCACGTAGGTCCTCTTCTGACCGCTGTTGTTATTTCATTGCTCCTTTTGTTATGAACTTTGCTAATTTCACAATCTTACGTGATCTTAATATTCATTTTAATGAGTTCAATAATGGTCTGTCTACTGCCTTATCTGAAAATGTTTGTATCTTGGGCCTTAGTACATACTCCAACCCATTCCGCATGGCATTCTTTTGATCTGTTTTTCTCTACAGATTACTGGGCACAATAATCCTCCCCAAGTACAGGAAGCTTATAAAACCACTAGGGCTCTATCTACCACAACTGTAGTTTTCAAAATGACCACAATCAACTGTTAACAGTACGCCAACCCTCACTCCAATATTAAAGGAGATATAGGGGATGGGATTCCAGGGCCCAGCGGCATTCTGCACGCACTATACAAAGTTAACCCTATCTTCTGGGCCAAGGTATTGACCATGGCCTTTAACAGTGTTATACATTCTCCAATTATTCCCTTATCTTGGAGTGGCTCAGTTATCATCCATATCTTCAAAGGAGAAGATCGGAAAACTACAGACTGATCGCCCTCCTTTACAATGAGGTTCAGTATTTTCTGGTCTACTATTAAATAAATTACTGAATGAATGAATGAATGAATGAAATGAAATGAAATGAATGAAAATGAAAATACATTTCTACAGCGCAATTGCTGCCCTGGGGCGTCCAAGCGCTAGGGAACCAGAGGGGGGTGTAATGAGGCTGACAGAGACTGGGAGGAGGGGGATGGGGCTGAATTGATTACGGGGATTTGAATAGATGGGTTTTAAGTTGCTTGCGGAAGGAGGCAAGGTTGGGGTTAGATCTCAGGTGAAGGGGAAGAGAGTTCCAGATTTTTGAGGCGTTGAAGGTGAACATTCTTCCGCCTGCTCTAGACCTTTTGATTCTGGGGACTGTTGCCATAAAAGCCTGATTAGAACGTAGTTCACGGCCTGGGTGGTATTGGCTGACTAGGCTGCGCATGATTTTTGGGCCCGAGTCCCAGAAGGCCTGATGGGCGATGCACATTGCTTTGAAGGTGACTGCTGACCAGTGCTAAAGTGCACGGGCATCTCCCCTATACATGATAACATTGGTGTATACACAACAGGCACATTGTGTTTACTTATATTTCCCTTGTAAAGTGCACTGCAGGGTCTGTGTGAGCAATTTACTGCCAATTCAACTTGGCATTTAAAACCCTTTGTCAAGCCTTAAACTCCCCTTTGGTTCACTAAAGTCTACTAAGCAAAGGTATGCTGATGAAACCCCTTTTACGAAAGTCCTTTCTATCAGCAAATCTACTTATTCCAAATGACCACCTGGATGGAGACAATCAGTCCAGATAGTTTGGAGCTAATGATACTCCTGCTCAAATAACTATCTGAAGACTGCGGCATGTCTGTGATCCCCAATCTCCTATTTCGCTTGACTCAACGGAAGTAGAAAGCAGGGGTGGAGGTTCCTGCCTTGGTGCTTTTACACGCCCAGTATCGGACACCAGGGCAATTATGATGCTGCCTTTACCAGCAGGCTACTTTAGGCATTGTCATTCAGATGCCCTGCAATTTTTCCAAGCATTTGTTGAGAATCTCAGAAAACCTTTGCGAAAAATAATCTGCTGATCAAAAATCGCAGAGCATTCTATCTTCCTAATTTCCTTCGATCAGAAAGGTTTGACATGAAAGTTTAGCAAGCTCATGGGACAGGGAAAAGCAGAATTAGTCCTGTTCATCCATTCGAAACTTGATTACTGTAACGTGCTTTTTACTAGCACCCAGAAACACGGTCTAAACAAGCTTCAGATTTTACAGAACTCTGCACCCAAACTACTTACGGGCATTCCAAACAAGTCAGCGTCCCAATCTCTGGTGCAACTACATTGGCTTCCTTTAGCAAAACGAATTCAGTTCAAGGCCCTGTGCATAGCCTTCAAGTCCGTGCATGGCCATACTCCTATTCAGCTATCTCAATATCTCAAACTGTACCCCCCTCCCCCCAAGAGCCCTTATGTCTGCTGCCAGTGTAAACCTTGTTGTTCCTAGATTGAGAAAGGTGAGATGGGGCTGGAGGAGCTTCATCACTACTACAGTCAGGCTGAGGAACTTCCTTCCACTAACCCTTTAAAAAAGAATCACATTTGCTAAGATTCAGGAAAGGCCTGAAAACGTATGTATTCAATCGGTAGCCCACGGCCTCACTGTTGCAGACTACTCCACACTGCTTCTCCAAAGGTAGCGCCGAGACACCCCCGGGTATTAGCAGTGCTTTATAAATTTTCATTTCATTTATCATGCTTTAGTGAAAGGATCTGGCAATGGTTTCTTACATGGGGAAGCACTTACCCGAGGGTGACTGAGTGACGACTGTGTGGTCTTGGAAACAATATCAGACAATTGACTTGCTGTCTCAGAACCATGCCCCTTCAGTGAAACAAGGATTAGAGTCATGACGCAGACGCAGATTTAAGCCATCGGAAGTGTACCCTAAGGTAACGACAAAAGACTGGTATATTTTCAGGTGCGCCTGCAAGATAACATAAGTCAAAAATGCCTGACACTTTTACCTGAGCAGGATTAAAATCTAGTTGATAACGTGGAATTTTGACACTGGGATAAAAATTCCTTTTGTTAGCAAAATGTATCCAAGGACAGCGACTGGGCATCTAAGTACTATAGGAGGCTCTAAAGGCCGAGTCTGCAAATGTAAGACAGAAAAGATCTGCAAATTAAAAGTGGCAACTAACACTGTTCAGCCCGTTTAGATACTATGGCCATATGTATTGCAGCATGCTGTAACCCTTCCTGGTACCTTTTACGCTGTCCCTGCCACTGAAAAGGTAAAACAGTTGTTCACAATATCAAAATAAAAGTAAACACTATTGAAAGCATGTACCTTTCTCCTTTTAATTTTACATCCCCAATACAACAAATGAAGCTAAAAGGATTAAAAAAAAGTTGAAGCAGTCGTTGGTCCTCTTGTTTTTCTAATTTTTCATTTGTGGGAATATAAGAAGGTTGATAATATCGACGGCAACCTACTGTTATTTTCCCGAAAGGAACAATATTTTTCAATCCAAATTAGCCCCTTGCGTGCGTTGGACGACGACGTCACGGTGGGCGTTTGCAGAGGACGGCCGGGGGGCGTCTGAACCCCGCCCACTCATTAATTCCCCCGCACCACAGGGAAATGTGCGCAGCGCACAAGGGGTTAAATGTTATCATTTCAATATCTCATCCACTTTCAAAATGTAATTTTGCACATTGCCCAAAGATGGACGGGATACATTAAAATGTGATCTCTAGCTTTGAATAATTAAGATACTCGAGATACACTTCACTGACAAAAAACCCAGGGTTGAAGGAAACTTCCAAGGGTTGCCTGGTGTTCCCTATATGGAGTACAAGTGCCTTGGCAATTCAGACCAGACTACACCTTTTGCAACAGAGTTGGATTTATAAAGCTAGTTCTCTTCTGGAACGATACAAATTAGGTGAACATTAAGGAATGTTGTTCACAAGACAACACAGTGCTATCTCTTGTCTTTAATTAGCATTGGCTCTGGCAGGCCCATTGAGTTTTTAATGATATCCACAAGATTATCCTATGTCCGACCATTTAAGGGATGACACTTGATAATATTCTCAGTTGAGACAAGGAAATGCTACGTCACTTGCTGAGAAATTGAATTTTTATTTATGTCTGTTTTCATCAGCATTGTACAAAATATAAATACTCGTTCGTTCATTAACTTTATTCGACAGTTAAGTCATAAAAGTACAATATAAAATACTCTTTTTTCCTTTAAAACCAATTAAATGAATATTTAGGATACAATTAAATCCTGTGATAACTATTAAATACATTTTTAAAAATAATTACTCTGTTTCGATAAAAATATGTTTAAAAACAATCAAAGATTTGTTATACAATTAAAAATATAACTCCAAAGGAGGAGCCAAGATCAGGCTTTAACAATGGAAACTCAAAACACTAGTCAGTTTAGCAGAGCGGTAGTAACACAGAAACCTCATATTGCTTGGCATGTCATAGACCGTCAATCACTAGCTATTTGTGACAACATTCTCGAGCGAATTGTCCATGCCCATCTCAGAAACTTCGCCACAGCAATGTCTATAGGAGGGGAGGGTCAGAACACAAAATTCGTAGAGCTACAGTATATCTTCTGGTACCCATTGCCTCACAAATAGGCTTTATCCACATCCACCATGGTACATCACATAATGGACAAATAAACAGGATATGACCTACTGTTTCACGTTGTTCCAAACACTTGCCACACCTGTCATTGATTGCCCCCCCCCCCCCCCCCATTTAAAAGTAAATTCTCGAGTTGGGAGAGCACCCACCCTAAACTGAAAATACAATTTGCGATCGTACGGTTTCTCAATCAGATCCCAATACTTCTCAAACTGTGGGCAGGACTTGTATTTAGGAAAGCGACGAGTAAGGTGGGTAGAGAGACCTTGTCGACTCGCTGTCGTAAATACCAATTCCCAATACCTTTCTTTTAACATTTTTTTGGAGGGAAAGATTGCATTTAGGGGATCATCCCAAAGTTCAGACATCTCCAAGTTAAAGAAGTTTGGTAAGAAGGATACCAACTCGCTGCTTGTGCATCAAGACTGCCCAGTCAAGTTGGCTTTTCCAACGCATATCCTTCTGTGAGGTAATATCCAGATATGTAAAAGAGTCAACCTGTTCCAGGGGTGAGTTGTTCATGTACACGCTGCCTCTGAATGATTTGTGTTCATTAAAGGACATGAACTTGGTATTGGCAGTATTTATTTCCAGGCCGCGCAGAAGGCAAAATTCTTCGAATCGTTGGAGAGCCTTCTGGAGGCCACTCGGAGTCTTTGAGATAATCAAAGTATCATCCGCAAACATGAGGATTGGAATTCGGGTGCCTGCCAACACCAGGGAATCCGTGGAGGCCAGGGAAAGATAGTCAGCCGCCCCATTGACGAAGAGTGAAAACAGGGTTGGTGCCATAACGCATCCCTGTCACACTCCCCTGCCAACGGGGAAGGCTTCCGTAACCTCACCCTGTGCCCCCCACCGGACCCGGGCAAAATTTTCCTCATGTAACCGGATGAGTAAGACATCAGCTCCGAGGCCATCCCCAACTCTCCCAAGACTTGCCATAATTTTCTATGCGGTACTAGATCAAAAGCTGCCCTCAAATCGACGAAGAAAGCATACAAAGCCCCCTTTCCCAGTAACACCGTCCTCCAGTACAGAGTAATAAAACGAAAAACGTGGTCAACCGTGCTAGTTAGGCGGCGGAAGCCAGCCTGCATTGGACTCAAGATATCGTTATCATCAATCCAGGCCTGTACCTTACCCAAAACCAATCTGCCCATAATCTTCTGAACCGAATCAATTAGGCTGATTGGCCTATAATTACCTGTTACTGACTTATCTCCCTTTTAAAACACTGGGATCATTTCCGCCCCCTTCCATGAGGGGGGACTTCAGCTCCTTGGGCAATTGCATTTGCAATATGGGCAATATATAGTCGCCAGGTTTGTTTGTCATTTACAAAAAGATCAGCCGGGATACAATCCATACCCGGGGCTCTACCCCCACCTACCGCATCTAATGCCTTGTCGACATCTTCAGGAGTAAAGACCACTCCATCATAGGAAGTATATGTAAATGACCATGAGGCTCCTCATCGCTACTCATGGCATACTGTGGTTTAAAATAATCAACCCAAGCATGCTGGGCCACATTATTCTGAGGGCGATCCGGACAACCTCCACTTTCCCATTTGAATATATCCCAGAACTGTTTAGGGTTCTTAGCCACACAGGCATCTTTAAGTTCCTGCCACTTGTCATCATCCCAGAACTTTTTTGCCTCCGCCTGAATCTTCCTGTAACAGCCTCGAGCTGCCCTTACTTTGCATGCGTCCCCCGTTCTTAAGATACTATAAATCAAAAGAAGTTAATGATGGTATACAATGCTATAACACAAAATAATCTTTGCCTATCTTGACCAATGGGCTGTCTGAATTTTGGTGTTTAATGCAGTGCTACTATGCCACTTTTGGCAGAGAGCTTTGAGCTCCTGGATGGCGGAAGAGTTCTGGGGAATTAATGGACAAAAAAGGGGAGCACAACAGAAGATGACCCAGACAAGCAGGTCGGATCTCTGGGAAGAACAAGATTGTTTTACGCATAAATTCCACACAATATGAGCAGTGTAGGACTTGCGCTGTCCTGCACAGACCAGAGTGGGACACATGAAGCAAGAGTGGGAAGGAGGGAACGAGGACAGATGTGTCTGGTACACACTGTAAAATCCCAAACTATCAGGGATTGGGTAAGGTCAGAGGTATAAGGATAAAAGGAGGAATGCCTGCCACAGGTACTAAGAGATCTGACTGGCAGTCTCTACAGTGGTGCCTACAGAACTCTTAAGACTTTTCCCATGATGTATACGTGACAGTGCATATTCGGAGCTGGTGGTTTCCAGTGCTCCGCTGCGGCACTTAATGGTCAGCACTCGCTCTAGTGACAATCCACCACATGAAGGTGCTATCTTTTTAATTTTGAGATGAGCACAAAGACTGTGTTTATTAATTCAATATACATTGACAATAATACCAGCCTCTCATGCCATTATAGCTTTGGGGGCCTGAAATAGTCTGAATTGTCACACTCTTAGGAGTGCGACGGTAAGGTGTTATGTTGGTACTGTCACTGGCAGGGTACGGGTGGTTGCAATGACCTTCCAAGAAAGGCACTGGCACTTCATCGGGTCTCGCCTGAGTCAGCGCGCATGCGTTGCTCTGCGAGGCTTATTGTGAGGGCTTCCAACTCCTAGAGCTTTTGCTCCTGTTTTTTTTTTTTCACGGCCATGCATTTGATTGGCCATTGCGTAAGGCTTCCACAAAAGAATGCACGCAAATGGCCAAAGGCTCAGGAATGTCCCGCCTTATCTTTAAATGTCCCCTCCCACAGCCTATGTGTCTCAGGAGCGAGCGCAGTCATCTGCATGGCAGGCTGCATTCCAGTACCTTTCTGCACAGCGCCTGTTGGGACGCGCTCACCTTTGCCTGCTGACTGCGAGGAGGACTTTTAGCCAGCAACTCGCCGCACCCGCTCCGCGGGTGCCGCTTCGTGGACAAGTGAGGAGGAGCGGGAGGTTAACACCATCTGAGGGCTGCAGGGCTGCGAGCGTTTCAGGGACTCCAAATCCCAGGAGTCCCTGAGTGACCGTTGACCACTCCCGGTCCGCTCTCCCTGCCGGCCCGCCCACCGCCCACCTGAGGGTTGTTAAAGCCTCACCAGTGGATTGACTCTTGGGATACCTTTCTGCACAGCGCCTGTTGGGACGCGCTCACCTTTGCCTGCTGACTGCGAGGAGGACTTTTAGCCAGCAACTCGCCGCACCCGCTCCGCGGGTGCCGCTTCGTGGACAAGTGAGGAGGAGCGGGAGGTTAACACCATCTGAGGGCTGCAGGGCTGCGAGCGTTTCAGGGACTCCAAATCCCAGGAGTCCCTGAGTGACCGTTGACCACTCCCGGTCCGCTCTCCCTGCCGGCCCGCCCACCGCCCTCAGCCCCTGCTATATCTGGGGCCACTCCTCCCGCAGCGCGGGACGCAGCACGGAGCAAAGACCGGGCTAAGAGCGGGCCGTTTGAGGCCGTTCGAGGTCTGAGCGGTCTGGTCTGGGCCCCCTCTCTTACACTTTTGCCTCGCATTCTGTGTTTGCCTATCTTTGTTGCCCAGGTTGCTAGCCACAGTAAGTCCACATGTGTACCCGCGTTACACGCAACAGGGCGGCCAAGGGAGGGTTGGCCCACAACGGGCCTATGGACGACTTTATTACGCGGACAACCAAGGCGATAGACCATGAAATTGACAAACTCCAAACTAGAGTGTCCCTTGACCTGGAAGCGGCCAGGAAGCTGTCACTCGAATTTGCCTCCCATAAGAAATCCTCTCTTGGACACATAGCTACTGCTATTTCCCCTAATCGCATTTGCATGCGGGAGGGTGCTATAGCGGTGGTCGATGTCCACGATATGCCTGTTCTGCCCACTCCCTCTCCACTTCTAGGTCTACCTGCTCCGCCTGATGGCCCGCTTACTGTTGAGGATAGTCCTCTTGTTCCCTCCATTTCTTCCCCACAATCACTTGATATATCTCTGGCCTCCACCTCATATGGCGGTCTCGACAACATTCCGGTGAATTCCAATAAGAGAAAACGTTCTCCTAGTCCAACTTCCCCCCGGAAAAAACTGCCAATGCAGGGTTCCAACCTGCTCACCAGTGATAACACAATAGCTGATGTCAGTCCGGCTATGCCCTTCCTCTCTCCATTGGTTCCTTGTGGTGAAAATATTGTGGGGCAAGTCACTTTAGATCCTGGAGGCACTCCACAACCTGAGAGATCAGACACGGGTTGGACAAATCAAGAAGGGAGGGAGAGGGAATTTATAGGAGTGGTTTGGGAGTCTCTAAAAAATCTCCTATCTCCCCTGGATTTAAGGCTTTCTCGTATAGAGAACAATCTCCTTGAGATGGAGAAAAGTATTATCGCCTTGGCCACTCTTGGCCTGAGAGGCCTTGAACGCCAGGGTTTGATTGATAGTAATATGGTTACACAGGTCCCTACCCCACCCCCTACAGCCATACCTGGTTTGCCCCCTAATCCCACTCTGCCCTGTCCTACCCACCCTATTCCTAAACCCCGCACCAGGAGTCTCATTACTGCAAACTTGCCCCCCGAGGCCAGGGCTAACACCTTAAATGCTCCAGCAACACAATCTCATATTGGCAATACACTAGCTGCATCGAGAGCCCAGAACTCAACTAGCACTAGTTCCCGCCCTGCCCAGGCCCCCCGGAACAACACTACACCAGCCACACCGAGAGTTCAGAACCCAGCTAGCTCTAGTTCCCGTCCCGTCCAGGCCCCCCGGAATAAACCCCCTACTCATTCTGCTAGGGGTCCTCATACCAGGAGCAACTTTCGAGGAGGTTACATCGACCTTCCTCCTGAAGCAAATGATTATATGGTGGTTTTGACGGGTGTCCCGGAATTGGTGAATGGCCAATACGAAGACCAGCATTCCCTACGCAATAAAGTTATGCACTGGCTTAACACTTATAGACCTATCCCCAATGGTAGGAGGAGTAGAGTCTTAACGACACGAAGAGTTCCATGGGTGGGCACCACGAGGAAATCGACCCCCGGTGACTGTATAGTCGTAACTTTTGATGACGTGTATACGGCCAGACATCTGGTCTCCTGGGAACCAAGATTGGGGTTCCTCTATTGCCCCGAGGCCTTTGTCATTCTTCTATCCCCCCCATGCTGTATGTTCGCAGGGGGGTTTTTGGCCCACAGTCCCCCAACAGCCTAGTTGGGGATTCCTTCCCACTCCGTCTAACCCAAACAGCGGTTGGCCTGGAAATGTAACCTCAGATAGGTTTGGCAGCCTGGAGGATGTCGATTGACTCCTAACGCCCCCAGCAACAACACTACCAAGTAATCCCAATGGTTTTGTATTGGAGACGGTGAGTTCATCCTTGGCGGCTACCGTGGGTGTGATCAGTACTTCCCCTCCTACCCAGTCCCCAATCCAGGCCCCCTATACACAGGATTTGGTGCACCTTTCCTCAGCTGTATGTCCTCCCAATACTCCCCTAGCCTTAAATCTGATTGCCCCTGATGTCTCGTCACCTACAGCTTCTCTCCAATCCTCCAGGGTCGATGTTATCCATGTCATCTCTCCAGTTTCTGAGCCACAGTCTGGTAAGACCTTGACAGGTGTTCCCCAGCTTAAAATCTTAAGCTGGAATGTGGCAGGGCTTGCTCGGAATTTTGATAAACCCGATTGGATTTCCTTTATGGAGCCTTTTGAGATCTGCCTTTTACAAGAAACTTGGTGCCTGGAGCCCGTGCACAGGGTCGGCTTTACCACCTACTCTGTGCCGGCCACCAGGTCCAAAGGCAGTAAAGGTCGTCCTTCTGGTGGCCTTCTCATCTGGGTTAGTGTATCGCTGGGGCTCACAGTAAAACAAATAAATTCACCATCCCCAGATCTTTTGAGACTCACCATTCAATGCCCGGGGGGCAAGACCCTAGAGCTTTTCAACCTGTACTTAAGGGGGGCCAGGGCAGGGAACTCGAGCCCTTTGTCTTTAACTGGAGTTGAAGAGGAGCTAACTGGCTGCAACATTGACTCCTTCATTATTCTGGCCGGGGATTTCAATTGTTGTTTCGAGCCTCTGGCCAGTGATGACATTTTGGACACATGGGAGGACGATGCCAAGAGAGGCATTCCCTTGCTTGCTCTCGACCCCATCAGGAAATGGACACAGAATGCTATTGATATTAACGCACTTTGCCTGGAATATGCTCTCAGAGCCACTAATGGCCGTTGCAAGTCAGATACTGGGGGTGCACACACATTTAACAGGATTGGACACACCTCCAGAATCGACTACGTGCTGCTAAACTATAACCTGTGGGAATATGTCCTTGATATGGTTGTCCAACAATCCACGGATAGTGACCACAACCCTTTGATCCTCTCGCTTGCTCTCCCGTGGGATCTAGGGGCCACAGTATCATCCCGGCCAACTTGGAAATCATCCCACGAAGTTGTTCCATCTAACTGCGGGAGGCGACTGAAGTGGGCTAAGGTTGCTTCTGATGTCACAAGAATGGCCCAAGTTCAGTCCATAATGATGGAAGCCAAATGTATCGCAGGCACGCTGGACTCTGACTCTCCTATCCTCGTGCCATTTGTGGAGACTATTGTATCTCTTAGCAATCTTTTTCTGGTTCCTGTGGGGAGGGGGGGGTCTAAGTGGAGAAACGAGACTAGGGGTAGAGATCAATGGTACACCCACGCTTGCCGCCAAGCAAAAAGTGAACTAATCGTGGCGGTTAGTGCCAAAGACCCGGCTTTGATTTCACTAGCTAGGAAAAACTACAAGAAGACTCAAGCTGCGGCAAAGGTCACTCACGAAACTAACTTCTGGAGCGATTTAATGGAGGCTGGCTCTAGAAAGGACTCAAGGGCTTTCTGGGCTTTGATTAGAGGTAGGGACAGGCCTGTTGACTCCCTGCTTACATGTAATATCACAGGGGAGGTTTGGTTGGCCCACTTTTCCAAACTCTACTCTAACTCCCTGGGGGTATTGGGCCCAAGTAGGATTACTAGTCATATAGTGTCAGCTGATAGCTCTCATCCTGGCCCCACTTTTTCATCTAGGGAGGTGGAGTTAGCAATCAGGTGCATCGTCCCCAACAAGGCGGCAGGCCCAGATGGAGTCCCCGGTGACTTGCTTCGTAGCAATGTCGAGGTTTGGAGCCTATACATTGCTAAACACCTGAACGAGGCAATGGTGGGTGGCGGTTTCCCGGATTCTTGGAGGGGTGCGGAAGTCGTCCCCATTTTCAAAAAGGGCTGCAGGGACGATCCGGCCAACTACCGACCCATAAGTCTGCTTGATTCTACCCAGAAGGCAGCAGGGAAGGTAGTTTTGGGTAGGATCTTGCAGTGGGCCGAGGAAATGAAGGTTCTGTCTGACTTTCAGGCCGGCTTCAGATCTGGAACCGGCACGATTGAGCAGACATTCCGTTTCCTAATGCTTTATTGGAAAGTGGTCAAACTGGGCAAGGGCAGTCTGTATCTCGCTTTCATCGATTTACGGACTGCCTTTGACCTTGTTCCACGCAACCAACTGTGGACTGTACTTGAGGGCATGGGCATGCCCGCGTATTTGTTAGCCTTAACTATCAAATTCCACGAAAGCAACTTTGCCCAAATTAGATGGGGTCAGCAGGGCCAAAAAACATCCCGGATTCCTGTTCACAGGGGCGTCCGGCAGGGGTGTGTGCTAGCTCCCACTCTGTTTTCTCTATATCTAAACGGAGTGGTAGAGCACCTTCTCCAACTACCAGCAGATGCTCCCTCCCTGGCGGGCAGGAAGATACCAACGCTCCTGTTCGCAGACGACACCCTGCTGATTTCGAAATCCCCGAAGGGCCTCCAAACTCTGTTAACGAGGTTCCAGGGCTTCTGCGACACAAGGGGCTTGGCTATTAACATCAGCAAAACCAAGTTCCTTGTGCTGAATCCCCCCAGGAAGACAGTCTACCCGCCATCTATAGACGCAGTACCTTTAGAAAGGGTCAGGGAATTCGATTATTTAGGAATCAGACTTTGTGATACCATGTCTTGGAAGGCGCATCACCAAAAATCCATCTTGACATATAGGAGGGTCACGGGCGCTCTCCTAAAAGAGCATCGCGCCTCACCCCTTAAACCCATCGGGGTGATACTCGACATTTACAAAGCAAAGGCTGTGAGTGCGGCATTATACGGGGCTGAATTGTGGGGTACCCAGAAACCTGATACCCTATTCCATCTGGAGAATAAGTTCCACAAAGATCTAATGCGGCTCCCCCATAGCTCTCCCACTCTACCCCTTCTACTCGATACAGGAACACGATCCATAGCTGATCAGGCCAAGCTACGTCCCCTCCTTCTGTGGGCCCGCATATGGAATGTCCCTGAACTATCAAGCTATGCTGATGCACTAAGTGAACTTCTTTCAACCCCGGGCTGGCATAAGATCGGTTGGCTCCTTGGTGTAAAGCGCCTCCTTTGTGACTTAGGCCTGGATGATGCTTGGGCCAGTAGATCTTCGCCACCCAAACAGCTGCTAAAGAAAATATTCTGGTTGTGGGTGGATAACGAGAGAGTGACCCAACCGAATCTGTGTAGAGCAGCTAAGGAGTTTTTGGCTACCAAATCCCGTCCCTTCAGAGAACCCTACCTTGATGTGATCTTGAATCCATCAGATAGGGCGTTGTATTTCAAATTTAGGGCCGGGGTTCTGCCCTTAGGCACAAGAACAGCAAAATGGAAACCACCATGGCAAACTGTAGAAACTTGCCCTTTCTGTACAACTAGGGCTGAGTCTATCCCCCACCTGCTGTTCGAATGCCCAGCCTACGCTGCTCCCCGTCGCAGATGGTTGAAACCGCTCTGCGCGAGGCTGGGTACTCGGTCACATTTGGAGGCCTTACAGCTATTAAGATCAGACCCTCACCCACTGCTTGCTTGTGGCCTGGCAAAATTTCTGGGGTGGGCTTGGAGGATAAGAACCGCGAGGAGGAAGATCCTCCAGTAAGGATGCCAACACACATTCCAGTGGCCTGGTTGCTTTTTGTATGTGTCCCTTCACCATTATTCCTATCAGAAATTGATAATTTTATACTTGCACAAATGTTTTTAGAAAGGATGTTATCTACTAGGTTGTATATTTTTAGCACCCTTCTTGAAATTTTGTCAGTTTTGATGTATAACTGTTTTTATCTCACATTGATTTTTACTGTAATGCTTTTATGAAATGAAATATTTCGAAATAAAGCTATACAACAACAACAGTATCAGATTACTTGTTTGGGAAAGGTTTACTTGCAGGAGCGAGCAGCGGCGCCATCTGTTACCAATTAGCACGATCGCGGTCACCATGCAGCCCCGCTTGTTATAAATTCTGGTTTGTGGAAATGTTTGAACCATTTATACAGCGTGATTTGCTTCAAGGTGACGCCGCGGCACAAAACAGGGGTGCACTTGCAGCTAATAAGGTGCACAAAACTTAATGCGAAAGTTGTGTGTGCGTTATTCTCCGTTTAAAAAACCAAGTAATAAATTGGTTCAAAGTGATGGAGGGTGCTTAACAGATACAATGCTTGTCCTCGGGTGTTTTAGCAACCTCTGCGGCCGCCCTCTTCAGATTGTTAGTCACGTGTCACTGGCTAGTGAGTAATAATTTTTAAACGTTTTTTTTACTAGTAACAAACAAAACAAACTTGCTGAAGGTGCAGGGGGCACCACAATAGCGATAAAAAAACATTGCACACCACTTCCACAGGATACATTTCTTACATTATAAATATGTTTCATAGATTCATCACCATCCCTAGCCCGGCCACCTGAGTGGAATCATCTGAGAATATCTATTGATCTATCATCGCAATGAGCTGTGTTTGGTCTTCTTTACTGTTAGGACAGTGTAGTCGATGTGTTATAAAGTAACCACTTGTGTCCTAAAGCATACATTAGAAGTGCAGCCCAGAACCAGGGTAATAGTAGAGCCCTCCCTCCCCCCTGCTAATCAAAGCCCCAGAGTAGACGAGCACAGACACCTCCAACTCCAGTCCCCCACGGCAGTCATTAGGCAGCAATGGATCAAACGTGCCCAGTTTCACCGGAGTGATGCATGCCCGGTGAAGGTCAGGAACTGAATTAACTGGACACCTTTCGGATAATGGGGCAGCATCTCAGTCAGTGAAAAGCTTAAATCGAATTCTAGCTGTCCAGAACATTCAATTTTTATTGACAATTTGGCCATGTTTAGCTCATTATTAAACAAAGACTACGTGGCCCAGATTGCATTCAGAGAGATTAAAAAGATAAAGCCAAGAAGAAGACAGCGCCGACCGGTGGGATCAAAATGGAGCAAATGAACCGCCTGTAAGGTGACTTACATCCAGCCTAGTCTTTTTCGACCAACCACCCCGCAGTAAGCATGCTGTAACTTGTGTAACTACTTTTTCTCCATTATAAACATGGTTTAACCCAGCATGCTCAATGATACTAGTTTCCATTCCACCTGACCCCCCCCCTCCTCCTGCTCCTCCACTCTTCGAGCTCCTCTACTCCCTCCACTCCCCCTCTCTTCCTCCACCCCCACT
Organism: Lissotriton vulgaris; assembly: GCF_964263255.1. NCBI lineage: Eukaryota > Metazoa > Chordata > Amphibia > Caudata > Salamandridae > Lissotriton > Lissotriton vulgaris. The sequence continues at coordinate 11,479,614 of NC_141690.1, read as the reverse complement.
CCCACCCTCCCCCTCCCTACACCTCCTCTCCCCCGCACTCCACTTCCACGCCCACCTCCACTCCCTCCCTCTACCGCTCCAACTCCACTCCCCTTTCCCTTCCCTCCACCTCCACTTCCCCTCCCTCCTCCTTACCTCCTCCCTCCCTGCACCTCCTCTCCCCCTCCCTCCACTCCCACCACGTCCACTCCCACCTCCCTCCACCCTCCCACCTTCACTCCTCCTCGCTCCCTCCGCCTCCCTCACTCACCCCCTCCCTCCACCTCCACCCCATCTTCCCCCACCCTCCCTTCACCTCCACTCCTCCCACCCCTCCATCCCTGCACCTCCACTCCACTCCTACCCCCACTGCCCCCTTCCTTGTATAAACAAAAAAAACTAGAACACATTTTTTATATTAATTCTGGTTTTTATTAGGATCCTTCAGTTGTATATAATGTTATATAAGGTGACAAATGGTTATAAAACTTTTTGAATTATAACTTTTAAACACACTGCACAACATTCGCAATGCTCTGCAACACATATTAAAAACGTTAACAAAGCCAATAGCTCTCTCTAAACACTTATAAGGCCTCAAACGCGAGACCTTTTGGCTATGCCAATGCTTGTTTTTATAAAGTAAGCACTGGTCGGTGACTGCTCAGGTGAGACCGCAATGATCTGAGGGAAATCGTGTAAAGCCCTCCAAAAAGTATTTTCTGTATTTTCATGACATTTAAAAATGGCTCCAACATTGGCCTAATATTTCCCATACCTGAACATGAATAATCTTGAAACAATAATGGCAGTTACTAGATCATACAGATAATTACTTTGTGGCCTCAAAAAACAGACTGGCATCAAGTGTTATAACAATATAAAAACACTAAGGACAAGACAGCCTGTGGGGTTTCCATCCTGAAACGCCCGTCACCAGCCCACATGAAGCGCTGCCCGGGTTGTACCTGGCGTGTCATCCGATAAGAGCAGCCTTGACCCGCAGTTCCAAGGCCGGGTCCATCGCCCCACTGCTGGCTAACCTTGACCGATGTTCCCATGGTGAGCAGAAGCGTGTTCTCTGCCTGCACCAACATTATAAACAGATCATTGAACTTCGCCGCCGGCCTACTGAGGGAACAGAGCGCACACGGAGCAAAGACCACTCATTAATCCAGCAAAGCCAGAGATAACAGCTGAGAAAGTTGTACACACAAAAACGCTTTCAACTTAGTACTTTGGACATGGAGCCTGCGGGCGTCAGAATCATTTTTCCATTTAAGTGATGACTAACAATTCACAGATTAGATCACACTGTGGGTGGCAGACAATTTCTTTCAAATCTGTAGCATATTGGACACCCTTTGCATGACACCCTTTGTCAATTGATCAAACTACATTTTGATTTCTATTCATATTAGGTGTAGTCTGCTCCCTGCTGGTCAGATGTGAAAGCGAGAGGAGGTCTGGGGCCTGGCCTGAGACGCAGAAACGGACCGGAACAGGCCCTTTGCTCTGCCTCAGCCCTCCGCTGGGTGCAGGGGGGAGAAGGTGCCCCAGTGGCGTCAGGTGTTCTGGTCCACAAAGGCCATTGCACTGCCTTCCATTTTGGATTGCTGTCCACACTGGGTGAAACCATGTCTGTGCTTGAGGGGTGTAGCCGGCTGCCTGCCAGTGGGGACGCGGAAGTGGGAGTAGCAGCAAAGCTTACATTATCTCCAGATTAGACCCGACTGTATGTGGAACATTATTTCTTTCCAATATGTAGGACGAGGTGGAGGGGGGGGGGGGGGGGGGGGACATCGCTGCCGGTCAGTTATTGATTTCCTCAAAGGAGATACACTGGCTTTCCTTTTGGATTCATAGTTATAGGATCTGAAGTATTGGTCCGAGGTAATTGCCCTGCTGGAGCACACGATGGAGATGACTGTCGCACTTAGTTAGAGGTATCTATGTGACTTGGGCATGTACCCATGCACCAAGCACACCAAGCCTTTACCCACGCATCAAGCAAACCAAGCCTTTACCCATGCACCAAGCACACCAAGCCTTTACCCACGCACCAAGCAAACCAAGCCTTTACCCACGCACCAAGCAAACCAAGCCTTTACCCACGCACCAAGCACACCAAGCCTTTACCCACACGCACCAAGCAAACCAAGCCTTTACCCACACGCACCAAGCAAACCAAGCCTTTACCCACGCACCAAGCAAACCAAGCCTTTACCCACGCACCAAGCACACCAAGCCTTTACCCATGCACCAAGCAAACCAAGCCTTTACCCACACGAACCAAGCAAACCAAGCCTTTACCCACGCACCAACCACACCAAGCCTTTACCCACGCACCAAGCAAACCAAGCCTTTACCCACGCACCAACCACACCAAGCCTTTACCCACGCACCAAGCAAACCAAGCCTTTACCCACACGCACCAAGCAAACCAAGCCTTTACCCAGACGCCAAGCAAACCAAGCCTTTACCCAGACGCCAAGCAAACCAAGCCTTTACCCACGCACCAAGCAAACCAAGCCTTTACCCACACGCACCAAGCAAACCAAGCCTTTACCCAGACGCCAAGCAAACCAAGCCTTTACCCACGCACCAAGCAAACCAAGCCTTTACCCACGCACCAAGCAAACCAAGCCTTTACCCACGCACCAAGCACACCAAGCCTTTACCCACACGCACCAAGCAAACCAAGCCTTTACCCACACGCACCAAGCAAACCAAGCCTTTACCCAGACGCCAAGCAAACCAAGCCTGTACCCACGCACCAAGCAAACCAAGCCTTTACCCACACGCACCAAGCAAACCAAGCCTTTACCCACGCACCAAGCAAACCAAGCCTTTACCCAGGCGCCAAGCAAACCAAGCCTTTACCCATGCACCAAGTAAACCAAGCCTTTACCCACGCACCAAGCACACCAAGCCTTTACCCATGCACCAAGCACACCAAGCCTTTACCCACACGCACCAAGCAAACCAAGCCTTTACCCACGCACCAAGCAAACCAAGCCTTTACCCACACGCACCAAGCAAACCAAGCCTTTACCCACACGCACCAAGCAAACCAAGCCTTTACCCAGACGCCAAGCAAACCAAGCCTTTACCCACGCACCAAGCAAACCAAGCCTTTACCCACGCACCAAGCACACCAAGCCTTTACCCACGCACCAAGCAAACCAAGCCTTTACCCAGACGCCAAGCAAACCAAGCCTTTACCCACGCACCAAGCAAACCAAGCCTTTACCCACGCACCAAGCAAACCAAGCCTTTACCCACGCACCAAGCACACCAAGCCTTTACCCACACGCACCAAGCCTTTACCCACGCACCAAGCACACCAAGCCTTTACCCACGCACCAAGCCTTTACCCACACGCACCAAGCACACCAAGCCTTTACCCACACGCACCAAGCAAACCAAGCCTTTACCCACGCACCAAGCAAACCAAGCCTTTACCCACGCACCAAGCACACCAAGCCTTTACCCACACGCACCAAGCAAACCAAGCCTTTACCCACGCACCAAGCACACCAAGCCTTTACCCACACGCACCAAGCACACCAAGCCTTTACCCATGCACCAAGCACACCAAGCCTTTACCCACACGCACCAAGCAAACCAAGCCTTTACCCACGCACCAAGCACACCAAGCCTTTACCCACACGCACCAAGCAAACCAAGCCTTTACCCACACGCACCAAGCAAACCAAGCCTTTACCCACACGCACCAAGCAAACCAAGCCTTTACCCACGCACCAAGCCTTTACCCATGCACCAAGCAAACCAAGCCTTTACCCACACGCACCAAGCAAACCAAGCCTTTACCCAGGCGCCAAGCCTTTACCCACACGCACCAAGCCTTTACCCACACGCACCAAGCCTTTACCCACACGCACCAAGCACACCAAGCCTTTACCCACACGCACCAAGCCTTTACTCACACACACCAAGCACACCAAGCCTTTACCCACACGCACCAAGCCTTTACCCACACGCACCAAACACACCAAGCCTTTACCCACGCACCAAGCAAACCAAGCTTTTACCCACACGCACCAAGCAAACTAAGCGTTTACCCAGGCACCAAGCCTTTACCCACACGCACCAAGCACACAAAGCCTTTACCCACACGCACCAAGCCTTTACCCACACGCACCAAGCACACCAAGCCTTTACCCACACGTACCAAGCCTTTACCCACACGCACCAAGCACACCAAGCCTTTACCCACACGCACCAAGCCTTTACCCACACGCACCAAGCGCACCAAGCCTTTACCCACACGCACCAACCACACCAAGCCTTTACCCACGCACCAAGCAAACCAAGCCTTTACCCACGCACCAACCACACCAAGCCTTTACCCACGCACCAAGCAAACCAAGCCTTTACCCACACGCACCAAGCAAACCAAGCCTTTACCCAGACGCCAAGCAAACCAAGCCTTTACCCACGCACCAAGCAAACCAAGCCTTTACCCACGCACCAACCACACCAAGCCTTTACCCACGCACCAAGCAAACCAAGCCTTTACCCACACGCACCAAGCAAACCAAGCCTTTACCCAGACGCCAAGCAAACCAAGCCTTTACCCACGCACCAAGCAAACCAAGCCTTTACCCACGCACCAAGCAAACCAAGCCTTTACCCACGCACCAAGCACACCAAGCCTTTACCCACACGCACCAAGCAAACCAAGCCTTTACCCACACGCACCAAGCAAACCAAGCCTTTACCCAGACGCCAAGCAAACCAAGCCTTTACCCACGCACCAAGCAAACCAAGCCTTTACCCACACGCACCAAGCAAACCAAGCCTTTACCCACGCACCAAGCAAACCAAGCCTTTACCCACGCACCAAGCAAACCAAGCCTTTACCCATGCACCAAGTAAACCAAGCCTTTACCCACGCACCAAGCACACCAAGCCTTTACCCATGCACCAAGCACACCAAGCCTTTACCCACACGCACCAAGCAAACCAAGCCTTTACCCACGCACCAAGCAAACCAAGCCTTTACCCACACGCACCAAGCAAACCAAGCCTTTACCCACACGCACCAAGCAAACCAAGCCTTTACCCAGACGCCAAGCAAACCAAGCCTTTACCCACGCACCAAGCAAACCAAGCCTTTACCCACGCACCAAGCAAACCAAGCCTTTACCCACGCACCAAGCACACCAAGCCTTTACCCACGCACCAAGCAAACCAAGCCTTTACCCAGACGCCAAGCAAACCAAGCCTTTACCCACGCACCAAGCAAACCAAGCCTTTACCCACGCACCAAGCAAACCAAGCCTTTACCCACGCACCAAGCACACCAAGCCTTTACCCACACGCACCAAGCCTTTACCCACGCACCAAGCACACCAAGCCTTTACCCACGCACCAAGCCTTTACCCACACGCACCAAGCACACCAAGCCTTTACCCACACGCACCAAGCAAACCAAGCCTTTACCCACGCACCAAGCAAACCAAGCCTTTACCCACGCACCAAGCACACCAAGCCTTTACCCACGCATCAAGCAAACCAAGCCTTTACCCATGCACCAAGCACACCAAGCCTTTACCCACGCACCAAGCAAACCAAGCCTTTACCCACGCACCAAGCAAACCAAGCCTTTACCCACGCACCAAGCACACCAAGCCTTTACCCACACGCACCAAGCAAACCAAGCCTTTACCCACACGCACCAAGCAAACCAAGCCTTTACCCACGCACCAAGCAAACCAAGCCTTTACCCACGCACCAAGCACACCAAGCCTTTACCCATGCACCAAGCAAACCAAGCCTTTACCCACACGAACCAAGCAAACCAAGCCTTTACCCACGCACCAACCACACCAAGCCTTTACCCACGCACCAAGCAAACCAAGCCTTTACCCACGCACCAACCACACCAAGCCTTTACCCACGCACCAAGCAAACCAAGCCTTTACCCACACGCACCAAGCAAACCAAGCCTTTACCCAGACGCCAAGCAAACCAAGCCTTTACCCAGACGCCAAGCAAACCAAGCCTTTACCCACGCACCAACCACACCAAGCCTTTACCCACGCACCAAGCAAACCAAGCCTTTACCCACACGCACCAAGCAAACCAAGCCTTTACCCAGACGCCAAGCAAACCAAGCCTTTACCCACGCACCAAGCAAACCAAGCCTTTACCCACGCACCAAGCAAACCAAGCCTTTACCCACGCACCAAGCACACCAAGCCTTTACCCACACGCACCAAGCAAACCAAGCCTTTACCCACACGCACCAAGCAAACCAAGCCTTTACCCAGACGCCAAGCAAACCAAGCCTGTACCCACGCACCAAGCAAACCAAGCCTTTACCCACACGCACCAAGCAAACCAAGCCTTTACCCACGCACCAAGCAAACCAAGCCTTTACCCAGGCGCCAAGCAAACCAAGCCTTTACCCATGCACCAAGTAAACCAAGCCTTTACCCACGCACCAAGCACACCAAGCCTTTACCCATGCACCAAGCACACCAAGCCTTTACCCACACGCACCAAGCAAACCAAGCCTTTACCCACGCACCAAGCAAACCAAGCCTTTACCCACACGCACCAAGCAAACCAAGCCTTTACCCACACGCACCAAGCAAACCAAGCCTTTACCCAGACGCCAAGCAAACCAAGCCTTTACCCACGCACCAAGCAAACCAAGCCTTTACCCACGCACCAAGCAAACCAAGCCTTTACCCACGCACCAAGCACACCAAGCCTTTACCCACGCACCAAGCAAACCAAGCCTTTACCCAGACGCCAAGCAAACCAAGCCTTTACCCACGCACCAAGCAAACCAAGCCTTTACCCACGCACCAAGCAAACCAAGCCTTTACCCACGCACCAAGCACACCAAGCCTTTACCCACACGCACCAAGCCTTTACCCACGCACCAAGCACACCAAGCCTTTACCCACGCACCAAGCCTTTACCCACACGCACCAAGCACACCAAGCCTTTACCCACACGCACCAAGCAAACCAAGCCTTTACCCACGCACCAAGCAAACCAAGCCTTTACCCACGCACCAAGCACACCAAGCCTTTACCCACACGCACCAAGCCTTTACCCACGCACCAAGCACACCAAGCCTTTACCCACACGCACCAAGCAAACCAAGCCTTTACCCATGCACCAAGCAAACCAAGCCTTTACCCATGCACCAAGCACACCAAGCCTTTACCCATGCACCAAGCACACCAAGCCTTTACCCACACGCACCAAGCAAACCAAGCCTTTACCCACGCACCAAGCACACCAAGCCTTTACCCACACGCACCAAGCAAACCAAGCCTTTACCCACACGCACCAAGCAAACCAAGCCTTTACCCACACGCACCAAGCAAACCAAGCCTTTACCCACGCACCAAGCCTTTACCCATGCACCAAGCAAACCAAGCCTTTACCCACACGCACCAAGCAAACCAAGCCTTTACCCAGGCGCCAAGCCTTTACCCACACGCACCAAGCCTTTACCCACACGCACCAAGCCTTTACCCACACGCACCAAGCACACCAAGCCTTTACCCACACGCACCAAGCCTTTACTCACACACACCAAGCACACCAAGCCTTTACCCACACGCACCAAGCCTTTACCCACACGCACCAAACACACCAAGCCTTTACCCACGCACCAAGCAAACCAAGCTTTTACCCACACGCACCAAGCAAACTAAGCGTTTACCCAGGCACCAAGCCTTTACCCACACGCACCAAGCACACAAAGCCTTTACCCACACGCACCAAGCCTTTACCCACACGCACCAAGCACACCAAGCCTTTACCCACACGTACCAAGCCTTTACCCACACGCACCAAGCACACCAAGCCTTTACCCACACGCACCAAGCCTTTACCCACACGCACCAAGCGCACCAAGCCTTTACCCACACGCACCAACCACACCAAGCCTTTACCCACGCACCAAGCAAACCAAGCCTTTACCCACGCACCAACCACACCAAGCCTTTACCCACGCACCAAGCAAACCAAGCCTTTACCCACACGCACCAAGCAAACCAAGCCTTTACCCAGACGCCAAGCAAACCAAGCCTTTACCCACGCACCAAGCAAACCAAGCCTTTACCCACGCACCAACCACACCAAGCCTTTACCCACGCACCAAGCAAACCAAGCCTTTACCCACACGCACCAAGCAAACCAAGCCTTTACCCAGACGCCAAGCAAACCAAGCCTTTACCCACGCACCAAGCAAACCAAGCCTTTACCCACGCACCAAGCAAACCAAGCCTTTACCCACGCACCAAGCACACCAAGCCTTTACCCACACGCACCAAGCAAACCAAGCCTTTACCCACACGCACCAAGCAAACCAAGCCTTTACCCAGACGCCAAGCAAACCAAGCCTTTACCCACGCACCAAGCAAACCAAGCCTTTACCCACACGCACCAAGCAAACCAAGCCTTTACCCACGCACCAAGCAAACCAAGCCTTTACCCAGGCGCCAAGCAAACCAAGCCTTTACCCATGCACCAAGTAAACCAAGCCTTTATCCACGCACCAAGCACACCAAGCCTTTACCCATGCACCAAGCACACCAAGCCTTTACCCACACGCACCAAGCAAACCAAGCCTTTACCCACGCACCAAGCAAACCAAGCCTTTACCCACACGCACCAAGCAAACCAAGCCTTTACCCACACGCACCAAGCAAACCAAGCCTTTACCCAGACGCCAAGCAAACCAAGCCTTTACCCACGCACCAAGCAAACCAAGCCTTTACCCACGCACCAAGCACACCAAGCCTTTACCCACGCACCAAGCACACCAAGCCTTTACCCACGCACCAAGCAAACCAAGCCTTTACCCAGACGCCAAGCAAACCAAGCCTTTACCCACGCACCAAGCAAACCAAGCCTTTACCCACGCACCAAGCACACCAAGCCTTTACCCACACGCACCAAGCCTTTACCCACGCACCAAGCACACCAAGCCTTTACCCACGCACCAAGCCTTTACCCACACGCACCAAGCACACCAAGCCTTTACCCACACGCACCAAGCAAACCAAGCCTTTACCCACGCACCAAGCAAACCAAGCCTTTACCCACGCACCAAGCACACCAAGCCTTTACCCACACGCACCAAGCAAACCAAGCCTTTACCCACGCACCAAGCACACCAAGCCTTTACCCACACGCACCAAGCAAACCAAGCCTTTACCCATGCACCAAGCAAACCAAGCCTTTACCCATGCACCAAGCACACCAAGCCTTTACCCATGCACCAAGCACACCAAGCCTTTACCCACACGCACCAAGCAAACCAAGCCTTTACCCACGCACCAAGCACACCAAGCCTTTACCCACACGCACCAAGCAAACCAAGCCTTTACCCACACGCACCAAGCAAACCAAGCCTTTACCCACACGCACCAAGCAAACCAAGCCTTTACCCACGCACCAAGCCTTTACCCATGCACCAAGCAAACCAAGCCTTTACCCACACGCACCAAGCAAACCAAGCCTTTACCCAGGCGCCAAGCCTTTACCCACACGCACCAAGCCTTTACCCACACGCACCAAGCCTTTACCCACACGCACCAAGCACACCAAGCCTTTACCCACACGCACCAAGCCTTTACTCACACACACCAAGCACACCAAGCCTTTACCCACACGCACCAAGGCTTTACCCACACGCACCAAACACACCAAGCCTTTACCCACGCACCAAGCAAACCAAGCTTTTACCCACACGCACCAAGCAAACTAAGCGTTTACCCAGGCACCAAGCCTTTACCCACACGCACCAAGCACACAAAGCCTTCACCCACACGCACCAAGCCTTTACCCACACGCACCAAGCACACCAAGCCTTTACCCACACGTACCAAGCCTTTACCCACACGCACCAAGCACACCAAGCCTTTACCCACACGCACCAAGCCTTTACCCACACGCACCAAGCCTTTACCCACACGCACCAAGCACACTAAGGATTAGTTACTTACCTGTAATCCTAGTTCTCTTCCAGGGGTATCCTCATCAAAGTCATAAGCATTAGAATATTCCCGCCTATGTGCGGGACCCCGGAAACACTATATTATATGTGCCCCACATATAAATACACATATATATATAAACAATATATATATAAAAAACAAGCAATAGCAGCCAAATCACATTAGAGCTGAAATATGCTGTGAAGAATTTCCACCATACATGAATAATAAGCATTAGAAACAGGAGAAAACAACACCAAGTTTGTTTAGGAATTGTTTTAATGCTCAGAAAGCAGTAGAAATTCTCAGAACTCACTGGAAGCATAGGAAGCTCCCAGGCTGCATTGCAAACACACAGTCTAACCAGACTGAAAAGCTAACCTGTAGCTAAATAACAAAAAACTGACACTGTGCCTTTAAGGCACTCATGACCCCCTGAATCCCATCATGCCTCAGGAGTGGCAGTTAGGCAGTTGTTCTTTTCGGAGACTGAAAACCAAGCCCAATAACACTTAGGCCAACAATATCTCCTTATGAACAAGTATCCTTTGCCCGGGGAGGCGGGAGGGTTGCTTATGACTTTGATGAGGATACCCCTGGAAAAGAACTAGGATTACAGGTAAGTAACTAATCCTTCTCTTCCAGGGGATCCTCATCAATAGTCATAAGCATTAGAATAGAATAGCGAGCCTCTCCTCATCTCTGCGGTCAAAGGAAAGATAAGACAGAAATCTCATCAATAAGCTTGAGTAGACAAAACAGACTACCCAAACAGATTCCTCAAGGAGGCTTGCCCTACTTGAGTGTCAGTCCTGGAATCAGAGTCGAGGCAGTAATGCCTCGTAAAGGTATGCACTGATTTCCAGGTCGCGGCCTTGCATATTTCTGACATGGGAACGTCATGCAAGAAAGCCACTGTAGCCGCCTTCCCTCTAGTGGAATGCGCTTTTGGAGACATCAACAAAGGTTTTCCTGCCAGTTGATAGGCCAACTTAATGCAAGAGACAATCCACCTGGAAATGGACCTCTTTGCCGCTGGAAAACCAGTTCTCATTGCACCATAGTTCACAAACAGTTGGTCTGTTTTCCTAATCCCTTTAGTCATTTCCAAATAAAACTTCAGCACTCTTTTAAGATCTAATGAGTGAAGTGACCGCTCAGCCGGGGTCGTCGGATTTGGAAAAAAGGAAGGGAGGGAGATAGACTGATTGATATGAAAATCAGATATGACTTTAGGCAAGAAAGAAGGGTGAGCCCTTAGAACTACCCTGTTATGGTGGAATACCGTATAAGGTTGACCTTGACCACTGGAACCTGAAAGAAAGACACCTGGTCAGGTGACTTCCTGTAAGCCACAATAGCTGACAAATGTACTCTAATGGAAGCGTACTTTAAACCAGCTGTTGCGAGGGAAAGGAGGTAGGGTAATATGACGTCCTCCTGCCCCTTAATCGGATCCAAATGATGATCCCTACACCACAAGTAAAACCTTTTCCACTTGAAGGCATAGGATGCTCTCGTGGACGGTCTCTTAGCCTCCTTTAAAATGTTCATGCATTCTGGAGGCAGGTTCAAATGTCCGTATTGCAGGACCTCAGGAGCCATGCTGTTAGGTTCAATGATGGGAGGTTGGGATGCATTATCCTCCCGTTCATTTTGCTCAACAGGTCTGGTCTGCAAGGGAGTCGTTTGTGTGGACACACAGACAGATGAAGAAGGTCCGGATACCACCACTGTCGAGGCCAGTCTGGAGCAATCAGGATCATCTCCATGGTCGTCCTGAGGAGTTTGGACACCACTCTCGGGATCAGAGCCAGGGGAGGAAATGCGTAAGCGAACATCCCTGCCCAATCCAAAAGAAGAGCGTTCCCCTGAGTCCCTGGTCTGTGGAACCTGGACGCGAAGGCGTGGCACTTAGTGTTTTCGTCGTCTGCAAACAAGTCTATGGACGGACGACCCCAGCAACGAAAAAGCTCTTCCACTACTTCGTCGTTTAGCACCCAGTCTGGCTGATCTTCGAAGTGCCTGCTGAGTGCGTCTGCTTTGACGTTCAACTCGCCCGGAAGATGCACCGCCACCACTGTGAGACCTCGAGCGAGGAGCCAATGCCAAATTGTCTGAGCCTCTCGAGACAGTGGGCGAGATCTCGTGCCTCCTTGTTTGTTCAGATAGAACATGGTTGTCGTGTTGTCCGTCTGAACCAGGACTGAGTTGGAAGTGATCGCCGGCAGGAAAGCTTTGAGAGCCAGGAATACTGCTCTGAGTTCCAGCATGTTGATGTGGTATGTCTGCTCCTGCGCAGACCACTGGCCTTGAATCTGAAGCGGACCCATGTGTGCTCCCCAGTCGTGCAGGGAGGCATCTGTCACTATGGTGAGGGACGGAATGGGTTGATGAAACGGTACTCCCACCATCACATTGTGTCTCCGAGTCCACCATCTGACGGCCTCTTTTGTCGCCTGGGAAAGATGGATATGGTCCTCCCAACGACCCGTTGCCTGGTCCCATTGATCCTCCAGGGCCTGTTGTAGAGGACGCATTCTCAGCCTGGCGTGTGGGATGAGAAAAATGCAGGACGCCATGGAACCCAGCAGAGACGCCACCTGTCGTGCTGTTGGAGGACGAGACTCTAGCAGAATCCCGCACTTCAGGTTCATGGAAGAAAGTCTCTCCACCGAAGGAAACGCTCTTCCCACGCTTGTGTCCAGAACGGAGCCTAGGTAGTGGATGGATTGCGTAGGCCGCAGGACTGACTTCTCCAGGTTCACATGGAGGCCGAGCCTGTGAAGCTGTTGTAGGCACAGATGCAGATCTTGCGTTACCCGTACAGGGGATGGCCCCTTCAGGAGCCAGTCGTCCAGATATGGGTAAACGAAGAGACCCTTCTTGTGAAGAAAAGCCGCCACCACCGCCATGCATTTGGTGAAGACTCGTGGCGCGGACTTGAGACCGAAGGGTAACACCTTGTACTGGTAGTGTTTGTGCCCCACGACAAACCTCAGGTACTTTCGATGTTGCTGCGCAATCGGGATGTGAAAGTACGCATCTTGTAGATCCACCGAACACATCCAATCTCCGGCTTGCAGATGAGGACATATTTGGTGAAGCGCCAACATGCGGAACTTCTCCTTGACGATAACCATGTTTAGTAGTCGTAGGTCGAGTATGGGTCTGAACTTGTCCTCCTGATCTTTTTTGGGGACAAGGAAATATCTGGAGTAAACTCCTTTGCCTCTTAGAGCGCGAGGGACTTCTTCTATCGCTCTCTTCTGCAGCAGGATCGTCACCTCTCGTCGGAGCAAGCTCAGTTGGTGAGGGCAAGAGCTCTTCGGAGGGATGCTCTTTGGAAGAGCACGGAAACTTATCCTGTAGCCATTTCGCAGTATATTCAGCACCCACTGATCTCTTGTGATGCTGACCCACTCTTCCAGGTGTTGAGATGCACTTCCTCCCACCGGAGTGGGCAACGGTGTCAGAGGAAGCCACTGTTCAGGCCTTTCCTCCTCTCGGGGCGTTGGAGGACTGCTGGCGGCCCCCTCTGCCCCTGCTGGGCTTACCGTGAAACTGGGGTTTCCCCTGAGCTTTGTTCTGCGACCACCGAGGGGTTTGAACCCTCTGCTGGGCCCCTCTCCCCCTGTCGGACTTGAAGCGGCGCTTGAACTCCTTCTTCTTCGCCAAGCCCACCGCCTTCACCGTGTCCAGCTCAGTCTTCATTCGGGTCATTTCCTCGTCTGCGTGTTCCCCGAAGAGGGCGGAACCCGAAAAAGGGAGATTCAGAATCCGATGCTGGGCATCCGGCTTCAGTCCTGTAAGGCGCAACCAGGCCGATCTTCTGGCACAAACTCCATGGGCATAGGAATGAGCCGACAGCACCGCCCCATCCGCGGCCGTGCTGATCATCTGGTTAGCCACCAGACACCCCTCCGTAACAGTTTCCTCAAAGTCCTGCTGATCCTCTTTCGGCAGCTTGGCTTTGAATCTCTCCATCGAGTCCCATAAGGCTCTGTCATACCGACCCAGGAGCGCAGCTGCACTGGAGACTTTAAGAGTGGAAGCAGCAGAGTTGCAGACCTTCCTACCCCAGGAGTCTTGGGTCTTGCTGTCCTTATCTGGCGGGACTGAAGACGAACCAGCAACCGCATGTGTCTTTCTCGCCGCTGCCACGATGACCGAGTCCGCCGAAGGGTCAGACCTCACAAACACCGGGTCAGAAGCCGCAGGCTTGTACTTCTTCGTAATGCGTCCTGGCACTGCTCTTATTGCCGCCGGGGTTAGGAAAACGTCCTTGACAGGATCCAAAATCCCTGGAACCAAGGGCAGCAGAGGTCTAGAGATGGCCTTTTTGTGCAAGGTTTCGAAAATGACCGTCGTCGTGACTTGAGGAACAGACATTTCGATGTTCAGTTTAAGTGCACCTCTCTGCAGAACGTCCAGGTACATGCCAATATCATCCACAGGGGAGGACCTGGACGTTGGACTGTCTGTCAAAGTCGGAGAGTAGTCCCTCTTCGACGACCTGGTAGATGAAGTTGAAGAGGTAGACGGGGTACGTCTATGCCGATGGTGAGAACTGCGTCCCTGCTCCCTCGACTTCCTGGGACGCTCCTCCCGTCTAGGAGAGCGCGACCTGACCCGATCCCTTGGACGATGGTCTCTTCTAGGAGATCGGGACGCCCTGGGGGATCTGGACGGCGACCGCACAGGAGATCTGCCCCGAGGGACAGAGGCCTTTCGGCCATCCAGTCTGGGGTCTTTTGCAGGCGATCTAGATCTTCCCCGACCATCCCGTCTAGCTTCCCTTGTAGGCGAGCGGGACCTCCTAGGTGCTCTGGTGGGTAGATCCACAGGCGTTGAGCGCCTGGGAGGGCTACGTTTGTCCATCTCCTCCACCAGGTCCTGGAGAGCTGACCTGTGGCGCGGGCTGGCATATTCCTGCATACGCCTGGTAGCCCCATCGTCTCTCCAATGGTCCAGGGACCGGTACCATCTTGGCGACAGCCTGACGCGCCCCGCAGAAGGGTCTGGCCGACGTTCAGGAGTTCTGTGCACCGGGCTTCTAGATCTGGAATGTGCAGTAGAGGAGCCCGAGGACCGATGAGAAGAATGGTGAGAAGCAGATTCTGTCACCATGATCGTGTCCGAGCGCCTCGACGTCGAGCGCTCACTTCTCGCAGCCGACCGCTTCCGAGGGGTCGGGGGATCAAACAACCTCGACCCCGAATGTCCTCGAGAGTGTTCATAGTCTCTTGACGTCGAGCGGCGATGAGCAACCGCCGACGGAGCCTTCTGCCTCGACGTCGAGCGATGGTGTCCGGTCGCCGACGGGGACCTCAGCCTCGACGTCGAACTACTATGTCCTGCCGCCGACGGAGGCTTCTCTCTTGACGCTGAACGGCCTCGCCCTGTCGTCGACGGAGCTTTATGCCTCGACGTCGAACGGCGATGGTCAGTCGCCGACGTAGAGCCATGCCTCGACGTCGGATGCCTGTGCGACGACGGCGGAGGGGTATTGAGCACCCTCGACGCCGAACGCTGCTGCTGCACCGACGGGGACCGCGTCCTCGATGCCGATCGACGAGCACCCGTCGACGGCGGAGGAGTCACCCTTCTCGACGCCGATCGTCGCCTGGTTGACGACGGCGGGGTGACGTCCCTCGACGCCGGTCGTCGCCTGGTTGGCGGAGGGGTAATGGATCTCGACGCCGACCGTCGCCCGGTTGACGGCGGCGGAGTAGCCTTCCTCGACGCCGATCGCCGCCCGGTTGACGACGGCGGAGGCGATTTCGAAGATGCTGCCTTCGATGACGTACCTGGCCTTCCTCTCGACGGCGAGCCCGCCGTCGACGGCAGCTTCCCAGAGGAAAATCCTTCCTGTGGATCTGTTCTCAGCGCCGAGCCCGACGCTGAGGTAGAAGGACGTGAAGACTTCTTTTTTGAAGACGAATGGGCCTTCTTGGAGCCCTTCTTCACTGGAGATCTCCCTCTCGAAGCTCTGTGGGCCAGGCCATAAATCCGAATTCTCTCCCTGTCCTTGAGAGTCCTGCCTGATAGGTTCTAACAATGTGGACAGGTTTCAGGATCATGGTCATCAGGCAGGCAAACAATACAGACCTCGTGGCTGTCTGTCTTGGCCTTCTTGCTGTTACAAGAGGGACATTTATCAAAAAGAGATGGCATTTTCGAAGTAAAATGCCCTCCAAACTGCTCAAAAAAAGCAGTATCTTACTTGACTAGGTGGTAGACTTCGAAGTAAGAGCAAAAAGTTTGAAAAAGAAGCAATTTTTCTGCAGAAAATCAGAAAATTAGTGGAGCTGTGTAAACCAGGGTCCTTCACTGAAGGAGCCGGAAAGAACAACTGCCTAACTGCCACTCCTGAGGCATGATGGGATTCAGGGGGTCATGAGTGCCTTAAAGGCACAGTGTCAGTTTTTTGTTATTTAGCTACAGGTTAGCTTTTCAGTCTGGTTAGACTGTGTGTTTGCAATGCAGCCTGGGAGCTTCCTATGCTTCCAGTGAGTTCTGAGAATTTCTACTGCTTTCTGAGCATTAAAACAATTCCTAAACAAACTTGGTGTTGTTTTCTCCTGTTTCTAATGCTTATTATTCATGTATGGTGGAAATTCTTCACAGCATATTTCAGCTCTAATGTGATTTGGCTGCTATTGCTTGTTTTTAGGTCTCGCCTGTCGATGCGCATGCGCATCGAGCAAGCGAGACTATGGGGGCTTATCCACTCTTTGTCCAACTTGCAAGGAATCGTGGCGATTCCTTGCAGTGCCTGTGACTTTTAAGCTCAATGCGCATTGAGCTTAAAAGCGCGTGCACATGCCCCCAGCCGTATTTTCCCTCAGGGCGCACTCCTCCCACACCCCCGCTCCGCCCCCCCCCCCCTGCCCGCCGTGTCGCATTTCTCCTCCCCCTCCCCTTCCCTCCGTCTTGTCTCTTCACTTCGCCGTGCCTACCCTACTCTCCTCCCCCCTCCTCCTCCTACTCTCCTCCCCCTCCTCCTCCTACTCCCCTCCCCCTCCTCCTCCTACTCTCCTCCCCACTCTCTCTCTCCCAGCACTCTTCTACAGTCTTTCCGCTGCAACCTTCCATCGAATCTCTTCCTCCTACTGCTCCCAATACTACCTTAACTGTTCTTCTCTTCACTCCTAACACCGTCCTTCTTATGTTCGTAAACCACCCGCTCCTCAGGTTGCCCCGTCCGCCTTGATCTCGGAGCCGATCCTTCTCCTTCCCTCCCCCGATTATGTTTCTCCTTCGTGTCGCCCCGGTGTTTACCTTCTTAGCCTCGCCGTCACCGGTCAGTCTTGCCTGCAGCTTCTCTACCGTTTCCAGCACCCCCACGGCCGCCATCTTTAACTCTGGCAGGGCCGTAACAGGAAGTGACTTCCAATAATCCCACCCCCCTCGCTCTGACCAAGGGCGCCATCTTTCTTATGGGCATGCGATTATGACACAGAAGTAGAAGTGTCAGCTGACCCTGTTTGTTTTGGGCATTTACCAAGGGATGACTATTTCCGACACCGGAAAAGCCGCCATTTTATCCGAAGCAGAAAATCAGAACGCCTGCGCGGTTCAGTCTGGCATTAAAAGAGACATTTGTGTTGGCGTCGCTTCAGATTGCTGACAGACGAGGTAATTTTCTGGAGAGCTAGTTCCGAGCGAGGCTTGGTTCAAAGAGAGGTTGATGCACTTACGCAATTGCTGCCCGGGTCTCTTGTAAATTACACTTCTAATGAATTTCCCTATGGCAGTGTGCAAAATACAATGGCACCGAGCTATTTTGACTTACAAAAGTCCTAGGTACAGAAATAATTTAATTAAACAAGCCTTACCCTCATCCCCTCACCCTCACACACCCTCAATCACACTCACACCATCACCCTCACACACCCTAACTCTCACCCTCAACAACTCACACACACTCACACTCCCTCGCTCACCCTCACCCTCACACACACACACACACCCTCACCCTCACCCTCACACACACACACACACACCCCCTCACCCTCACACCCCATCACCCTCACACCCCCTCACTCACACTCACACTCAGCCTCACACACCCTCACACTCACACACCGTCACACACCCGAAACCACTCACCCTCACTCACCCTCAACCCCTCACCCTCAACCCCTCACCCTCAACCCCTCACCCTCAACCCCTCACCCTCACCCACCCTCACCCTCAACCCCTCACCCTCACTCACCCTCACTCACCCTCAACCCCTCACCCTCACTCACCCTCAACCCCCCACCCTCACTCACCCTCACTCACCCTCACCCTCACTCACCCTCAACCCCTCACCCTCACCCTCACTCACCCTCAACCCCTCACCCTCAACCCCTCACCCTCAACCTCACTCACCCTCACCCACCCTCACCCTCACCCACCCTCAACCCCTCACCCTCACCCTCACTCACCCTCAACCCCTCACCCTCAACCCCTCACCCTCAACCCCTCACCCTCACTCACCCTCAACCCCTCACCCTCACTCACTCACACTCACCCTCACTCACCCTCACCCTCACTCACCCTCACCCTCACCCTCACTCACCCTCACCCTCACTCACCCTCACCCTCACTCACCCTCACCCTCACTCACCCTCAACCCCTCACCCTCACTCACCCTCAACCCTTCACCCTCACTCACCCTCAACCCCCCACCCTCACTCACCCTCACTCACCCTCATTCACCCTCAACCCCTCACCCTCACTCACCCTCACCCTCACCCTCACTCACCCTCACCCTCACTCACCCTCACTCACCCTCACTCACCCTCACCCACCCTCAACACCTCATCCTCACTCACGCTCACCCTCACCCACCCTCAACCCCTCACCCTCACTCACCCTCACTCACCCTCAACCCCCCACCCTCACTCACCCTCACCCTCACTCACCCTCACTCACCCTCACTCACCCTCAACCCCTCACCCTCACTCACCCTCAACCCCCCACCCTCACTCACCCTCACCCTCACTCACCCTCAACCCCTCACTCACCCTCAACCCCTCACCCTCAACCCCTCACTCAACCCCTCACCCTCACTCACCCTCACCCACCCTCAACCCCTCACCCTCACCCTCACTCACCCTCAACCCCTCACCCTCACTCACCCTCAACCCCTCACCCTCACTCACCCTCACTCACCCTCAACCCCTCACCCTCACTCACCCTCAACCCCTCACCCTCACTCACTCACACTCACCCTCAGCCTCACCCTCACCCTCACCCTCACTCACCCTCACTCACCCTCACTCACCCTCACTCACCCTCACCCACCCTCACCCACCCTCACCCACCCCTCAACACCTCATCCTCACTCACCCTCACCCTCACTCACCCTCACCCTCACTCACCCTCAACCCCTCACCCTCAACCCCTCACTCACCCTCACTCACCGCAACCACAGCATCTTCACTAAATATATTTAATAAACTTTAAGCTATTGGCAATATAAAATAAAATCCATTTTATTTACGTATTAATTATTATTATTTTTTTAAAGCCATTGATTTTTTTATATCAATACATATAAGTCACATATAAGTCCCGTTAATACAAAACATGTTGCTTTACAAATGCTAGAGGTGTCACATTTACAAAAATTATAACTATTGGCTTTGTAAAGAAGAAAGCTATTAATTTAGCTATTTAGAAAAAACAACACATAAATAAAAAACAAAAAAATAAATAACACCTATAGCTCAAACTTTACTACTGCGAGACCTATTGCATTTCCAATGCTTGTTTATATATATATTGTTTATATATATATGTGTATTTATATGTGGGGCACATATAATATAGTGTTTCCGGGGTCCCGCACATAGGCGGGAATATTCTAATGCTTATGACTATTGATGAGGATCCCCTGGAAGAGAAGCCTTTACCCACACGCACCAAGCACACCAAGCCTCTACCCACACGCACCAAGCAAACCAAGCCTTTACCCACGCACCAAGCAACCCAAGCCTTTACCCACACGCACCAAGCAACCCAAGCCTTTACCCACGCACCAAGCAACCCAAGCCTTTACCCACATACCAAGCAAACCAAGCCTTTACCCACGCACCAAGCAAACCAAGCCTTTACCCATGCACCAAGCAAACCAAGCCTTTACCCACACACACCAAGCCTTTACCCACGCACCAAGCAAACCAAGCCTTTACCCACGCACCAAGCAAACCAAGCCTTTACCGACACACACCAAGCCTTTACCCACGCACCAAGCAAACCAAGCCTTTACCCACGCACCAAGCAACCCAAGCCTTTACCCACGCACACCAAGCCTTTACCCACGCACCAAGCAAACCAAGCCTTTACCCACGCACCAAGCAACCCAAGCCTTTACCCACGCACCAAGTAAACCAAGCCTTTACCCATGCACCAAGCAAACCAAGCCTTTACCCACACACACCAAGCCTTTACCCACGCACCAAGCAAACCAAGCCTTTACCCACGCACCAAGCAAACCAAGCCTTTACCCACGCACCTAGCAAACCAAGCCTTTACCCACGCACCAAGTAAACTGTAGGGAAGGTGGTTTCGCGCTTTTCTGGTGCTGTATTCGGGCTCTTGGGGCTGCCTGGTGCACTGCTCTCCTCTCCCTGTTCTGCTTGTAATTGGGGACTCTCTGCACCTCCTGTGCAACTGCTCCTTGGTTCCGCCAGGGCACCTGTTCTATTGGGGGTTCCCTCTTTTCAATACTGCACCCCTTCGTTTGTTTCTGGATGTCTGGTAGGCTGTGGGCACCTGTCTTCCTGCCGCCTTGCGCCCCTTTCTTGTCCCAGGAGGTGCTACTTCTTGCTGATTTCTCCCCCTTATTCCTGGGCGGCTGCTGCCCTCGTACCTGGTCTCATTGGCCTTCGCCCTGTGCTGGTATCCTAGGGCTTCTGCCGCGCTCTCCGTGGTTTTCTGGCCTCCCTCACACTTCGGGCCTGTGTGTGTTGCTGTTGCACCTTCTTTTCTTGTTCTTTCCGTGGGTCCTCCCCTTTTCCTGGGTCCCAGCCTCGACGCCACTGTAGTGAAGGGGTTGTGCCTGTAAAGATGACAGGACGCTGTGTACTGAATAACACTATTTATTTAGAATTATGTATATCGCCACGGAGAGCGCCGAGCTTGCTGCTGTCCTCTCGCAGCTCCGGCGCCAGACTCGCGCTTCCCAACGCGATCTCAAAATGGCCGCCGTTCACACTACTTCACCACGCAGTGTGAACGCTAGACCGCAACTCTACACAAACCAAGCCTTTACCCATGCACCAAGCACACCAAGCGTTTACCCACACGCACCAAGCAAACCAAGCCTTTCGCTCGGTTTCAGACCTGGCGCTGCTCCTGGCAAAACACACAGCGACACGTCCCGGGGAGCTCCGGTCTCTTCTGTTCCAGACATGCCAACCCTCCCGATTCAGACGTGAGACTACCGATTTGAAGGTTAGTTTCCCGCCTCCCGATTCCTACAAGCCAAAACCCGATTCCTCAGGGGTTTCAGCTGACAGGGCTTGGTATTGTGTAAAGTGCTAATTCTTCCAGCAAAGAGTGGCGATGCAGGGGTTCTCAAAGGGGTGAAAAACCAACAAAGCGGCATTAACAAGGGAATCGTCTTTTAAAGACCTGCGAAGTACAACGGGGGGGAGTGGTAAAAGCTGTTTCAGCCAAGGCTGCAACAGGGGGGTGGGGGGTGCATGCACTGCCAACAACCTGCCAGGCCAGTGCCCAACATTTGCATCACCCTCTCTGCCTGCCATTGCGCTCCATGCTCCTGAAAGGTAAGAATAAGAAAAAATCGTGCATTTGCATTTCAAATGTCCGATCCTACAGCAGCCCACTTCCAAAGCCCATACATGCCAGTAACCCGATTCAAAGCCCTATTCTCTCGATTTTTTTTTTAATCTCCCACTTTGCTCTCCTGGAATGTTGGCATGTATGCTCTTCGGTCACGTCATTGCAAAGCTCACTAATTACGTGGTCAACGGCGGAATGCTCCATTCTGAGGGCAGAGGAGGGTGGAGATTGTCAGAAGCACTCTCTTGCTATGAGGTGGGATACCTTGCCGCTTCGCTTCCAAGCAGCACATAAAGAGGGCAAACACTCCCTGAAATGACTACACTCCGATGCTTTACCCGTCGAGTTTCAATCTGCTTGAAGCCAAGCATAACCTGGAGACGCAGCAGTGCTGCTTCCCCTGACATGCTTCAATGGCTGCATCTTTCCCCCTCATTCAAGGATGATGGCTTTAGAGCTTTTTGGAAACAGTTAACTTGATTCACCCTAGTCAGTCAGGCATCAGAGCCCGATATAGTACAGAAACAGCACTGGTGGAGGCATCAGAATATACCAGAGGAACCCTGGGTGCAGGGGGAGTGGCCACATTGATTATGCTGGTCCTATGAGCAGCATTCGTTACGGTCCCCCACACTATGCTGTTGGATCGTCTTCAGGCAATTGTAGTAACAGGGCAAGCTCTGGACTGGCTAACGCCATTCTTAGCAAATAGAAGCCAACAAGCTTGGATTCCCCCATGCTCTGCCAGTCCACATGAGGTGTATACGGGTGTCCCTCAGGGCTCTGCACTAAGCCCTACACATTTTAATTTATATCTCACCCCTAGCAGAAGAAATGGGACCAAAAGTGATCTCCTACACAAAAGACACACAACTGTTTTTCTTTCGGAACAAGGGATTTGACCTGAAGGGTACACACATTTAAACTTGCCTAACTGCAGTTTTTCATTGGTTAGCAACTGCTCAACTCAAATGCAATGAGGAGGAAACAGAAATTCTCTTCTTTGGGAAGATTCCATCAGATTTCTGGCAAATCTTTCGGCCACATGACGCCTCTCCCCCAGGATGGCAGAAAGATTCAGTAAAACAAGCATTTCCAATGCAATAGGTCTTGCATTAGGAACGTTTGAGCTATTGGTATTGTAAATTACACATTTTTTATTTATGTGTTGGTTTTGAAAATAGCGAAATTAATAGCTTTGTCATTTACAATGCCAATAGTTTTAACTTTTGCAAATGTGACACCTATAGCATTTGTAACGCAATATGTGTTGTATTTACATGACTTAGATGTATTGATATTACAAATAACAATGGCTTGTAATTTTTGTAATAATTAATACTTTAAAAAAGTTATTGTAATTTATAATGGCAATAGCTTAAACTTTTGTAAATAACTTTTGTGAAGATTATGTTCATTGTATTTTATTATGAAGAAAATCCAAGAACAGAAGTGCAATATTAACATATTTTTGTGACATTTGTAATAAAGCTTGAAACATTGAGCGAACATATTTGAACCAGTTGTTGTTGAATGATTGCACAGATTGATGCTGTAGTGGCGCTGAGAGATGTTGTGGTGGCGACGAGTGATGCTGTGGTGTTCAGTGATGCTGTGGTAGCGCATAGTGATGTTGTGGTGCCCATGAGTGATGTTGTGGTGCCCCTGAGTGATGTTGTGGTGCCCCTGAGTGATGCTGTGGTGCCCCTGAGTGATGCTGTGGTGCCCCTGAGTGATGCTGTGGTAATGCGATAGATAGATAGAGGGCGATACATAGATAGATAGATAGATAGAGTGAGGGCGTTACATAGATAGATAGAGTGAGGGCGTTACATAGATAGTTTCATGCAGTTGTTTACATGTGTTTAGGCAAAAAACACTGACTCAGCAAGAGAGCACATGGCTTAAGTGGGCTTCCTTGCGCTCCATGTTGGATGTAGCGGAGGGCGGAAGAAAATGTTAATGATACTGGAATCGACCTATGGTTTTTAAAGGTTCACCCAAAGGAAGTACATTCAACTATGCATGTATGCTTTGTGATGGTTTTATCACAAAAGCCTAGCACACAGCTAAATGTTGTCAACATGACTTCCCTAAAAGATCGGTATTTTCCTTCGAAAACAATGAAACGAATGTAGATTGGCATGTAATGCTATACTTCTGTAGCTGATATACACCATAATGCCACTACTGTGTGCAAAATATTAAATAAATTTAACTTTAGAGGCCCCTTAACACTTCTACTTGTGACAAAAAATCTGGTGCCCGTAGTTCGGGAAGTAGAGGCGCTGGAAGGGCGTGTAGGATGAGATACGAGAAAACACTTCACCAGCACACATGCGCAGACCACACAAAGAGCCTGCAATCAGAGAAAAGAAATTCGCAACCTTCATTGTGAGACTGTACGCGTGACTGATGACAGCGAGAGCGCACAAATTAAGGTAGTGACATATGCGCAGGTACGAGTTGCGTTTGGGAGTTCACGCGCGTACGTAGTTATCCAGTTTGGCTTTTGAGCTTGCGCACTGTTCTCAGTTGGTGCACGAGCTGCTGTACCCGCTCTTTGGTTGGCTCAGAGCGGTGGCGAGCCCACTGGAGAGAGGGATAAAGGAGCACGAGAGCCCATGTCAATGGCGGCGGCAGAAGAGCGAGGGAGGCTTTTTTATATAGCGCGGACTTAACCCGAAGGTGTCGGGGCGCTTCACAATAGGAACAGTGGTGATACATGAAGCAAAAATTACAAGTGAGCATGTTACAAAAGCAAACGTTACGTTACATGAGGCAATAGTGACAATTGTGCAAGTATCAAGAGCAAACAAAATATAAGAGGTAGCAAACAATATGTTACTAGCGGAAACAAGCTTTTAGGCATTGCTGTGTGGGGGGGTGGGTGGGTGGGGGTGTGATGAGCGAGACGCACGCGCTGGAGAGGGAGGGGGTGGGAGGACTGAACAGCTGAATGCAGCGTGCACAAAGTGAAGAGCCAATGAAAGCTCTTGAAAAAAATGCCCATGGGGAGAATGTGCGTGATTGTTTTTACATGAACTGTACTAAATCCGCAATGGTTCA
The DNA here is from genome assembly GCF_964263255.1 of Lissotriton vulgaris. Classification (NCBI taxonomy): domain Eukaryota; kingdom Metazoa; phylum Chordata; class Amphibia; order Caudata; family Salamandridae; genus Lissotriton; species Lissotriton vulgaris. The sequence continues at coordinate 11,454,769 of NC_141690.1, read as the reverse complement.
AGAGCTTGTTTTGCCTACTATACTCTCGTCTATTTATCCCTGCGGGATAGAATAGTGGAGACCTAAAATTCTGGGTATCAAATTTGGGATAAGGCTGTCCTTTAGTCCTCAAGTAAAAACGTTGCTAGGCACCTGTTTTGGGATTATGCGGTCCTAAAGAAATTTCAACTCCTTTTATTGTTCTCAGCAAAGAAAACGGTTACCCAGGCGCCGATAACATCTAGAATTGATTATGGTAATGCATTATACTTTGGCTTACTTGAGTACCTAATGGACAAACAGCAAGTAATCCAGAATGCAGCTGCCCGGGTCCTGTTAAATGTACCGATGCAAACACGTACAAGGCCACATCAGCGTGGACTACATTGGCTGCCCATTAGGGAAAGAGTCAAATTTAAGGCTCTCATATTGATACATGATGCTCTATACCAAACAAGGCCTTCCTACCTCAGAATTCTGCTTTCATAACGCTACAAAAGAGCCGAGATCCGCCAACAGATTTCTAGCAGAAATCCCCAGAGACAAAGTGCAGGAGGTAGATCTTTAGCGTTCCTGGGTTAGAGAGCATGGAATCAGCTTCCGCTGGAGCATGGAACCAGCTTCCGCTGGAGCTGCGGACAATGAGCGATTCAGCGATGTTCAAGTAGAAACTTTAAACCCGTTTGTACAGGCCTAAGTCTTTTCATATCTGACCTTGCAGCTTCTGCACCGGGATACTCCCTAGAGTAGATGTGCGCAATATAAATTGCTTATCATATCATATCATATCATGGGGTAGTGTGCATTATGACGGGCGGCACTTAATCCCTCTGCTGGGTGAATCCGGCACATCCCCTCTTTTCCCATTACACTTCACTCTGCACGTCCGTTTGCTACAAGTACACAGATTCCCTTATGTGCGCCAATGCCCGGAACATAACAGCCTTTCTTCTATGTACAGTTAAACAGACCTGTGCTTATACCTCCGCCTAGTTCCCCAAACAATGTTACAGTTTGACCGGCTATCCATGTTCCACAATAGTTCTCTATTTCTTACGATTGTGTCTCTGCTCTTGCGTTTCCACTGGGCCCAAAGCTGCTCTAGTCAGTACCTAACAGGCAAACTTACCCAATGATGTATTTGCAAAATATTGTTCCTGTAACTTGCCTATGTTGTAAGCAACTATGCATAGTGCAATGGCACCGTGATCAGCGAGTGCTAGCGATATGTTATGTGCTAGATAGAAACTTGCTAAAAAACAAATAAAGAAATGTTTTAAAAAAATGAAGAGGCTTCTACATTTATATTGTTTGAGCAGGCTGCACAGGCAGCTGTATACTCTAAAGAGCGCATCAATTTGTAGCATAGTTCCTCGTTTTGAACTGCATTAGGAAGGAAAGTCCTACACCAGAAAGCACGCTGTCTCTAACATTTTTAAGACACTGTCAGCAGCCCCGAGGGGGGGACGGGATGGGTCCGCGTTGTTACAATCAAGAATCATCCCAATATCCTTTGTTAAAGGCTGAATCTTTCTCCAGGAACAGTAAAAGATTAAAATAATTGAGTAGCTCCGATCCTTTATGAGAAGTCTACATTGGCGCCAAAGACTCACCCGACCTGCGGCTCCAAAATGGCAACCCCTGGGCGCTCCTGCTGATCCCGAGCTGGACACGCGATGGAGCACAAGCTGTCGGAGTCATCGCAGGGGCTGCATTCCTGATCGGTGCCTGTGACGAAATCGAGGGCGCCTGACTGATCGGTATGCCACAGGGCGAGACAAGGAATGCTGCGGACAGACACCGCCTTTGATCTCCTGAGCCCACGACTGCGGCACGAGGTGCGGCCTGAGAACTGTTCTGCTCCTGGGCTGCCGGAGGTGAGTGGGGTGCGGCACCTGCTGGACCCGTAACTGCGGAGGTGGGTGGGGCCCTGGCGGGAGCGGTGCTCTTGTTGCTGAGGCTGGGCCCAGTGGGAGCGTGCTACCGTCTGCGCTGCAGTGTTGAGGCGCAGGGGCTGGATCTGCTGAGACTGCAGGGATTTCTCCATTTAGCAGGCTCTGTGTACGCGCTGGCTCGCTGTGCCTCCCCTTGCAATATCTGGATGTCTACGCACCTCAACGCTCATTCTCCTGCCCCAGGCCATCTAACAGCTGGAAGCTGGCGACGGCCATCCCTGGGAATACGGGCCTGACCTGGTTGAGGAGAGCACAGGACAGTATCGTGCGAGAGGCCTACTAAAGAACCGGGAACCGCTTCTGCACTGGGCTGGTCTAATTGAGTGGTGGCCTGCCCTGTGCACTACACAATACATAGCTGCATGTGACATTGTAGGTCCCCATTGGCTCTGGCGAAATTCGAGGGGCCTTTAGTATCTGGTGCTGACAATTGCGCTTCCTCATGACTTTGGTGTAGTGCGGATCGTAATCTGAAGATGAGAAGCCGCCCGCAGCCATAAGGAAATCGTTGACCCCTCACCTAGAGGGTTAGCCTGCTGCAACATAACTGTCCCTAAGCCATAAGGAAATCGTTAACACCCTACCTACAGAGTTATCCTGCTGCAACATAACTGTCCCTATTGGCCTGGCAGAGGTGAAGAGGAGTGAGAACTGCTGCTGTGGGCGCCAGAGCGACGTGGCCGCCAGTTTTAACTTTTTTCCCCCCAGCTGAAATCTTCCTAATAATCCTACCAGCATTGTGCCTAACCTCAAGATGGCGTCTGGAAGTCATTTGGTCCATTTTTTCAACTCCCCCCCCCGCCCCCCAAATAAAGTTCTAAGTACTCCTGATCTCCATCTTGACAGCGGAGTACAAACACTATGTCCAACGCCCGATGGAGCTGCTCTGTTCAGCTATTTACGAGATCGGCCTTGGTTCATCCCCTGACCGTCACCTACCCAGCCAGACTTTGGGCACAGTTTTTTCTCCCCACCTCCCTGTCTCGCCCAACCCCCACCCTCGTATTTATGTAACTCTGCTTTTCTCCTTGTCTCCTATCTATCTGTTCCCATTTAGCACTCTTTATTTGTCCTACTTCCTTTACTTCTATCCCCTCTCACCTGAATCTTTCCCCTTGCCCGCTACACCGCCTAGCCCCCTGTCCTTTTGTGCCCTTTGACTAAGCCCTCTTTCTCCCCTTGTTGGGGAAAGGGGCGCCTAGGGAGCCACTCACAGTTGAGGTATGGTAAGGCACCCCTTGCCAAAGCACTCCCTCTCCCCTTTTTGGAGAAGGATCCAGTATGTAGGCCTTGGAGTCTCAGAGACCCCTCTGAGAGAGTCCACTGTATATAGGGAGCCTCTCGCAACCGAGAATTGGGGAAATGATACCACTTCCCCTGGGATCGCAGTTTACTGGACTTTGGGACACAAACTGGTAGACAAGTCAGAGCTGCGTCCAGTCACCTCTCCCTCCTCTTTCCATGCTGTGTCTCTCACCCTGCCCTCCTCTTCCCTCCTCCATTCTCTGTCTACCTCCCCTGCTCTTACCCCCTCCTCCCCATAATCTCTCCCCTTGCCTGCTTTTACCCTTACGTATATGTCCTTTCTGTTTGTCTCGACCTTACTGGTCACTATGTTGACAGGCTCTAATAACTGTGTAACCTTTGTAACAATGTAACCTGCAATTATGGTCTGATACTCATGTAAAGCGTTCTGATACCTCCGGGTCTAGTCAGCGCTATATAAAACCTTTAAAATAAACTCAAGTTAATCAGGCTGCACAAGATCACCCCAGTCATTAAATAACAAGCACTGGCAAAACCAGTAGGGCTTGCATATGCAAGTGCTTTGTTGCTGCTATGTTTCAACAATGTTGAACACCAGAGAGGCTGCTGTTCAGCATTGCTAAAAGTTAGTAGAGTAAAGGAGAGTGGCATGGAGTGGAGTGTTATGGAGTGGCGTAAAGTTGAGGGGAGCAGAGTGTCATGGAGTAGCATACAGTGTTGTGGAGGGAGTAGAGTGTTGTGGAGTGGCATACAGTATCAGAGGAGCAGAGTTTAATGGAATCACAAAGTGGAGTATCATGGAGTGTCATGGAGTGGAGTGTAGTACAGTCGAGTGGCCGAGAGTGAAGTGGTGTTGAGTACGGTAGTTCAGGGCAGATTGGCGTAGAGTGCAGTGGTGTAGAGTGCATTGGTTTTGAGTAAAGTGTTGTAGGGTGCATTGGTGTACAGTGAGGGGACAGTAGGTTGGAGTAGAGTGGGAAAGAGTAAAGTGGCATAGAGTAGTGTGGGTTTATTTATTTATTTTATTTATTTTGAAAGTTTTATATAGCGCGAACAAGATCTTCGCAGATATCAGAGCGCTTTACATAGGAGAAGAGCAAATATACACAGATACATCTATAGTGTTAAAAGTACAGTGAAATGATATCATAAACAGTCAAGTAGTCAATTTCAAAGTCAAACAAAAAAGCAAAGGGTTCGAACAAGTAGTACAGATGAGAACTGAGTCTTTGAAGTTGATCCCCAGTAGTGGTTCATGTGCATTTAGCCATGAGGATCGCTTTTACTTCTTTCTTGAAAAGTATGGTAGATGGGATGAGTCTGATTTCAGGGGGGAGTGAGTTCCAAATCCTGGGAGCCTTTCCTGAGAAAGAGCGTTTGTAGGTTTTTTCTTTGCGGAATCTTTTAGGCTTTAGCAAAAGATTGTTTGTGCCTCTAGTGTTTCTGGATCCTCCAGAAATCGTCAGCTTCTGAGCGAGGTATCTAGGTGAGCTAAGGTGGACAGCCTTGTGCGTCAAACAAGCGATTTTCAGGTGTATCCTGGCTTCAAAAGGCAGCCAGTTCAGGGATTTGAAGTCAGGGGAAATGTGTGAGTGTTTTTTTGATCCAGTGATAAGTCTCGCTGCGGCGTTTAAAGAGGCTCTTATGGGCGCCGTAGTAGCTAGGGGGAGACCGCAGAGGGCGGTGCTGCCGTATTCTATTCGAGGTATGACAAGTGATTGTACCGCGGTTTGGAAGTCTTTGGCTGGAAGGAAGGGTTTAAGTTTCCTAAGGGTGTTGATTTGGTAATTTGCTCCCTTAGTTGCTTTGTTGATGTGTTCCTGCATGCTGAGATTGGTGTTGAGTGTTATGCCCAAGGATTTCGCTGAGTCCACGATGGTGGGTTGAACATTGAGTGCCGTTAGGTGTTTAAGCCACATTTGTGCGGTAGTGATCTTCGCGGGAGGTGAGATCAAAAGGAACTCTGTTTTGAGGGCATTAAGATTGAGATGATTAGCGGCCAGCCAGGATTGGGTGCTACTGATCGTCGAGTTCAAGAGCGTGATGTCATTGGGTGATTGAAGTTTGAGATAAAGTTGGGTGTCATCAGCATACATGTGGAAGTGTACATTGGATTCTTGTAGCAAGGTGGTGATAGGTTCCATAACTAGGTTGAACAAAGTTGGGGATAGGGAGGATCCTTGTGGTACGCCTAGCGATACAGGTCTTGGCGCGGACATCAAGTTGTTGCTCTTGAATTTCTGCGACCTGTTATGCAGAAAGGACGTGAACCATTTGAGCACAGTTCCAGATAGGCCCATTCTTGTGTTTAATAGTTCGAGTAAATTCTCATGTTTGACGGTGTCAAATGCGGAGGAGAGATCAAGGAGGATGAGGAGGCAGGTATCGTTATGATCTAGAATTTGGAGGGCGTCATCGATTATGTGAGTCATAGCAGTTTCAGTACTGTGATTTGCTCTGAAGCCTGATTGATGAGAGTTGAGAAGGTCAAACTGAGTAATGTGTTTAGACAATTGTATTTGTACGCATTTTTCCAGCAGTTTGGCAAGAGTCGGAATGTTGGTGATGGGGCGGTAGTTGTTGAGGTCTGAGGGGTCGGCTGTAGGTTTCTTTAGCAAGGGTGTGACTTGTCCAACTTTGAGGGAGTCAGGAATGGACCCTTGTTGAAGTGAGCTGTTAATGATTTTAGTCCAGAGTGGAAGGAGCGACGGGGTAAGGACTTTGACAGCGTTAGCAGGAAGGGGGTCCGTGAGGTGATTGGAAGGTTTCAGAGTGCTGAGCAGTTTGCCAATTTCTTCTTCCGTGTAGGTTGTGGAAATTTGAGAAATTGATGTACATAAACAGCGTTCATTATTCCATTTTCCCGCTCCTCTCCCTGTAAGCACCATGAATACCGTAAACTATTGACCGCATCACTCTGCCAGTAAAAGCCCCCACCCATTTGTACATGACAGCCATTTTAGGCACCCTGGCCTTTTTCCTGCTCATTAGAATCACCGGCTTCCCTTCTGCGCGTATCTGAACTCCCCTCCCTCTCTCACATGCATAGACTATGAAACCCTCTCCCTCTGCGCGACCCTGCCCTGAAAGGCAACCCTCCTGCTTGACCCACGCAAACCCCCCATTCCCTCTTGGAGAGGCACACTTTGCCTTAGCTGACATAGCCCTCCCCAGCTGCACCTGACTGTCCCCGCTCTCTCACGCATAAGTCATAAGATCTCTCTCTCTCTGTGCGACTCTGTCCCTGTACACACCCTGGCTCCCAATCCCTTCTCCCTCACACGGGCAAGTCATAAACCTTCTTCTTCTGCAAGACCCTGTCCTTGGGAGTCACGGCCGTGCCTGACCAGCACCTCCTCTCCTTTCATCAATAACCCATCTGTTAGTAAACCCTCCCTCCGCGATTGACTGTCCACACATGTCTGAGGTCATCGCCTAAGCCAGGAGATACTGTTTACTGCTTATTGTATGGAATCACTCCTCTTCAAAGGACCCACTATTGATCCTGGGCACCCCACCCCCTGGGCTATGATCAGGCGCACACATCCTAAAAGTTGGCGGAACACTCAGCTGCGTGATTACCCTCCCCTCTTATCAGCAGGTCAAGGGTCCCTATTGTGAACATATGTGGGGTAGGATTGACACGAGGATCATGGGGATGTTCTTTCCGTGTTTCACAATGTCGTGATTGTAATGCTAAATGTTCTGTAAAGTATAAAAGACGACGTTGCAGCTCACTTGTTAGAGCACCTCCCGAAAGACACTGTGTTTCGTGTCTGAAATGACAGGCTCTCCTCATGAGTAATAAATTCTGTTCTTATGACTCCGGCTTCCAGCGCCCGTCTCTTTATTTGGAAACTATTCAGAATGGGAACTAAGAGGCGTCTTGCGCCAGCCATCCGGGCATCGATACTAGTATGGACCCACATTTTACAATTGGCGTCCCAACGCGGGGTCCATCAGTGACATAAGGTCCAGTAAGAGAGATCCAGACGATGAGGTGAATATCTAAATGATCGGAGTATACCTGCCTTGAGAGGGCCCTCGTCCGGCTGCCGATTGAATGAACTTCACCGATTCTGAACGGACCTCTCTCGAGTGACCTACTGTCCTGACTGGAATCCCACAGGAATGCTGCATAGAGTAAGAGAACGATCGGGCGCTGGAAGGGGAAGACGAAGAACTATCCGCATGGTCCGGTCCGGGTAAGATTAAGTAGGGTGTTTTTACGCCAGATTGGTAGGGTGGTTCTATCCACCTGATTGATTGATTGATTGTATTGGAATCGGTATTTGAATACTGATATTGTTGTTATTGGTTCATTTAGCTTTGGATGCTACTTGAAATATTGGTTCTCTTCTTGAGAACGAGACATTCTCTGTTTGCAAACGGCGGTGAATAGGAACGTTCGCCCCTCTTTGCAGATAGAGAAGGGTAGGTAATGCAGACTTTTGTCCCCGTTGAAATCCGTCATGCCTACTTTTCTCCCCACTGATTGTTTGGAATCGATTAATAATCGATTGTTGCTCTTTGAGATCTTCCCTGTCTACAAACAGAGACGAATAGAAATATTCTGTCTTCCTTTATGGATAGCGAAGGGCAGGTAATGCAGAAGTTTGTCCCCGTTGTAATCCGTCATGCCTGTTTTTCTCCCCACTGATTGATTGGTTGCCTGGACATTGTTGTTCCAGGAATTGTTTCGTTTGAGGTATTTTCTATTTGCAAACAACGTGGAATAGAAATATTCTGTCTAGTCTTTGCAAGTAGTAAAGGGTAGGTTATGCCCCTTTGTGAATTCGTCAGTCCTACCCACTCCCCACTGATTGTTTATTTGGGGGGTAGCTCGCATGGTCCGTCCAGGAGGCTACCCTTATGGAGGACATATGCTCCCCACTCATGGGCCATTTAGTGGAAGTAGACCATCTGGTCCGTCCAGGAGGCTACCCTAGTAAGTGGAAGTACATCGTTTGGTCTGTCCAGGATGATACCCTAATGAAGGAATATATGTTCCCCTTTTGATCGATAATCTAGTTCCACCCCGGACCATTTATTGGAGGTAACTCGTCTGGTCCGTCCAGGAGTGCCCCTAATGAAAAGGACACATAAAAATATGAAGTGATCACCGTACCCTATTAACAAGAAACTTTGGCTAGAAACACGCTAAGGAAAAGAAGAATAAAAATAAAAAGAAATCAGGCTAAGTCAGTAACCCCCTGATGAGCTTTTGACTTCACTAAAAATAAGAAACATTAGAAACAGTTCGTAATAAGAAATATAAAATGGCGAAAAATTTGACAGCAAGACAGCCATGAGGTAGCTAGGTTCCGCTGCCTACTCCTGCTCCAAACATGTCTGCCTCATTGCCCACCACGCCCAAATAACGGTCACCTGAAATAGATACAAATCAATAGGTACCTACCCCCATTCCGGAAACTCCCGAAGTGCAACAGGTCCGCGGTTACGCCCATCCGGAAGGCGAGGCCTCGAGGCATGCGGGGCCCGGCCCGGCCGCCGCTGTCGGAAGGGGAGGCTGTGGGGCGGACGGCCCAGAAAACCGTGATGGCTTCTCCTTCTCTCCTCTTCTGCTGCCCTGCAGGCCACGGGGGGGGGCTGTCTTGCCTCAGCCACCGACCACCCCCCCCCCCTCTCTCTCGCCCGCAAAGAAGGCCGAAGCCGAGGCGAGGACGGCGGCGCTTACAGGTAGTCCCGCCACATGTCGACACCTGGACAATTGCAGGTAGTCCCGCCACATGTCAACCCCTGGATAGTTTCAGGTAGTCCCGTCACATGTCTTGCCTCAGCCACCGACCCCCCCCCCATCTTCAATAGCCGGCACGGCCAATACCGAAGCGGTGGAGCCGAGGAACGGCGCGGGGTCGCTGGAAGGGGGAGGCGGCGCGAACGAGCCTCCCCCACCTCCCTCCAGGTGGAGGCTTCCAGCGACACCCCAACGCTCTTGCTTAAAGAGGGTCCACATCGAAAAGCGGTCTTTTGCCCGGGACGGGCACACGCCCCATGCCTTCTCTTCTCAACTTTGAAGATTCTATGAGAGCCGGGGGGCCCCCCGACCCCTCCGCATGGGCGCCCCCGTCCCCCTCACTGGGACCCGCGACATCGACGCACTCCTGCCGGCGTCAGCCTCAGTTTGGAAATGGCTAAAACACAGCCAAGGTACAGGCTTGATCAGTTCCGGTGGAACACCAGAATGACCCGGTAGGAAAATTGTTGCCGCCCTCCCCACTCTTTGACTGATGGTCCATATTGTTAGACTGTTACCACATTGCGAAAAACTTTTGAACTACCAACGGAAGGTTCCGGTCCTACTACGAGTCCGTGGAGGCAATCTGACTATACTGGGACTTGCCTGACCTCGCCCAAAATGGCGCCGACACGAAATGAGACCTTTTTTTAAAAAAAAATCCTTGTTGCACCCTGATTGCTCAGCTTTGATGCCCCGGGAAATGTATGCAGTTTTTGGACAATGAAAGTAGATAAGAAGGATATTGAGTATGTGCTTGGAAAAGAAAGCGATATAAGATGAACATTGATCATGTGTTTGGACAATGAATTGATTTAGGGTGGGTACTAATTATGATAGGGAACAATGCATTAGTATAATTTAGGCACTGAATGAGCATTTGGATAATGAATTAATGAATTAATTGAAAAACTGAAATCTTGACATGCATCATGCTTGCTCTGTAGGAAAGTTCGATACGATTTTATTGCACTGCCACACTTTATGCAATGAACTGCCACCAACTTCGTTCTTCTTATGTACAGTTCCAATGTGCTCCGTGGCCGGTCCACTGGGTTGTAGGCCTGTATTTATACACCAGCACTTTTTATTAAAAGTATTTTTGAAAAAGAAAGCATAGTTGTAGCGGTTGCATTAATGAGTTTTGAATGTATTACTACTGTGAGCAACGAGAAAGTATGATGAAGGCTGAAGGTTAAAAAGAACCCGATATTTAGCAGCTACATTATGTGTCACAGGCAGCCGGAAAAGTGTTTTAGAAGCCTTAAAACGACACCACAGAAATGCCACCTAACCGCCACCCTTGCACACAACCAAAAGGGGTCGCGACCAAGTAACTCATGTAGATACGCAGATCGTCAATGATTATCTATCTGACATTACTGGTCCCTCTGGGCTTAAACGCCGAGATGGTAAAGAAATGCACTACGTGGAGATAGGTCGAGTATGTGGTAGGTAAAAACATTTTCGGATTACTGCATGCTGATGTGGTTTGAATGCTGCCCCCCCACCCCTTCTTTCTCCTCCCTTCTGCAGGTCGCGTTGGAACATCGGCTGAAGTATGGGAGAACGATGATCGAACCACCGACGAAAAAGGGAAGGAGGGAATATGAGCATAGTCCTTATGACGATAAGTTTTTAAAAGACGTAGACTTAAACATGACTGTTCCTCCTTAGAACGTAGCGACTGGGAGGATGGACTGACATAGAAAATTGACGGGTACTGTATGACGAAAATTGACTAGAAATAACACGTTAGATAATGTAACTGGACGTTTGACTAGGTAGGGAAAGGACAAAGAAAAGTGCACGGGTAAGGGTTACCAAGGCACCACCCGTCTGGGAAGTTAGAAATGTTGCTGATGTTCAAAATGTACTGCCCCCCCCCTTCTTACACTCTTATAGATCTAGCCAAGCTGCCCGACTGTTCCCCCGATCAATACTTGCCGTTGCCTCAGCCTGGAGAACTTCCCACCAAAGGAAGGAACTAAAAAATGGTTTAAGATCCAACCATGGGTAAATGGCGCGACCAGGTTCATTTCTGATCGACTAACGGAGGTGTAAGTATTGGCAATTGAGAACGCTCGGAGAGATAACAAGCGAGAGGGAAAAGGAGGGAAAGGTAAAAAGAGCTAAGCACGTAGGTAAATAGGATAGTAAAGATACGAAGGATATAAAAAAAAAAAATATATAGATCTTGTTGGCCAACTATTGTTTTCTGTTTTGTTGTGAATGTCTTATATATGTAATACATGTACTGTCTTCATTCATCTGAGTTTGTGTGTGTGTACTGTAGGGGTTTATGTTCTCCCTTTGTTTGCGTCTCTCCGTTACCTGACCCCCTGCTGTTCTGTGTTGTGAACGCACTAAATGACCTATTTTTGTACACGTCTCTCTCTTTCTTTATCTCTCTCCCCCCTTTTTCCTATCTCTCTCTCTCTCTCTCTCTCTCTCTCTCTCTCTACATGTCATACGTGTACCGAATGGCTCGTTTAGATTGCGGACGACTCTCACTCTCTATGAGAGTCTCCCTATTTCCTCTTCCTTTTTATGGTAAAACCGTGCCTCGCTGGCACCAGTCTGATTGGATACTTATTGAACGCGAAGGTGTTCAGCGAAATTGACCGAAACTAAAATGATTGTATCTCGCCATATTACTACCTCTCCTTTCTGCAAAATGAATGAACTCGAATTGGCTGAGAAGGAAAGGACAGGTAAGACGACTAAGGTCCCCCAATCTGGCCTTTTATAGGGGAACTGTATGTCAATGGCACCTTATTTTTGTATTCATCAGAGACGAACGCCAACGTCTAGTTTTACCCCCAATGCAAAGATTGCCCCAACCCCCCCTTTTTTTGCACCCAAGCGCGAGCGCCCGAAGCATCCCCGCTCCATTTGATAGACCCCAGCTGCTGTCCCAGATATAAACATGACGACCATGAGTAACCGTCGCCCCTCGAGAAAAGGTGTTTTTACCCTGACTATCAATGATAGCGCCCCCGCCCTGTTTGAAAAGGTTAGCCAGCCTTGAAGGGAAATGTTCTGAAATGTTGAATATGATGAAATGCACAGTTGATGGGAATCTTGTTTATCCCCACTTGAGTTACAAATAGGACGATGAATAAACTTGGCATGAACTAAGTAGGAATGCCGACATATGCACTGCTTGGTAATAGACCTCTGACTGTGACCGATGAGCGTATCTCCCAGGTGCGTAGGATTAAGGGAGGAGTTCACATGCATAAATATCTTCGTCTGCCAGTTCTCTAAAAGCTTGTTTTGTACCTATTCAAAGATTCACGATCACCGGAGGAGAAGGGTCGGACGTGATGTACAGCCTAGCTGCAGATCTTGAGACACATGTGACCTCGAACAAAGGTGGAGCTGCAGAGCAACAAGATGCGGGACGAGACAGCAATTTCAAACGTGGAAAATGAAACTTGACGGGCTGCCCTGAAGCCCTCCGTCTGCTAACCCACGTGTGCCTGGAGTCTCCGTCCCCCTTCTTTGGGCCCGATTGATGGGCCTGCCTGCTTGTTACCCTTTGCTCCCCTGGTCCCTTTTGTGTGTCCCAGGAACTCTGACCCAACTCCGCTCTCTCTCCTATCGACTATTTGAACCACACCCACCCTCTTTTCCATGTGACTTCACGCCAAAAGGAACGGCATTCAAGTGGAAAAAGGGTGTTGCCACGGAAATATAGGTGCCGAGCATAAGGCGCCACTAAAAGGACTGGTTAGGGAACAGGACTGTGGTCTAACAGCAGAGGACAGACCGCACCTTGCAACGCGAAAGGTTGAATACGAGCTGGACCTATAGCTCCACCGCCGGTGCTCAACAGCGCCAACGAGAGGATACGGACTAGAGCCTACCAGTGATGGCTCACTGCTAAAAAGACACTGTGACGAAGAGATCTTGTGTATTGAACTGAATTCCGCCCTCAGCTACTTGGTCAAGATGCTCATTGGTCGCATTTTTTTTTTAAGTCAGATACATTTATGCTATGTAGTGCGTTTGAATGTTAGGAACTCGACAAATGCAATTTCCTATGTGCTGCATCCTGCCAATCACATCAACTGTCCATGATTATATGCCAAATGTTAATATTTGACAAATGCTAATTCTTCAACCACGCCTGTGTATTTTTGTACCCCCATCAATTACAAAAATGAACTCTGTAATGTAAAAAGGGGCGACTGTGGAAATTTGAGAAATTGATGTACATAAACAGCGTTCATTATTCCATTTTCCCGCTCCTCTCCCTGTAAGCACCATGAATACCGTAAACTATTGACCGCATCACTCTGCCAGTAAAAGCCCGCACCCATATGTACATGACAGCCATTTTAGGCACCCTGGCCTTTTTCCTGCTCATTAGAATCACCGGCTTCCCTTCTGCGCGTATCTGAACCCCCCTCCCTCTCTCACATGCATAGACTATGAAACCCTCTCCCTCTGCGCGACCCTGCCCTGAAAGGCAACCCTCCTGCTTGACCCACGCAAACCCCCCATTCCCTCTTGGAGAGGCACCCTTTGCCTTAGCTGACATAGCCCTCCCCAGCTGCACCTGACTGTCCCCGCTCTCTCACGCATAAGTCATAAGATCTCTCTCTCTCTGTGCGACTCTGTCCCTGTACACACCCTGGCTCCCCCTCCCTTCTCCCTCACACGGGCAAGTCATAAACCTTCTTCTTCTGCAAGACCCTGTCCTTGGGAGTCACGGCCGCGCCTGACCAGCACCTCCTCTCCTTTCATCAATAACCCATCTGTTAGTAAACCCTCCCTCCGCGATTGACTGTCCACACATGTCTGAGGTCATCGCCTAAGCCAGGAGATACTGTTTACTGCTTATTGTATGGAATCACTCCTCTTCAAAGGACCCACTATTGATCCTGGGCACCCCACCCCCTGGGCTATGATCAGGCGCACACATCCTAAAAGTTGGCGGAACACTCAGCTGCGTGATTACCCTCCCCTCTTATCAGCAGGTCAAGGGTCCCTATTGTGAACATATGTGGGGTAGGATTGACACGAGGATCATGGGGATGTTCTTTCCGTGTTTCACAATGTCGTGATTGTAATGCTAAATGTTCTGTAAAGTATAAAAGACGACGTTGCAGCTCACTTGTTAGATCACCTCCCGAAAGACACGGTGTTTCGTGTCTGAAATGACAGGCTCTCCTCATGAGTAATAAATCCTGTTCTTATGACTCCGGCTTCCAGCGCCCGTCTCTTTATTTGGTAACTATTCAGAATGGGAACTAAGAGGCGTCTTGCGCCAGCCATCTGGGCATCGATCCTAGTATGGACCCACATTTTACAGGTGACAAAGGTTGACCAGGTGGCATTGTTTTTTGGTTTAGTTGGTGCTATGCAGTGGGGTTTGGGGTAGCGGCTTGCATCCATGAGTAGATCATTCTTTATGTTGTCAGTTTTTTGGATAAAGAAAGAGGCGAAGTCTTCGCAGGAGGGAGCTTCACCCATAGTGTTGAGAGGTTGGGGGTGTTCTTTGGATTGCGTTCGGATAAGCTCAAACAGCTTTCTCGGACGATTTTTGGCTAGGTCAAGCTGACGGCTGAAGAAGACTGATTTTGAGCGTTTTATTTTCCTGAAGTAGGCATTTCTCTTTTTCTTCAGGGTTTTTAGGTTCAGTGCAGCGGGAGCTGATCTCCAGGTGCGTTCTGCCATTCGCATGGCGCGTCTGTCGTCATTGAGACTCCCGTCGTACCAGGGATTGGAGATTTTTGCGGAGGCTTTTTTTAGCTGCAAGGGTGCGACTTCATTAATTATTGAGGACATAGTATTAAGATAGTGATCAGTCAAGGATTGGACGTCCTTAACGCCAGTAGGAGGAAGTAGTGAGTTGCAGCTGTTGGGAGGCAGAGAGTTTGAGTTTAGTTTTTTCATGTCTCTTTTCCAGATTTTGGGCCTGGCGGATTGAACAGGGTTAAATTTAACTCTTTCATTGATGAAGAATGTGATAATATGATGGTCTGACCAGTCACAGGGTTGGATAGATTCGAGTTGGATAGAGGCTTCTTTGGAGATGATAAGGTCGAGGATAGAGCCTTTCTTGTGAGTTGGACTATTGCAGATTTGAGTGAGGTCAAGGGCGTTAAGGAAATTCTTCAGACCTTTTACCACCGCATCATTATGATCGTTCCAGTGGAGGTTGAAGTCACCAAGGTATATTTGTGTGAGTTGTCGCCCGGAGTTGGTTGAGATCATATCCATGATTTGCTGGGAGAAGGTAAGGTTGTCGCCGGGTGGGTGATAAACGCCGTGAAGAGTGCAAATCGGCTTGCCCTCACTGATAATATCGAGGCAGATGTATTCACAGGAGGTTGGGGAGGGTAGGGAGGGGGAAGTTACTTTCAGGACAGAGAGGTTGCGCCTGTGTATACATGCGATTCCGCCACCTTTTTTATTGCCAGTCCTGTCAAGTCTAGTGATGTGGTAGTTGGGGGGAACCAGAATGTCCATTATAGGTGTAGAAGATTCTGTTAGCCATGTTTCAGTCATGATGATTAAGTCAAGATCCAGTTTTAGGATGAGATCGGCGATAGCGAAGGAGTGTCTTGCGGCTGATCTGCAGTTGATGAGAGTGCATTTGAGACGGGGTGTGTCGAGGGTGGAAGGGGGTTCTAGCGCGAGGGGGACTTTACTCAGGTTACTATGGATAGCTATTCTGTTGTTCAGTGTGGAGGGTCTAAGGGGATTGGAGTGAATCGTAGGAATGGCAGTGAGTGTTGGGTGTATTGCTATGGGGAGCTGGGTCGTAGGAGCGGAGGAGGGCGATTGTGTCGAGGTCCGAGAGAGGATTACAGGAGCGATGGGGGCGGTTTTCGCGGTTGTGAACAGGGATTGTGGTCCAGTGCGGTGGGAGTCGAGTGCGAGAGTTCGCCACCCGGGTGGAGGTCCAGTTGGGAGGGGAGGTGATGGTGGAGGCGCGTACGGGCTGTCTGGGATGTGTGCTGAGTAATTGTTTGATGATGTGAATGTCTTGTTTGATCTGGTGGAGGGTGTTGGGTGGGGGGTGACTGGAGTGTGATAGGCAGAGTAGTTGTTGTTTGATGATGTGCATGTCTTCTTTGAGCTGGAGGAGGGAGGTCGTAGTGCAGTCCAGTGTGGGAGATGTGTTGGAGGTGGGAATGGGAGGGTCGGGCGTGGGTGACATCGGGGAGATGTTGGTGGTGTGGTTGAGAGTATTGGTGGTAGGCGGAGAGTACAGGGTGGAGGATGGGCGTTTATTAGTGGTGAAGGGGGCGCATGTACGGTAGTGAGGGGTGAGAATGGGGGGGGGAGGTGGGGTTGTATGTGGTTCTTTGTTGAGGAGTCGTAGTTGAAGAGATAGGGGCGGTGTGTTCTGCGTGGTTGGTTAATGAGTGGAGGTGAGGGCTGAGAATGGGGGGGATAAAGGGTGGGGTTTATCTGTGAGCTTGTCGATCAGATGCTTAGCTTGATTAGGCGGGATGTGGGTGGGGGCTGTGATGTCATGGGTGAAAAGAATGGGAATGTGGGCTGGTGTATGGGGGGAGGGGGTACGGCTGGTGTATGTGGGGCCAAGATCAATGTCAGTGATTGAGGGGTGTGGGGTAGCAGCAGTGGATGGGAGCATGGCTAAGGTGCCGGTGGTATAGGAGAGGTGCGTGTCATTTTGGGGCTGCGCTAGATTAGCGGCGTTGTTGGTATGGGAAGTGGTGTCAGGGGTGAGCGGAATGGTTGTGGTATGAGTGGGGGTCAAGATGTTGGTGGGGGGGTGTGGCTGGTGTGTGAGGGGGAGAGGTCTGAGTCTGTGAATGAGGAATGTGGTGTGGCTACAGTAAGTGGAGGAGTGACTGTGGTGACGGGGGTAGAGGAGAGGTGCGTGTCGTTTAGGGGCTGAGCTAGGAGAGAATAGTTGTGATTGGGGGCTGTGAAATCAAGGGTGATAGGACTGAGAGTGCTGTGAGTGCTGTGAGTGGGGGTCCGTGGTTTGGAGAGGTGCTGTATGAAAGTGGGGAACAGGTTGTCTAGTAGTTCCAGGTTCCTGTCTGTGGATTGGATAAGGACAATCCCGTTGTTATAGATAGTGATGGTGGTTCTGCCCGGGAAGAGTTGGGAAGGTGTGATGGTGAGTGTTCGGCCATGAGCGGATTTCCTAGCATTGGAGACGGTGAGTAAGGAGAGGAACGTTTTTCTCCATTGAGCTCTTCGTGTGGTGTGGAAGATGATATCAATGTTTACGGCACCATTGACCGGTGAGAAGTAGGTGTCTGCAAAGGGGGTTTCAGGGTGGGACCTCAGTAGATTGTGTTTAAAGCGTTTTGCAGCGTTTTTGGTGAGTGCGGGTGGGTAGTTGATTCTATATGTGTGCTTGCCGATGAGCTCCATGTTAGGGTGACGGAATAGGTAGGGGCGTGTGGGTGCCCAGTAGTCGCCGGTTGCAGGGAGTAATAGTGACACAAGTAACAGCCAGGGTATATGAGGTAGTCGTCAAGGCAAACAGGGATAAGAGTTGTAGCAGGAGCGGAATATAGATGCAGACAATAACTTCCCTGGCACAGGGGCGGTACCGGAGGGCACCCAAAATATGTGCAGTAGTAATCAGTGTGTCCGGGGTATATGAGGTAGTCGTCAAGGCAAACAGGGATAAGAGTTGTAGCAGGAGCGGAATATAGATGCAGACAATAACTTCCCTGGCACAGGGGCGGTACCGGAGGGCACCCAAAATATGTGCAGTAGTAATCAGTGTGTCCGGGAGGGAACGGTGTAATGAGTGCAGGTTACATCAATGTGAACAGGTCTACATGAGGAATTAATTGGTATATTGCAGGAATAGCAGTAAATTCGATGTGGGTTACAAACAAAATAAAGTGGACGTATAATGCTAATCATATGCAGGAATAAAATAAAATACCTATGCAGGCAGTAAAAAACCTGAATCGAAAGTGACAGTAGTGAGTATGTGTCAGTAGCGAAATATACTTGCAAACAAAAGTCAAATGCAGAATAAAGTAGGCGTACAATACTAAAAATATACTGGAATAAAGTACCTATGCAAACTGTAAAATACCTGAATCGAAGGTGAACAATAGTGAATAGTCAAAAATATGTGAGGTACATGAGTCAATAGCCAGATACAATTGATAACAAGAGTGGCGCTAAATACAATACCACTGTAGAAGGCAAAAATGTAAGGTAGCCCTCGGTGCAGGATACAATTAGGAATATAAAAATATAAAACCACAATAAACTGCAAAAATATATGAGGTAGCCCTCGGTGCAGGATACAATTAGGAATATAAAAATATAATACCACTATAAACGGCACAGATATATAAGGTAGCAATCAGTGCAAGATACAGTTAGGAATATAAAACCACAATAAACTGCAAAAATATATGAGGTAGCCCTCGGTGCAGGATACAATTAGGAATATAAAAATATAATACCACTATAAACGGCACAGATATATGAGGTAGTAATCGGTGCATTACAGGTGCAGATAAAGTGAAAAGTGCTGAATTTATTTATTTATTATTTATTTTATTTATGCATTTTTATATAGCGCGGACTTTACCCGAAGGCGTCAGAGCGCTTCACATTAGGAACAGAAATGAAACATAATGAGAAACATTACAAAAGAGCAGATTACAAAAGCATACGTTACTTACATAAGGTAATAGTGACAATTGTGAGCAAACAAAATAAATGAGGTAGTAAAAATTGTGAGCCACCAAAATTACATGAGGTAGTAAAGGTAAAAGTGACAATTGTGAGCAAACAAAATACTTGAGGTAGTAGTAAAAATTGTGAGCAACCAAAAATACATGAGGTAGTAAAGGTAATAGTGATAATTGTGAGCAAACAAAATACTTGAGGTAGTAAACATTGTGAGCAACCAAAAAATACATGAGGTAGTCAAAAGTGCACAAGAGGAAAGTGACAAGTGTGTAGTTATAAGAGAAAACAGAGTATAATTTGAGGTATAATACTGCAATAAATGCTAGGCACACGAACAAGCGTTACGTAGGCAAGGTGGCACTTGTGCAAGTATTCAAAGGTAAAAACATGTGAGAGGTAGCAGCCTTGTGTTACAAGGGCAAAGTGGTGTGTGCATGTTACAAAAGGGCACCGAACACAAGAACATGGAGAATACTGCGAAAAGGCAGACACTCCAACCACAGGACAAACACTGGGAAGACACTTCCATGGTCATGGAAAGTAGAAAATATCAGTAGTGGGAAGTCTTCCTCCAAATAGCAAGAGGACGTGAATTACTTTTGGAGGTGTCTCTGGAGGAGGAGAGCTTTGAGGTCCCTTTTGAAGGCCTGGGAGGAGGCGGTGGTCCGGAGCTGAGGCGGAAACGAGTTCCAGATTCTCACTGCATTGCCTGAAAAGGATTGGGCCATTGTTCTTTCCTTCTTGAAAGTGGGAGGTTCAAGCAGTAGATTCTCCGCATTGCGTGAAGGTCTAGAGCCTCCAGAGAGTTTCAGTTTATTCGGCAGGTAGCGGGGAGAGGAGGAGTGCAAGGCTTTGTGGGTGATACAAGCGGTCTTGTAGATAGCTCTAGCCTCGAAGGGAAGCCAGCGGAGGGTGGATAACATCGGTGTGATGTGATCGCTTCTTTTGGCCCCATAAATGAAACGAGCTGCTGAATGGAAGACAGACTTAAGTGGGGACAGGTGAGATTTGGGGAGGCCAGTAAGAAGAGAATTGCAGTAGTCTAGTCTGGAGAGGACCAGCGATTGCACCAGGGTTATAAGGTCCTGCTCCGGGAAGAAGCGACGTATTCCCCAAAGAAGGCGCAGTTGGTAGCGAGCAGATTTTGCAATAGAATTGATGTGGGGAGTTAGATTGAGATTTTTGTCTAGAATGACACCAAGGGATTTTGCGCTGTCGACAATGATGGGTTTATTGTTGAGTAGATTCATCTGATCCATCCATGATTGAACCGGGGGAGGAGAGAGTGAGGAGGAGAAGAGGAGGAATTCAGTTTTGGAGGGATTCAGAATCAGTTGATGAGATGACATCCAATTTTGAATGGAGTCGAGAGTGGAGCTTAGGATGGAGAGGTCATGAGTGGAGGCAACCTTGAGGTAGAGTTGAGTGTCATCTGCATAGAGATGATAGTGATTCCCGGATTTGCTTAGGAGGTTTCCCAGTGGTTCTAAGTAGAGATTGAACAATGTGGGTGCAAGTATAGAGCCTTGGGGAACACCTTGACCCACCGCCACAGGAGAAGAAAGACTGTTCGCTATTTTGATCATTTGAGATCTGTCAGAGAGGAAGGATGCAAACCATTTAAGCACAGTGCCCTCCAAGCCCATTCTCTGTTGAAGAATATTGAGGAGGGTGTTGTGATTAACAGTGTCGAAGGCTGCGGAAAGGTCAAGGAGAATTAGCAGACAGGACCCCCCTGAGTCGAGTATCCTCAGCGCATCATCAACCACTTGCAGTAGGGCTGTTTCAGTGCTGCAGTTTTGGATGAAGCCGGACTGACAATTGTCAAGAAGATCATTGTCCTTGATATGACGAGAGAGTTGTTTGGCTACACATCTTTCCGTGATCTTCGCAAGAAAGGGAAGGTTGGTGATGGGGCGGAAGTTGTTGAGGTCATTCGCATCAGCAGTGGGCTTTTTCAGCAGAGGGGTGACCTGCCCAGTTTTGAAGGAGACAGGAAGGGATCCTTGCCAGAGGGAGATATTGATCAGAGTGGACCAATAGGAGAGGGAATGGGTATAGAAGTCAAAGGCAATGGCACTGGGAATAGGGTCAAGAGAATGGTTGGAGGGCTTTGTTTCGCGTATGCACTTGAGAAGGGCATCTTCAGATATGGGGTCAAAGCTCTGCCAAATGGTTAAGGATTTGCGCTCCTCTGGAGGTGTAGGATGAGCAACCTGATCCACAAGTGATTTCACCTTTTCATCGAAGAAAATAGCGAACTCCGCTGCTCTCTTTGTAGAATCCTCCACCTTGGAGGTTGGGGGAGAGCAGCTTGGAGTCTTGATGAGATCGAATAGTTTTTTGGGTCTATTTTTGGCGGAATCAAGGAGGGTTTTGAAGTGCGTCGCTTTCTCAAGGAAGATGTGCTTGTGGTATTTGGATCTTGCTGTGCGAAGCAAGGCTAAATTGTCAGTGGAAGGCAATTGCCTCCATTGCTTCTCCAGGACTCTTAGCTGCTTCCTTTCCTCATAAAGGGATTTGTTGAACCAAGGTGCTGAGGGAGTGGGCCTTATCCTTTTAAGTGGAGCGACGTTATTAATTTCAGCTGCAAGAACTGTGAGGCATTGGGAGGTGAGATCGTCAACAGCTATGTTCGGGTCTAGCCTTGGAAGTGAAAGCAAAGCTGATTCACAGAGGGGACCGACATCAATGTTTTTGGCGTCACGGAACCAGGAGATGGCCCTTTTGGGTTGGCCAAGAGTTATAGAGTGTGAAAGTTGAAGAGAGAATGGGATGAGGTGGTGGTCAGACCAATCTACATGAATAGGGGTAGAAGTAGAAAGCATGCCTGTTTTAGAAATAACAAGGTCCAGGATTGCGCCCTTAGAGTGGGTTGGTTCAGTGCAGTGTTGGATAAGATCATTTGCCGAGAAGAAGGTGGCCAGTGAGATCGCAGAGGAGTCTTGCGGTGCGCCCCAGTGGAGATTGAAGTCACCCACGATGGTCTGATTGTCACTTTGAGAGTATTGGTCGCTGATGAAGTCTTTGAGATCTTCTATAAACGAAGAGCTACTACTACGAGGCGGGCGGTAAATGATATGGAATCTGAGCGGTGAACGCTGTTGCAATTGAAGTTCAAGAGAAAGGCATTCAAAGGTGTGGGAGGAGCTTCTAGGAGACGCCTTAAGTTGGAGGGCGTTTCTGAAGATGACTGCAACACCTCCCCCCATGTTTTCAGTTCTGTCATTCCTAAATATGGAATAACCTGTGGGTACTAGGAGATCAAATATAGAGTGAGAGGTATCTTTGAACCAGGTCTCTGTGAGGAAGAGCATGTCAAGTTTGTGAAGGGAGATGGTGTCTGATATTTCAAGTTTGCGTTTAACTGCAGATCTGCAGTTGTGAAGCATACAGCGCAGCTCTGTCAAGACTGTTTTGGTGACGGGGGCACTTGGGCTCTGAAGGGTGATCGGGATATTGTACATTTGCGGGGGTGCTCGGGAGGGTTTAGGTGGACGCTTTGTTCTGACAGAGGTGATGGTCGGAATAGTGTAGACAGTGGGGTTGCTAGGGTATGCCTGTTGAAGAAGGGTGGCGTTCAGGGGCTTGTGTAAGTTAACGACGTTTGCAGGTGGCCAGGCAGAGCACTCAGCGACCAGCGCCTTGAAGCGGGCGGGAGGGGGGGGGCCTCTCTTGATCCTCCGGTGCTGTGGGGCGGGCGGGAGGGGTCCGGCTTCGTGGCCTCGACCAACGCCTTGAGGCGGGCGGGCGGGCCTCTCTCAACCCTCCGTCGAGTGAAACCCTCCGTAGAGTGAAAGAGTAAAGTGGTGTAGAGTAGTGTGGGTTAGAGTGAAAGAGTAAAGTGGTGTAGAGTAGTGTGGGTTAAGAGTGAAATAGTAAAGTGGTGTAGAGTAGTGTGGGTTAGAGTGAAAGAGTAAAGTGGTGTAGTGTGGGTTAGAGTGAAAGAGTAAAGTGGTGTAGAGTAGTGTGGGTTAGGGTTTAGAGGCGTAGAGTAGAGTGGCGGAGAATACAGTAAGGGGTATAGTAATATAATATAGTACCACTATGAAAGGCAGACATTATCATAGTCCGACGTGGAAGCGCCAAGTGGTGTACATTGTGCACTGCTCATAGCTTGCTGGAAGGGAGTCTTATCTCTATTTCTGTTGGTCATGCGAGGGAGAGACAAACTGGGGAGCCTCGCGGCCATCTGGATACCGGAGGGGATTTATGTCTACAGTTTTATGGCCCCAGCCATTTTGCACAAAGGAGGTAGCTTAAAAATGTGTGCAGTTTAATGGCTCCAGCCATATTGCAACAAGGAGGGAGTTAAAAATGTGAGCAGTCGGGTGGGCTGAAATAAATACCTTATGCCTCCATAAGCGTGTTAGGCTTGCCAGCAGGGTTTTGCAGATTCAGCGTTTTAGACAAGTGTCTCAAGGCAGTTGTATGTGAGCTCTGCGTTTTTTGCCGCAGGGCTCCAAACCTTCCAGGGTGAGCTCAAACTGACTACCTCCAGAATTCCAAACCTGTGTTTCCTGAGCGGTGGGGTGACTCCTCAGCGAGAATCCATGCCCGGTGCCGGTGGGGGCAGGCTCCTGTCGGCCCCCTAGATCTCGTTTCCCAGGGCTCATTTCATCTGCTACACCGGTCAGTGGCGCCACACCTCCGGGGGCGCTGTCATGGCCTCATTCCGATCGATCACCCAGCGGTTCCGGCCAGGCAAGGCACCAGCGACCAGCGCCTTGAAGCGGGCGGGAGGGGGGGGGCCTCACTCAACCCACCGGTGCTGTGGGGCGGGCAGGCGGGGTCCGTCTCCGTTTTCGTGGCCTCGACCAGCGCCTTGAATCGGGCGGGAGGGGGGGGGGGCTCTTTTGATCCTCCAATGCTGTGGGTCGGGCGGGAGGGGTCCGTCTTCGTGGCCTCTACCAGCGCCTTGAAGCAGGCGGGAGGGGGGAAGGGGGGGTTCTCTCGATCCTCCGGTGCTGTGGAGCGGACGGGAGGGGTCCGTCTTCGTGGCCACGTCCCGGCCAGGCAGAGCACTCAGCGACCAGCGCCTTGAAGCAGGCGGGAGGGGGGGAGGGGGTTCTCTCGATCCTCCGGGGCTGTGGGGCGGGCGGGAGGGGTCCGGCTTCGTGGCCTCGACCAACGCCTTGAGGCGGGCGGGCGGGCCTCTCTCAACCCTCCGTCGAGTGAAACCCTCCGTAGAGTGAAAGAGTAAAGTGGTGTAGAGTAGTGTGGGTTAGAGTGAAAGAGTAAAGTGGTGTAGAGTAGTGTGGATTAGAGTGAAATAGTAAAGTGGTGTAGAGTAGTGTGGGTTAGAGTGAAAGAGTAAAGTGGTGTAGTGTGGGTTAGAGTGAAAGAGTAAAGTGGTGTAGAGTAGTGTGGGTTAGGGTGGAGAGGCGTAGAGTGGCGGAGAGTAGAGTGGCGTAGAGTAGAGTGGCGGAGAGTAGAGTGGCGGAGAGTAGAGTGGCGGAGAGTAGAGTGGCGGAGAGTAGAGTGGCGGAGAGTAGAGTGGCGGAGAGTAGAGTTGTGCAGAGTAGAGTTGCGCAGAGTAGAGTGGCGTAGAGTAGTGTGGCGTAGAGTAGCGTGGCGTGGGGTAGTGTGGCGTAGAGTAGTGTGGCGTGGGGTAGTGTGGCATAGAGTAGAGCTGCGCCGGGAGGAGCGGTGCGGAGTGGAGTGTCGCGGAGTGGAGTGTCAGGGAGTGGCCTAGAGTGAAGTGGTGTTGAGTACAGCAGTGCAGGGTTGATTGGCGTAGAGTGCAGTGGTGTCCAATGCATTGGTTTTGAGTAAAATGGCGTAGGGTGCATTGGTGTAGAGTGAGGTGACAGTAGTTTGGTGTAGGCGAGAGAGGCATAGAGTAAAGTGGCATAGAGCAGTGTGGGTTAGAGTGGCACAGAGTGGTGTGGCGTGGAGTTGCACAGGGCGGAGTGGCGCAGGGTGGAATGTCAAGGAGTGTAGTGCAGTGCAGTAGAGTGGAGTGGAGTGGCCTAGAATTAAGTGGTGTTGAGTACAGCAGTGCAGGGTAGATTGGCGTAGAGTGCATTGGTTTTGAGTAAAATGGTGTAGGGTGCATTGGTGTAGAATGAGGTGACAGTTTGGTGTAGAGTAGAGAGGCATAGAGTAAAGTGGCATAGAGCAGTGTGGGTTAGAGTGGCACAGAGTGGTGCGGCGTAGAGTGGCACAGGGCGGAGTGGCGCAGGGTAGAATGTCAAGGAGTGTAGTGCAGTGCAGTAGAGTGGAGTGGCCTAGAATGAAGTGGTGTTGAGTACAGCAGTGCAGGGTAGATTGGCGTAGAGTGCATTTGTTTTGAGTAAAATGTGCATTGGTGTACAGTGAGGTGGCAGAGTATTTTGGTGTAGAGTAGAGTGGAATAGAGTAAAGTGGCATAGAGCAGTGTGGGTTAGAGTGGCACAGTGGAGTGGCGTAGAGTGGCACATGGTGGAGTGGTGCTGAGTGGCACAGGGTGGAGTGGCGCAGGGTAGGGTCATAGAGCGGCACGGAGAGCAGTGACGTAGAGTACAATAGTGCAGAGTAGAATAGAGTGACGTAGAGTGCAGTGGTGTAGAGTGCAGTGGCATAGAATAGAATGTTGTAGAGTATAGTGGAGTAAAGTGCAGTGGTGCAACGTAGTTGGCATAGGTGCAGTGGCATAGGGTGCATTGGTTTTAGTAAAGTGGTGTAGGATGCATTGTCGTAGAGTGCATTGATTAATAGTTCAGTGGCATCTAATACAATGGAGTAGCGTGGCATACAGTGCAAAGGCATATAGTGCAGAGGTATAGAGTGCAGAGGCATATATCGTTTCAGAGTAGAGTGGTGTGGTGCAGGGTAGAATATAGTGGTGCAGAGTAGAGCGCAATGGCATAGAGTGGAGTAGAGGGGTACAGCATCGATTGCAGTAGAGTGGAGTGGCGCAGGGTGGAATAGAGTGGCGTAGAGTGACAGAGTGCAGTGGAATAGAGTACATTATTTCACAGTAGAGTGAAGTGGTGTAGAGTGGAGTAGGTGCGAATGGTGGAGAGGTATAGAGTAGTGGTGTAGAGTGCAGTGTTGTGTAGTGGTGCAGGGTGGAGTGACCTAGACTGGAGTGGTGTAGAGTGCAGTGTGCGAGTGTAGTGGTGCACAGTACATTAGAGTGGCATGGAGTGCATTAGCATAGAGTGCCGTAGAGTGGTGAAGAGTAGAGTGTGGTGGCATAGAGAACAGTGGCGCAGAGAACAGTGGCATAGAATTAAGTGGCAGAGTGCTGTGCTGTAGAGTGCAGTAGTCTAGAGTGCATTGGTGTAGACTATAGTGGCATACAGTGCAGTGGTGCAGAGTAGACTGGTATAAAGTGCGGTGGCGTAGAGTGTATTGTTTTGAGTAAAGTGATGAGGAGGGCAGTGGCATATAGATAGTTCAGAGGTAAAGAAAGGTGTCAGACTGCAGAGGCATAGAGTAGATTGTTGTAGAGTGAAGTGGCGTAGAGTGCAGTGGTACAGAGTAGAGTGTGGTAGAGTGCAGTGCAGCAGACAGATTAGAGTGGCTTAGAGAGGATTAGCGTTGAGTACAGTGACAGAGAGAGCAGCGTTGTAGAGTGACGTAGAGTGAAGTAGCATACAGTTGTTTGGAGCGGTATAGCATAAGAGTGGAGTGATGCAGAGTAGAGTGGTGTAGAGTGCAATGGCATAAGAATAGAGTGGTGCAGAGGAGTAGAATGTAGTAGACTGAATAGAGTGTGGCAGAGAGTGGCAGAGAGTGGCAGAGCGTAGTGCCGTAGAGCGCAGAGCCGTAGAGCGCAGTGCCGTAGAGCGCAGTGCCGTAGAGCGCAGTGCCGTAGGGCGCAGTGGCACAGAGTGGTGCAAAGAGCACAGTATGCATAGCAGAGTGGCGAAGAGTGTGATTATGTAGAGCGCAATGGTATAGTGTGATGTAGCTTGCAGTGGCTTAGAGTGCAGTGGCATCGAGTCGAATATAGTAGAGTACAGTGGCGTAAAGGGCAGTGTTGCAAAATACTTGGTTTTAAGTAAACTGGTGTAGAGTGAGTTGGCACAGAGTGCAGTGGTTTAGAGTAGAGTGGCATAACGTAGAGTGCAGTGGCATAGTGTTGAGTGGAGTGGCGTAGAGTGCACTGGCTTTGAGTAAAGTAGCATCGAATAGATTGTTTGAAAGTAAAGTGAAGTGGAGTGGTGCAGAGTAGAGTGAAGTGGCATAAGGCAGTGGCGCAGAGCACAGCAGCATAGAGTGGCGTTGAGAAGAGTGGTGCAGCATTTATTGCAGTGGTGTGGAGTAGCGCTGAGTAGAGTGGCATAGAGTGCAGTGGTGTCCAGTGGAGTGGTTTAGGGTGGAGTGGTATAGAGTAGTAGTGTAGAGTTACGGCGTGGATGGTGTAGAGGGCTCTGGCATAAAGTAGAATAGAGCGGCATAGAGTGCAGTGGCATAAAGTGTAGTGCAAGAGTGCAGTGTTGCACAGCAGAATAGAGTGACAGATTGCATTGACGTACAGTGCAGAAGTGTGGGGTAGAGTGCACAAGAGTGATGTGAAGTGCAGCGGCGGAGAGTTCAGTGCTGTAGAGAGTGCAGTGCTGCTGAGTAGTGTCGTAGAGTGAAGTGGTGTAGAGTGGCATAGAGTGCATTGGTGTAGAGTGCAGTGTCATACAGTGATGCAGTGTAGTATGGCATAGGGTGCAATGGTGTAGAGTGCCATGGCATGGTGCAGACTGCAGTTGCAGAGTAGACTGTTTCAGCGTAGCGTGCAGTGGTATGGAGTGGAGCGTCAGAGTGCAGTGGTGCAGAGTAAATTTGAGTGGTGAAGAGTGGGTTGGAGTAGAGTGGATTATTGTGGAGTCCATTGCCATACAGTGGCACGGTGAAGTGTTCCAGAGCATACTGTCATAGAGTGCAGTGGTGTTTAGTAGAGTGGCGTGGGGCGCAGTGGCACAGAGTGCAGTGGAACAGAGTAGAATAGAGTGGAGTAGAGTGCAGTGACACAGTAGAACAGAATGTCGTGCAGTTGCGTAGAGTATGGTGGTGCAGAGTGACTTGGTACAGAGTAGATTGGCGTAGAGTGCATTGGCTTTGAGTAAAGTAGTGTAGAATGTAGTGGCAGAGTGCAGTGTTGCAGAGTAGGATCTCAAGAGATGAGTGGCGTAGAGTGTGGTAGCATAGAGTGCAGTACTGCACAGTAGTGTGGAGTAGTGTGCACTGGCATAGAGTGGTGTAATGTAGAGGAGTGGTACAGAGAAGATTAGGGCGACGCAGAGTGCAGGGCAGGGCGACGCAGAGTGCAGGGCAGGGCGACGCAGAGTGCAGGGCAGGGCGACGCAGAGTAGGGCGACGCAGGGTAGGGCGACGCAGGGTAGGGCGACGCAGGGTAGGGCGACGCAGGGTAGGGCGACGCAGGGTAGGGCGACGCAGGGTAGGGCGACGCAGGGTAGGGCGACGCAGGGTAGGGCGTCGCAGGGTAGGGCGTCGCAGGGTAGGGCGTCGCAGGGTAGGGCGTCGCAGGGTAGGGCGTCGCAGGGTAGGGCGACGCAGGGTAGGGCGACGCAGGGTAGGGCGACGCAGGGTAGGGCGACGCAGGGTAGGGCGACGCAGGGTAGGGCGACGCAGGGTAGGGCGACGCAGGGTAGGGCGACGCAGGGTAGGGCGACGCAGGGTAGGGCGACGCAGGGTAGGGCGACGCAGAGTAGGGCGACGCAGAGTAGGGCGACACAGAGTAGGGCGACGCAGAGTAGGGCGACGCAGAGTAGGGCGACGCAGAGTAGGGCGACACAGAGTAGGGCGACACAGAGTAGGACGACACAGAGTAGGGCGCAGTGGTGTGGAGTGGGATCGTAGGGAGTATGCATGGTATGGTAGCGTACTGCCATTACAGACAACACATGTTCAATTGAAATGACCATTACATTTGCACTCTCATGCACTTTCACTGATAAAAATATACAGCGCACAAACAATAACTTCTGTAAATGTATTCACCAAATGTATTGATTTGATTGTCAGCACAATTCTTTTACAGAGATTTAAATTTTTGTTGTATTTTAGAAAACAAATAACATCTGTACAGCCTTCCTTAAGCAGGCCCCCACTAGCCAGCATGACTGTCACATAAATTCTCTCACTTTGAAGCCAGAGAAAGAAAAATAAACACCAAACTCCAAGGAAGACATAGCCTGCATTTGACCTGAGTCTCTGAATGCACAGCAAATGTTACAAGATAAGAACAAGATTTAAAGGCCTATTACAGAAATCAAGTTTGTGGAAGAATTCAGTAAACAAGGTTGGGCAATGGAAGAGACAAACTCGAGCTGGACACCCTAAAAAAAACAAAGCCAGCAAATACAACTCCAGCAAATGTGAGTTAAAGATCACAATGCCAATAGTAAGCAACGTGCGGAATGCATTCCTAGATCAACTTTCTGAATGTTCCAAGATGTCTTTAACAAACTAAACAGGGACAATTTGGTCATGCTAGAGGCAGACCTGTCTGTGTCTGCAATTCACCGGAACCCAGTTATTGATAGCCTTAGGTGAAATCATGTATATAGCTTTAATTACACTCTCGAACACATGGGGGAAAACCTGACAGTGGGCCAATGACAACCAGAGTATTTCATTCATTTTTGAAGAAATCACAAGTGTTATATTTTGCTATCTAACCTGCATGAAACTAAAGATATTTATTCACCATAATCTATCTTAACCCACATTATTTCTATACAGCACAGGTTGCATAAGATTTCTACACTTTATTCTGCATAATAAATAAATAAAAAGGTTACCACCTACAAAACTGCGCCTAGAGTATCAAAACCCATTGGCAAAATGTCAAACCTGGAGAAACAGATAGGTTCTATGTACATGGAATTTTAATAGAGGGACTAGACTACTAAAAGTGGTTTTACTTCAAAAATAGCCCATCCTCTAGCCTCAGAGAGGGCTTGTTTGTTATTATACCCTGTTGAAGGTCTCAGGTTGGGGCACAGATTTCAAAACGAGTTCAAGAACCAAGCTCATTTTGCGTTCTGAGATGCAAGAAACAAAAAACCTTATTTAACATGTTCAATCTTAAACTTAATATTTAAGAGGATCTCCATTTAAGTATGATTCACATAAGATCTCTACATTTATACAGAATTAAAAAAAGTTCCCAACCACAATAGTGGCCCTAAGTTATCATGACGCATCTGCCACATGTAAAGCCTTGAATAACAGATGGGGCCTATTTATATAGTATATGAATAGAGCAATTGGACTACTAAATGGTTTTTTAGATCAGAAATAGTCCATGGTCTGTTAGAAACCCCAGTTGAAGGTTCTCGGATTGGCCACATATTGTTATTCTAACTCAAGAACAAGGCTTATTCAAGTTTGCAAAAAGGAAATCAACGTGTTTAGAAAAACATTGCAAGTTAAAATATGTTAAATGTACAATGCTTTCGGAAATCCATTCTCTGTTCAGTCAAAACCACCAACTACCACAACTATAGGGAGCATTGAAAGAAAAAGAAAGTGAACTATTTATCAGGCAGATGAGAGGTGGGAGTGATGTGTATAGACCGTGAAAGGGTGGGGTGGCCATACTGGATGGTTATTGTAAGCACAATAAAAGTATGATTTTTCATGATAATCGATCAAAAGAATAACTTACTTACCTATGGTAACGCTTTTTCTGGTGGATACATAATCTACCTGCAGATCCTTCACCTTTTGAATATTCCAATGCACCAGCTTGGACCTGAATATTTTTGATAGCTCTCTCACGTCGGTAGGGGGTGCCAGATCCAAGGCACTAAGTTCTGTCACTGGAGCCATAAAGCACCCCAGTTGACATAAAGATGTCAGTTTCCATCCATTTTTTAAAGGGGCCTTTGAGTCAAACGAATAAAACGAACATCAAAAACCATAGGTGCAGTTTCATTGAAATAAAAATACAAACGAACAGATGAGCAGCGTCATTTGGCATACCCAGGCATGCAACGGGGAAGGGTGGGTTGGGAAAGAATCTACAGGTAGATACCGTATACACCAAAAAAAGCGTTCCAAATGGCAAGTAACTTACTCTTCTGATGGATACATCTACCTGCAGATTCTTCACTTTTTGAATAGAATCCTCTAGCAGTTTTACACCCGGAGGTGGTTGTCTATCAGCATTTTGCAAATTGGGGTGTCACAAGCGGATTTTTGGTGAGTCTGGATAATCTAAGCAATAAATAAAGATGCTTTTAAATTCTGTGTTTATCTTACCATATCTGCCTGTGCTTTTAAAAAAGAAGTCCAATGTCTTCTGACAAGTTTTTGCTAAGGGCCTGATTTAGATTTGGGGGTTGGGTTACTCCAACACAACAGTGCCGGATATCTTGGCCACCAAAATATGAATCCCATGATATCCTATGGGATGTATATTTTGGCGGACGGGAAATCCTGTCCACTGAGATCTAAATCAAGACCATAGTATTTTAAAACGGGATTGGTGTTTACTTTTCTTTCTCTGACTGCAAAGTGAGAGGAGTTTTTAAAGTGAATTATGTGATCATCTTGCTGGAGTACAGGGACTGGGAAAGTAAAGGCTGTAGGATGTCGGTTTTTTCCAACACACAACAAATATAAATACCTGCAAATGAACTGTATTCATCAAGCAGTTAGAAAACCAAGAATGTAGCATATTTTTCAGTAATTCTGATGTGTGCTAGAAACCGAGATTTTAATGGGATCAAAACAAATCAAGACCCTTTATATGGTGATGCACAAATGATAAATATACACATAAAACCGATTTCCACACATTGGCATTTGTGTGCTACATAGTTTAATCAGTAAAATTGTAAGTCTGTGCAAATTTAGTGGAAATTTCAATGGAAAGATGTACTGTCTGTAAATGACAATACACTACCACGTAATGCTTCAGTTACATTCACAACAACCCCTCCTCGTTTCTATTAAAAGGTAGGTGGGTTGCAAATGTTTGTCATTTTAATAAGTGGGCCGGGATTCTAAAAAGTCTAGAAACTACTGGGCTATACCAAAAAATTCTGCAAAACAGAGGAAGTGAAGCAAAGTGTCCATCCCGCTGCACTGCAGAATCTAAGCAATGTTTTACAAAGGTGTGACGAAATAACCAAGTCACTGCTCTGCAAATATCTGCCGCAGGGACTCCTCTAGTAAAGGCTGAGGTTGAAAATGTGGCCCTATTAGAATGAGCATGAATACCTTCTGGAGGTTCCTTGTGTGCCATGGCGTAGAAGAAGTTAATGCACAGGATAATCTATCTGGATGGAGTCGACTTGAGGACTGCCTTTCCTTTCATCCTCCTAATGTAGCCTACAAAGAGCTGGTCATCTTGTGCGAACTCGTGTTCTGTCCACATAGAAACAGACAGCTCTGTCAGGGGTTAGACAAAGAAGCCTTCCTCCTCTTTAGTTTGATGGGGAAGAGGATAAAACATAGGAAGTATGGTAGATTGGTTTAAGTGGAAGGGAGTAACCACTTTTGGCAGGAAGGTAGCCCTGGTTCGCAACATCAAATTGTCAGGAAAGAAGATGGTGAATGGTGGTTTGACACTTGCAGCTTGAATTTCACTAACCTGCTTTGCAGGCATGATGGTAGCCAAGGAAATAGTCTTAAATGTGAATAGTCGAAATAGATAACTGTGAAAGGGCTTGAAAGGGGAGCACATTAGATATGCAAGAACAAAGTTAAGATCCCGCTAAGGCATAATATAGGAAGAGGGAGGCGATTTGTAAGCCCTCTATGGAATCTCACGATAATGGGAGACTTAAACAGAGACGGTTGATTAAAAAAACATATCAAAGCCGAAAGAGCTGATAAATAACCTTTAACTGTGGCAACTGTGCAGCCCTCCTGGGCTGAAGAAAGAGTATAATGAAGAATATCTGATAAGTTAGCTATAAGAGGATCCAAGGTATTGTCCTCACTTACATCATTCAGCAAACCCAGTCCATCAGCTAGCTTAAATAGAATTGCTGAAGTATCTTCTGGAAGCTAAAATAACATCCACCACTTCTGGGGGTGGAGGGATTTTGGGGGGTGGGGTGGAGGGGGAGTATGTGAAAGGTCAGAAGGTAGGGGTGTAGAAACTGGCCTTGCATCTGAGAGAGGTGGTCTACCCTCATGAGCCAGTGTGCACAAGTGAACAACAGAATGCAGGAGGCCAGCAGACCTTGCAAGGGTATGACAGTCAGGACTGATTTGATACCTCCATCATGGAACATTGGAAAATACCTGAATGTCGTGAATCCTGTGAGTGGGAGGAAAGGCTCAATTCACAGTAGTGACCAATAGTGTCACTATAAACAGAATGCACTGAGAGGGCCCCAGGTGACATTGGGCTTGTGGATGGAAAGGCCCAGGTCCAACAGCAGATTTATTACCTGAAATGGTGCTACACCAATTCTAAAGATCCGGCTCTGATGAGCCAATCATCCAGGTAAGGAAATATCATGATTCCCGACCTTTTGTGATGGGCCGCTACCATTCCAATCTCCTTTGTGAAGACTCAAGGAGCATAAGTGATGCCAACAGGAAGGACTGTAAACCGATAGCGCTGGGATGCTAAAGCAAAGTGAAAATACTTCCTCTGTGACTGCAGGATGGGAATGTGGAAGAAGGCATCCTGCTGGTCGACCGACATCATCCTGTCTTCCACTTCGCAAGAAGGGCCTGCACAAGAAGGACCTGAGCCAGGGACAGCATTTTCAACTTTTCCTGTTCGAGGGAACCGCTCAAAATCCTGAGGCCTAAGATCAGACGTAAACTACCGTCCGTTTGGTTTATCAGGAAATACCATGAGTAGCATCATTGATCCTGCTCCTACTCTGGAACCCACTTCTTTGCTCATTATAGGAGAAGGGTTTGGAACTCGTTCTGGAGGAGATGTATTTGGTTGTAGACTAGTGGGTGTGACTGGGGAGGAAAGGGAGGAGGTGAGCCCTGGAAGAGAAGGGCAGACACCGTTTCCACAATTTGTAAAACCCAACAGTCCAATGTTATGGAACTCCATCGATGTGTAAAGTAGGATACCCGCAATCCCAGCAGTAAATTGTGCTCCAAGAAGGGAAGACAAGGGCTGCTTTCCTGCACTGGCTGAGGAAGAGGGGGAAGAAAAGGTGGAGGAAATAGAAAGAGGAAGTTGTAGAGCTCATTGTCTTACTCTAGCAACATTCTCTGCAACTTAAAGTTGCAAAGGGGGTTCTGCTGCTGTTGCATCGAGTATTAATCCTCTGCTGAAGCGTTAAAATCTTTCAAATTGCCTGAAGTCTCTAAAATGTGAGTCAAGGTCAAGTGAACAGGTCGTGGCTTTACTATCTTTAAACCATTCTAGTGCCTAATCTGCTTTGGCTCCAAAGAGTCGAAGCCTATCAAACAGCAGGTAAATTAGGTTGTTCTGTACGGTCTGGGGAAAAACAGAGTTTCTCAACCGTGAAGTACCCATAGCTCTTTCCACAGTGTCGGGTAAATCAAGGCCTGATTAAATGACTTGTCGAGCCAGTGACTGACCATCATTAGGCAGCTTGGTGAAGAGAGCTTGTATTTCTGATGGCAATTTTAGAATGAATTTTAGAATGAACGTATCTATAGAAAAAGTAGGTGGAATTCACTGAATTTAGAGGCATATTACCAGATGGAATTATCTTTTTTGAAGGTTGCTCTATTTTCTTAATCTATTTGTCTGAAGGAGTGAATGAAAAAGAGACAGGTTTGTATTTAGAGGAGCAAGAGGCCTGGGCTTCCAAACTTTCTGGAGAGGTATGTGCTGATAGAAAGACTGGGCCTCAAGCTGCAGCTTGCAATGTCTTGCAGTCATTCTGGAAATAGTCGTGGTAGTCATAGGTTTGTCCCAAATAGCAAGAATAGGTTCTGTGAAGACCTAGTTATTTGGCAGCAGAGGCTCAGAGGATTGTGAGGCAGGGTATAGAACCTCAGTCAATAATATGTTAGACTTACCTATTCCAACCACTGAATTTAAGTTGAACACCTCTGCTGCTTCAATGAATGCCAATGAATGGTATGAAGTAACTTCTGTAGGTGGAAGACCTGTAGAGGATAGAAGTTCCCACTCAGGGTATGTATTCAGACCACGTGCATTCCTCAAGCCAAAGTTTAATGGGAGCTAGAAACCACCATCTCCAGCATCTTCTTGAGAGGAGAGCTATCCTCTCCAAAGAAGAAATGTTCTTGCTTTTTCAGTCTCTGAGCCATCCGCTGGGATTTTCGCTGACCTCTTTTCTCATCCCACGCTCTTGCAATGAACATTTTCACATCTTCTACTTCCAGAGCTTTGGGGTTCATCCTTTGGCAGTTTTGACAGGCGCCAACATATTGGTCCGATTCCAGGCACCAGAGAGATTTAGTGGGTGGGTCAGTGATAAACATCTTGAGTCTCGACAGGGCTTGAATCCAGACATTCTCGGCAGCAACATGACAAAAGAAAATTGCACCTAAAACGATTGGAATCAAAAGAAACGTAAAAAAACTATCATCTCCTTACAAGATTTGAAGAGTTTCAGAACTCGTCGATGGTACAGAAAAAAGGGAACCAACGTCATAATGCAGATGGGGTGCTTTATGGCTCCAGTAAGGCATGTGGTGCCGCATGCAGAGCGGTCATGGGAGCTGGGCTCCCCTACTGGAATGGGAGAGCTAGCAGTTACCAGTCCAAGTTGGTGCATGGGGATATTAGAAGGAATATGCTACTTACCAGTATGCATCTGTTCTTGGCATGTAGGGCTGCTGACATTCATATCTGTGCATAGATCGCCGCCTAGTGTTGGGTCCGGATGATTGCACTTTGTTGTCTTGGAAGAGTCTTCGAAGAATTACGAGATAGGTGACTCCTCCCCTGGACTACAGTGCGCATGGGCATCTTCTCCATCCTCAGATTGTTTTTCGCCAATGTGGCAGAGATGGAGATAGTAAAGTAAGAGATGGCCATGCCAGAGATAATGCTGCAGCTGCGACAGGCACCGGGGAGGAGGGCGGGCTATATGAATGTCAGCAGCCCTACATGCCAAGAACAGATGCATACTGACTGGTCAGTAGAATATTCCGTTCGAGGCATGTGGGCTGCTGAATTCATATCTGTGCATAGACTGAATAGCAGTATCTCCTCTAGCGGTGGCTACCTGTGCCAGCTGCAGCAGTTTGGAAAAGAGTTTTGAGGACAGCCTGGCCTACAGCAGCTTGCTGTTTAGCTTGCACGTCTACACAGTAGTGTTTTGTGAAAGTGTTTATGGTGGTCCATGTGGCTGCCTTATAGATGTCTTCAAGAGGAATATTTCCCAGGAAAGCCATGGATGCCCCCATTTTCCTTGTAGAGTGTGCTCTTGGGTGGACGGTTAAAGTGTGTTTTGCCTTTTGATAACAAATTTGAATGCATTTAACTATCCATCTGGCTATTCCTGACTTTGAAATAGGATTTCCTTTGTGTTGTGGTGCAAAAGCAACCAGTAGTTGTTTTGTTTTCCTAAATGATTTAGTTCTGTCCACATAATAAAGTAGAGCTCTTTTTACATCTAATGTGTGTAGGGCTCTTTCAGCTACTGACTGTGGGTTTTGAAAGAAAACCGGCAGTTTTATTGATTGGTTGATATGGAAATTGGATACAAACTTAGGCATGAACTTAGGGTTGGTTCTAAGAACCACCCTGTTGGCATGTACCTGCATGAAAGGTTCTTGAATTGTTAGTGCTTGTAATTCGCTCACTCTTCTGAGTGAGGTAATGGCAACCAAACATGCAACCTTCCACGACTTTCATCGACGACTTTCGGTGTTTTGTTGGATTGTTTCGGCTCGGGC
The DNA here is from genome assembly GCF_964263255.1 of Lissotriton vulgaris. Lineage (NCBI taxonomy): Eukaryota > Metazoa > Chordata > Amphibia > Caudata > Salamandridae > Lissotriton > Lissotriton vulgaris. Next base: position 11,418,364 of record NC_141690.1, on the reverse strand, counting down.
CCTTTTTTTCGGGTCAACGGGTGTCTTCGGATCGACCGGAACTTTCGGTTCGACACGTTTTTTGTGCTCTGTAGGCTTCTTTGGATGAGTGTCCTTTTCCGAGTCGATGTTCTTTTTCGGATTGACTGGTGTCTTTGGAGCAGTTATCTTTGGGTCGACAGGTTTTTCCCGCCTTGGTACAGGCTTCGGTACGGCACCTTTTGCCGGGTGGACGGATTTCGGAACAGTAGGCTTGTTCGGGTCGGCGACCTTCTTTGGTTCGGCGCCCTTCGTCTGTGTGCCTTTGTTCGGTTTGACCACTTTTTTGGGGTCGACAGTTTTTGGCTGAACGGCCTTTATGGGGTCGACAGTCTTCTTTGGCTCGACGCTCTTTGGCTGTACGCCCTTTTTGGGATCGACGCCCTTCGGGTCGACGACCTTCTTTGGCTCTGGATCCTTCTTCGGGACGATGGTACTGGGCCCTGGGGTCTCTGAAGGTTTCGGTTTCGTTGCCGAGCCGGATGGCGGGGCTTGCGAAACTTTATGATCTTGGCTAAGGCCTTTTGGCGATGCCTCGACCGGAGCATTTGGTGACGGGCTAATTGGTGTCGGGGGCAGGGTACTCACGATTTGCCCCGGTGGGGTGTCGTCATCGGAGTCTGAGTAGTCCTCGACTGTGACGATTTCTAGGTCAGAGTCTGGAGCTTCCGGTAGATCCTGGACATCGTCGAAGATGTTGTCCGGATCGGGTGCCTGTCGCTGCATTTCTTGCCTAGCGGCCCGTCGGTTTTGAATAGTTTTCTTGGATCGAAACTGGGCACAGGCTGGGCAGGTTTCTTCCCTATAGTCTGCGGAAAGGCACTTGTTGCATACTGAGTGTTTATCAGTATGTGGTAACTTGGAGTGGCATTGTGGGCACCTTTTAAACTGGCTTCTTTCCATCGACGGTCGGCTCACGTGGCGACGAAAAGGCCCAAACAGCCCGCATCGACGACCGATTCGAGATGAAAGGTTGGATCGAGTAGAGGTACCGAACGGGAACAATACAGTTGAAGGCCTTTTGGCCTTTAGAAAAGTTTTGTTTTCGATTCCGAAGTTGGAGTATAGGAGTTAGCATCCGAACCCAATGGCGGAAAAAAAAAAAATCTGAGGATGGAGAAGATGCCCATGCCCACTGTAGTCCAGGGGAGGAGTCACCTATCTCTTGATACTTCGAAGACTCTTCCAAGACAACAAAGTGCAATCATCCGGACCCAACACTAGGCGGCGATCTATGCACAGATATGAATTCAGCAGCCCACATGCCTCGAACAGGTGAGTAATCTGCAGGCCCTTAATACATAAACATATTGTAGGAAATCAGTCTTTTCAGCATGTTCACCACATATTTTTCGACTTTTGCTGGACCTTATATTTTTGCTGACATATGAGCTCTGCGCACCTTAACCCTTCCAACCAGTGGTAAGGTATCTGTGCTCCCCCCAAACATTGCTGAATGGGAATATTCTGAATTGATATATTTAACTTAACTCTAAGTCCCTGGTATATGGCACAAAATGTACCACAGGCCTGTATGTTAAATGTCACTCGTGGACTGCAGCACCCATTGCGCCATCTACTACAGTGGAAGTGCAAACATGGCTGCAAGCCTACCAGTGTAGCTAGAATGTAGTAGCGTATAAACTGCAATTCACACTGTCAAATTAAAACCCTTTCATCGGGTTAAAACATCCCTTTTAAATATTAAGTCACATCTATGTAGGCCTTGTGGACAACAAGACGGGGAGGGTGCATGGTATTTAAAAATAGGACATGTAGAAATTGAATGTCAACATGTCTCTACAGTAACTAGCACCTAAAAGTTATTTTTCCCTACAGCAGACCTGGCTGTCCCATGTAGAAAACCAGAATACAGATTACAATTATTATGCTGTATCTCTGGAATGGGACGAGCTAGAAAAATAAACAACTAGTTTTAGCAGTTATTGAAAATCCAATTCAATGGTGAAATCTGATTTTTAATAAATATTAAAGAAAAGTAACTTTTAGAAAGCTACCTTGTCGTCTCTGCCTCAAGTTACTGGAGGCTAATTTGAATTTGCTGTCAAACTGCTTCCCCCCAGGGATTAGCATTTGAATAGGTGTGAAAATGGTGTGAAATGCCTCCCAAGAGCAAATAGGCTGACCTCAATGGGTAGAGATGATTCCTCTGAGCCTCACTGAATGAGCAGGGTGGCGACTGTGAGCATGCTATATTTTAGCTAGCCCTGGCCTGGCTCAACTGAAGAAGCGCGCGCTTTCAGTGTTAGGATGTTCTCCCAGGTAAGACTTCCTCTATACAAATATACATAACAGCGTTAAAGTATGCATCACAGGTTTGCTGGGTTTATATATAACACTTTGGTGCACACATTCGAAAGGCAGTGAACAGGATGTTTTTGTTCTGCCAAACTTCTGTCTCCAGATTTATTGTCGGAACAGTGGCGGCTTCAAACTGGATTTTGGTTTTAGATGTTGGAGAACGCTAGGATTACCATAGTACACTTCACACACACCCCCCAAGTGCAGCTGGCAGCTTTTACCATATTGGTACAGCTTATCACCCGTAATTTGCACCATACAAATTGACTTGACATTACATAACAATGTAGCTTTGATAATGTTATGTTTTTAGCCTGTCCTGAAAAACATGGAAAATCTAAAGAGCGCTAGGTTAGAACTATCCTGGTGTATGAGCTTATCACTCCTAGCGGAAAAAGTCACTGTCAAAAGAATCTTCAAAAAGAGTTTTTCAATCTAGAAAGTGAAAAGTCGGACACAACAGGAACTCTATAAATTCAAATCAGATTAGAATAATCTTTAGATTCTGAATTATCCTTTTTTTGTGGACACAACATATCCTATATCGTTGTACTCTAGGACAATTGGCCTGAAGGAATGACCATAAAGGGGCCCATGTATCTTAACTGGATTGTGCCCAGAGGGGGGAATCCATTTAATACTAACTTCTAAAACACCTTATCTAAGCTGCTTAACACCAGCAAAAGTAAATAGAACTGGGCAAGGTCATTTCATAACACAGATAAATAAAGCCTCAGTTACATAACATACTTGATAAAAGGTTAAAAACAGCAGCCTGTTTTACCACAGATGTTAATTTTAAACACATACCAAAGCCAACATTTGCTGTGTGTAGTGGTAGCATACCAGTATTTCTTGTCTTAAATATCACTCTACAAAAATATCGTAGCCAGAATATAGAATACTGCAATTTTGTGAAGGTAAATAATAGCTTACAATTGCTAACTGCACAAATATGTATCTTGATGACATACATATTGAAGGGATGGAGATGTGGAGTTAAGAATAGCAAACTGACACAATATTGTGTTAGTCAATATTCTCCCTACAATATTTTTGTGAGATATTTCTGTACTTGATATTGTCATACACCCTATGTGGTACCCATTGACCCAGTCGTTCATCAGAATGACCCACCATATTTCACTGTCTCTCAGTATCACCTAGACATGCTTAAAGACACGAATACTAATTCACATTCAGAGCCGTCCATCAATTTAGTATGCCAACATGGAATGTACAGTCAACAATGTAATTACTACATTTGAATGAGAAAAATCAAGATTTTTTTTTTAAAATATTTGTATTTGCTTTTTTAAAGTGCATACATATAACAAGCATGTCACATGAATCAATCCTTTTTACCCTGCCCCCCCATCCACCCTCCTCCTCCCCCCCACCATGCCCATAGTCCCACCAGTAATACTACACAGTGATAAAATGATGCCCCACCTGTTTCTATATTGCACAAATTAGTCCGGGAACTCCCCACATGTAACCAGGATAACAGAGTGACCTTTCCTCCTCCTTTCACAGTCCCCCATCTAATCCATGGTATCGTCTCCATTACCCCCATACTCTAGTAAACTTCTGGGACACCCCCTGGCCTTGTAGGTGACCCTCTCCGCTGCCATGTACATGTCCATGCCCCGTCTCCAATCATCTAGCTAGCGAGGTGTGGGAGCGCCCCACGCCCGGGCCACGTCCCTCTTAGCCACCACCAAAGCCAGTGTTACAAAAATCAGAAGTGGGCGATTCAGATCCACATCATTTGTTATTCCCAAAAGAACCAATTTAGGCTCCACTGGGAGGGCTGTCTCCAGTATCTCGCGTAATTCTCTTAAGATCTTGGCCCAGTATTCCTGGATTACACAACATTCCCAGATAGTATGATAAAAGTCTCCCTTCACATGCCCACATCTCAGACAGTTAGTATCACTAGCACGCCCCATTCGGTGCAGTCGCTACCTATCGTAATAAATCCTATGCAGAATTTTATATTGTATGAGCCTAATGCGGGACTTTATTGCAAGTTCCCTGGGATGCATCAGAGCTGCCTTCCAGTCGAGCGTTTCCATCTCCCCCAAGTTTAGTTCCCATGCTTCTCTCAAGTTCACCAGCCCATCAGGCATATTATTAATCAGAGTTTTATAGGTCAGAGAACGAATTTGCTCGGGACGTGCTCCTGCAGTAGACGGCCCTCAAGCGGGCTATACTCTGGTAGGGGACATGAGAGCGCCTTCTCTGCCCTCCATGCATGACGCAGATGGGCATATTTCAGGTACTGGGAGTGATGCAGTCCGTGTTCCACCCTCAGCGCCTGGAAGGACTTCCTATCTCCCCTTTTCAACAAGTCCCCCAGTACGGAAATGCCAAGGTCATTCCACCTTTTAAACCCCCTCAGCTCATGCAGCTCCTTTAGCCATGCGCAGTGCCATATCGGGGTCTGCTTCGTAGGTTTGTGTGTCCAGCCAAATGCCTTGGTCGTCCTCACCCACACCTCCACCGTAACCTGTGTTGCTGACAGCAGTCTCTCTTTCCCTCTACCCCCCTTGATATAGTGCAAACAGGTGCGCTGCGCCATCGTCTCTCTCTCCAGTCTATACGTGGGGTGATCCACCGGGGCGTGAAGCCAATCATTTATCGGCGATAAGTGTTCTGCCCAGTAATACGCTTCAATATTTGGCAAAGATATCCCCCCATTATACTGAATCCTCTGCAATGTCTCTCGGGGCTATCCTGGATTGCTTCCCCTACCAGATCAATGACCGGAGTTCGGCGTTTATATCTTTAAAAACCTGTTGGGGGAGGGGGAAATATTCATTTGGTAGGGCATAAACAAACCGCGGCAGCGTTATCATTTGGAACATTGCAGCACGGCCTAAAACCGTGAGGGGGAGTGTTTTCCATCTAGTTGCGTCATTAACGAAATTTGTAAGTACTCGCTGAATGTTTCTATGATAGGAGATAGTTTTATCCCTCGTCACGTATATCCCCAGATATGTAAACCCTTCATCTGGCAAAGGAGGCCAAACCTCCTCTCTCTGGGGCTATACAGAATTGATTTGTACCAATTAATAATGTACCCCGAATAAGAGACATAGCGGCCCAGTAGGGTAAATAGCAGTGGGATCAAAACAGCTGGGTGGGTAACATATGTGAGGATGTCATCCGTATAGAGCGACATTTTTTCCTCGGACGTATCCGCCTGTTTGATTTTAAACCCTCTTATCCCGCTTTCCTGCCTTATTTCACACACCACAATCTCTATGGTACGGGCGAACAGTAGCCGAGAAAGGGGACAGCCCTGCCGGGTCCCTCTCCGTATAGGGAAGTCCGCTGATTGCACACCACTGACCCTTACCCTAGCTCTCGGGTCTGTATATAGAAGGCTCACCCACTTCCTGAACCTGGGACCAAACCCGAATTTGGTCAATACTCCCTCCAGGAAGGGCCAATGTACAGCGTCAAACGCTTTTTCCGCGTCCAAAGACAGGAACATGTGGGGATCCTGTCGGTCACGCACCTCGATTAGCCAGTTATGGTTCTCCTCAGATTTAACCTGGTTTCTCTGTCTGGCAGGAAGCCTGTCTGATCCAAGTGGACCAGATCTGGGATCACCAGTCATAGCCGAAGCGCCAAAATCGTCGCCAGGAGTTTAACCTCCACGTTCATGAGTGAAATGGGGCGATATGAAGCGCATTCCTCATGGGTTTACCCTGCTTGTAGATAGGAATAATTGTGGCCATTCGAAGGTCCGGTGGTAGCATGCCCTCTTGGACCGCCCCCGAGAACAGGGCCAGCAGGTGGCCGCTGAGTAAATCTGCAGTTTTTTTTAAAGAATTCAGCAGGGACCTGGGGATTTCCCCGGGCATAATCTAGCTAGTGCCTCTTTGATCTCCGTGATCGTTATCTCCTCTTCCAGGCTCAACTGATCTTCCTCAGATAATACAGGGGTTTCAATGCTGTCTAGGTACAGCGTTACATCTGCTATCGTTCCCAGGTCTCTGGCCTTGTAGAAATTCTTGTAATATTCGGCGAATGCCTGAACTATTTGGACATCTGTCCGCCTGATTCGGCCCTGCCCATCAGTCACTTGTTACACCCATCGTGCGTCCTGCTCTATACGGCTCAACCACGCCAGGAGCTTTCCAGACTTATTCCATACGTCATATAGTCTGTGAAGTATCCACTAATACTCTAAGAGTATGCGCGTTATGGTTTACCACATGCCGCCGCTCCAGCTCCAGGATACGAGTTTCCAGAGCTTGTAGTTCGTCCTGTACTTTCCTTTTTTCCCATTTTATCCTATTCTGGGCTCTATCTCGCATGACAGTCTTAAAAGCTTCCCATAAAATCATCCCCGATTGTACCGATCCTAAATTGTCTGTGAAGTATACCTTTGTATCCGCCCTGAGTCCCTGCAACAAGTCCTTATTCTGAAGATCCAATGCCGTCAGACACCAGCCCCTGCCCCCAAGCTCGTGTCTCCCCCCCAAGTCTCACCAGAAGAGGTGACGGATCCGAAATTCCTCGCGCTTGATACTCTGCCACATCCTCAACGCTAAGGGCATGACGGGGAAGGAAGACAATCTAATCTGGAGTACACCCTGTGGACCCCTGAGAAATATGAATAGGTTTTGACGTCCGGGTGTAGCCACCGAAAGACATCCGTCAATCAAAGTGTGTCAATCGTCCTTGCCAGAGGGGTCGTTACTTGGTTGTCAGGCCGGTCCCTTGACCTGTCGAACGAAGAGGACATAACATCATTGAAGTCCCCACCCACCACGTGAAGTGTGTCTGGTGTGTTTAGTAGGATATCAGCTAGACCAGTCAGGGTTCTAGCTTGTAATTTCGGTGGCACGTATATGGAGATGATCATGATCTTCTGGCGACCCATGTTCCCGTTATCCCCACATACGTTCCCTGTGGGTCCGCCCATGTCTGAGTTGCTACAAAAGGGGGGGGCTTTCTTAATCAGGATAGCAACCCCTCTGGAGCCCGACGTGTACCCTGCCTGGGCCAGAACCTTATATGACCCTCTCGCCAGGAACCCACACCACGTACCCTGTAGGTGGGTCTTCTGTAGCAGGACTATGTTTGGACCTACCCTCCTCACGTAGGACATAACCAACCCCCTCTTTATCTTGTTCCCCAGGCCGTTCACGTTCCATGTTAGGATTTTCACATAGCCACTGACTTGGGGGCTACCGATCACTGTAGGGGACATCATTCATAAAACGCTTGTCGGATAGCAGGTGTTGGGTGTTTGGTACGCAAATGTATAGAAAGTTCTCGTGAGTGACATGCCTTAAAAACTTAACTGTAACCCCCTTCCAACACCCTCCCAATTCTTCCCCCCCTCCCCTTCCCGGAAACCATTTAAATCTCCCCTGAAATCTCCTCCCTCCCCACCCCCCTCTCCCCTGCAGACCCATCTCCAGCCAACTGGTAGAGATTAAGCTTTTCGGATGAAGGAGGTCTGTCGCCCACCCAGTCTCAACCCCTTAAAATAAGAGAGGCCCGCTCTAAACCTTTAAGAGCAACATCTAAAGGTATAAACAAAAGCAAGCAATAACAATATCGGAATTAGACCAGAAGAACAAAACAAACAAGAAGGGGTGTCCAACTTGCGTGCTCCATGCAAACATAGCCAACACTTGGTCAGCCAGTTCGGTCCCTTTTTCACGAATTAGAGTCCCGGGGGGTCCCCCTGATATGACACAGTCTCTGGCGTAGTCTCGTTTTCCATTGCTTTTATCGCAGCTACGAGGGGATGCAACGACTGCCCACCCAACTCCTCCCCCTCAGATGAGGAACACTGAGGTTCTTCCTCCCCCTCTGATTGCGTTTTTTCGGCAAGGCAGAGGAATCGGGATCCTGACGGCCGATTAGAGTCCAGGGTGGCAGTACTCCTACGCCTTCGCCGTACGGGAAACGGCCTTTTCAACGAAGCCGTTTCCACGAAATCTTTAACCACGCATGCAGTACAACGCATGCGTGGTTACCACTAAAGCCTTTACCACGCATACCTTTACTACGATGTTTGTAGTAAAGGCATATGTGGTAAAGGTAAAGAGTAAAAAAAAAAAGGGGGGGTTTGGGGGCTCTCCCCCCAAATAAAAAAACTCACCAGAAGTCACGACGGAATCTGCATATAATCAGCATCGTTTAAGAGAAATCGGGAAAAAAAATCCGTTTCCTCTTAACGACGTATGACGTCACCACGCAAATAGTCGAGGTAAAGGTTATGTGTGGTAAACGAATTCCGTTGTAACGCATGCGTGGTAAAGGCATGCGTTGCAACGGAATTAGTTTTAACGTCATACATTCTCGCCGTACAGGTCCAGCTGTGGAGTATGGGTCGAACCCGGGTTTCGGCTTCCACGCCTCTGTCCCAACCTCTGCTTTTTTGGTGCCCCTCTGGGGCCATCCATAGGCCTCTCTGTAGCAGTTGACTTCTGAGCCCAATTTGTGTGTCTCGTCAACGGAGGGCGTTCCTCCAGCCACTGCCACGCCTCTTCCGGTGTTTGAAAAAAGTGTGTCTTATCCTTTTTTATCACCTTTAGGTTTGCCGGGAATAATAGCATGTACTGGATTTGGAGGTCTCTCAGTTTCGCTTTTACCGAGTCATAGGAGCGTCTCTGCCTCTGCACCTCCTGGCTGTAGTCAGGGAAGATTATTATTTGGGCATTGTCTAGACTGATTTCCCCAAGTTTTCTAGCTTCCCTTACAATCATGTCTCTGTCCAAAAATAGTTTTAAAAAAGAGCAATTACTGGCCGAGGTCTCGCTCCCGCCGGTGGTTTGGCTAGCAGTGCTCAATGAGCCCTTTCTATGATGAAACAAGTCGAAAATGTATCCTTTGGGAAAGTGCATAGTAGCAAACAGTGCAGGAACTCCGCCATGTTTGTACCTTCGATTTCTTCCGTAAAGCCCACAAAGCGGAGGTTGTTGCGTCTTGCCCTGTTTTCTGCTTCGTCCACCTTCCAGAGCAGCTGCTTATGAGATGGCTGGAGCTCCGCTATACCTTTCGTCATATCTTGTAGAGTGTCCTCAACTTCCCCCAGTCTTGTTTCTGATTCAGTTACTCGTTCCGCGAGATTCCGGAGGTCTTGCCGTAGGAGCGTTACTTCTGTGCCCACCTCTCTGATGTTATTCTCCAGGGCCTCGCGGGATGCCTGTATTACGTTCATCAGGAGGGCTGTGTCAGAGTGTGCGACCGCCGGGTCATCGTCCGGCTGTGGGGCCGGCGTGGTATAACGATCCAGTGTTTCCTGCCTGGGGGGTTTAGGATCCTGGTCCTTCTTGCCCATGATGCACTTCCGTAGGCCACAGACCTTCAGTGACTGGTTTGTCAGCCCATCAACGTGGCCCACCATTGCCAGGTCCCCATTCAGAGAGTCTCTTCAATAGCAGCTGCCCACCGGTGCTCAGCAATGCACTCGTCTTGGCCTCCTGTTAGAACTGGTCACTGTGACCCCACAGGAGGGGGGGGGGGGGGGGGGACCAGAAAGGGGAGGCAAACGGGTAGCCCCACACCCCCAACCAGCCAAGCCCAGCAGGACCAGATAATATGCTCTCCAGGTTGTGTCCACTATGGTCTGCCAAGTCCCCTGCAGCCCATGCAGCTCATAAAATACGGAAAGGAAATATTGCGGGCGAATTTTGCGTGCCTCCACCACAGCTCGTTGGTTTCAGCAGTCCCAAACGCCTCTCAATGCTGTACTAAAGGTCACAGGAAGATGCAATGTGTGCCCCTGGCCAGACCTGTGCCCTCTCAATGCCGCCAGTAGATATTCATAAACCACCTTCCGCTAAGGCCTCACAATCTGCAAACCCCCCCAAAGTAGGGGGGGTGGGTGGGGAGATCAAGTCCCGCTGGGTCTCCCTCTGGTGCTATGGGGTGGAGGCCCTTTCTGCTTAGGCCTGCTATGCCCGCGGGCCTCCTTCAATCTCGCCAGGGCCCGAGGGGATTCTCCCGGCTCCTCCCGCGCTCAGGGCTCCGGCTGGGTCTCCGCTGCAGGATCGGGTGGGCGGGCGGCCTCTCCGGGGCGCAGAGCACCGAGGCCCGGCGTCCCACCGACACCCTCACCAGTCGCCGCACCCCCCCTTCCCCCCGAGGCCAGTCCTCACCTTCGGGCACAGCAGCGCGGTCCGTCCGGCGGATCCCGGCGTCCGCTCCCCCTCCTTCCGCCTCGTCGGTTCCCCAGCGACCACGTCGGGCTGTGTCTCCTTTCACTCGGGCCGCCCTGCAGTCGGCAGAACCTTCGGCAGCGCTGAGCGCTGACTCTATAGTTGGCGTCTCAGCGGCGCTATCTTGGGTCCCGCTCCGAGGCCCTCGTAGCAATCTTCTCCTCACAGGACCGCAGGCTCACCACGACTGTCACTCGGCCCTCACTGTCGTCAGACGGATGACGGACCCCCAGGGATAAAAGGGTGTCGGTTTTGGGACCTCAGGCCACCATCAGGTATGTAGGATCAGTTTTATGTTGCCAGAGCAGCGCAGGCACACGTCCTTCTCAGCCATGTTGCTGTCAACACCCCGAAAATTCAAGAATTTCAACTGTCCAACTACATTCTACATTTTGCAAGGAACACCCCTGCTGAGAACTGTTTTTTTGGACCTTTCACCAATAGAACCAGTGGGTGACTACTAAAATATCTTAGTGGGTGTGATGAAATAAGAAGCAGGTTTATTACTGGGTAAGAAGACCTGGCAGGAAGTGTGTACGCTGTAAAAGTAGTATATTGAGCCATGAATCCTGCAGTTTATAGAGGACCGGGCATGCACCAAAGTCATAAAATAGGATAACAGTTACCATCTCATATCCGTGCACAAATATAAACCGATTAATAAAAGATTAGGTAAAAAATGCCACGTAGGCATACAAACATCATTCCAATAAAACCACCTAATGATATTTCTCAATAAAATTGCCTCTCTGGCTGAGCACCAGATAACATGCATTGACGTTGTACTGCTGTAACGTGTACAGTAAGGTTATTTGTGCCTAAGACCTACTTGGCATAAATGGACTTGAAAACCAGATCATGGTTTCACTTTAGCTCATGTCTACAAATCTGGTTCCTGATTAGTAAATTTTGAGATTTATAGTTAAACTGGGGTCTATGTGAAAACTATGTGTGTTTTTACACTGGAACAGCTGGATGCTTGGCTATCCACCAAATAAGATGGCTATCTGATAAGGGAGTTCTAGTCACCTAACCTGCTTAATTCTTTAAGATCTGTGCAAATACTTAGTCAGAACGAGTTTAAAAATTAAGATCAGCTGCTGAATAATTTGGGAAGGCACAGAGTCTAATTTGCAAGAGCTGGTTAAAGACACATATGTAGCCAAAGCTTTACCAAGAGATCCTAGCTCAAAACTACAGCAATGTGGCAAGGAGAGCTGGTGCACAGATTTTCTGCTGGTAGATTTGAAGAGGATGGCGAAGGTCCACTCCTGACTGAGCTCGGGCGGTGCTGGCAGGAGCCCCAACCGGGCTAGAAAGACTTGTTTCTATGATGAGGACCCAGGGGTGAGTGAAATTCGAGGGGGAGGGGGCCTTCAGAGCTCTGTGCTAGCCACAGGCGGTTTAGTGGGCCAGAATTAGATTACTGATCGGTGGCAGGATACGTGCCTGTGCCGCGTTAATCCAGTCCCAAATATAAGGTCAGTGTTCTCGTAGATTACAGGGTCTCTGGGGTTTGGGGAAGAAGCAAGCCCTCTACGGAGAAACAAAGAACCCATTATAGACATACTGCACTCCGCACAGACCGCATTACGATGATTTCTTAAAAACACATTCACCTTATCTAGCGGGGACGCTAGTTCTGTGGGGCTTGTCCCTAGGCACTTGAACTAATAAATCATTTTAGTAGCAAAGCGCCATCAGCCTAACATTGATAAATAGATTATATAGTGACATCAACATGGAGATAAATGACCAGAAACAACCCAAAATCACTTTTGAGACCAGGTGTGGATTAAAAACACATGTTGAGCCAGAGAGGCATGATGTGGAAGCGCTCACAGACAAAGAGGATATAGACACCTGAGGTCTGCTACTACGAATGTGCAGCACTCTCCAACAGAAAGGGAAGGGTATGCGCAGATGTGGGTCCCGTGCTCACTACACCTCTGGATTCAAGCTAGCCTGGCTGATGAAGGGTGATGCCCTAAAACCGGTCCCAGGATGCTCGTTTCCAGTCTAGGGAAGACCTGGCTTGGCATTTCGGGCTGGTCTGTTCCCACAAGGAACAGGGTCAAGACTGATTTGCATATGGCGGAGTCCAAACTGGGGTGGGGTGGTGAGCAAAAGAATGATGGATTTACCCAGATCCTTGTGACAGGGGGTGAATATTTGCACTGTCCAGCATTCCATCCATCAATTGTTTCTTTTGCATATGTCGCTCTTAAATGTAGAGAATAAAGATATGGGCAAGAGTGCTGGCCAACAGGGTGAATCAACTGATGACCATGCTGGTGTTACCAGACCAATCGAGATTTAATCCTGGCAGGATCACTTTGAATATTCTGCGTACATTATTGGAGATTAATCACTGTATCAGACCAGAAGTACAGGCAGCCTTGGAATTACTTGATGCAGAAAAGGCGTTTGACTCCCCTTAATGGCCGTTTTCATGTAATATTTTGCACGGAATGTGATTGGGGCACTATTATATATGAATGGTGAAATGATATAATATCAACACCACAGCCAGGGTACAAGTTAATAGATCTGTCTCATCTGTGTTGCGAGAAGAAAGCTTGTACAAGACAGAAATACCCTTTTCACTGTTACTATTTTCTTTAGCAATTGAACCTCTTGGATGTATGCTATGTGAAAAACACCTGGGATGCAGCAGAACATTTCCCACTCATAGATACTTTCTTTCCATGTACAGGGACGATACCCTGCTTGTCATGGAAGCCCTTGAGTAAATCTAGATCCTGTTATCTAAGATATAATCTATTATGGTATTTACTCAGACCTGCACATTCATTAGGAGAAACTAGACATGTTTTCCTTAACCGACAATACTTGTAGAGTGATACCACGGCTGCCCCTGACTTGGAGGGATAGCTCAATAAAATTCCTGGGTATAATCATCAATAGAAGCATGGAATTAATCCTACGCGACAATTATGGTCTAGTGACCAACAAGTAAGTGACGCAAGTGCTGGATCGCCCTTTTATCTATAGCAGACACAGTGGCATTGACGATTTAAAAAAAAGATGGTGATCCTTAAACTCCTTTATCTGTTCTTCAATATACCCATATGCCCGAGTAAACAAATCTTTGTCAAGATACACCCCCTTGCTTACTAGAGCATGGAGGGGTAAACCGGCCTAGTTCAGCTGAGAAAGACTTATAAATTCATATAAACAGGATGGGTTTGCAGCACATTATGTAGTATATTAGGTAAATGTCATAACTGAACTGAACCGCATCTCCCTATTGAGCGAGACCAACTAGACAAAGAAACACTGACCACCGGGCTACCCAAACAGGTACATTGGAAAAGTCTGATGTACACATTGAAACACCTTGAGCTTACTAAACTCTGCCAACTCTCCCACAACTGACGTTTCCTTACACTAGAACATTCAAATTACTGGCTGAAGTCAACAGTTCGTCATATTTGCATGTTTCAGAACGCGACATGTGGCCTCAGTAGAATGGAAAGAATTTCCACATGTACAAATGAGTTTATTCCCTTGACACTTATCAAACAACAGCATATAGGGGGGGCCAGACTACACTGGATGACTGAGGAGATGTTTCCTGCAGCTAATGATGTGACTAAAACGAGATGGAAGACTGACTTAGAGAAGGATTACCTATTAAGACATGGCGGTACTGCTGTGAGCAAACAAAAGAAGTTTCTACAGATCAAAGACACAGGCTCATACACTTCAACGCTCTCAAGAGATTTTAATATACTACCAAACGCCTCCATCAAATTGATTCAGCGAGTCCTTCTACATGGAACGGAAGCGCTGCAGACCTTGCAGATTTCACGCGTCTTGCTTGGCACTGCATTTGGCGTTCAAACCGAATGAGATAGAGCAACGCACCAGGTCTCCCTAAGAGCCTTCATTCAAGATGGTCCAAGTTAGGAGTTTATGGTGTAGAAATATATACCTCTTCTAGTTCATTAGAGGGATGCCAGACCCTTGAATCACTTACATGTAAAACCCTTACATTAATGTAGCGCTGGGATGAAGAGGTGGACCCTGTGGTCATGATGATCCCGGGTGTACCATTAGGATCCTGATTCAAGGGACCCCTCTCGTTTTAGTTCATCAGAGATGTCCCAGGCTCTTGAATTACCTGCAATTTGGTAGCGACCAACCCTTGCTTTATTAAGCAGCACTGGGAGGTGAGGGGTGGACAATCACCACCAGACTCACAAATGACCCCGATTAGTGACATTAAAGAAAGGTTTTCTACCATACACAAACACAGATGAGGCAGCAGGTACAGCTGAATGTATGAAAGCTGAAAGCATGAATTGTGACGCTTATACGCTTTTCAAAAGGCCCCACACTAAACGCTGAATATTGAGCTCATCAGCTGGCATGGCTACGAAGGGAGTGCACAAAGCAATACCATTATATATCCTCCTCTACCGGTGAAATGGACACGAAAGACTCAAGATCTTCGTCTGACATACTTTGTTTCATCACAATATGACACACGCGTACATGTGTATTGTGTGTGCCAGAGGGTGATCTTTTCATTCCAAGCAATGTATGTACAAGAGTTTTCAAACGCACTAAAGATCAAGAGTTTTGAGTAACAGAATTGCTAATGTAAGGATGACATAACATCGCCCTACTCCTTGCTTTTTTAGGTTTTGTCCTAGACAAATTCTCAAAAACAATATGAAGAACAAAGTTTGCTAATCTGCAAGGAACGCGAGTAAATAGAGGGGTCATAATTTACAGAGCATAGTGTACACATATAGATGAAAATTGCGGGAACCAAAAACACCTGGGTTATAAGTGTCAAGAAATGGGAATGCGATTCTGATTGATGCAAGAAGCGTATCATTGTGTTTATGGTATTATTGAGACATTTCACACGTCACTTATGGTTGGCAGTATTCCTTCTTCTTGGGTATCTTATGCTTTAGTATTTTCACTGCAGTCGTTTTCCATAGAATACTGCATAGAGAGGGCAATGCTAGTTGGAAAGACAGAACCCTGGTGAGAGAGGGGGAGCACTGTGTGTCCTGGGACCGCGCATGCTCTCTCTCCTCAGGAGACGACCACGCGTGCTCTCCTCAGGCCGGAGTTTGCAGCATTGATAAATATGTATCTATGCCCCAATTCCCGAACACTGAGTGGGCTGCATGTTAGTTTTGGCTGGTATCTATGTGGAGTTACAGCTAATAAACCTTTGCCCCTCCAGCATTAAACGTTAATATGCTTTGAAATAAATGACGCGCAGTGAAAAGTCACTGTAAGGTGCGGCTCGCGTGAGTTATAACAACTAAACAGGTTTTAAGCAGTGCTTGCCATATTTGTGAGTTTGCACTAGAATGAATACCTTCAATGAATGAGCTACTGCACTTAAAGCGCGCGCACTATCTAAGAAAAGGCTCGGCGCTGAAAAGCCAGAGGACAAGAGGGTGAGAACCAGCACGTGCAAAGCATGCGGATGGCTTTCCAAGTCGGGGGAGCGCACAGTTTGGCTTGGAATAATGGACGGAAAATGTCCCTGTGTTGCACCCTACTGCAAGCGCTTCTTGACAGTAATCCTAGGCAGGGCGCGCTGCCTTGTGTTCTCTGCCCAAGAACACAGGAATAATGTACAAGCCACCTGTCGCCGGACTTCTATCCTCATGCGAACGACAGCCTTATTCAGAGTGGCCTGGGTCGTGCTTGCTACCCAAGAGCACCGCAGCTCTGCGCGTTTACCCCGAAAATCACTGCCTGACATTTTGTAATGGACCCCAATACAAGAAACCAACTCCCATCCGAAAATTCCCCTCTGAGACCAACTCACCCACTACCAGCTGCACCAAAGCTGCAGAGTTAATTCGTTAAGTCATGATCTCTGAAAAAGAACACGTCAACCTCGAGTCACAGCGAGCATCTGCAGAGGATGCAGCTTAGGGATGAAAGGGGAAATACATATGTGTAAAAGGACACTCATTTAAACCTACAGGTAATCTTAAACCTCCAGAGACCAATTTCGCCATGTGCGCCTTCGGAGCTAATAAGGACAAGAAATAATAATAAATGACATTTATAAAACGTGCAGCTACCCTGAAAGTACTTCGCAACAGTCTGTAATAAGGAAATGAGAAAAGGAACTGAAACTGCGAACATCGCCCTGTACCTGTCTCAGACACGTAGGTGATGGGGTCCTTCTTGGGGATCTTGGCATGCTGCGACGGAGACGGAGAGGCCTCTGATGGCGCTTTTTTCAGCGGTGATGGGTGAGACGGCTTCCTGGATTTTTTCACTGGTTGAGGCGCTTCTTCTTCCGAATCTGAAAGTCAACAGCGAGGCACACTGCATTATTTCAAGTGATTGCCTAGCGCCTTGCAGAAACATGCAGGTGCCACGCAAAGACAATGTCAGTCTTTCGGTGGGAAAACTTGCAGAACAGATTTTGAAGGATGCTTGATTAAAGGTGTACTCCAAGCCTTCCCAATACAGAAGCATGGGGTTGTAGCCGTTTGTTAAGACTGATAAATAATACTCACAGAAATGCAAATATCACCCACAAACAAAACAATTTGTACATTTCGCACCAAAAACACTATTGAAACATCAGACTGTCCAGAATTGTTACTAAGCGATTCCAAAGTGGATGATGGACAGAGCGTTTGAGCAAATCAAACACTCACTCCCAGTCAACTGATCTGGGTTTAATCCATCATCATTCTTTAGCTCACTCCAGCACCCCAGTTCAGACATGGCCATATGCAAATCAGTCTGACCCAGTGCCTCATGGGAACAGTCCAGCCCGAACTGCCAAGCCATGTCTTCCCTGGACCGGAAACAAGCATCCTGGGACCGGTTTCGGGTTCATCCCCTTTGGTATTGCTTTGTTTGCCCTAAGTTGGCAGGGTATGCCCAGACGTGGGTCCCTTGCTCACTCTGCCACTGGATTCAAGATAGCCTGGCTGATGAGGGTTATGAACCCGAAACAGGTCCCAGGATGCTTGTTTCCGGCCTGGGGAAGACATGGCCTAGCAGTTGGGGCTGGACTGTTCCCATGAGGCACAGGATCAGACTGATTTGCATTTGGCCATGTCTGAACTGGGGTGCTGGAGTGAGCTAAAGAATGATGATGGATTAAAACCAGATCAGTTGACTGGAGTTGAGTGTTTGATTTGCTCAAATGCTCCATCCACCATCCCCTTTGGTATAGAATTACGCCAGAGTAATTGGAGTAATTTCTGTAATTCTGCTTCACTCTTTTACACAGAATTACCAACAATTACGTAATTACTCCTTGTGTGATTAGGATTAAAAATCCTAGTGCAAGAGCACATTTAGTGAGATCCACTGTCAGCTTGTGCTTGCCATTCCTGTTCTGCTGCATTTAGCGCTATTTCTTAGCGCAAAAAACATTCTCATGGCCATTTTGGACGCCAGAGTGCATTTGGCGCTAAGAAAATAACACTAAATGCCGGGAGTACGTTGGGGGAAATTATACCCCTAAAGCACATTTAGTGAACACAAGTGGCTGCTCGCACTCACTACACGTGTTCTGTTGCATTTAGCGCAATTTCTTAGAGCAAAAAATGCCCCCTCATGTTCAACATAGATGTGAGGGGGCATTCTGGCACGAAGATATAACGCTAAACGCAGAATTACTTTTCTTGTTTAATTTCACGTAATCTCTAGGAATTCTTAAGCAATTCCGTGCGATTACACTCCGTGAAATTACGTGAGTTGCGCCCACCCCTACTTATAAGCACTTTAGGCCTAAGCCATTCAGTAGGTACTGGCATTACATTAAAAAAAAAAAAAAGTAGCATTTCAGTAATTGATAAAAATGCTGCCGCAGTCATTAACGCCTTACTAGATGTCAGACTAGATCCATAAATGTTCTCTTACCTACCCCCATTTACTAGTGTCAAGTGGCACTGTTGAGAGTCAAAATCACATGACAGGAATTAAATTATCCAAGAAGTCTACCACTACCATCGGTCATGATATTAAGGCAGAACACAATCACCCTCCAGAGGAAAAATAATCAACATTAAACAGCTTATACATCCGCACGTCCCCTTGATCCATTCAATGTAATATCCGCACAGTTTTCTATAGGTATGGAATGTCTTTTATTGTCCGATACTATTCTGTACTGTGTCACCTGATGTATTTTTGTTGCTTTTGTTTTAATAAAAAGAAATTTAAAAAAAACAGCTTATACATCAGGTCCTGTTGAAAGCCCCAGTTCTCAAACATTTCTTACAGCCATCACTAAATACGTGCTATAGAAGAAAACAACCCTAAATGCACAGATAAGCGATGTGAAAATAAGGAGCATATAACATGAGCAGGCTTTTCGATGAAAGGCATATCGCAGGGAACAAATACATTGAAGAACAAACAACAAGAGTTGTGCAGTGCAGCATAAGGGAATCAATGGACACAACCAGACAAGTCAAAACATGAGAAATTGACTGGATTTGAAAATACCTGCAGCAAAACAGTTGCAGAAAGGCCCACTGGGAAACCATTGAATAGCAACATAATTACAGAATCGAAAGCACCTTTGTTTATTTATCAAGTATCAATTGTGACTTTTTAACAAACTTCCTTTGACACAACCAGTTCTTGCATTAAGCAGTTTAGGGACAACATTTCAGAGAAACTTGAACAACCAGGTGAGCGGCAGGCTCTGCTAATTTATTATTCACTGCTCTTTCTAGGAGTGCCCCATAAAGCCCTGTTAGGGCCTTTTTATTTATAATGGTTTCTAGCTTGGCGGAGCCCCTAGGATAGGGAGGGGCACAAGTAAGACTTTTTAGGTCTCGGCTGGCGTTAGCAGCAGGGCCTTTTGGAATCGATACGGCTTCCAAAGTGTGCACGCGGAGGAAAGAAACAGTAGATGTGCACGCGGGGATTGGATGCTTTACTGGCGGGGTGCCACTCTGGGGACTTTTGTTTTTCGCCGCCTGTAAAGCATCCAGTCCCCGCATGCACATCGATGAAGCGGTTATAAACATCGCGTATTGTGAGTGCGGTCACGCTTGTTTTATACAGCACCTCTTTTATCAACAATTCATCCAAACAATGTGCTGCTGATACACAAAGTACCTCTTCCCCACTCCCATCAAACATTGCTGCATCATAGGTACCGTGCTCTGAATGGCACCGCGCTCCCTCGTGTTCAGCACTAGGACACTTGCCTCACATTCCATCATGAACTGCGTCATTTGCCGGGTCTAAGAACAAAAAGTTCCCCGCTCACACCGATTCAAAGTTAGTCAAATAAACAAGCCACACGTGGCGCAAAGCCGTGGCAGACCCTTTGCTGATGTTAACTAGTTCTGCATTCAGGCATTAAACTGGTACTAATGAGGTAAGAATACCAAGGTCACCAATGAACTGCGGAAGGGTTCTTGTGTGCAGCATCAAAACTAACTCTAAAAGAAAAATGTAATTCAAACACTGTGGTCAAAATGTTGTCCTTTATTATTCATGGATACCCCGGTTACACTTTAAGTACTGCCCCAAAGCAGCAGCTATTTCAATCAGGCACACAGCCCTGAATGTTTTCATTTTCGTGATCTGACGCTCTTTAACTTTACAGTGCCTCCTTATTAGACCCCTACATCCAAAACATGTAATTAACAATACTGCTTTACAGAGCTATTTGGTAATGGAAAGAGCCGTTTCTAGAGGTTTAACGATAAGACAATAAAACTCAAACTGACGGACCAGTTGCATAGCCTAACCGGGCTCGCAGATACTCGTTTAATAACATTAAGTGTGCGCAACTAGCCGATCCAAAAGATGCAGCGGATACTCACAGTCGAGTGGCTGATGAGCTGTTCAGTGAAAATACTAGACCCGGAGGAAAACAAAAGGGTATCCGCGTGTGGTGTTCTTTGCTTTTATGAGAATGATTCTCCGTGCTGTTTGCGGCAATGATACTCCTGCGGGCTCTCTGTGTACATGTCTGTGAGAATGATACACTTGGGTGTCAGAATCAGAACGATACACTCTCTGTCACCTTGTATACATCTAACATGATTATGGGAACGAGGCTTCAATCCCGCGGTGTATCACGATGCGAATGAGACCCTCTTGTGTCTCCCGCGTCTTTAGTTATAGAGAATGAGTTTACCGAGTTTCCTGTATGCGTCTGGTCTGCGAGAGCCCAAGCTCGATCAAGCGTGTGACTTGACAGAGCGGAGTGAATGAGACTGCCCAGCTTTGAGAGAACGTGACTCTCGTTCCGCGCGAGTTTGCTCTATAGAAATACCTGTGCGCGCTCCGGCGAGTAACGTGAGTCCGCCTTGTCTATTAAACGAACATCTCCATCTCCCCGGGCCGTCAGTCTCTTTCCGACAAAGCAACACTGGTTCTCTGCTCTAAGAGCATAACATGCTTGGTCTGTCCCTGGTCGTACACGTGGTCCACAAGTTCCCACTTCAAGTGGTCGCCCGTGTGTTTATTCTCTCGGAATGAGAGACGGCTACCCTGCGTACATATCCGCGCTGAGAATGACAGCTCAGTTCTCTTCAGGTAGGCCCCAAAATAAGGCACTAATCCGGTTTCTCTTTTAACAAGCCTAGTTTCTGCTGCATGTATATGATATGACCCGCGAGAATGAGACGGCTAGTGTGGTTTCTAGTAGTTTTGTTTCCTGCTCTCACAATCATGCGACCAGAAAGACGCTGGCACTCGCAAATACAAGCATTGAAAATGCAATAGGTCTCGCCTTCGATTAAGTTAAAGCCATTAGTTTTGCTAATGGTATTGTATAGCAAAGCAAATGGCTTTAACTTAATGAAAGGCGAGAGCTATTGCATTTTTAGAGTAAATTTTTTTAATTAAACTTTTTATTAACAAACATCGCATATAAGCAGTCAATCAGTTTAGTATCGATCTATGCATGACAACTTGAAGTAATACCATTACTCAGTACACACAGTCAGGACCCCTCAAGGAGGAAGCAAATCATCAAGTTCAATACTCTGCGGGGGAACGCAAATGTCTCCATATGAGTTCCATGGGGACCATATGCGGGACCACTTTTTAGGACAGCCTCGGGCAGTATATACTGTCTTTTCTCTGAAAATACACCAGTCCACACTAGTCTTCCATGCTTCTAGAGTGGGGGGAGTCGCCGCTCCCCAGGCCTGAGCAATATTTCTTTTGGCAATCATGACATTTCAAAGTAGCCCATTGTGTTTGATGGGTGTTAAGGTCGGTCGGTTCCCATATATTTAGTAAGCATCTGCGCGCTTCAGGGTAAATGGAAGCAGTGAGGACAGTCCCCCTCCCTCCAATATGTCTGTATGCGTGTGCATTCCCATATAATGTGCATAAAGGTGCCTATTTGGCCGCATCATCTGCGACAGTCCCCCGTTTCCGCTCTCCCCATCTGTACTAGCCGGGGGGCGGTCATATATATCCTATGTAGGATTTTAAGCTGCACTAGCCTTAATTGAGCTGGAATGGCCACCACCCGAGGAGAAGATATCACCTCCTGCCACTCATCATCATCCATTTCTATGCCATCTGTCACCCATTTCTGTCGTAATGCAGAAAATGGATCTTCCATGTTATGTATCAATTTATTATAAGTTAATGAAATGATGATGTGGCCATCCAGTATTCTGTCCTCTAACGGGGATAACTCAGGAAGGGACGTGCCCCTTAGGACGAGGAAATTTAGTGCATGACTAATCTGTCAGTAACGAAATAACTCAGTGTCAGCTAGCTCATGTTAGTTCTGGATGGTGGCAAAGGATTGTATCCCTCCCTTCTCCCATATAGCTTTAGCTTTAATTTGTGAGATGCCAACCATGTCCCATTTATCAAATCCCTTCGATGTCCACAGATTACCCAGTTGTTCAGAATCCCACAGGGGGGTAGCTAGCGTCAGTTTACGTTCCCGTCTGACGGATCTATTTGCAGTGTGCCATACATTGACTGAATCTCCAGTGGGGCCTGTCAGTCTAGACCGGCTCAGTTATGAATAAAGGGATCTATTGTAATTTCCTCCTTGGAGAAGCCACTTATCCATCCGGTAGCCTGGGTTGCCAGGGTCACCATAGGTACCCTGGTTGATAGCTGCTAGGTGTGCAGCCCAATAGTATTTCTTTATGTCTGGTAGACTGATGCAGCCATCGTACCATTTCAATGTAAGTTTACCCAAGGCTATACATGGCGATCCGTTCCACAACAGGTCCCTCTGGAGGTGTTCAATTTCTTTAAAATATTTCAGGGGGACAGGATCGAGTGAGATTTGCAGGGCGTAAAGGAAACGAGGAAGGGACATCATTTTAAAAAGAGCTGCCCTGCCCCGAAGAGAGAGGGGAAAGAGACTTCCAACTGGCTATGTCCCGCTTCAAACGATGAATTGGAGGAAGGAGAATTTTTCTCATATCGAAGTGTAGGGTCTAAACACAGAAATATACCTAAATACTTGAATACTGTGGTACTGATTCGTATTGGATAGTTACGGGGCAGGGCGGGTAGACCTCCCTAAAGGGCATATAGGTGGGATTTAATCCAATTAATTTTAAAACCAGAATATCTGCCGAACACTGCCAATATGTCCAAGACCGCAATTAAGGACTTTTTTGGATCTGTTAAATAAAGTAAAACGTCATCAGCGTAGAGTGAGATGCGGTCTTCCCATTCAGGTGACCATCGCATTCCTCGAATAGCTGGATCTCGGCGGATCCATGCTGCCAAGGGTTCCAATGCTAAAGCGAATAGGAGGAGGGAGACAAAAGCGTCTGACTTTTTATTATTTACCACGACTTGTGCCCATGGTTTCGAATATAGGAGCCGAACCCACTGAATAAATACCTGGCAAAACCCCAGCTTTTGGAGGACTGCTATGAGATGAGGCAATTCAATGGTATTGAATGCCATGGTGGCATCCAGGGAAACAAGGACAGCTGGTTCTAGGATCGTGCCCCCCCCTGCCTAGGACTACATGAACTCGGCGTAAATTTAACGCAGTATTCCAGTGTGGTATAAAACCGGACTGGTCTGGGTGCACCAGTTCCGAAATTAATTTAATAAGGCTGTTAGCTAAGACTTTGGCAAGAATCTTAGGTTCTGCAAAGGAGGGAGGTAGGTCTGTATGAGGTGTAATCTGTTTTGGGTTTGCCTTCCTTTTGTATGGTTACTATGTTGGCAATGTGTTGGTCCATTGGTAGCTCACCTATTGTTCTGCTTTCTTCAAACATGCCCTTAAGACAAGGAGACAGTTTATCAGGGCAAAGTTTATATAATTCAATGGGGATGCCGTTAGGGCCGAGGGCTTTTCCCGAGATTAGCGATCGGATCGCCTGAGCTCTTTCGTCTGCCGTCAAGGGGCTATCTAACAGTCGCTGGTCCTCTAAGGAAAGAGTGGGGAGTGTAATGTCCTTTAACAAATCAGCAGATTCTTCCTCAGTATAGGGTGCCACTGCAGTGTAAACCAGATCAAAATGTCTGGCAAAGTGATTCGCTATTTCTTGGGGGTCGGTTATGCAAACATTATTAAAGTCATGCAGAACTGGAACTAATCTGTTCGCCCATTCACTTCTATCAAGCCAAGCTATCAATTTTCCGGCTTTATCCCCTAGGTCATAAATCCGACGGAGCTTCTCTCTACCCAGCGTTTTAGCTTTCTCTGTCAGTAGTACCCTGTATTCTTTCTGTTTGAAACACAACAGGTGGAGTGAGTCAGGTGTGGTCGTCGTTTCCATCTCTCTCTCTCTCTAAACTGCAGATTTCGTCCTC
The DNA here is from genome assembly GCF_964263255.1 of Lissotriton vulgaris. Lineage (NCBI taxonomy): Eukaryota > Metazoa > Chordata > Amphibia > Caudata > Salamandridae > Lissotriton > Lissotriton vulgaris. Next base: position 11,394,068 of record NC_141690.1, on the reverse strand, counting down.
TATGTTAGACACCTCCTTTTGTCGTTCCTTCTGTCCAGATATTATGGACAGAGCTTTCCCACTAATTACAGTTTTGGAAGCTTCCCAGAGTATCTGGGAGGAATCTACAGTACCCGAGTTTTCATTGAAATATGTGTCCATCGTCTTGGTGAGTTCCCTACGAATTTTGGGGTTGCAAAGGTACCAGGGATTGATCAGGACCACTCTTCCCACTCTAATCTGGTCGAGGAGTATATGTACCCATACCGGTGAGTGGTCGGATATGCCCCTAGCCAGGTGCCTAATTTCCTTAATATGTGAGATTTGGGGGTTAGGTAGAAAAACATAATCTAATCTGGATAGGCTGCCGAGGGCCCCAGAGTGGAAAGTATGTTGCATGCTCTCCGGGTTGTAGGCGCGCCAGCAGTCTACCAATCCCATGGCTACGAGAAAGTCAGGTAGCCATCTATTAGAAGGCCCCAATTCACGCGGTGGGTGACTATCTAGTCTACCCGACCCCACAGAGTTAAAATCACCTCCCAGTAACAACAGTCCTTCAGAGAGCGAAAGGAGAGTGGTGCTTAGGTCCTGAAACGTAGTAGTTTGGAGACCAGGCGGTACATAGATAGACATTAATGTAATGGTCCGCCCCTCCCAGGACCCAGTGATACCTACATAACGGCCCCCGTCATCAGTCCAGGTGGAATCCACGCTATGGGGGAAAGTGTTTTTCAGCAATATACCCACACCTCTTGAACTTGTTGTGAACCCAGCATGTGCCACCAGTTTATACCCCAACCTGCACATAGCTTTACATGAGCTTCCCACTATATGTGTCTCCTGAAGCAGTACGACGTCCGAGGCTTGTATCCTGATATATTGAAGAACTATGCTGCGTTTAACCTTGTCCCCTAGTCCGGTAACATTCCAGCTCAGAAGTCTGGCACACTTATCCCACTGTGTATGGCGCAGGGGTCTCCAAACCGGTCCTGGAGGGCCGGATCCACGCCAGATTTTTGGGATATCCCCATTGAGATACATGTAGTAATTTTAAAAACCTGGCATGGATCCGGCCCTCCAGGACCGGTTTGGAGACCCCTGTATGCAATTAATGTAATAAAGATATCAATTGCCTCAGTCATGCTAATTACAGTGTTTGCCGATGGAACAACAATAACAAAAACCGAATACAATACCCCTTTCCAACAACCCCTCTCCTGCTTCCCTGCCTAACCCATTTCCAAACACGCGCAACCCTGCTTCCCAGCCCTCTAGGCTTACAACTGCCCAGTTCGAATTTGCAGAGTGCCTGTTGCCCCAATGAAATAACTAAAAGTAGAAAATAGGGGGAGGGGTGCCATCGCTCGGACTTCACGTACCCCCAACAACTCTTTGAATTATGTGTCCCCAACTGGATTGTCTTTGAAGCACCCCTAGTTTGAGGCTAATCATATTGAGACAGAGTCCTACTATGGGGGTCCCAGGACCCCGTTACCTGGGTAAGTTTATGTGAAGGATAACGGCACCCAGTGATTATCATCCCCGAGCCTGTAAGGACCCCCACACAGTCAAAACCAACCTTCACGAAGGAATGAAGGCAGTCGCTGAATGGAGGAGGAACACCCGACTGAAGCTGAACTTGGACATGACAGAGGTCCTCATCCTTGGATCCACCACTTCGGCCTGGGACGACTCCTGGTGGCCGACCACACTAGGAACCGCTCCAACACCCACCGAACACGCACGCAAGGGGTGATCCTCAACTCCACCCTCTCCATGACTTAACAGGTCAACGCCGTCTCCTCCTCCTGCTTCAAAACACTCCACATGCTCCGCAGGATCTACAAGTGGATCCCCACTGGAACCAGAAGAACGGTCACCCAGGCCCTCGTCAGCAGCAGGTTTGACTACGGAAACGCCCTTTACGCAGGAGCCTCGGCCAAGCTCCTGAGACGGCTCCAACGCATCCAGAACACCTCTGCACGCCTGATCCTCGACATCCCTCGCCACAGCCACATCACACCCCACCTGAGAGACCTGCACTGGCTCCCAGTCAACAAGAGGATAACTTTCAAGCTCCTCACCCACGCACACAAGGCACTCCACAACACCGGACCAACGTACCTCAACAGACGACTCGGCTTCTACACCCCCACCCGCCACCTCTTCTCTGCCACCCTCGCCACAGTCCCCCGCTTCCGAAGAGCGACCTCCGGCTGCAGATCGTTCTCCCACCTCGCCGCCAATACCTGGAACACCCTCCCCATCCACCTACGGCAGACCCAATACCTGCTGACCTTCAGAAAACGCCTCAAGACCTGGCTTTTCGAGCAGTAGCAGCATTCCCCCCCAGCGCCTTGAGACCCTCACTGGTGAGTAGTGCGCTTTACAAATGATATGATTGATTGATAAGTCCAGATCGCTTTCACCATCCATCTCTCCGAAACTGTTGTCTACTCAGCTATCAAGCCAGTCCGAAGCCACTGCTGGATTATCAAAGAACCATGCCCGTCCCTCCGCTTCCACGCGGAGACGAGCCGGGAACATCATTGCGTATTTAAGTCCCCTCTCCCCGAGCCTTTTCTTGATGGCCATGAAAGTCCAACGTTGTCTTTGTACCAGTTGCGTAAAGTCTAGAAAAAATGTAATATCAGCGTTTTCATATTGGAGAGGGCTGGTCATTGTGCAGAATTGCATCTCTATCCCGGAAGTTGAGGACATGTGCTATTAACAGGAGCAGTGGTGCCCCAGGTTTGGGCCGTCCGCCCGGGATTCTACGTGCCCGCTCAATAGTGAAAAATTTCCCCAGCCCCTTTGGTTTAAGGTAGTTGAGGATGAGGTCTTCTATGAACAAATCCTGTGCTGGCCCCTCCGCTTTTTCCGGCACACCTAGGATGCGGACGTTGTTGCGTCGCATACGGCCTTCGCAATCGTCCAGCTTGAGCTCACTCATCTCACGGAAGGATTTTAGATCTTTTGGACCTCTCTTTGGAGTAAGGATACATCGTCCATTAGACTGGCTGTCTTAATGCCCAGAGGTTTGACTTTCTTGTTTATTTTCATTTTTGTGAGATCAGCCCGAATTAGATTCACGTCGATGGAGATAGTATCCATTTTATGCTCTAATATGACTCCATTGATGCTGCAATAACGTCCTGTAGGGTCAAGTCTGGGGTGGAGCCCTCAAGGTCGTCAGCTGCCTTAGGAGTGTGACGCAGGTGAGCCCTTAGGGAGAGTGTACCGGTCAAGTTTATTGGACTGAACCCGTTTAGTGCTCCTGGGACCCCGGGCCGGGCCTTTCTCAGTTTCATTTACCCCTGCCATCGCTCTCCCAAGTTTCTAAACTTGCTGGCACCGCCTGGGCTGACAGTCACTCCATGGGTGTGGAGGGAAGGGGGGAAAAGGGTTTACACTCTACTTATAGCTGTCAAGCTCTTACAGGTGTCAGGGTCAAATGCAAAGGGAACAAAGGGTGAGCCGTCCCCTAGGTGTCTGTGGCAAGCTCCTCACCTGACGTCTTTGCACTCCTCCCCAGGTAATCACATCATCTCTGCAGCAGTCTCAGCGCTGCCAAGGGCGAGTGACATGCAGAATTTATACAGCTACGTAGCTGCGCAGTAGATGGTTGCTGGCAAAGAGGCAAGTGTATCTATGGGCGCCCTATCGCGAGTTGCGGCAATGTACTGTTATTATGCCGCGCCAGTGCTCGCTCCCACCTGAGGCAGTTCGGATGGATCCCAAGGCATGGAAAAGGCTACTCCGTCGATATTGCGCTCCATCACTTCAGGGAGGAACAGGAAACCGTCCCCGGTGCACCCGGCCGCGGCGGGTTCACAGGCACTCGCAGAGAGGAGCACAGCTCTTTTTCGTTGTCACTGGAATTTACCCCCTCCGAGGCTCCCAAGTGGAGAAACGCGCACACCCCTGCCTCTGGACGTACCCCGCAGGCTGTTGCAGGGGCGCAGGAGGAATGCGGTAGGCAGCCTCCACACACAGGTCAGTCAGTTCAGTGATGCCAAGCCCTTATCAGGCAAGCGGTGCAGGCCGCGGGCGGAATCAGATTTAGATGCCGTTGGATATGCGCCAGTCTAGACACTCCGGGTGCCTGGCCCGGAGACCTGCACGATGGTATCTGTACCTCTGTCAAGGGCATCCACACCTAAGCGCTACGGAGGGAGCGTGTTCTCAAGTTTCCCGCTGACCAGCGATTTCCGGTCCGAGCGGCCGTCGCAGCTCCACACTTTTGCGGTCAGCAGCGGTATGTCAGCCCCAGGCGTCAGACGTTCAGCTAGGCCCAAAGAGCCAGGACCCGTATCTCCGATTCTGGACGTGCCTCAGAGTCCAGGAGTGCACGGATGGGCACTGCTCACTTACAGCTGTCTTTTGGGGAACCAAAGACGCAGGATCACTGACAGGATATGTGCGGGGAGACAGTCTTGACGGAGCCGAGGTCTTAAGGGGCCATCTTGGTCCCAACTATTGCATTTTTAATGCTTGTTTAATGTTGCAGGAGAAACGGCTGCAAGGAGTGCATTAAAACCATGACTCCAGGAGAAGGTCGATTTTTTATGATTGCATTTTGTGGGCTGAAAAATGTTAAAAGACCCAGAGACATGTGGAATTTATTAAAAAACAAACAAAAAAACAATATGTCCCAGTCTTTTAACATTTATCAACTCACAAAATGCAATTTTAAAAACTATGTTCAAATAATATATATTGATATGCTCCCACCTTGAGAAATCAAATAGGCTCACTTTCATATTTTGGTGCTATCACTCTTTAACAAAGTTAGCAAGTCTGTCTAAGAGCAGCCAGGACCTGAGAGACCAAAAACTCACACTGCACATGCTAGAAGGCTGTGTGTAACATGGAGTTGGTTGCTCTCAAGGGGTTGTATGCAGGGCCTGGCCAAAGGCCACGCCCTGTGGCTAACCCCACGCCACACACAGCTGAACGCAATGCACGGCAGGGATTAGCTTTATGTATGGTAATAAAATATTACTTTATGTTATTAAAAAAACTAGAAATACACTGAAACAAGCATTGGCAGTAATTATTGCATTGCAAATGCTTGTTCTAAAACTGCTACTGAATTTGTCAGTATGTCAGAACCAATCCTTTCTAAAGTGCTCTGAGAAGTCTAAGTCCTTCGTCGCATTCCATGAAAGCCAATAAATTAAACCCGTTCAGTTAAATCAAAGCATAGCGTTGTGGAAGCAAACGCCAAAAGGGGCGTCATCGAGGTAAACAAGCACTTAATATGCATTGACAATGATCTTTCTCCACCACATATTAAATTGTGTCAGCAACAGATCTAAATATTAAGAGGATATGAAACTAGACCATGCTGAATTTTTATTATAAGATTGTAATCCTGTATAGATACCATCTCCTGGGCTACTTGTAACTCACATAATTTCCTGTTTTCATCACGCTTATGCTACTGCCTAGCTTTCACTCATGATTGTTGGTTCTAGCAAAAAAGTCTCATGGACTTTCATGAGGGAAAGGTACACAAGATCATTTATTCTGGCAAACAGATGTTGAAAATGGTTCTCTCACAATGAAGAGCATGGTGAAAGTCACTATTTGTCCAGTGGACAGCCTCCTCGTGTAGCATGCATTGAAATGTGCATTTCCTGTGATAATTACATACTCTGTGTGAGCAAAAAATACACCCACCCTTAGATGAAAACTGTATCAGATCTTAAAGAAGCCCCAAAACAGCCCATACACTGTCCTGTCAAGTCGCCCTTCCCCCATCGCCAGACTGCCCAATATGCAAGCCCAACCCTGAAGACACCGAAGCGGGCAGAAAGTGGCAATACAGGCCCTGTGGTGGGGTGAAGGGTCACGGGAAACGCAGAAAGGATTGGTACACACGGGTAGTGGACGTGGTGACCGCATACAGACCTCGTAGGCGACGAGGGCTGGGACTGGCTGAAGGGGCCGAATACATGCCGTGTGTACCGAAGACTGATACAGGCCTTGGGGAGGTGTGAACGCCCAGGGTCATCGGGTGAGGCAGAGAGGCCTCGTAGGGAGAAACGTTTTAATGCATGGGCGAAGTGAGCTCTGGCCCAGGGCCCCAGTCATCCGGGGGTCCCCTGATAGAGTCAGCTTTGTTCTGCAGAGTCTTGCCCTGATGACCATGCATCATTCTTAAACAGCTTGTTTTAAATACTTTTTCGCTTTTAACTAATGTCTAATGTGAGTGAGTCTATTACTGACATTTTACAGAGAAATGTTGTGTTTATGTTGCATGCAACATCCATAAAAAAGTTTCCTTTAGACCAAACCAGGACCCCACATATGAGAAATGACAGGGTGTCACAGATTATTTGCAGTGATATTGTGAGCTGCTGCTGTGTTAAAATATTGAAACACATGTAACTGTCCCCGAGTTTTAAATAGAGCAACGGTTGATTGCCCCCTGCTATGTTTGTAACTTTGCCAAAGAGGGCATGGAAGAGCTGAAATTGGATTAAATTCCAAACAGGGGCCTCTAAATACATTCGGTTCAAGCCCCCAAAACCCTTAAGAAATCCCTGCTTGCAGGGTCACCATGCGAGCCAAAAAGATCCGGCATACAAGCATTGTGGGCGTTGGTGAATGGGAGGGACAGGCAAAGGTGCCCGGATGAAGGCCTTGGGGAAGTGTGAAGGGACCAGGGTCACACGGTGAGGCAGAAAGGGCTGGCATAGTCACCATGAGAGGCAGAAAGTCTTCACAGGGTCACCAGGAAGGGCAGAAAGGACCCGCATACAAGCTTTGTGGACGTCGGTGACTGGGACAGGCAGACGAGTCCGGTTAACAAACTCATTGGCATAAGGCTGACCCTGACGAGCACTAGGTGCCCGCAAACAGTGCCTGTGGGCATCTGGGTGACTGGCACAGGCAAGAGGTCAGACACAGGCCTAGCAGGTCAGAGGTACTAGGAAAAATAGAAAGGTGCCCGGATTCATTGGGGTGGTGTTCGAACTACGGCTGGGGAATGTAGGATGCTAAGTATCGTATGAAAAAAGAGAGGTACCCCTTCAATCTATCAAGGGAAATGAGGTTCAACAACCTAAAGAAACAATCTCCCCTTGATACAAATTCATAGTTCTAACACAATAACAATAATACATGTACAACTATGTATAAAAAGATGTAGGGTATGTTATTACATAAACGAATTCCTAAACATGAGACTAAAAATACAAAATGTATATCAATAAAATCAAGTATCTGCTACCCGGGGTTCCGCGAACCCCGGGTAGCAGATAGATGGACGGAACAGTGAAGCAACTTGCTGCATGCCCGCTAAGTAGAACGACTATTTCCACCACGATCAATTACGGGTGGCGTGATCAGCATTTGGTAGTTTACTATATCCCTCTTTCAATTGATGCCCCAAACTGAAAGGTCCGATTTTTCTCGCGAGACTGAAGCCACGCCGAATCTTTGCTGTATCAAAAGCATTTACTGAGGCAGCGGATTAACGACGCCACAACATCTTTATCCAAAACGAGTTCCTTTACCAGAAGCAGTTGTAATAAAGATCCCGCACTCAATATACAATTGAAGTTGTTTAATCGGATACCCATGGGTTCACCTATACTAAAGATTGAAAGTCCTGAGGATGGCCTTGAGGATTTATCAATAATAAGGCCGAAACGTCGACATATCAGTCCGCATCTCTCTTTGTTTGTGATTAATTCAATGCAACGTTATTTTTGGTTACAGTGACAAAGTCTCGTTGTGTTAATACTCAAAAAGAGTGGACAGCAACGCAAGTGGATTTTAAAGATTAATTAACCTATATCTTGTCCATTTGTTCATTTTTCATTGTTGATTATTTTTCACTGCTTTTTAAATTGTACCCCATGAAATGAATATTTGATATATAAAATAATTTTTCACAAAAACCACTTCCCGTGTAGCATTTTTCTAGATTGAGTTGTTACCACTTTTGTCAAATAAGTTAATGTTTAATCAAATGAGAAACAGGTTGTTAATTAGCAGTGACCTTTCGATGACACCCCAGATTAGCGCAGTAGTATCATCAAGCCACTTCCAACTCAGGAAAATACGAAAAATCTCCCGCCTACTCACCACTGATGCCCTCATCTTGGCTCTGCTAGCGTTAGTCATGTCCAGGCTTGACTACGCAAATGCACTATATGTAGGCATTCCTGCTTATCAACTTAGGAGACTTCAGTTGATCCAAAATCAGACTGCCCGCCTGATTTACTGCCAACCCAAAGATCAACATGTCCGCCCTCTTTTAAAAAGTCTCCACTGGCTCCCGATAGCGGCTCGATGCAAATTCAAGCTTGGCTGCATTATTTCCAAATCTCTAGCAGGTCACAGCCCTCTCTTCATTTCCTCCCTGCTCCACCCTTATGCCCCTCTTCGCACCCTCCGATCATCCCAGATGGCTTTGTTATCAGTCCCCAGATTCAAGAGGAAGAAACACGGTGGCCTTAGGTTCTCTTTTTTAGCCCCGTCTTTTTGGAACTCCCTTCCCCCCTCCCTCTTAGGTTGTCTTCCCCCTACCCCAAGTTTAGATCCTCCCTTAAAACCTTCCTTTTCACTGAGTTTTATAATTAGTTGTTTTCTTTCTGTATCCATTTCCGGCTCCCCCAGCAAAGCGCCAAGAAACCTAATGGTGTTAGTTGCGCTCAAAAAGTTAATTTAACATAACATAACATTAATTAATTTAAGTTGATCTTAAATCTACCAGTCAAGTTTGATCAGCCTTCTGTTTCAAAATAAGGTTCAAAAAATCCCTTGCAAGCAATTTTTGCATATACCAAACTGAAAGGAGCACAGGGAAATTATATAACCCGCTTTTTAAATCAAGAAGTAATATACATGTGACCGTTGGCACCAAAACATTTCTTAAGAGTATTGAAAATTATTTGGATAACCATATTTTAAAGTTATCGGGAAAGGAATCCTCCCAGAATTGGGCACTCAATACGAATAAATCTTTTATCTAGGGGCAATTAATTCGACCCTCTTGACACAACAGAATATTACAAGTCTTGATAAAGATGGTTTAAACTTCTGTATCCATCGAAACGTGTCAACGCATCGTCTAAGTACAATTCAAGAATCCAGCACTTGTGTTAACACACAGATTTGATTGTTGTATAATACGTAGTGCATATATAGGATACCGAATGTATAATCTGTATTGAAGAAATTACATGTTTTACATGTTTCTATCTGTCTTCCCAATTATGCAGGTCATAATTGACAATGTTTTAACTTGTGGTTATTATATTGTGTATTAGTATACTTGATTTTATTGATATACATTTTGTATTTTTATTCTCATGTTTATGAATTCATTTATGTAATAAAATACCCTACATCTTTTTATACATAGTTGTACATGTATTATTGTTATTGTTATTGTGTTAGAACTGTGAATTTGTATCAAGGGGAGATTGTTTCTTTAGGATGCTAAGTATCAGCAGTGCGGCCAGTGGGCTCTGCAGATCATGGGACATTCATGACAGCGTGCATTGTTAGCAGGTTTATAATCCAACTCAACCCAGCGCAAAGGTACCCGAGCAGCAGCCACATTACACAAGGTCACAGTATTTTTTAGGCACGGTGAGATTAAGTGAGTTGCCCAAAATCACAGGATGTGAAGCCGACCTGGAGACTCAAACCTGGCCCCCAGTTCCAAAGTCGGCAGCTCTGACCCTAACGCCACTTCTTAACCCTTTATAACGCAAATATTAGTGTCCTAATAAGGAAGTTAGTTGATATGAATCTTTCTTGAAACATTCTCAAAATACTCTCGAACATTAATTGCACAGAATTGTCCCGGTAACGCGGAGGTGTAGGCGCTGTGCTGCTGTTCAAAGACAGCCAACCAGAAGGGGCGACCTGGCCAGCCTCCAGCGCGCGTGAATAAAAAGGCAGAAAGAGCAGCTGTATGACCGCAGAGCATTCCTATTCTATCGCAGAAACCTCGCAGAGCATGTGTTTTCTATTTGAACTCTTCCCCCCCTAGCTAACCCCTTCCTCTTATGAAAGAACTTTGGCACTACATCAATAACATCCCCTCCGACTGAAAACGCGCATATGCAAATCCTAATGCCTTAACAAAGACAACAAAATATAATAGAGTAAAAGGCAATATTTCATGAATGTGGAAAGCAGTACTGCAGCAACAGCTAAATATAAGGCCGTACTAAGTGCTGTTCTGCTAATCGAAGTACAAAAAAAAAAACACAAAATGTATCTATACTACTATAATAAAGCAGAAACTTTCAGGCGGGTAAACTCGGGAACCACTACGCCAATCTACACACCCGATACACCGTTGAAATCGGCAGGGTGTGTAGATGGTTATAGGCTACATAAATTTAAAAAATAAACGTTATTTAAAATTTTAGATTTTAAAAAAAAGTAGTCCCTTATAAGTAGCGCCGGCCGCGACGTGCGTGGTCACGGTAGGAGCACGGGGAGGAGCGGCGTCCGAGGAGCGGCGGACATGGCGTGGGGGAGGAGCGGCGGACATGGCGCAGGGGAGGAGCGGTGGTGCGAGGGGACAGGCGAGAGCAGCCCCGGCAGAGGTAAGGGCACTCATGTAGGGGCAGGCGGGGGACAGGCCGGGCCGGGCGGGGGCCGGGCCGGGCGAGGGACGGGACAGGAAAGTAAATTACAGGAGGAAAAAGTGACGTCTGCAGGTTACAAAAGCGGGGCGGGAGGGGGCCCTGAAGCCTAATTGCTCCCGGACAACGTCGGGACGGGCTGCTAGTATCATATAAAAATTAAACAAAAGTGAAACATTCACCTGATTTTATTAACCCTTAGCACACTGCTCACATACTCTTTACTCCAGGCTGTGTTCACTGGCTTTGATTCGCGGATCCCCTCTTCTATTTTTCACGTTCTAACGACATTGTAAACAAGTTTCCTTGGATTATTACATAACAATATAGACCCGCACACCCGCTGTTCTTAATGAACATGACCCTGCTGAAGAGGAAACAGACGTCAAAAAGTCGAAGATTTACCATCAACTGCAAGGGAAGTTTACAAAATAATTTGCCCCAGAGAGACCATGCAGATTTTGTTGGTGACTAGGAGAAGCAATGCCGGTGGAGATCAACACAAGCATGAGAAATTAGTTCACAGTCTCCGACCTCCATCTCACCCCCTCCTCGCACTTCCACGCCTCCCCTCTCCTTTAACTGAAGAAGTTTCCAATGCATAGAAAACACCCTCCCAATCTTGCTCCCTTTTCAAAACACTACATGGCTGCAATGAAAATAGCATAGAACTGTGGTAGTGTGCATTGTATAAGCACGGAAGAAACAGGAAGAAAGAGTTAAGGGTGGGTGCGCTGGGAGGGTGACTCGGGAAATGTAGATAAAAGCCCCAAAAAATGCCAATCCTCTTGCGGACAGGATGTGGCATAAAATCTAGAGCTGCCAACTTTGGAACTGGGAAACAGGGTTCGAACCTCGGCCTCCCATGCCTTAAAAAACAACAACAAAAACAATTGCAAAGAGAGGACGGAAGGAAAAAGTAGAGCACGGAAACAACCATATGGCCACTAATGAAAGGATCCATGTAGCAGGGTCAGTCGCCAGGGTGCTAACAAAACAGGCACAAGGTGGAACAAACAGACTGTTCACTAACCAAAGCAATAGAATTTGTAAAGGCAGACAAGGCAAACAATGAAAAAACGGGTGAGTGTTCAAACCTCCCCAGAGGGATTACAGCATGCCTCACAGAGCAGCACATGCACTGACTCTAGGCTCGACCTAAAAAATTGTTTTTAAAGTGATGTTATTGTTAGGTGAAAATTGCAGTGGCCAGGTTAAATTTTAAACACCTTATTTTACCTCAAATCACCAGCTCTCGTAATCTCTAGTAATGTTTTTAGGTCTCGGCTAGCGTACGCTGCGAACATGCGCAGTCTCGCTGGCGAGTATTAATGACTGAGTAACGAGGGTAAACCCCGCCCCTCTTCTCCATTGAAGAAGAGGTCTAAGTGTCGTCATTCTCTCGCTGTAAGCCCCGTCCTTTTCGGATTGGGGCGTGTGTTTTCTTCGTTTCTTTCTCTCTCATCTTTCCATTGGCTGGAATGTATCAACAAGTCCAAAACACGCCCGTTGTTTACATGCCAGCCAATGGAGAAGAGGGGAGAATGAAAAATAGACCCCCCCAATCGCAAAAGGACGGGGCTTACAGACATGGCGAGCGCTTGTTTCTCTTTCGTGTTTTCTTTATTACTGTCGGTTGTGGTCCGGAAAAGAGCCCTAAAGAAAAGGGGACGTTTATTCAGACCCCCTCCAACGGTACAGCCGAATTGTGTTCCTGCTAGTGAATACGTGCGACCCATCCCAATATTTTCCGGGACCTTGGTCGGTACAATCTTTCGCAGTCAAAGAGAACACGAAACAGAACGGTCCGGTAGCAATGTAATATATATTCCTATGAAAGTCCTGTAAAAAAAAAAAAACACATTCACGTCTGTTTTAATTACATGGTGATGCCAGGGGCAGAGCCCATCCGCGGCACGGCGGCTTTCATCACTCTGACATTCAGAGAACACACCTAGACCAGGGTGGCAAGCACAGCAATCCGTACTTTACTGCTTTTACCTCGTGTTCCGATCTGAGCGGGGCGCGCCGTTTCGGGAAATCTAAAAAGAGCAAAGCGCCCTGCCCCTGGATTCCGGCCTGCTGGGCGCACAGACGCTGGAACACGATAAACACCGTATTCATTTCATGAGCTTCAAGGGTAAGTTATTTATTGAGAAGGCGTTTTTTTATTTGAAGTGGGCTTAAATCAACGTCATAAATTGCCCTTCTCCTCCTTTCCTAACATTGTTATATATATTTTTTTTAACGTGAATAAACAGAAAGAGCTCCGAACTCTCTAATGTAATACATCAATTCCTTTCAAAGTAACATGGCCGCCATTGTTCCTCAAGTGAGAGGTTAACAGTTAGATACTTGTTCTTTTTGTCCGAGGCCATTGCCAGCACGTTTACCGATCCCACAATGCTACTACTCAATGAAGCTTATCTGCCCTTGTTAGTCCCCCTGTTTAGCCATGGGAAGATTACGAGATTTGCCCAGAATCACATGATGTTGATCTGGCGCCGAGCTTCGAACTTGGTTTTCCTGTTTCAAAGTCAGCAGCCCTGGTTAACACATTCTCTTTCTTATGCAAGAGCGCATAATCTACTGTAGAGTAGGCATGAACGCACTTCAGTTTTCTGGAAAACACTCTGCTATAATTACTTCCGCTCTCTTCCATTTTTTTCTCCCATGCAATTCAATTTGAGAATGCTTTATTGACAATGCCAGAGCTTTTCAAAAACGTAAATAAGGACATACTTCGCATCTTATTGTAACAGCCCTTTGATGGCGCTTCAAGTTGGAAGGTATTTCGCCTCTTCCCACCATCGTTGAGTGATTACCGAGCAGGAGACTGGTTTGGGGTTTGCAAGCCATCTTTCAGTTTACACCAACGCTTTTTGTTGTGATCAGTGCAAAAGCGCTTATATTGTGTACGATTTGATGATTAGTCACAAAAATGCTGGGTATTATTATTTTTTGGTGGGAGATGTAACTTGATTTTACTCTATTTGTCACACGCTTAGTGCCCTGTAAAATTTCCATGTTTTAATTCATTTTTTTCAGTTTCTAATGTGAGAAAACGTCTTGCCATTTACGTTTTGGTTGAGCTTTATTGTTTGGTTACCTGGTGATTTAGTAATGTCTCTTGTGTGGCTAGTGAATTAAATACCTTCAGGAAGCATTGCTTTCCTGAGCGCTAACAGAGCTTTCCTGTGTTTTTGTGGCTCCCCAACTTTGAACCTTGGCAGCAGCTGGCAGGCAACTGACAAAATCTAAATCACATGTGACTAAAACAGTGCTGTTTGGAAAGCTTACAATAATGCACCGTTCATGGGCTTTTTCTCCTGTGCTCGAGTAAAAGCTGCATGGCTGCTCTTTGGAGCAGCAGGAAATAATTGAAGTATTGCTTAATTGCTCTAACTTCAGAGCAGGGAAAACACGGATTGTTTTGACCTGGCCATGTTCTATCCACCAGTATCCTAATGAGCTAAATTGTAGACTTAGGAGATATGGTGTTTTTTCTTGTTGGGGGATGGGGGGGGGGGTTCTGTTGAAATAGAATATATTTTGGGATTGCCAGGCAAAAAAGGCAGGTATACATTTAATTTATTCTGGCTTTTTTTTTAAGAACCTTGTTTAATGCAGACTGACTTTGTCTGAAGAAATGTTAATATTAGCCAATCAAAGTAGTTCTCCCTCTTGTTTTTATTCGGGGATTAATTCCCTAATGCCCAGTATTTCTGCTGCTGCTTTGGTCATTTTAGGAAATTGCACATATGTGTGTGTGGGGCTCTGCGTGTGTGTGGGGCTCTGCGTGTGTGTGGGGCTCTGCGTGTGTGTGTGGGGCTCTGCGTGTGTGTGTGGGGCTCTGCGTGTGTGTGTGGGGCTCTGCGTGTGTGTGGGGCTCTGCGTGTGTGTGGGGCTCTGCGTGTGTGTGGGGCTCTGTGTGGGTCTGTGTGTGTGTGTGGGTCTGTGTGTGTGTGTGTGTGTGTGTGGCTCTGTGTGTGGGGCTCTGTGTGTGGGGCTCTGTGTGTTTGGGTATGTGTGTGTGTGTGTGGCTCTGTGTGTGTGTGTGTGTGTGTGTGTGTGTGGGTCTATGGGTTTATGTGGCATTTGCGAGAGATTAAGCGATTAGCATTGTAAATGACAATGCCATTTATTTATCGGTTTTTAAAACCAACACATAAATAAAACTTGGCATTTACAATGCCAATAGCCCTAACTTTTGCAAAGGCGAGATCGTTACATTTTAAATGCTTGTTTTGAAGAGTGAACAGAAGACCAAGTCGTCACACTACAAATCGAACGTATATGCATATCTCCCAGAGTAAGTTGCAGCCACATTTGTAGTGAATTGAAGCCTACACCTCTCTGGAGGAAGCTTTCCAGCCAACACACAAAGATGTTTGTAAGGAGATGGAAACCGAAGTGGCCCATATGCTAAATGAAAAGACCCTTGTAGGGCCTTGAAAGAATAAGACGAGATTATCGTTTTTTCTAAAATTACTAGACGTATGCATATAATAAATCAAAGCGAAGTCTGTGAATTCTATCGTTTTCTTTTGAGGGACGAGGAGAAAAATAGAAGGCAGGCAATGAAACATTGAGTAACACAAAGCTCTGTGGCCACTTCAAGTAGAAAAGTCAGTTTTACCTACAGAATCAATTTATTCTTACAAAATGTAGTTAAAGAAAGTGAACCAGACAATCTGAAGCTCACTTAGTCTTCCATGGTATGGAACAGCTACCAAACAAGCCTTCCAAGAAAGAAACTTTTGTTGATAGGAATGCATCGGTTCAAATGCTAAAACCATTTAAGGAGTCAAAACTAAATTCAGATCTAAAGAAGGAAAACGAATGGCATTGAAAGGAATTTATTATGTAAAGCTTAAAGAAGGCTGTTTATCATAAGGGAGATACTGCCTGGCATGGGGACGGCTGGGGTCGGAATCAGTCACTTTGGCCTGTTGCTATGGGCCTAATTTTGACACCCCGGATTTTTATACCACACTATGGACTAAAATATTTGATATTGGATCAGATCATATTATCTGGGGAGGTGACTTCAATGTTACGTACAATCCAAGCATGAACAGGTCCCACCCTGCCTCCCATCACTACACTAAGGCGCACACTGTCCTATAAGACACACTGACTGCTTATCACTTGATTGATGCATGGCGGCATACAAATCCCCAGGAAGGAGAGGGAACACATTACATGGCTCATGCAGCGTCTTGGGCTAGATTGGACTACTGGTTACTTTCTCGGGGACTGGGTCCAGCTATTTCTAAGGTACAACACCTAGCCAGGACTTACTCGAATCATGCTCCGGTCAAACTCACACTATTATCGTCAGACTTTGGCCCTCCGCGTAGTGCTTGGAGGCTGAACGCCCCCATTTTATTAGATGTGGTCTTTCGGGAGGAGATGCAGAACTTATTCGCACGCAATAAGGGCACAGTCGACAGTGTAGAAACTATTTGGGAGGCATTTAAGGTCACACTCCGGGGGTTCTGCATATCAAAAGGTGCTGGGGTGCTCAGAGACATTACGAATACACTGCGCAAACTAGATTCGGAACTCAAAGCATTGGAAGCGACTTTAACACTAGGGCCTGATACGCTAGCGCAGCATAGAATATATGGACCCTGTACAAAGGGAAATACGATTCAGAGGCAAACATTGGACAGCCCGGAGGTATTGAGAGTGCAAGAGGCCGGGAAAGGCGTTGGCAGACACGATTCAGAAGTCCCGCTATTCCAACTATGTGTTGGAACTGGAGGGCACATACAAGACAACACACCGCGACACCGCGTATATCCTCCAAGAATTCACACGTCATTACACTTCCCTTTATACCAGGACTAGGGTAGATGATCTAGATCTTGAGACTACTTGGGGGATGTGTCGTTGGGGTGGTTGAGAGACGTGCACCAGGAATGTCTGTGCGCCCTGTTTCAACTAGATGAGTTTAGGGAAGCCATCATGCACATGCAATCGGGAAAAGCTACCGGCACGGAGGGTATCCCTATACAGTTCTATAAAACATACATAGACTTGATGGCTTCCATTCTGCGTGAGGTATATGAGTCGCCGCTAGAAGTAGGCCGCCTCCCTCCGTCCATGATAGAGGCGCTCATCATATCACTCTTGAAATCAGAGAAGCCGCCCAAGCAATGTGATTCTTATAGACCACTGTCCCTTCTTAATTGTGATGCAAAAATCTTAGCAAAGATCATCGCGAGCCGGCTTAGCCTGCTGCTT
Source organism: Lissotriton vulgaris (assembly GCF_964263255.1). Classification (NCBI taxonomy): domain Eukaryota; kingdom Metazoa; phylum Chordata; class Amphibia; order Caudata; family Salamandridae; genus Lissotriton; species Lissotriton vulgaris. The sequence continues at coordinate 11,377,215 of NC_141690.1, read as the reverse complement.
GAGCATCTTATTCTGCACGACCTATCGGGCTTTGTGCCCGGACGAGCCACTTCCCATAACTTGCGCCCTCTTTTCACTGTTTTACATAATGTTTCCCAGGATCTGCCCCTGGCGGCAGTTTTTTTGGATGCCACCAAAGCGTTTGACTCCATCGAGTGGGACTATATTTTTGGGGTGATGTTGAGAATGGGGTTTCTGCTTCCTTTTTTGTCCTGGATTCGGTAATTATACCATCAACCGGTTGGTAAAGTGTTCATAAATGGACATATTTCCCAAACTTTTCCAAGCACCAGAGGCACCCGACAGGGGTGCACCTTATCCCCCTTACTTTTTGTATTAGCTATGGAGCCGCTGGCAGCGAAGCTGAGGCAACACCACAAAGACAAGGCACTGTGGTGTAACATGAGGAAGATACTTATATCGTTATATGCTGATAATATTACTTTATATGTCCGGGACACGAAGCAAAATTTAAACCCGCTCCTTCGGGAATTCATAGTGTTTGGGAAACTCCCGGGAATCCAAATTAACTAGGGGAAGTCCTGTCTTTTCCCGCTGACAACGTCCACAACTCGGTTTTCAATGGACTACCCCTTAGAGTGGTGTGCAGACGAACTGAGGTATTTGGGCATTCGTATCACCAAAGATAAAGAATTAATGCGCCTCAATTATGGTACTGCGCTGAATCGCATAACAGACCAAGTCGCCCACTGGATTACATTACCACTCTCTATGGCGGGGCGGGCATCTCTAATTAAAATGGTGATACTTCCCCAATTGCTTTATCTGTTTTTGAACATACCATACAACCCGGGAAGATACTTTTTTAAAGCCCTTAAAACCGAATTAATACGTCTGGTATGGGAGGTAAACAGCGGAGGCTGCAATGGAGTGTACTTATCAGACCGTACTCACAGGGAGGGTTGGGAATACCAGATTTTGAACTCTATTACATTAGAGCACAAGCTCATTATGTGTATTTCTGGGTACACCAGCCGAGATATATGTCGCAAGTGGCAGCGGAGCACTGGCTCGTGCAGCCTATCCTGATCAATGGGGCTCTGTATGACGTGCCAAGCGCCCGAGAGCAGATGCAAACAACTGTTACTGCCACGATCACAGCGTGGAAAAGAATTGGCCGCATGCTGAATGCTCCTATGATTTACCCCACGCTTCTGCCACTCACGTTTCATCCGAGCATGTCCCTCCTCCAAGAAACCGTATTCCACAACTTTAGGGAGCGGACCGAAATCAACACCTGGGGAGATTTGTACCAGGATGGTCAATTCCGAGGGGTAGAACATCTCTTTCAGGAAACACACCGCACTCCGCTTGATGTCTTTTTATATATCAGACTTAGGCAGGGTGTCCGGTTTCACACCCCGGAATTCCGAGCTGAGCTCCAGGCGCTTGCTCCTTTACAGCTTATTCTCACGCCGACGACACCCAAACGCCTTGTCTCCCAGATATACCGCACGGTACACACAGAACGAGAGATGCTGGACACACCGTCACTGACACGCTGGGGTGAAGAACTGGGATTTGCCCTCACAGATGATCACTGGGAATACTGCTGCTCACAGACCGAGTGTGTCACAGCCAGCAGTAGGTTACGCATACTACACTATAAGTACCTACACAGATTGTATTACACACCAGCCAAAATGCACAGATATCATTTACGAAACACGGCCAGGTGCGATGATTGCCAGGCCCCGACTTTTTGAATTTGGTCTGGGAATGCCCAGGAGTAAGTGAATTTTGGGGACAGGTCTTCGAGGCCTTAGTCCTGATGACGAACACACACATTGCACACACACCACTGATGGCCCTGCTGGGATATGTTAAACAGGTACAAGTGACTCATCGAAAATATGTTGCCCTTGCATTACTCATGGCTAAGAGGCGAGTGGCCTGCCGGTGCCTAAATTCAAGGTTTGGCTTGTCGACATGGTCTATTGTCAGGAACAACTCGCTAACTCTGCGGAGCTGTTGCCTAGTACCTCCAGGCCCAGAGATATCTGGTCACCCCTAACATGTTACTTGCTGGCAAATCTGCGAGAGAGCCCACCAGCGGAGTCGCAGGGGCCGATATCATAGAGCACTTCAGATAGGTACGCAAAGGTCTTGGAAACTCTATTGTGAGGACTTGTAGATGTCAATCTCGAATTGCATGGATTTTATTTTGATGTAGTCGAACTTAACTTCATGTATATAGCTGCAAGCCAAGGAAATGCCTGGGAGGCCAGCAAATATAATTGTGTGTTTTATTGTGGATCTCCCCTGTGGGTGCCCCTTGCCCCCTCTGCTACAACTGCAGACATCGTGTTGTGCCTTGACATGTGCCATGCTATGATCTGAACTGTGTATGTGCATGATCCTGTTAATAATCATATATCGGGTGCTGTAAGGATTGATACTCAATTGTTTTGTTGTATAAAAACAATAAAGAAAGTTTAAAAAAGAGGCTGTTTATCATAGGAAATTTAAGCAAAAAGCCCTTCTTGGGATAAATTCAACAAGCTTAAGTAGCAGCTAAAAAGCCCTTAACTGTGCCAATAGCAAAACCTGCCTCTACCAAATAAAAGGCAAAATGTCTGGACTATCTAAGACTACAGAGGATCAACGGAATGCACAGAACACCAAGATGCAAAGGCATTCCCTCTGCTAGATTACATCGCCACTGGTGAAAGCCAATATGAACATATAAAACCTCCCAATTAAGACAATAAGATAAGAGAGCTAGTCTCTCAAGTTCCATGCTTGAAGATTGAGGACACTGAAATTGGGATGATTGAGCTAGAAGATGCTCCCTTAGAGTGAGAGGACACAAACGTGTACATCTAAGAAGGCCTGGATAATACAGGCAACAAATCCAATCTGGAGAGATGAGAATTACTTGGGCTCTGGGAATATACATCTTGTAAATTATCACCTGCGTGAGCAGCAGCAGAGGAAATGCATAATGGAGAGTGTAACAAATTCAAAAGACAGCATTTCATAGTGAGTGCAGAGAAGAAACACACAAGAACAATAGGCGACTAACTATGCTCTCTGGTGGCAAAAAGTTCAACCTTCAGTGCTTAAAGCACTGTGAGCCACATCAGGCTGAAGGTAGGACTCTTCAAAGAAAACATCCTCAGGACGTCTACTGTAGCTTTCTGCTTCCTCACCGATGAGCTGCTGACAAATCAGTTCTTCTACATATGATCCACTGACAGTGCCAGTGTGTCCTTGCATAGGAAACAAGCACCTACAACCCCTTGTTTGTTTAGATATCAATTTTCAGTGGTATTGTCAGTCAGAATCTGCCCCTCATTCACCTGCTGCAGCAATACAAAATCTTTTGAAGTCAGTTTGAATTCCCTTAACTCTAAAAGACTGATATCTTGGTAAAACCATAATGTGTTAAAAGTAACATTTTGGAGGTGCACCCAACCCCAATATCTGGAGAGAAGCATCAGTGACTACTTTCAAATTTGGTCAAAATGTCTTTAACTACTCGCTCTTCAGACAGTATAGCCATCTTTTCTAACTCTAAAAATACTTGAGGATCAAGCCAAATCTTATTCTTAAAGTCCACACAGAAATGGTTCCAATGATACACAAAGCCCACCGAAGGTGCTGCATCCTCAAAAGAGCATGTGGCACTAGAAAGATGCAAAAGGCCATAAGATGTAAAACACACAAAAAAGCTCTCACCAGTTGAACTGAATTTTACTTGATCAACATGATTATGGCTTGTATGTTAGAGACCCTCTCTAAATAAGGAAGGCCCCACAGAAGATGCATCTATAGCTGCCCAGCTATAAGATGTCAAGGAGATAAAGTTAATGATGTTTTTTTCTCCAAATTAACAGACAGGCTTGAACAAAGGCTCTTGGTCATAATAGCAAGAGGGCTCGATCGGATTAAACCATTACCGAGGTATGTATTCATAAATTACTACGAAACCTTGTCAAATGAACTGACAATTGCCAGGAGTTTTGTGAAAACCCTTGGACGGTAGACCCTTTTAATTCTGTGGAATTAGAAAACATCTTAATAACAAACTCTTCCCTCTCTGAGAAAGCAGAGCAATAACCATGGCATCCTTCTACAATAAAGTAGCAAACCTTAGTATAAATTGAAATTATATCAAAGACTTTGTTTTATAGAAATCATTGCAGGAATGTACATATAAAAAGTTTGCATAAATTCAATATATCAGAACATTCAGTAGGTTAAGATTAAAAAAATAAAGCCTAACGTTAGAAAAAAAATTCCAAAATACAGTGCTAAAGTGCATTTAGTACAGTGCTTCATCCCTTATTCTTTAGCCAACCTGAAACTAAAAGTAATACAACTGTTGCTATCTAGTGATTCATTCAGACCATTAATTTACAAATTCAGTACAAATCCACTCTGAAAAGAGTACTGTCCCCAAAATGAAAGTTCAAACCATGAAATTATGATAAATGAATGAAGTCCTCTACGGCCACTTTATAAGAAGTCCCATTTGATCAAATAAATATGCGTTTCAAGGCAACACAAGACTCCAAGTTGCTTCAAACCCAGTCCTGAAGAAGACCCACACTGCTGTTTCATACTAAACACGACGACTTTAGAGGATCAAAACGTCGACAATCAAACTAATTTGCCTGTATGAAAAAACAATCCTGGAGGCAGCTAAAAGGAGATACATTTCTACCTTCTCAGTTACATGAGACTTAAAAAAAAGATTACCCTAGACAGGCCAACGACAGTGGCATTGATACACCGTTGCATACATCTTGTGAAGCCAAGTCAGTTTTATTTGTTTTGTAAAGTCACATTGTTTTCACTTGATGCATTAAAGAGCAATTTTAACCTTGCACCTATGCAGCAACCCCCATCAATAAAGTATGTGAATTATTACAAGCAAAAATTGCTTTCAATATAACAAATTGTAGATAGACGCATGGGTGGTGGTCTTTCATTTATTGTTTTTGCACTTTTTTTCCTAGTCCTCTTTTTTCTAAAAAGATTGATGCCTTAATGATTATAGTTACTAATCAACTGTATATTCAGTGTTGTCTTTTTCTAAAGAGATTGATACCTCATTGATATAGTTACTAACAAACTGTAGCTTTGTTCCAATAGAACCAAATGTTTCTACATTTATTTGTTGGACAATTTAATGAGTGAATAACACAGATTGGGATTTAGTCTTTAGGTTCCAAGCTGACACACCAAATTCCAACATTAAAGCTTGGATCATAGTTCTGGAAAGGAACAGCCAACAATCTCTTTAAGCAAAACTTTATCTAGACCCTCCAAGTGAAGTCTAAAGATAATAATTACGCCCTACAAAGACTTTTCTTATAGATTCGGTGGATTATCCATTAAATCTTATATTGACCTTTTCTAAAGCATCTGTAATAGCTGGAAATGAGAATTTAACTTCAATAAATACTTGCCCCGAAAGAGATTTTCAGCAAAACGAAGGGATAGATATTTATACAGATATGCAAGAGAAGATTACTTCCACAGTAGACTTGGGTAGAACCTATTTCCCAAATGAAGGTGGAAAATGACCTTACTCACTCACACTTCTGTGCCGACAATCCTGTCCCTATACAAATACCAGCTTTAGTGCTCGATACTCCAACATTAGGGAGTTACAGGACCACATTTAGTTGCAACCTCCGGGAGATCCACTGGAGTTGCGAGTTGTAAAATTGTCGAAATTAAAAGGAGAAAATGTTGAATGTGCTGTGAAAATAATACTTAGTGAGCTGGTCTTTCCTCCCCTGCAGTGCATGAAGTCAGTGCCCAGCCTGCCTGTAACATCCGTTGGGGTGCGTATGGCCCTTTTAATGGGTATGTTGATCAGTTATTTGACTAATTTGCACTTGTACCGTTCTAAATTATACAAAGCATGCCAGGGAAGAGAGTGGCCTTTCTCCCCCAGCTATTGAATATTTAAACCATGTCGGTCAGCCCATCTGTAACCAAAGACCTACATATATAGTTTGGATAGAGGTGATACCAGAAGCATGTTTTGTTGTTCATTTCACATATTGGTTAGTGGAAGAAATACTGAACGAGTACACAATAACTACTACAAGAAGGAGCAAGGAGGGCTTTCTCCCAGTTAATGCTTTTTCATGTAGTGTCAGCACATTTTTCACGAATGGATGGCATTAAATTCTCATACCAATTGAAAAAATAGTATTAACATCATCTCAGAGGGCTCTGGATCATCCTCATAAAAGCCGGATGGTCCGCAGTGCTGAGCACAAGTGGATGAAACATGCTGACAAGCGGATATAGGCTGGTAGTCACTTCTTATACATCCCTCAGTCCTAACAACATAGTGACCACTATCGCCCAGATAAACTCCAGTCCTGAGACAGAAGATAGCAACTGTGACTCAGATTCTATAGATGGCAAAGACGGTTTCTTGTTAAATCACTGAATCTTAGAGCCCTCGAATGATCACTACAACTCTTTACAGATCAGATACCCTACAAATCACAGATGACATTGCTGATTAAATTGGGCTAAGTATTGAGATACAGAAGACAACAATAGCTATGACTAAAACAAACAATAAGAATACACCACTATTATACTCAATTTTATCAGCAATGACAGCTAATAGTGATACACTGATTATAAGTCATCAATCAACCAGTCTATATTGACAGAAGAAACAAAAGTCCTTAAAGCAATTGCTATTAACAGTAAACAGATAATCGAAAAAACTAGTTAACTCCTTCGACGCTCATGACGAGCTCAGCTCGTCATGGTGTACACCTTCATACACTCATGACGAGCTGAGCTCGTCATGAACAATGGAATATCCAAAATGTCAGCACAGGAGGAAAATAACACAAGCATCGATGGTGTTAAGATGAAAACGAATGTAAACGTCTGAAATGGATGGAAATCCGACAGGAAAAACGAGTCCTTCCGTAGAATGGATGACCTTATCAACCTCATGCAACTAATACTAACAAAAATCGTAACTCAATTAAAACAGCACAATGGAACAACTTAAACCAGAGTAGAAAGCAACTCTGACGTAATTAAAACCAGGAATGCAAGCGCAGATAATTCAGTACAATTGTTAGAGTAATAAAAAAACTCTGTAAGAAACATTATTTGACCACACTTTAAAGACAAAACAGTCTGTAATTTGTCCACAAACCCATTCATCGGGGACTGCTTATCCATTATTAAGAAGAGCACTGAAATATTACATTAAGATATACTATCAACTGAACATCAAGATAATGAAGGTTTTGAAAATGTTGTGAACAAACATAGGATAAAAAAATTAAGAAAACTAAATATAAAAATGAAGAAGAACTCTTAACTGAAACATCAACACTAGACTCTGCAGCCTATTTTTAATGGCGCAGAACAAATGTAACAGTGGTGTAATCAGTCAGTGATAACTTTATTTCAGTCGGAGACCATAAAAGTGCAGATAAAATACATACAAAGCACAATTGATTAAAACAATAAATAGTAAGCAGCTAATATTGGTCATAAAAATAGATTAAACTGAGAAGTTATCATGAACCTAGTAGCATAGGATTTAAAAAATTGATCAAAGATATTAACATTGGTATTAAACAAAACCTTTCCTTCTGCGCCACATACCATGTATAAAACGGGATACAGCAAAAACTATGGGAGGCGAGGTATCATACGTTAAAACTCTACACGACTGCGTGCAATGTCTGAAACCCAAATTCCTACATAATGGAATCAACCAGCATTTTCTTATTGTTGCATACGCTGGACAGAAGAACATAACATGTGGAACATCTTCTCGCATATAATTACATGCCGGGCAGGTTCCATTTTCTGTTCTAGCCCATTTCGAGGTAAATGCCCTGATTGGCAAGCAGCCATGCCTCAGTTGGGTATATAGTATCCTCGCAAGAGGAGGTTGTATTACATCTAGGAATTCCTCTAGTCGTGATTCAGATTTTACTAAGAGGAACTCTACAGACAACCTGGCCTGGGTTGTTGATCGCTGTGGAGCAAGTCGATTTTGTCGACTCACCAGGGTTAGCAGCTCCGACCTGGGCATCCTCGGACAGCTCAGCTCGGGGGTCTCCCATAGCTGGTGCAAGCCTACCTGGGTGGTGAGGACCTTGATGTGGAATAGCCAAGGGATATTTTTGTTTTTTATTTGTCGCCAAAACCTCCAAAAATTCCGCTCTATAGGGGGGCCAGTTCCGGTACTGGCCAGTACCTCTTCCAGTAGAGCAAGGGCCGAGCAGCTACCAATTCCTCTATGGACTCCAGCCCCAAATCCAGTCGCAAGGGAGTAAGTGGTGTGCTCTGTGGTAAGCCCACCAGATTCCTCATAAAGGACTGTTCGACCCTCAGGAGGCTGGATGTGTTCTTATGTCCCCAGAGTTCAGGCCATACATTGCGGCTGTCCTGGCCTGAAGTCCATAGATTTCAAGAACCGGGGCATCCGGTTTAAAATCTGATGTTCTATGAAGCTTGCTTATACCCCCTACTATTTGCGATAGTCTAAGGGTGGATTTAGTGATTTGGTGGCCCCAGTCAAAATCTTCCGTCAAGGTAATAGCAAGATAGACAAAAGTCTTAACCCGTTCTAGGGGAATACTGTTCAGGACGGGATTTGGGCAGGTCTGCCTCGGCGGGTTGTAGATCATATACTTGGTTTTATCCAAGTTAACCTCCAATCCACGGGAGGCACAGAATGTTGCAAACCCGTCCAAAATGCACTGAATGCCCGATGATGTTTTGGATAAACAGTGGTGTAATATCAAGGAGAAAAACTGTGTAATATTAACAGAGAAAAGGACACTGAAGCCTTATTGTCAAAATAGAGTGCTCTAATGTGGATTCAATGCAATCAAGATATGGAAAAAAAGTGCCAACAAAAACCTCTATACTAGCAAAAGGAATTCATCATGCTTCAGCAGGTACAGACTTCGAGCTAAACAATAACACTATATTAATTGCATTGCAAAGGGCATTACTGAAATGGTCAAAAACATGAGTTATATGCCTACAGTGATTCCAAAGAGCTAACAGGCTCCATTAAACCTCAGACTGACAATCTCAACAAATCTAAGCGCGCTGTTTTACATACAAAAGCACCCTTCAAGATGGAAACCTTTTCCTAACTCAAAATGTAGCACAAATAAATCTAAAGATCTTTATATCACTCAACACATCAGAATCAACCCAATTTGACTACTGTCCATTATACCATTCAGAACAGAAATCCTATATATTAAACAGCAGATTATTATAAAACTATTTTCCCTCGATAACCTGGACCAAGTAACATCCAGAGATTTAGTAAGCGTATAATTTGTTTTTAATGGAGAAAGAGGTCACCCATACAACAAGGCAATCTAGAGACCTTCCAAATTAAATCTAGTCCAAGAAAAGAGATTTTGCTGAGTGGGTGGGAGGGATCATCCTTAGAAAGGTGGGGAAACAAAAATACCCACTTCCACTTAGTAATTCAGCTTGTGTGCTGTAGCACAATTTATTATTTCCAACTCAACAAACTGAACCAGACACAATGTCATCTAACAAGGTTGATGACTTGAGAATAACTATAGAAAAAAGATCACATAATACCTAGAATGAACTCTTCCTTCCAGTTCTCGAAGGACAATAATCTGAATGAGAGAGACCTAGACATCACAGGGATCCATTATGATTGATAAATCCATTCACCCAACTTCACATACATATAGCTCTGCACATAACTTGTTAGCAATCTGCTCAGGGAACATAGCAGGTATAGACAGGAACCTGAAATTATCTAACTTTTGTAAGTCAGCACCATATAGTTGTCTACAAGGAACTTGGAAAGAGACATACCACTATCCAACAAACTTATCTATATTTGACAATGCAGAGGCTTGGCAATCCTACTTAGCAATGACCTGTACTTGAATGTTATAAGATCAACAAAGAGCGAAGTATTTTGAAATTAACTTTCAAGACTAGTAAACGCTCACTCAGGTCGTTATCTATCTCCCCCGCTCGCCAATTGCAAAACGAAAAAACAATCTTCATCATTTTCTTAAGGATTTAACATCTTTAATTGACTATCATAGATAGAGCAATAATAATTGGTGTCTTCAACTCCAATCTGGCACGCAGGAATTAAAACTCAGAATACCTTATTAATTTATTTATTTATAAAAATTTTATAGCGCGAACAAGACCCGGGAGGGTATCAGCGTGCTTCACAGTTGAGGTAGGTAGGATAACAAAGTGTGACAAGAACAAACATTACACATAGGTTCAAGATAAACGTTACCAATAGAATCAAGACGAGAGCATGACAACAACATGATTCAGAACATTTGAGAACAAGACCTGACAGATCCAAGAATAGAGAGGAATAGGCAATGTACACAATACCAGTAGTAGCCTGTCAACCATATTAAACAACGGATTACACAAAAGTAAAAGTAAAAGTAAAACAAACAATATTTAATTCCGCATACTCAATGCAATATAACTAGATCAACAAAAGAACCATTCACACCCAATTATGGAACTTAGGATACAGACAACTTAAAGATTACCAAACGACAAGCCAGCACTACACACATTCCGGTCCTCAGGTAATCAATCAATAATTGACTACATCAGTGCTTTCCTAACTTTTCAGAACCACAAACCACTTTTTGGCATGACAAACATTTGTGACCCAACCAAATTTAATTGACATGAGGCGGGCGATTTTTTAATGTGGAAAGCATTGTGCAGTAGCGCATTGTTATTTGCAGACAGCACATTTTACATTGAAATTATCCCTAAATTTGCACAGACATACAGTTTTATAGATAAAATTATATGGCACACAAAAGAATGTGTGAGAATTGGGTTTCAGTGAATATTTATTAATTGTACAAAACAAAGTATCTTAATTTGTTCTGATCCTCCTAAATCTTTGCTTCTATCACATGTCAGAATTACAAAAGAAAACATGCTTAATTTTGCTTCCCTAGCTGTTGAATGTGTACCGTTCATTTACAGCGATTTACATGTTGTTGTGTGATAGGAAAAAATGACATCTACAGCTTTCTTTTTACACTTCATGTACCCAAGCAGGACTGTCACATAATTCTCTTTATTTTTCTTTCTCTGGTAGCTAAGTGCGAGGAGTTCGTAAACACCACTCTCTGTGTTAAACAAGCATTTCCAATGCAATAGGTCTTGCATTTCTTACAGTTTAATCTATTAGCATTGTAAATGGCAATGCCTTTTATTTATGTTTTAAAAACCAACACATAAATAAAAGGCATTGTCATTTACAATGCCAATAGCTCAAAGTCTATCAAATGCGAGACCTATTGCATTGCAAATGCTTGTTGTGCTTCTGGCTGCCGCCTGCCACTCTCCTCTACCTCAGCTGCTCCTCAGGTTTCAGAGCTTAGTGCAAGGGGGAGTAGCGGGGCTGAGCCTTCTTCCAGTGCCTCTGCTCTCCTCGAGTCCTGCTCCTGGTCCCTCTACCAACCTCCGCATCCTTCCCCGCCTATAACGCGAAGAGCAGCTCGCATCTTCCACCTCCATGCTTCCAGAAACGCTGGTTGTTTTGGTTATAGGAGCGATATTGATTGCTTCCTCCTCGAAATATGGAACTAGTGCCTAGTCCTCGAGCACCCCGAAAGGGCTGTCTCTTAAATTGAAGAGTACCTAAGGCACGTGCAGTGTCCGTGTCCTTCTTTATAGATGTAAACGCTTCGTCAATGTGCGCTCCGAAGAGTGATTCGCCATCATAAGGCATATAAAGAATTCTTGCTTGAACCTCCTGACGGAAAGAGGTTGAGCGCAACCAACCTTGCCGACGTAAGACGGCCGCTCCAGCGAGTTGTCGAAATCCAGTGCAGGCCACATCCACTGCACAATCAATCAATTCCTCGGATGTTCTTTCACCTTCCTGAAGAAGCTGTAGCACTTCTACCTTGGAAGCATCCGGAAGTAACGCCACATAGGCGGACATATCTGCCCAAACTTGACGGTCATATCGACCCAAAATGGCCATAGCTTTAGCCACTCGCACAGTAGTGGAAGACATTGATGAAAATTTGCGACCTATAGCATCAAGGCATCGGCCCTCACGGTCTGGGGGAGCCGTGATAGTAGATGCAGGATTCCGCGAACCTCTCTGAGCTGCCTGCGTAACGACAGAATCAGGCTTCGGCTGGCCCGTAAGGCATGCCGGAGATCCCACTGGCGCCTTATATTTTTTCTCTAACCTCGGCAATTGTGCCGGTAAAGAGTTTGGGGTCTTCATGAATTTCAATCCTTCAGCCCAGATGAAATCTAGGATTGGAACAGTATGAATCTGTTTAAATGGTTGGTTCTTAAAATCATATAGGAAACAATCTTCCTCTCTTTGGACTCGTGGCAACTTGAAACGCTGTGCTGCTCTGTCCATCAATTGATGGAAGCTTGCAATATCCACCAGAGGAGAATCCCCTGGCGTCACCTGAGATGGGGATGGTGTCTGTGCCCGATAGTCATCCCACTCCGCCATCTGATCATCACCATCCACATCTGTAACTTCACCATCCTCTCGCTCAGGAGGGTTCTCGTCGTCATCATCAGGATACAAAGTTGCGTGAACCTGAATTGAAGTGTGTCTCTGACTGATAGCAGGCAGTGAAGGTTCTGGAGGAGCGGTAGACTGCTCCGTAATCGGGGTCAAAACAGATGGGACAGTAGACACTTGAGGTGATGGAGGGAAACGCCGATTATAGTCATCCAACATATTTTGGAGGCTTGAAATCATTGAGAATGGCAACATCGCAGCTGGCATTTGAGTCTGAACCTCATCATGATGGCCATACTGTTCCTCCTCATCATTACTGAAGTCCTGACACTTTATAATTAAATCTGATGGACTTTGAGCCTCTGTAAAAGCTTCATGCTCCTGCCCTTCAGACTCCTGATCTGAGTCCGTAGCGAACAAAGGAGAGGGTGGAAGAGCCATTCCCCTCTCTGGTAAAGTTGCGATCTGGTCCGATTTGCTGGAAGACAGAGGCAACAAGGATAATGAGGCAAATGAAGAGGGTGTCATTGTGACTACATCTTGCGATTTTGACGTCAACAACAATCCTTTCGACCACGGAGCTTTCGGAGGCATAGACGGTCCAATGGTCTTTGTGGTCTTCTTCGGCGAAATTGCCATTGAAACCGTTGTCGATGAAGACATCGTCGACGGGGACATCGTCGACAGCAGTGGAGGGGTCGACGTAACCTTCATTGACGTCGATGTCGACGGAGCCTTCTGTTTTATCTTCTTCGTCGACGGGAAGGCCGTTGACGGGGCAGTCGTCGACGGAGCAGTCGCCGACGGGACAACTGTCGACGGGACAGACGATGGCGTAACACTCGTCAACGGGACACCCGTCAACGGAACACACGTCGTCGAAGGCGTCGTCGAAATCAACATCTTCAAACCTTTCGTCGACGACGACAGGACTGTCGACGACGGAGGTTTCTTCGTCGACAACGACGAAATTGGGATGACTGACGATACAGTCTTAGAGTTGAGAATTACTCTCATCGACGACGAAGATGTCGACGAAGGGGCTGTCGACGATCCAGATGCAAGCGTCGTCGTTACCGTCGTCGTCGACTTTGAACCAGAGACAGCAAATCTCGTCGACGGAACTGTAGACGACACCGTAGTCGACGGAAAATTCGTTTTCTTCACAGAAAAACTGGAAGCAGATGCAGAAGGAGCCTGAGAGCCAGGTCTCCTGGGCCCAGAAGTGGTAGGAAGTGGTGAAGACACCGCAGTGGTCAAGGAGAGAGACATCCTCTTCTTTTTCAAAAATGGAGAAGGCACCTCCTGCACACTACCACACTTAGAAGCTGCTTTAGAATGGCAGGAAATTAGACTTTCAGCATCAGAAAGTACATTGTCTTTATCCTTTAGCCTCTGAAGCCAGAGTAGTAAACAACCTTCTCTGTCTTTTAAAGTCTTTGTGGAGAATGTTCTACAGAACTTACAGCTCCCTACCTCATGGTCAGGGTAATGACAGTAAATACACTTACTGTGTGGGTTCTCAGAAAAAAGTCTTAGCTTTCCACAGGATGAACAAGCTCTGAAAAGAGACTTCTTACTTTTAGACATGTTGAGAAACAGGAAAAAACCTGAAGAGATGAGAAAAACTGAGCAGAGCTCAGGGAGACTCCCTTACACACGACGTGCGGTAGAAAATCTGAAGTGCTGAGCTCTGAGGAGAAGGTTCAAGAGGGCTGCTGTCGCCTGATTGGCTGCAGTTTGGACCAACATAATGACAAGGATAGGCTGCATATGGTCTTTTCCTTCCCCAAGCATTCCTATGTAGAATTTTGGTTAGGCAGTTTATGCCTTCTCTAATATGTATTTCAGGTTTTTTCTCCTGATAGATATATATATATATATATATATATATATATTTTATATATATATTTAGTATTTATTGCTATTTTATTTACCGTGGGACTCCCACTCCGACGGCGGGGAATATTCAAGCATGTGAATCTATGAAAGACACCCCAATACTGGAGAATGTTGTAGTCTTCCCTCAACAGGAGTGGAATGGGGCAGGGGAAGGGGAGGGAAGTCATTGGGCAGGGGTGGAGGCAGAGCTGGAGTTGTTGTTTTTCCCTCTGCCCTTATTGTTGTTGCCTCCGTAACCACCCCTTTTGTAGCCCCTACTATAGGTGGATTGTGTGGGGGTTTTGTAAGAGGTAGAGGGTGTGTCTGAAGAGTATCCTCCTGTGGCGCCTCTGTAAGAGGAGGGGCAAAATGAGCGTTTGGGAGCCTGCAACTGCAGGGCTCCCATAGATGTGGCTGTATCTGTATCCTTCTTCATCTTTTCAAGGGATACGTCTACATTAGGTCCGAATAAGTGTTGCTCATCAAAGGGCTGGTTAAGTATAGCACTTTGGACTTCAGGTTTGAACCCTGAAATACATAGCCATGTGTGTCTACGCAGCAAAACACTGGTGTTAATTGCTCTTGGGGCAGTGTCTGCTGCATCTAATGCACAACGAATAGAGGTGTTTGTAATATTTTTTCCCTCTTGGATAAGCTCATTTGCTCTATCTTTATATCTATCAGGGAGGTGCTGCATTAATGATTCTAATTCATCACAATGTGCCCTGTCATATTTCGCCAATAATGCTTGCGTATTGGCACATGTTTGCTGCCTGAGACGCCGTCCTTTTACCTGATGCGTCAAGGAGCTTAGACACTCTATCTGGTGGGGGAGCTTAACCTGATGTTTGTGAATTTGCTCTTTTGCGTGCATTAGAACCACAAGAGAGTCTAATGGTACTGGGCCTTTAATATATGCTGGATCTGAAGGCGCAGCTTTATATTTTTTCTCTATGCGTGGATTGATGACCCACGTTCTAACTGGGTCTTTGAAGACTTCAGGAGCATGCTTAATAACTCCCTTAAGCGTAAGTAAAATTGACGATGATCTTTGCGAATTATCAAAAGTATCCATTAGGAAGTCTTCATCTACAGGGTCAGTGTGCAGGTCTACCCTATGGAATTGTGCAGCCCTGTGTACTAGCTGATTAAATCCCATAGTGTCTTCTGGTGAGGAAGGCCTAGAGGGATATAGGTCGTCTTGAGGGATGTTAGGGACGTCTGGGGTGTTGTAATCATCCCATGGGTCAGGTGAGCCTGGAGGAATAGAGGGATCATCTGCACCACCCCCTGTATCGTCAGAGCTAACATCCCTGTTGTCGTCATCTGGTATGATAGAAGATGTAGGGGAGTGCTGTGGTAGGGGAGCAGGTGGTGATGGCATAGGTGGAGGAGTAGGGAAGATCCTTAGAGGAGAGGTAGCAATGTCCTTCTTTGGATGAGGAGCGGGTACAGATGTATCCAGTGGTCGTTTTTTTGAACTAAGAGTTAGTTGACCAGTGGTTGGATCCTTAACAAGAGTCTTTTGTGCAGGGTCTGGATGAAATAAATCCACTGCAGGAGGCCGATCTTTGGGTGCGGAGGGAGTTCTTGGCACTGAACTGGGGGCTTCTTTTGGCTTTGAAACTTGTTGTTTGGTAGTGTCTTTAGCCGGAGTCTTTTTTGGCTCTGGTGCTTTTTTCGGCTCCAATGAATGTTTCGGCTTCGATGTTGTTTTGGGATCCGACGTTTTTTCGGTTCCGATGGATTTTTCGGATTCGATGATTTTTTCGAAGTCGAAGCGTGTTTGCTTGAGTCCGATTTGGGTTTCGGTGCAGAGGGACTAGCAGTAGGCTTTGGTGCCGATTGTTTCGATGTCGGTGTGGCGGCAGATGATATCTTTTTCAGTGTCGGTAGGTGTGCGCCGGCACCGTGGGCAGACAGACTCGAGCCCGAGTCGCCAGAAGGCTTAGTAAACTTCTTTGCCGGGCCCGAGGGCGGGGCGGTGGAAGCAGTGTCCCGGTGTGCACCCGAGCCCGAGGGTGTGACCAAAGCCTTTTTTAATGTGTCGAGGAAGGGTTGGGGTCGACTGTCTTACTTACGACCCGCTGTGCTGGAGTGATGTCCTCGACTTCGGAATCTTCGGCCTAAGAATTGCTGTTGACGCAATGATGTTCTGGGACGTCGACGCCTTCTTGGAAGAGGTCGTCTGGAATCGGAGCTGATGAACGAGCCATTGTTCTCCTAGCTCTTCGGTCCCGGATCGTCTTTTTTGGAGCAGAAGGAGGCACAAGCTGAACAGACTCTGGCCTCGTGCTCTGGAGAGAGGCAAAGGTTACACATCTCATGTAGGTCGGTGTGGGGAAACTTCAACCCACATTGAGGACACTTTTTAAATGGAGTCCTTTCCATGAGATGGAAGTTGAGGCCTAGGCCCAAAGGCCTTCGTCGACGACCGGAATCGAAGACTTCGAAGTTGAAGAGTACCGTCGACTGGAAACGCATTCGAAACTATATCGGTGAAGCTGGTGAGGATTGTGCGCCGAAGGAAATCGGTTCCAACACGGAATGCTGGAAACACATACGAGAATGGTGGCGGAAAAAAACAATCTGGGGATGCTGATGCCCATGCGCAGTATGATCCAAAGGAGGAGTCACCTATCCTGTGACTTCCAAAGACTTTTCTACAACAAAAACAAACTGCAAACATCCGGGCCCAACACTAGGTGGCCATCTATGCACAGTGTGTAATCTGCAGCTCAAATGCCTCAAACATATGTTTTCAGCTTTGCCCCTGCAAGAAGACCCCCTTCTACTAGCGACCCACTCCTGAGTGGCTAAAGACCATGTACAAATCAACCTACACAGGCTGCCTCAAATGAGATGCAGCTGATTTCGTTAAGGCAGGAGAAAGAGTTAAGAAAAGCATTCACCTTTTTTACACAGACCTTGACAGAAAAAGTGGATACATTAGTAGCAGTGGTCAGAAATGTTGACAAGGGGGGCACATTTGGAGTAACCAGAAGCACCAATACAAAATCCTATCCAAAGGCGCCTAGTATCTGGAACCCTTTAGCAACAGCCTTTAATGATGTTTTTCTTCTCCCTCCCCCATTTTTCCAGTCCACCACTTTTAACACTGCATGGGCAGAGAATCTCCAAAAATTAATGCCTCCCCCTTTCGGTAGTAGAAAATAGGAGTGAGGGTAAGAATGCACAGAAAAGACAAGTACTGGGATGCATCATGAACTAGGGTCCTCTGCTGGCCAACCCACTGAGATAAGATGATTGGACTTCTAGTCCTCAAGCACAAAGGATAGGAGGGGTAATCCAGTGATCCCTTGCACAAAATGGGAGAGGAGATAGTTTAAATTTAGGCGAGGACCTTTTTTTTACTGATGTCCTTAAATTGGGTGCAGGGCCTTATGAAACCAAAGAATGTCTAGTTAATAAGACAATTCAATGGTTGCGCTAAGTACACAATTGCAGTTCCATAATTAGGGATGACATTGTAGTAGCCAGGCAGTACTCTAGCAAGCTCAATATTTTTGATTGCATTGGCATACGTTTTGCTAATAGTAAAATTAATGATGGATTAATTGCCCTGGAACACAGAACTCCACTACTCAACACCACTAATACATGCATTAAAATGAAAGCCCCATTGTTTACTTATCTTCTAACTGCCAAGGGTGCAGTTTCAGCTCAGAAATTGGTACGTGAACAGAGGGTGGGAAGTTCCACCATTTCGGTCACATCAGACATTGATTGACTTCCACATAATTCTACCCAGGTTGGCACAAGCGGCATTTTCCAAACAATACCCGATTCTGGAGAAAAGAGTATGCAAATTGTTCAATGACTCCCTTGAAAATAGAACCTGAGGCAACTAAATGATCAAGTGAACGGCACACTGTATTCTCTCTGTTCCCCTTTGGTTACTTTCCCGCCTCAGGTTCCTTTAGCTGGGGACGTGGGGTATGGTGCAGTATCCAAATTTGTGTCATGGAATGTGGCAGGACTCCAAGCTAAATAAAATGATCTTAAGTAGGGAGAATTTATTGATAGAAAGCAAATAATTTTATTCCAAGAACCGGGGGCCACTGAACTATTGTACATCCCAGGATATTTAACCTTTTTGCTAGTGCCATCTAATCTAGATTGGTAGAGCCTCTGGAGGCCTAATGAATTGGATTAAAACACAAATAATTTTAAGGTGAATGCCCTAGCTATAGGATCTAAAGACATTCTAGGGGTCCTTTTGGTGTTTCAATGAGGAGCCCCGATGAGGCACATAGTTGTGTTTTAGATCCATTTACATTCAGTTCAGGACAGTGCAGAATCTTCGACCATACACGGCCATCAGATCTTACTTGAGGATAGCAGGCAACTATAATATCAAGTTTGAACCCTTAGAACCTCTTTCTGCCCTTATGGTAGACGAGGATAAGGAATGGCAGATTCCTACTCTTGCTAGTAAGCCAGCTACGAAATGGCCAAAAGTAGCAAAGTCAATTACTGCAACTTTGCCTGGATCAAGACCTAAGAACTATAAATGGATGCTCATTATTATCAACCCCAATCTGCCTTTAAAATAGTCCTGTGTACTAGCCATATAGATATATCCTGTAGATTTGAGGTTATGATGTTATATGGTTGACATGGCGGTTGTTACGCATGTGGACAGTGACCATAACTCCCCCCTGTTTCTGATTTTAGCCTGGTGTTATTTTTCAAGACCCCTGAGCAAGCCACTGATATTTTCCCAAGGGCGTTAGCCCTTACATATAACTGCAGAAACGAAGTGGGCCAATATTAACAACGACACTCGATATATAGCATAAGATATACCAAACACTAGTTAGTGGATCATTTCTATGATTCCCTTAGTTCAACCATACTTCAGTGTAGTGTCAAATATATCTAATGTTTTGAGGGTCTTAAAACCGAATTTTAGGAAACAAGATAAAAAAAAACACAGGCGAACTCTACGAGATCCCATTCATTTTTTAAAGAATGCAGAGACGCAAAAGGGCGCCTGATACAGCTATTAAGGAGCAATAAAAATCAGGCATACTGCAAGCTAGAAAGTCTTGCAAGGCAATATTGATCAATTCCAAGGCACACTGGGAAGAGGAACAGTGAGCTAAATTTCTAGAGATGCTTGGGAAACAAGATCACAGAGCATTTTGGAGAATTATCGCTGTGGGCAATAACTGCGTCCAAACCGCTTTCGATGTTTTTGTCCCTGTTAATCAATAGGTTGAGCAATTTGAAGCACTATATAGGGACATTCGTAGTATGAGGCCTGGTTCACAGGAGGATGTTAGAAGGGGCTTTTCTTTGACGACTCCTGACCCATTGAGCGACTTCTCAATTGTATTCACCTTAGAGGAAACCGGGGATACTCTCTCACATATGAAGAAGGAAATAGCCCCTGGCTCGACAGTTTTCCAGAGGATTTATTCCGCTCTGAACCAGACACTTGAATCATCTACTTGAACACCCTAAGTAATGCCATAACAAGCGGGGATGAGATCCCAGAGTCATGGCATGGTGTCATCATTGTTCCTATGCATAAGGAGAGCCCAAAAGACACTTGTGCAAATTATAGGCCATTTAGCCTTATTCACAATACACAGAAAACTTTCTGTAGGCAAGTTTTGCTTCGACTACAGAATTGGATGAAAAAACACCAGGTCTTGTTGCATTTTTTAGGCAGGCTTCCACAAGAGTATTGGTACGACTGATCAGACATTTTTATCTTATGATCATCTGTTGTAAGTATACTAACATCAACAAAGATAGTCTGAATGTGGCCTTCATGGACATGAGGACTGCATTTGATCTGGTACTGAGAAATACCCTCTGGGAGGTCCTGGCCCAAATGGTTATCCCTCATGTCCTTCTCCATCATCTTATTACGTTACCTACCAACACATATTACCAGGTCAGATGGAATGACCAGGTGATTTGTCTCTAAGGATTCCCACCCAGCTCGAGGTGAGGCAGAGGTGTGTACTGGCTCCCAAGTTGTTCTTTCGGTTTATGTACGGCGTAGATGAAGCACTAAACAAGTGCCAGCATGATGCCCCCAAGATAGCTGGCTCTTGTACCCCTGTTCTGCTTTTTGCCGATGATAACCTTCTGTTCTCTCGTACTTCTATGGGCAAGGAGCAAGGGCTTAGAGATCAAAGCTGGGACATCTAAGTAAGTGGGCACTAACCCCCATCGCACCTTCTGGGTAAAATGATTGTGGAGGGTATGACAATAAAACAAGTCAGGAGCTTCGACTTCGTAGGAGTTAGACTCACAGATGAGCGCTTCTGGGACCTATAGCTGCAGAAAAGCATTTTTATACTAACCCATAGATCAGCAGCCATAGTGAAGCATAAAATATCGACTAATAGGGTGGTGTCCGCAGTCCTCGAGGTATATAGAGCTGTATACACAGCTGGTCCTTTAAATGGAGCAGATATCTGGGGTTTGAATGACAGTTGAGGACTAGCTGTTGCAGAAAATAAATTGTTTAGATCTCTTGTGAATGTTCCTGTAAGTACACCACTTATATCCCTAAAATGGGAACTGAACCTAAACCGGCTTGACCAAACTGCCAGACTCAAAATCGATCTTTATTAGTTCAGAAGTTTGACAATCCAGGAGCTGGCCCCTTACAAAGCTGCCCTACAGGAGTTAATGCTAGACAATGGCTGTAGCACCCCCTGGGTGAAAGCTGTTAAAACCTTGCGCAGTGAATGAAAGAAGCAACTCAGACATGAAGATCAAGAGCATTTATTGGGAATATGTTCTCCTGAAGGTGTGGTGGGGAGGGAAGGCAAGATAGCCTGACAGATAAATATCTAAGTCACAACATTGAACGGTTTATGGACAGAATCCCCAGCCCCCCTGGCAAAGTCTTTATATATTTGTTTTCAAGCTGGTGCCTACCCCTCTAAGTTTTTACCTCGAAGTGGGGTGAAGTGGTGGATGAGACAGGGGACGTCCCTTTCTTCCCTAACACAACAGGAACTGAGGTGCATTTCCTGTTATTGTGTCATAAATATAAAACGTTGAGGTCCCAGTGGATTCTCCGATTATGTTGCAACATAGGAGTAAGGCACTGTCTGTTGGCTTTGCGTATACGAAGATCCGACACATCGGAGCCTATTGTGTTTGCTCTTTCAAGATTCTTACAGTGGGCATGGTCTGTTAGAGCGATGGTAGTGCAGGCCTGTGCCATATAATAACTGTATAACTGAACTATATTGGGTGTGACAAGAGTATATGTTCCCATCTCTTAATTGTATTAACTTAAGAGATGGGTACTAAAATCCATTCATTGGAAACGGTCATTGTGTAAAGAAGATCAAGGGGCCGAAGTTACTTGTACTCGTACCTCGGTGCTGGGATGTTGTATAGTAGGTGGTCTGTCCCTATTATAGATCTACTGCTGCTATGCTTGGAGCAGGTGCGACTAGGAATGATGTGTACTATACTATGCTCTTACAACTGATCAAAGGGAGTGTGTACAATACATGTGTATGAGGCAACTTTTTGTTATTTGGTAGAGCTTGTTGATAGCTTAATTTGTTAGAAACCGTTCCTGCAGATACCGAACGTTCCTTTTCTGTGTATGCTTTTGCACTTTTGTTATTATAAGAGTACAGCTTATTGAGATTTGTTATTTGCCCCCATGAAAGCCTAGAATCTACGTATGACGTTATCATTCTACCCTGTACCTTTAATTTGCACCTATACATGATTTTTTCCCACCAATATTTGATTGTGTACATTTATGAACTGGCAATCTCTAGGCCACTATCAAAACGGTCATTTGTTTTCCTGCTATGTACCTTTGGAAATAATGTGAGCTGCTAAATCTGTTTTGTACTTAAAGGAAGAGATACTGGTTTATTGCCACTTATTTTGGTGCTATTTTTTTCATACATTATTTCTAGTATGATGATTTATATTTTTAATGAGGCCCAATCTGACTGCCTCTGCACTGACCTTCAGGATACGCTCTGAACCTGTGTATGCCACTATTATTTTACTGCACTTCTTAAAGTGTCATGAACACTGAAATCATTTTTTTATTTTACCTGGATGATGAGGTTTATGAAATTATTTTAAATTTGATTTATTGCACCTTTTATGTTTATTTTTAACAGAAATAAAGCATTGTGATGGGAATCTATTATCCAACCAATTTATAAAAGTGGCCAAAGAAACTGATCCAACTAACAGGATGATTGCGTTACTAGACTCTGAAGGTAAAATCTTTGCCAAATATCTTCTCTCCATCTTAGAAAGACGAGTTACTACTAATATCATAATCCCCCCAAGACGGACAGAATTCAGTCCCAACTGCTTCACAATACATAATATATTTACCCGGACTACCCTGGCTCGTCGATCAGCAGAAACGAAAACTTTAAAACTAGTTGTATGCCTTATCGAGTATTCCACATCCTTTTATAAGGTAGACACAAATATCCCACAAATACCCTCCAGTGAAAACTACAAAAATTGAGATTAGATCAAGTGTCACTACATCTACTAACTGCGCTACATAGTAATACATGGGTGCAAGCTAAACTAGCAAATGGTAAAGCTAACCCTGATATTAGTTTGAAGCAAGGTTGTTCATTGGTCCCTCTTCTTTTTCCACAATAAACCTATAATATCATACAAATTTTAGATCATAGGGCCTGTGATCTGTCGAAATTATATATGCAGATGAACTTGTTTTATTAACAATGCAGAAGGGTCTACAAAGACAACTTGATAACCTAAAGTCTTATAACAAAAAAAAAATTGTTAAATCAACTATAATAAAACAAAAATTTACTTCGCTGTGTAAATGCAGAAGTTTGGACAATGGCCAACAAGAAGATAGACCAAGTATTACAAAATACTTATCTTGGTCTTGAAATTGTTACAAACCTAAATTGGCTTATAACACAAGGAAAAAAGATTTAAAAACACACACATGCAAGGCTATTGCTACCGCTCAAGCCATTAAGAGATGCACAATTCACTACACAGACGGGGCAATCAGCCCCACAGTCACGGTTCCAAAAACCAAAATACCACCAGTTCTTCTATATGTTATGTTATGTTATATGTTATGTTATATGTGGTTTTGTAGCGCGCTCCGATAGTCAAGACTGTCCTGGCGCGGGAGTGAAACTGAAACAGAGTGGGAAGTAGGTG
This sequence comes from Lissotriton vulgaris, assembly GCF_964263255.1. Taxonomy (NCBI): domain Eukaryota; kingdom Metazoa; phylum Chordata; class Amphibia; order Caudata; family Salamandridae; genus Lissotriton; species Lissotriton vulgaris. The sequence goes on along the minus strand of NC_141690.1, from coordinate 11,353,595 downwards.
TGCTAATCATGAGTTTGAAAGAGGTGAGTTTTGAGCAGTTTTTTAAAATTGGTCAGATTGGGAGCGTGTCTAAGAGCGTCTGGCAGGGCGTTCCACATTTGAGCTCCCTTTACCATGAGGGATTGTCCGCCCAGGCGGACTCTTCTAAATCTGGGGATGATCACCTGCTTTTTGGAGGTTGAGCGCAGCTGACGGGATGGGAGGTAGGGTGTGAACCTTTTGGCGAGGTAAGAGGGGCATGGTCCATTGAGGGCTTTGTAAACGATGACCAGAGTTTTAAAGCGCACTCGTTGAGCCACAGGGAGCCAGTGAAGATCCTTCATCTGTTTGCGCACGCTGAGTCTCCTGGGGATGTTAAAAATGAGTCTCACCGTGGCATTCTGGACAACCTGTAGCTTCTTGATCATATAGTCAGGAGCCCCTAAATAGAGGGCGTTTGAGTAGTCCAGCCGGGAGAGTACCAGAGCCCTGGCAACCGTTTCTTTCGCTGATTAAGGAAGGAGGGGAAAGAACTTGCGAAGAGTGGTCAGAGTTCCAAAGCATGTTCCAGCCAAGCGTGAAATCTGGTCACGGAAACATAAGTCGGCTCCGAACCAAATTCCCAGATTCTTGGCAATCCTGTTCTCTCCCTTGGGGCATGTTGATTCACCGGGCCAGATGGACTCCTTAAAGTCACTGGGGAATTGGCCGTAGAGCAGGATTTCTGTTTTATCCTCGTTGCATTTGAGGGATGATTTGGCTAGCCAGGTGTATACGGAGGAGAGACATTGGCGAACTCCAGAGGTGCATAGGTTCTCCTTTTTCCAGGTGAAGAGAAGCTGGGTGTCGTCGGCGTAAGCCATTATCTTGGCACCCCGGCTCTCTGCTAGCCAAACAAGAGGAGTTAAATAAATATTAAATAAAAGGGGACTTAGGGTCGATCCCTGTGGTACGCCAGTTTCCACCCTTCTGTTAGAGGAATGATAAGGGGGAAGCCAAATCTGTTGGGTACGGTCCGATAGAAAAGACCTAATCCAATCCAGGACCGTGCCGGAGATGCCTATGTCCTCCAGTCTCGCTAAGAGCTGGAGGTGGGGCACCGTGTCGAATGCGGCAGAGAGGTCCAAAAGAATAAGGGCCGCTCTGCCGCCCCCGTCAAGGCATTCCCTGATGGCCTCAGCCACCTCCACCAATGCAGTCTCCGTACTGAAAGAGGTGCGGAACCCTGATTGGGCAGGATGGAGAGCTTCAGAGGATTCAACGAATCTCTCTAATTGCCTGAATGCTGCCTTTTCACAGACTTTGGCAAGGGCTGGTAGGAGTGATATAGGTCTGTAGTTAGAGGTGATTGACGGATCAGCAGTAGGTTTTTTTATTAGAGGGAGAAGTTTGGCTTGTTTCCACTTGGTGGGCACAGTTCCTGAGGATAGGGATTCATTAACCAGTGCGGTGACCATGGGGGTGATTATTTCAGCTATTCCATTCAGGACCCTTGCAGGGCAAGGATCTATAGGTGACCCAGATTTCAGAGTTTTTAATATGGTCATTACATCTGTACTTTCTACGTGAGTAAATTTGGTCAGTTCTGCTTTAGCTCCTGATAGTAGGGGACGTAAAGGAGAAGGGGGTTGGCCAGTTAAGGCTAGGTCTGATTGTGGGGCAAGTGGGAGGTCAGGGATACTCAGACTGTCTTGAATTTTTTGGATTTTTTCGATGAAGAAAGTGGAGAGTTGTTCGCACCAGACTGTGGAGGGTGGAATAGCTGTCTTCTCTGCTACCGGGGCAGTAAAGCTTTTAACTATGGAGAAGATTTCTCGGCTGTTGTTTTTGGCTTTTTGAATTCTAGAAGCATAGAATTCTCCTTTAGCGGTTTTTATTGCTGCGTAGTAATTTTTTTGAGCTGCGCGAAGTTCAGTTTTAGCAGTGGGACAATAGTTCTTTCTCCATACTCGCTCTAGTGCCTTGCATCCTGTTTTTAAAATCTTTAGTTGATCAGTATACCAGGGGGAGGTGGGGGTGACCCTATGGTTATTTTTACCCTTGTTTTTTGGTAGTGACTCGATGGAGGAGTTTATCCAGGATGAGAAGTTGTCTACAGCCTCGTCTAGGTTGTGAGCTTTCATAGGGGTGGAATGGGAGAGGACCTTCACTAAATCCGGAATATTAATTTTCCTGGGACGTTCCTCAGTTTTAGGAGTGGGCACCACACGGGTTTTGTTTGTGTGCCAGGAAAAAAGTACCGGAAAGTGGTCTGTCCATGAGATGGGGCATGGTATATCGGTAGAAACGGTTTTAAAAAAAAAACTATAACTAACCTAGACTCACTATTTATCAAACTGATTTGACAAACCTTTAAGATCTTCATCTCCTCTTTTTCTACTGGGACTAGAACTGGGCTCCACACACTTAGAGGCATTAAATTCTATAAATTTGCTAAACTATATCTGCGATTGTTATAGGCTGAATAGTTGAACACTACAAAGAAACATTAAAAAAAGAGCGGAGTTAGGCCTAGAATTGGGCTTTATGATAACGGAGTACAATTATTTATTTATTTTACTAAAAACTACTAATTTTCCTCTATTTCGATTTCATCAATTCAGGGAATAAAATTGTAAACATATAATTAAGAAAAATATAAAAATAACTTTTTATTATAAAGACATGAAATCCGCTCATAAATATAAAAACTCAAATTATATTATAAATACCTACATAATACATAGGCAAGCCACTTGAGTTGGATCTATCAATCAAAACTGCATTCCTCAGATCCAGACTGCTATATATTGCCTTATTACAAATTGAAAGATCTTAGTTACAGCCCTCAAACAGTGGCAGACAACGTCATCTTTACAAACGGGGCACGTAAACAATTGGGCACATCCTATGTCCTGATCTCGCATATCTGAGGAATAAACATTTGATTTCAATTTGAATCTAAGGATATTTTATATGTAATCTTAACTGTTCTTTTTACTTATTGTAATGGTTTTAACTAACTGACAAAATACATTATTTACCTACCTACCAAACACCCACCCTTTTTGTTTTTAAACTGACAAAGGTGCCTCAACAATAATTCAAAAGGAAATCACCTGCAGGCTATTTTACCTATCCTCCATATCCTGCAAGAAGAGTATTTACACCAAAAGACCTCTTCCAAAAATGATACTGAACCCACCTGATAATGCTAGATATACCGGGCGAGGTCTTAATGATGAAGCATGTCACAAAGTAGGGTGGGTGAACAAAATAAAAATAAAAATCCAACTTCAATTGGAAGATCGGTACTACATAATGGGGGAGGCATCCTCTCCGTTATATCAGTTGCTCCCAGCTAAGTTGGAGTACCCTTCCAATAATCTTCTCCTTCCCTTGGTTTGAGTGGCTAGATATGTATACACCTATACCTGCTCTAGTGGGATATTAGAGGGAAACCAGGGAAGCTTTCTGGTTCTTCTAGTAAAAAAAAGAAAAGGTTTTGGTCTTTGTAATACTAAAAAAGTTATGCAACTATTCTTACAATACTCCTCAAGAACATTCTTTTTCTTTGTAGGCTAGCATCAGCAAATATCCAACAGGGAATAAGCTAATTACCTATCTATCCTTGGTGAAAAGGATCTGGAAAGTGTGCAAGACATATACCAAAAAGTAACTGCATCTCAGACCATTTTTAACTGGCATTCTTGAGGACAACACTATTTCCATCAAGGTCAATCTACCCCAATTATGAGTGTAAATGCTGTATCATTAAGAGCAGACCTTCAGGAATTTTATAGTACTGAAACGTGTTTCAAAAGAAGTTCCAGTCGACTAGATCAAGTACCTCTCCGAGATCCACAAATTAGCAGCATAATTCGCCCAAGAGGTTTCTGTGATCTTCCTGCTATTGTCCATAGCATTACATAATGATTAATAGTCTAATAGCAGGTAAACACCGTTTTCTCCTGGAATTATGTAATTAATTTGAGCCCGATTTTCCAGGTGTCCAAGCAACTTCCTTGCAAAGTTATAAGAAGTAGTGGTCAGAAGTGATATTAATAAATAGTTTGCAGGGTCATTCTGGTTTCCTATTTTATGGATCAGCTTTAAACTGTAACCATGCCACAAGTTTAAAATCTCACTTTCATTTGATTACCCATATAAAAATGTGGTTAATATGGAGGCCTACTGTAAGTTAGCATGAGAAAATAAAACAACTGGGTGGCCATCTGGACCTCCCGCTTAAAGGTTTGAGATCTACTATCACTTTTACTGATAAGCCATTTCCTGGAGTTTGATCAGGGCAGAATCAGGAGAGTAAGGCTGCACCTGAGAAACATTAGAAACCTCTGGGCCTTCTGGGCCTTTTAGTACAGATGAGATATACACGTAGCCCATCTATGCTTCAGAACAGCAGTTTCGAGGCCAGTTGAGAAATTGTCTCATTTACTAAGGTCCAGCATTTCGTTCTATTTACTTCTACAACTATATTGCACATTTTGAACAAATTAATATTATAATAATTGTGTTTCTTTTGAAGAAGCAACAACCAATAATGTTTTATCAATTGCCTAATAATCTCTATGCTTGCACTAAAACTACATTCAGTTTATTTGTGGAATAAATAATTACATTTTCCTTAAATTAAAACATTCACTGTCATACCAGCCACACAGAGTTCTTTTCAGTACCCAGCATTTTCCTGGCATAGTTTGAGCTTTCAAATAGTTCTGTTTTTTCATTATGAATTCATTATACCAAATTTAGATCAAATACCCCAGAAGCACAGTCATAGGATCGGTCAAATCTAAGCTTCCTCAATTCACAGAAAGTATCAACAGAAAGCTGGATCCTTATTCAGTGCGAAACAACACATATAATCGTCACCATTTGATTACCAAACTTATGATGGTTATCGAATATTATCTCCATGGCCGCTTAACCAAGATGAACCACTCTAAATTATTTAAAATAATTAAAAAGCTTACTTGATACAAAAGCATGATCAATCAGGCATTTTGAATTCCCAAAAACAAATGTGACACTAACTGGACTGTCATCTAAAAAAGAGCATCTATGTCACAAGACTGTTTTGAACTAGCATCAGGAGTAACTGATCTGCCTTGGATATGTATGGGGAATTTTTAAAGACAACGCCTGTTCAGACAACACTTTATCAAGGTTAGGTAAAGGAAGTCTTAAATTAAGATGCCAATCTTGGTCCAATTAGTTTACCTTGTCATCAAAAGCGGACACATTTGGTACAAACAAGAGAGGTGCATGAAAACCTAGGATAGTAAACATCAAGCATGCATGCATCAAACAAATTTATGTTGTTCGGCATGGCCTGCTAAGAGAAATCAATTTAGTCGAAGAAATTCTTCGAACAGACGTCTGAGGTGGCTAGGAGTAAATGAGACAGCTAAAACTGGCAATTCTCATAAAGAATGGGTGCCTCTGACCAGCAGAAAGACTTCATTCGGTGCCCTGAGAGACAGACTTCAAGATGCAAATATCTTCTTTCTTAGAACATCCAACTTCAACTACCTAGCAGTAGGATTAGAAGGGGCAGTATTCTGTTTCAGTCTCCTGTCTGAAGCCTGACATATTAAACTCTCTGGAGTTTTTAATTAAAGAACTCTGAGGGGTCAGATGAGCTGTACAATATTTATAGAAAGTGGACCTGGAAACAGGTAGAGTAGTTGGAGGTTGTAACTAGGGCTCATTTGCTTGCTCAATCAAGGATTAGTTTAATGGAAGAACCTCTTCTGTGAATGTTTTCCAGTCAACAGCTCTGTGAAGAGAGAAAAGTTACTTCGAATCAAGTACAACTCATTATTTAATGTATTTGCTGCTTTTATATACATATCAGCATGATAGTCTTGCTCTGCTGAAGCAAGGACTACAAGTGTAAGCAATTCCATCTCTGGTGACAAATCTATGTCCCTGGCGTTACGGAGGTCAGCCAGTAGACTAGAATTAGAATCCAAACATGGGGTTCTCCTTCAACCAAACTAAAAGAAAACAAAGCACTTGAATCTGAGCTAAACAAGTCTAGCATCCTTCACGGGTATTCCTCTTCTGAAACTTTGGGAAGTTGATGAAACTGCTTTGCGCTTAGATAGTTATAAGGTTTTTTTATAAAAAAAAGTATATACCAAAAATAGCACTAACAATTCTGTAGTATAACAAATTCAAAACAAAATCTCACATAGTCCAATATGAAAGATTTTAATTTAAGGTACAGATGGAAAAACACTCAGACTAAGACCACTAAAGAAAGATGAACATTTAAAAATTCTGATATGATAGTAATATAGAGGTCACATAGTTCTCTCAACATACAATGCCCAAACGTCAATTATCTTGTCCAGAAAAAAATCATTGTCTCCTATTCCTGAGAGTTCGCCATCTAGCGAATAAAGATTCTTGCCTCGCACATTATAACCTAATTTTAAAAGAATCAATGAGGGCCCTTATTCTAACACCAAGCCGTGAAGGACAGTCTAACTACTAAAAAAGAGAGAGAGAGGGTGACCTGAAAGACCAATTAACCTTTTCCAGTCCCAGAATGTAGATTGTATTTTCAAGACACACTGGTGACCATGAACAATGCACTGCAACACATGCAATATATACACAACTTTCATGCCTGCCAAGTATCACGCATCGGGTGTGCCACTCACGCATTTCAGTGCGGTGTTCCGCATCACCGCACTGAAATGCATTGTCACGCATTTTGCAGACTCGAGGACTCGTGGCCAACGTCGGCGCAAGTACACGACTCTAGTTCCTAAATAGTTAATCATGGCTATTCTCAGCTGCGGGCTGAGTGAGACCGCGGCAGCGCGCTAAGCGGCTAGAATGTAACTGTTTCAATCCTCGGTGCTGGCGCAATCATTTCCTGCCGTTTGACGCACACAGTTGCAATTAATTACGGGTGGGAGGGGGGCGCCCTCAGCACGATGCTGTAATTGGCTGAGATATCTGGATGTGACGCTAATTTGGTCAGGTCTTGCCGTCAGTCTGTGTCACGTCCCGCGGAAGTAGTGTAAGCGTGCACACTCTGAAGCGGCGGGCCACTTAAATCAAGTGGGAGTTCTCACCGTCGTGGCGTGCTGCACTGCTATCTTTGTGCGCAAATTAAAACTGCGTTGTTGGCCAGCCCAGAGAGGTCCCCGGTGGTGACTCAGTGTCAGTGACCATGACCCCGAGTGAAATGTCACCGGCGGCGGCGCAGCGACAACAGTACCTGGTCAGGGACGAAGTGACATTGCAGCGCGGCCGCCAGAACTCTGTCACTGCCTGGACTCAGTCACCAAGGAGCCTCGATGGAAGACCGGATTCTCATGATTCGGAGTCTTGCGTGAGCCTGCCCTCGTAAGTTTTATGGTGAAGTGAGTCTCTAGTGAGTTCTTTATGGGTGCAATGCACCCTAGCGTGTGTTGTTAAATAATTCCTTTTAATTAAAGGCCGCGCGCGAGCAGGCAGCTGTCTCAGTCAGTGGGTGCCGGGCGTGTTACAGTACTGTTGCTCAGAAGCCATGCATAGGACGTCAGCGAGCACAATATGCATTGAGTATTAGGTGCTCCTAGGCAGAGTTCTGTCCGTGCCTCTCTGGCCAGTCTCGATGAGCACCTGGATTGTTCTAGCCTCAGCCTGTAAACACTACAGGGACAGCTCTCGTAATCCGTACTTGCATTTGTTGAGAGGCTCAGCCTCTGACCCTTCTCTACAAACTTCAGGATTTCAATTTGGTGAAATAATATTTAAAATATCACATTTGGATTGCGGTATAGATGGTACAAGTAATATGTTATATGAGAAGACAGGCGCATCTCGGTATCTAAGTAGTGCTATATTTGAACAATGTGTACCATTGTAGTTTCACATTTTCTCGTTATTGTAAAGGTTGCATACTCATTTCATCTACATTGGCATGTTGTTCGTTGATTTGCACAGCTGGCATAATGATTCGATTCCCCAAGGGCTACAGGTCCTGGGGGTCAGTGTCATACGGTGCTTAGAAGCACATTCACACCAGTAGTACAAGGCTGCACCTGTGCCTGCAGCCTGCGTCCTCTTACAAGTGTAAGAGGCATGGTAGGGCAGACCTCTCAAGCCAGGAAGGGCTACAAGTCTTGGGGGCAGTAGTGTGTTTAGAAGCAGAGCGCCTCGCACATTCACACATGCAGCAAGACCCTACATTCGTTCTAAAGTGTGTCTGCAGCCTGGGTGTCCTGGTGCGTGAGAGTCCCGATAGGGTGGAGGGAGTGCCCCAGAACACAGGGAGGGCTGGAGATTCTGGGTGGCACTGGATCAGGTGCTTAGAAGCCGAGCTCCTCGTGCATTCACACCTAAGTGACCTTCAATTTTTGATGCTTTGCACCAGTTTTAAGATCATCTTAGAGTTTCTCCTTGCTCAAAAGGATTTAATTTCGGATATTTATGTATTTACCTCGCCCTCATTGTTTGATTTAGATCGTGCGATAGTGTCACTCCTAGTCGATGAAATGTCACTCAAAATTGCACTGAAATTATGAACATGTCACACATAGCAATGTGAAACCTTGGCAGCTATGAACTTTAATAAAGGCACCATCCATAGTTAATGTAAAAGCCCAAGAAAATGCTCTATCACCGAAGAAGAATTGTGCCACCACATTATTCACTCAGCAAGCTGTGGGCAACCCTGATTTTGCTCAGAAAACTTGGTGTCTGGATCCACTACCTTTTGGGGGAATCAACGCTACTGTGGATTTCCTGCTTTAACCTCCTCATGCTGTCCGTACCCTCAGTTAAAGCGTTAAAATAATAAACCATCCAAAAGAAAAACATTTGATATAGGTGTCCAGTCTTTAACTAATTATTTAGGCAGGGAGTTTAAAGTTTAGCTAAAACGTTTGTAAATGTGTCACAGCAGGAGCTCTGTAACTGAGAAAAGGAAAAGATGAACTGCTAGAATGCTATTACAATGGAGTGGATAAGCCAGATGCAGGCGGTGAGCCGGGGAAAGGCTAAAGAGTTGGGATAATAGTAGCAGTAAGAGGTATCTAAGAAGAAATATCAATTTCCTGGCACATTTTCATTCAGCACCCAGTACCGGATAGATTAGCTTAGACAAACAGGAAACCGAAAAGTGAAACATGGCTGATTTTATCTGTGAATATGGAGTAGCTTCTGAAAGAGGGTTGAGTGCCATAAAGTCATTTGGCTCTCTGCACGCTAATTAATCTCACGATTTTGGATTCTAGTTGGCTGATTGCTAGGGCATAATATTGATTACTCACATGTTTATCGTTCACCCCAAAAGGGAGCGACCAGGAGTGTTTTCTAATAGAGTGAGATTCTATTTGCACTGTTTACGGGCTTCCAATTAGATATAGAAGAAGGCAATAGGCAAAACTCATTTGTTTCATTTTGATTGTTTTGAGTCATGAGAATAATTGGTGTTCACACAAAAAAACAGAAATTTGCACATCTCTGGGATGGCATAATTCTGTGCTGCTGTTCTGGTAGTTCATGGGGAGAAAGGATATACAAAAAGGGTGAACAATTGTGTTAGGAGACCATTATTGCTATTTCACACTTGCCCAAGCCATTGATCACTTTTGATGTTGATAAGATGGGAATTGTTCTTGCTCAAATAACAATGCAGTGGTAAATTAAACCATGTAAAACCCCACGCTGGATGGTGAAACCGCTACCAAAAAATTCCAGAGTTTATTTGAAGTTGTTTATTAAATATCCTGTAAAACAGAGTGACTAAAGTAAAGCAGGAAGGAAATCTGTTGACAATGGTACAAAAATAAAATGAATCAATAAATATTGAAACATTTTATATAATGGAAAAATGTATGCTCAGAGCGTCTGCACTTTTCCAGAGATATGGCTAAGAGGGCACAGATGTATATAATAAGTAAATATCTTAAAGTAGCAATGGAGACCACATTCAATCGCTTTCAATATTCTCTGACAGAATCTGAAAATTAGAGTATGTTTGATGCAGAGATATTTATATAAAAATATACATCTTTTTCTCACAATCCGACACTTTACAAGGTCAAGAAAGAGAGCTGAGAAATCTAGCTTTTGGACTAAGAAACAATGCAAAGGTCAGTATCATCTATTTTGATAATCCTTGTTATTAGCTTATCTCTCTGCTTTAAACCCAGGAATGGTATAGGGAGCTCCCTTCTATTACGAATTCGGGCGCATACACTGCCACCGGAATACCATGCTTTCCTGATAAAAACGACTGAGGCTTATTATAATTTCATTCGTCCTGGGAGCTGATCGCTATCTACAGACTATTGAGAACACTGCGGCTGGATTACATTTCCGTTTCTAGTATCATCTCTGTGCATGTGGACGCTCAAGTGTGCTTTCAAACTCTTTGGATATAGGATATACTAGGTTTGCAGTATCACAGAGAATCCAGCCAAATTCCATTGAAGGATCCATCATGTCGAACAGAACCCAGTTGAAACGTTGTGCAGACTTATCTAGGTTAGAACCTGACTCCACATTGTCCGTATTGTTGGGCTTACTATCGCTTGGATCCACTAAATGGAACATGGTCCATACAGAAATAAATTTTTGCCCTGGTGTTTTTACTTAAAGAAGAATAAAGGAACTTGAAAAGGACGTTGTGACTTCATCCCTGGTGCTGCCTCCATTCTTTCTTCAGTTGATGTCTCTGGAGCTCCAATGAGACCCAAGTGCAGCGGGCCTCAGAGGCGACTTGCACAGGACTTTATCACTTTATGGACACTATGATTGAAGTGCTTAACGTATAGTCTGCTGCAGTATCAGTAGTTTTCGGTTAAAGTAGATAACCTTGGTCCCTTGCAATTCAGAAAAGAAAGTAATACAAATGACTAAAGTTGCACAAAAGAATTATGAACAGGCTAGAGGAGTACTACAGGGACATCGGGGAACGAATCCCCCGTGAGGAAACCATGTTTGAATAGCAAAGTTTGCATAACAACTGTTTTGAGAGCCACTGTTCAATCTTTACATGGCATCCCTGGACTGCCCAATTTATTAATTTGCCATCTCTTTCTATACTGATGCTGACGATACACAACTGATTGTTTGACTAGATGATAACCCTAGGAGGATCTCCTTTTCTCCCTTCGCCTGCAAGGAAAGACGTGATACAAGCTAATGTCCTGTCTAGGATGGGCTACTGTAAATATCTGTTTGAGGGACTACCCTAAATACCTCCTACCCAGAGTGCAGTTGCTTCGGAATGCCGTGGAGATGCTGGCCTGAGGATTAAAGACATCAGCGTCCATTTCCAACCAGCTCACCAGAATGCACTGGCTCTCCTTCATGCACTTTCAAAGCTCTATGCCTTTTCCATAGAACAATGTACAACTGTGGGCAGAGCTCCTGCACTGCCTCACTAGTTTCAGCCTTGTTGCACTCATGTCCCAGTGCGCATGCCTGGTAAGAATTCCCAAGTTCACAAAAGTAATATTCGGTGGTCCTGCCGAAGCCTGGTACTAGTTACCCCCTCTCTACATGCTTCATGTAATCTGAGAGTCTTTACGACACAGTTCCAAACAATCTTGTTTACATACTAAATTTAGTACCCAGAGGGATGATAGGACTGATTGTCCCTTTGTTCCTCTTCCTTTGACTAGAGCCAGGACACTTCTTTCCCGAATAGCTGTTTGCACTCTACAAATCGGTCAATCAGTCATTCAACTGACTGAAGTTTGAAGTTCGGTGAAGGCAGCCTAAATTTGATGGGGAGAACGGACTACCTAATTTGATAGATTTGCAAGGATGTTATATGGATATCAAGTATTTTACAACAGCCTTTATCCAATCTGGTTCACTGTATTTAAAGGCAGAGAACAACTGATCCCAGATTTAGCACAGGCAAGACATGCGAGTGACTTGGGGTATGGTGAAGGGTAGATAAAGCAGTACACCAACCATGCTACTGGCCAGCTCAACTCCAGCACATGACAGCATGGTTTAAAGAGGCATACAAAACTTTTTGGAACAATTGGGATCAAGAGGCTGCTTCAATTTAGATGCAATGATGACGTGGAGAAGTGTGGCTCACCGGTTAGAGGAGGCAGTCCCTGATGCAGAGGTCAGACCCGGGACCAGGGTTCAATCCCCGACGCGGCAGGGCCTTGAGCTCATAATGTCCATGGACTCGATAATTCCCGCCTCGGTGCCTACTCGAATCGTGGGTTCACACTCTGCAACTCTGGGCAATAGCTTGCTTAATCTCCACAATGGGTCCACCGCAATGGGATGCCTGGTCTTCACCTTGGGGATGCCCAGTAGGGGTAATCTCGTAGGGAAAGGCCAGGTCGGGTTCCCAAAGCAAGCGCCTTGAGACCTTACGGTGAAAGGCGCTATATAAGAACGTATGATTTACGATTTATTTATTTTCAGGTGCGCCAATACTGGAGGACCCAGTGCTTTCGATTTTGCTCAATGTGGTTTGGTGCCACTGCTAATAAACATCCTGTCTTCCTGGACATGCCACTATATCAGCCATGTTTTTGACGAGCATCAGTGTTGACACCATAACAGATTCTTTTGGGAATCCTGGTTTGAGAACTTGGGAGATGTGCATTTTGATATATGCAAGTGTAATCAATTCTTCTTTGCGTAGGACCCGATTTAACAAGATAAAGACGAATGTTCCTCTTTTGAGAACAATGCTCTAGCTAATAACAAGGACGACACATGTCACACTCCTATACAACATTTTTTAGGCTCAGCAGAAGAGCAAGGGAAACTGATCCAACCAGAGGAATTAGAAACATATAGAACATAAATGTTTTATGATGTAACTTTCGCATTTGCAGGTGACAGATCTACTTTCAAAAAGCGCAGGTGGCATTAAATAATTAAAAGCTTTTGCAAAAGCATTAGAGACCTCTACAGCCCTTCTGACGAAGAATTGAACTGTTAGGGTAGAGTATGCCACCGTTTTTGATTCTGGCTAAGAAATCAATTTGTTTTACAAACATACCCATAATTTATTGAAAGATTTAGGGAAATATGCACTGTACTCTTCGATATTCCCACTCTTTTTTCATTGTTTTAAAGAATGAAATCTTAAATAGAATCATTTGTAATCACCCTTTCCGTAAATCTTTACCTGAATCATAAATTATCCTTTTTTTCTTGTTGGACTGCTTGTGTTCTGAATCGCCATCATTAGCTGGGCTCTTTGCCTGGAAGTGAAAAATATAATCCATTACGATCTACCAATAGTTAGGCATGGAAAACATTTTATATAACATACATATTAGGAAGCAACCAAATAAAACTATGTCATTCTCCCTATATGCCTTTGTAAATAGATCTAAAAAGGATATGAAAGCTGCAAAAATTATTGGAGGGCTGAAAATTCTCCAGAGATGACTCTGCCAATCAGCAGAAGAACTTTATATGCACTCAGTGCTATAAAAAGCTATGCAGCCCAACAACTCAACAAGGAGTCGATCATAAAAGGGGGGAACACTGCCTGGCACACCAGCATTCAATCTGCATGTCTGCTCTTGAAAGACTTTCAACCAAAGTGAGTGTTATTATGCACTTTTGCCACAATGTATCTGGGCTAATTGTATGTCAGACAGTGCACTTCCTCCCTGTTTTGCGACCAATATTAAGACTTGTGGCTTGAAGATTACACACTAGTTTAAAGTCTGCCAGCAGGTTCTTTTGGGCGGATGTCCCTGAGCTAATTTCGTCCAGAGCATGATCTCAGTGTTGCATCGGTCTTTTGTATGTGCTCGGTGCTGTACCAGATTTTAGAGCTGTAACTAATCTTACAGGGTGCCTACAGTGAGATAGATTGTTTTGGGACTTGGCCTGCCAGACTGCAATGTCACTAGATTGTTTTGGGACCTGGCCTGCAAGACTGCAAAGTCACTAGATTGTTTGAGGACTTGGCCTGGCAGACTGCAATGTCGCTAGATTGTTTTGGGACTTGGCCTGCAAGACTGCAATGTTGCTTGATAGTTTTGGGACTTGGCTTGGCAGACTGCAATGTCGCTTGATAGTTTTGGGACTTGGCCTGCAAGACTTCAATTTCACTAGATGCTTTTGGGACTTGGCCTGGCAGACTCCAATGTCACTAGATAGTTTTGGGACTTGGCCTGGCAGACTGCAATTTCGTTAGATTGTTTTGGGACTTGGCCTGCCAGACTGCAATGTCACTAGATTGTTTTGGGACTTGGCCTGCAAGACTGCAATGTCGCTTGATAGTTTTGGGACTTGGCCTGCCAGACTGCAATGTCACTAGATTGTTTTGGGACCTGGCCTGCAAGACTGCAAAGTCGCTAGATTGTTTGAGGACTTGGCCTGGCAGACTGCAATGTCGCTAGATTGTTTTGGGACTTGGCCTGGCAGACTGCAATGTCGTTAGATTGTTTTGGGACTTGGCCTGCCAGACTGCAATGTCACTAGATTGTTTTGGGACTTGGCCTGCAAGACTGCAATGTCGCTTGATAGTTTTGGGACTTGGCCTGCCAGACTGCAATGTCACTAGATTGTTTTGGGACCTGGCCTGCAAGACTGCAAAGTCAATAGATTGTTTGAGGACTTGGCCTGGCAGACTGCAATGTCGCTAGATTGTTTTGGGACTTGGCCTGGCAGACTGCAATTTCGTTAGATTGTTTTGGGACTTGGCCTGCCAGACTGCAATGTCACTAGATTGTTTTGGGACTTGGCCTGCAAGACTGCAATGTCGCTTGATAGTTTTGGGACTTGGCCTGCCAGACTGCAATGTCACTAGATTGTTTTGGGACTTGGCCTGCAAGACTGCAAAGTCACTAGATTGTTTGAGGACTTGGCCTGGCAGACTGCAATGTCGCTAGATTGTTTTGGGACTTGGCCTGCAAGACTGCAATGTTGCTTGATAGTTTTGGGACTTGGCCTGCAAGACTGCAATGTCGCTTGATAGTTTTGGGACTTGGCCTGCAAGACTTCAATTTCACTAGATGCTTTTGGGACTTGGCCTGGCAGACTCCAATGTCACTAGATAGTTTTGGGACTTGGCCTGGCAGACTGCAATTTCGTTAGATTGTTTTGGGACTTGGCCTGCCAGACTGCAATGTCACTAGATTGTTTTGGGACTTGGCCTGCAAGACTGCAATGTCGCTTGATAGTTTTGGGACTTGGCCTGCCAGACTGCAATGTCACTAGATTGTTTTGGGACCTGGCCTGCAAGACTGCAAAGTCACTAGATTGTTTGAGGACTTGGCCTGGCAGACTGCAATGTCGCTAGATTGTTTTGGGACTTGGCCTGCAAGACTGCAATGTCGCTTGATAGTTTTGGGACTTGGCCTACAAGACTGCAATGTCGCTTGATAGTTTTGGGACTTGGCCTGCAAGACTTCAATTTCACTAGATGGTTTTGGGACTTGGCCTGCAAGACTGCAAGACTGCAATGTCGCTAGATAGTTTTGGGACTTGGCCTGCAAGACTGCAATCTCACTAGATGGTTTTGGGACTTGGCTTGCAAGACTGCAATGTCGCTTGATAGTTTTGGGACTTGGCCTGCAAGACTGCAATGTCACTAGATTGTTTTGGTACTTGGCCTGGCAGACTCCAATGTCACTAGATAGTTTTGGGACTTGGCCTGAAAGACTGCAATGTCACTAGATTGTTTAGGGACTTGGCCTGCCAGACTGCAATGTTGCTTGATAGTTTTGGGACTTGGCCTGACAGACTGCAATGTCGCTAGATTGTTTAGGGACTTGGCCTGCCAGACTGAAATGTTGCTTGATAGTTTTGGGACTTGGCCTGAAAGACTGCAATGTCACTAGATTGTTTAGGGACTTGGCCTGCCAGACTGCAATGTTGCTTGATAGTTTTGGGACTTGGCCTGACAGACTGCAATGTCGCTATATTGTTTTGGGACTTGGCCTGCAAGACTGCAATGTCGCTAGATAGTTTTGGGACTTGGCCTGCAAGACAGCAATATCGCTTAATTGTTTTGGGACATGACCTGAAAGACTGCAATGTCACTAGATTGTTTTGGGACTTGGCCTGCAAGACTGCAATGTCACTAGATTGTTTTGGGACGTGGCCTGAAAGACTGCAATGTCACTAGATTGTTTTGGGACTTGGCCTGGCAGACTGCAATATCGCTCGATTGTTTTGGGACTTGGCCTGCAAGACTGCAATGTCACTAGATGGTTTCGGGACTTGCCTGGCAGACTGCAATGTCCCTTGATAGTTTTGGGACTTGGCCTGCAAGACTGCAATGTCACTTGATAGTTTTGGGACTTGGCCTGCAAGACTGCAATGTCACTAGATTGTTTAGGGACGTGGCCTGCCAGACTGCAATTTCGCTAGATTGTTTTGGGACTTGGCCTGCAAGACTACAATGTCGCTAGATTGTTTTGGGACTTGACCTGCCAGACTGCAATCTCACTAGATGGTTTTGGGACTTGGCCTGCAAGACTGCAATGTCGCTTGATAGTTTTGGGACTTGGCCTGCAAGACTGCAATGTGGCTAGCTTGTATTGGGACTTGGCCTGGCAGACTGCAATGTCGCTAGATTGTTTTGAGACTTGGCCTGGCAGACTGCAATGTCGCTAGATTGTTTTGGGACTTGGCCTGCAAGACTGCAAAGTCAATAGATTGTTTAAGGACTTGGCCTGCAAGACTGCAATGTCGCTTGATAGTTTTGGGACTTGGTCTGCAAGACTGCAATGCCACTAGATTGTTTTGGGCCTTGGTTGGCAAGACTGCAATGTTGTGCCTGCACTCATCGTCACACCAGGCCAGGACATGCATGTCCTGTTATTTCGCCGTAAATTATCTCAATTCTGTACCTGGCCTACATAGACCCTACACTCCTAGGCCTATACCTGTCTCTCTTGTAGACAATATTACTGTGGGGAACCAGTTTCAGACATTGCAGTTACAGTTAAAACAATACTTGTCCCCACCACACTCCTCCCCCCCCCCCCCAACCCCAAAACCAATCCCCAGCTATGGGCTCCCTGATGGTGCCTCGGAGAACCAGAAGCCTGGGGCCACAAGATATGATGCCTAAGGAAGCACAGCAGTTTTACTAAATAACTTGAATAGCATAATTAGAGACGCTCCTCAGTTCCCAAATAGTCAGCCTACTTCCGCTCTCGTGTGGGCTTTCACCGGTGTCCCTCTGAATGAACTGAAGCCACATGCTGACCAAAGGACAGAACTCCACTGTCTCCGTGCCAATGAAACATACACTGTGAACACTGGCAGCACGCTGCAACCTAGCTTTGATTACAAGTAAGGGCCCTTGTGCAAAAGTCTTAAAAGGTGAAGCTCTAACCAGTGAAAAGGACTTTCAACTCTATGCTAATATGAAAGGTCAGGTAGAATAGAAGTCCTCCTTACAGTCTTGTCCCATGGACCCCTGGCTGTAACTAGCCCCTTCATGCATTGACATCAGGACCAGGGATGGGGGGCGCCGGGGGGTAAGAATGTTTCTAAGTGCAGGTCCAGAAACTAACAATAACTCAATGAAGAAATAAAATAAGAAAGTAGGTCTAATGCTACCATATGCTAAACACAGGTTTTTGAATTTCCCTGGATTTACCAAGGAGCGTCATACAGAGGAGATTGTAGGTGTGTCCCACTATGCCAGCCCCAGAGATTGGAGTGACGGGTCATGACTTAAGCTCCCAAGGCAACTAATGCCTTAGGATTTCTGACCACAGCCTAAAAAGCACAGGGGAGGCATTTGTCAAGAAGACTTTTCAAGTGCAGCAGGGTGCTGTCAATCGGTCATAGACAGCACTGAGTCACCACACACACAAAGGCTGGCAAAAGCCCAGAAAAAAGTGCTAACTTCATCAAGCCACAGTTTGTTAAATAGCTTCTAATGGCAGATCCCCCTATTACTCTGAAAGGGGCGTCTTCTGTATTTCCATTCACAACATTTCTGCAAAGTCACCCAGCATCTGACCTTTCATAAATTCATAGGATGGACACTATATCCATATAGAGACTTCCATTACAAATAGAAAAACTGCCCCAGCCTCCAAGTCAGTGATCAAGACTATGAGCTACTTTTAAGGTCTGGCTTGACTGTTCAGCTATCAACAGACTTTGTGATCAACAGAAAAAGAGATTCAGAAAGCACTACTTTGGCCTCACCCACCTGTTGGTTACCTTGAGTACACATTAGTCTGAACAGAATTGGTGTGCCTCCGCCAGAAAGAAGGCTTGTTTAACTTTTCTTATTTGCTTTTGAGTGGTGCTCTCTCACCTAAACTGGTGCCACATTCAAACATAACACGGAAGCATAGTTTTTCCCCTCACCATGCCACATGAACGGCGCGCACCAGCAGCATTATGGCCGGGAGCATTATTCACTACGGAAGCATTGTACAAAAGTGCAAAGGATGTCCAACATAACTTGTATGACATGCAGGCAGTGCATATTATTTTAACTGCGATGTTGCACATATTTGTTTTTATGTTTTTAGTATCAAAATATTTTAATTTAAAACAAAATAATGTTTAGCATCTTTATATCTCAAACACTGCCTCTTGTAATTTTGTCGTAGCACAAAATACAGCTGTTACGACCTCACTATTGCCATCTGCATTAAATGTTCTAGTGTCATGGGTTGCCCTTGTGAACATGCTTGAGTGAAAACGGCTTAAGGCAGGTACAGCAGCAGCTGTACCACTGAACTCCCAAAATGAGGGACAAGCACAGGACGCCCAGGCCTTGAAGCCTGTAGTCTGGCAACTGACAAGCATTGGGAGTGATACTGGCATGAAGACAATGTTGAACACTGCTCATGCATCCTCGATTGCGAAGAGCGAAGCAAAAACAGAAATCTAGATAACTTAAAGATGTGCAGCCAATATCCAGGTCCTTGGTTCCACTTGGAAAGATCAAGCAACTCTCTGGGTTTGCATGGAGAAATTCTGATCCACACACACATTGCCAAGAACTACAGGGGTCCATATTTTCCTGTTTAGTGATGTAAGGATCACAGTATGTGGAAAGCGGGGGGGGGGAGGGAGAGGGAGAGAGAGAGAGAGATATTTCACATACATAATGGGCTGCTGCACATGACAAATAATCCTTCTAATTCATAATTTGAACATATTACCAATTAAACCCTCCCTCCCCTCCCGTCCCCCTGCCCCGGAAACCAATCTTTGGAAAGGAACCCTATATGCATGCAGAAAGTGATCTGGAAATAACTGGGCTTGCAATGGGATCGGGAGCTCCAATTCACGCTGTGCAGCACATCAAGGGGGGCGGGGGGGGGGGAGGGTCTGAGCAGGACAGCAATAAGACTCCTGAGATATCCCCCGATGACAATGCTGATGGATGCAAAAGGTGAAATATTATTGTACAGGTAGCACATAGGTGAATATAATTGCTAAGGTTGTCCAATGTATCAGGGGACTACGGTTTCTCCACCAAACGTAGACTGACGTCGCGATGGTGGCCTAGGACCCCCTCTGGTGCCCTCGCACACTCTAAGCCACTGGAATGAATTGGCAGTGGAGAACCAAATTATGCAGTAGTGTTGACAAAATTATGTGGGGAAAAGCTAATTATAAGCATTATGTAGAACATCTGGGGCAGTCTTATCTTGCTATTATGTCCTTGTAATACGCTGATTCAAAAGAGATGCCACATATTACGCAAAATAAGAACTTTTCTTAAGAAAGAAAGCAATACAAATTTATCAGATCTTATTAAGAAACAATCACCAGCAAATCAAGATGTTGATCTTGCCTGAAAGGTTAAACAGTTTTATAAATTTTTGGTCTTTCAACTCTGAGTAAAATAGTGTGTTACAAAAAGACAACCCATGTGGACTTACTTTCTGTTGAATGCTGCATTGATGCTGCACGCAGTAGAAAACCGGCTTGCATCTACATCCTTGTAACTAAAGGTGTGCCTCGTTTACTGTGCGTCCTCACTTGGACATTTAGAAGCACACCTTTATATTGAGAAAGACTCCTGCCAAGCAGCACAGCACAAGACATGGATAATGCAAGTGTCTCGCAAGAAGGGATGGTCACAAGGTATCAGACCTTAAAAAAACAAGTAAGGTTTGTGAAACTTTTCTATGCTCTGCATGTCATACAGAAATCACGGTTGATCCGAGAACAAGGTCACTGAGGTAACACTAATGAAACAAGGCATTTTAAGTCAAAGAAGGCAACCTTATTTCGACTTTGTTTAAATTAAATATATAAATACCTTTCTCATGCTGTTGACAAAAGCCCTTCCTTAGCCCTTCAACTGTGGATATTAATACGATCTGGGCAATAGTTTTAACACTAGAGTATAGCAGTGAATACCTAAAAGGTGCCCCGTTAAGCTTTGCAGACTGTGAGGGTGCCGCATTGCACTACAAGTGAGTGTCAAGTCTCCTTAAAACGTTTGATCGGTTTGAGCTACATTTTATTGTTTTTCAAATATGCAAATTATGCAGCAAATGCTGGATTCAATGGAGTACATTCTTAACTATGATAAAAACGGAGCAGCTGCATCATCCCATAGTTCCCGTGGTCCTGACTATGTCATAATGCAAACTTAGGGCAAAGTGATTTCATTTTACCTGTTGGGAGACTTCTGATTTACAGCCCTAGTAGAACCACTCCCTCCTTTCCCCAATTAATGCTAGCGACTCTTGGTAGTACTACTTCTGTGTGGCTATTTGTTAATGTCCACCGGTTACAGATCGAAGGGATTATCACGCGAATACGACGATAATGAGTTAAGGAAGCTCTAGACTGCGTATCTAGGATGTGAATGAACTGAAGAATAAAGAGGGATGTGGTGGTTGGGATCCTCCTCAGACACAAACCAGACATAATACTCGCACAAGAAACGCAGACAATGTGCAATTAATGCACTTTTGTTAGCAGAGGCAAATGCACGCAGTTGGCATACGCACACTACACAATAGAAGACATGGAACACCCTCCCCATCTGCCTACGGCAGACCCAAGACCTAATGACTTTCAGAAGACTCCTCAAGACCTGGCTCTTCGAACAGTAGCATCATTCCAACCCCCCCAACCCCCACCCCACCCCACTCCTTTAGCGCCTTGAGACCCTCACAGGTGAGTATTGCGCTTTACAAATGCTATGATTGACTGATTGATAGAAGCACAAGGATATAGATACAATACTACTGAGGAGGTGAACCCCATTTGTAGTGGATGAAGTTTGCGGTGGATGCGCATAGATGCTATGTGACTGTCTCCAGGAAGGTGCACACAGTATAGCTATCAGCCAGTTTGGAGTGGACTGTTCCAAATGAGGCAGAACCAAGCATGATTTGCACATGGTTGGTCTCAGCCTAGAATGGCATATTGGATTAAAAAAAGATGGACTGCAATGCAGCCTTGAGTGACAACACGTGGCTGAGATGGCCTTCCATCATTTTGTGATTTGCTGCACTATATGTCCTAAATGTGATGGGTGAGCCCTGACATAGGTACCGTGCTCACTTTGCCAAGGACTTTAGGCTATATCACGCTGACGAGGCCCAAGGCAGACGAAACCGGTCAGGAGTTGCTTGTTTTACCACGTGGATGGGTTCCAGGCCTGGCAGTTCGGACTGTACTGCTAACTAGATCAAGAGTGACTTGAATCCAGCTAGTCCCTTTCTAGAATTGCATGGTGAGCAAAAAAAATGGATTGAAATCCAGCCCTGCGCAATCGCCTGTGGCTGAGATAAATTCAAGTATTCCTTCCATCAACTGTTTGTTGCGTTAGTTAGAGGGTTAGCTGATGTGAGTCCCAGGAAGATATGATATCACTGTAGTCAGGGCATTCTGCTCCATGTCGCTAATTCAAGGAACACAACAGACTTTTACATGTCCTTAAGATTTATATTCCTTAACATGTCACCTACCCAGCTGGACTTTGGGCAGACTTTCCTTCGTCTTTCCTCCGTATCTCCCTCATACCCTTTTACCTTTCTCCCCTACCCTTCTACACTCCTTTTATCTCGTTTTCTATGCTCTTTAAATGTTTCTTTGCAACAAATGTAAATTGTAACTGATGTAACTTTGTAACCTTGTGGAACCTCACGTAAAGCGCTCTGATACCTCCGGGTCTAGCCAGCGCTATATAAAACTCATCAAATAAATAAATAAAATGTCATGGAGAACATTCCCCTTGGCCAGAGCTATTTTTAGAGCTTACTTGCCCATTCTGGTGAGCGGCCAACAGGTCTTCAGCTAGCTTACAAAGAGTGAATGAACAATTAAGATGCCTTTAAATCTTGTTATCCTGTCACATTTGCTGGCTTTCAGAGACAAAGGTTCAAACGTCAGTTTATCTTCCTACAATTACTTTTTCTTTCTGTGACTGAAATTAGAAGGTTTTGTAAAGTGAACTGTGTGATAGTCATGCATTACAAAGCATGTGAAATGGAAGGCTGTAAGATTTCAGGCTTTTCTTCCCCTAACACAACACTGAAATAGCGAATAAGTTAACTGTTCAAACATTTCAAATATATTTAAATAGTTATGAAGACACATTCTTGTAATTCTGTGGTGAAAAAAAGATTCTTATAGGATCAAAACAAAATCAGAAAGAACTCTTTATTTGGGGATGTGCAAATGTTAAATACTTTTTCTGAAACCCAATTTCCAAACATTGTTTATGCGCTATATAGGTTTATCAGTAAAACTACATGTTAGAAGGAAAGTTGTGTGGCCATTTCAATGGAAAATGTGCCATCAATAAATGGCAGTTGTTAGACCTGTCTGCTTCTGGGGATACTCTAACCATTATAATTTATTTTTGTCCCCCTTAGCCTCCCAGAGTTTCTATTTTTATTTTTACATATGTCCATCAGGATTTTTCAGTGCTGTCAGGGGGCTAGGTGTTCCTTGGCTATGACGCCATTTTTCCCTCATAACCTGTGAGGCCTAGTCAGGGCCCTTGAAAATCTAGGGACCTCCAGAAACCTAAAATGGTGTCCACCAACTGCCATAACGGACACTACTGGAGGACAGGCCCATAGGCTAACATAGGGAACTTTCTAGAATCAACCAGAAACTTCTGCAGGTCTCAGGCCACCCTATATAAGGCCAGTGACCAGCAGCCATTTTGTGCTGACCCAAGAGTGGAGGAGTGAGGCAGTGGTGAGAGGAGGTGGACGCACTGAGAGCAGCTAGTTTGTCTTGGAGGCAGACAGTCACTTCAGAGGGACGTTCCGTTCCCCCTTCAGCCTCTGACCAATCCCTCCCCATACATCAACTATTAAGAAGAAAAGCAACCTGCGTGTGAAGGAAGACCCTTCTTAATCTGAGCCCCAGTGAACCCTGTCAGGGAGCTCTTAAAAGAGGATTTCCCACACTTCCAATTTCACCTACCAGCGTGGAAGAACAGCTGTGAGCCCCGTGACGTGGCTGGAGTTCCTTGTCGTGCCCTGGTGAAGTCGTGGGTCTGTGGAACCTTAAAAGACCTAATGAGCGAGGGCGCTGCTTGAGAACCTCCTTCCTGTGAAGCCGGTGAGGGAAGTGACTGGGGAAGAGCAGCGGCGCTGCTCCGATCGTCTGTGGGACCCCGGGGGCACCGGCCGCGTTTGTGGCAGAAAGGAAGCGCTTCCGCGCATGTCCCCAGCGTGACCACTACTGGAGGCAGGAGGGGCCTAGGTTCGGGCAGGCCCAGAAGAGCAGCGACTGCGAGGTGAGCAGCGTCCCTCCTGTGAGCGGCCACTAGAGGAGGCGGGAGAAGAGCGAGCGCTTCCGCGCATGCCCGGCGGGGAAGTGTATCGCCTGAGAAGAGCCGGCCGCGTCACCGGAGGAGCGCCGCGTCGGAGCTCCAGTCAGCAGACCCCTCGAAGGAGGCAGAAGCGCCGCAACGGTCGTCTTGGTGGGGAGCCTCGGGCTGGGAAAGCCTTTCCTGTCTTCTCCCGCCCGCCCCGACTGCTACAAGACTCCATTGACACCGCGCGAAGAGGGAAAACACCCGCTAACTCACCTTCTAACTAAAAGTAAGCCGGGTAGAGAGGGAGTGGGAGGCAGCAGCACCGGTTGTCTAGAAACACCGGAACAGCGGGACTAAGACCCAAATGATTAACTGACAAGTCCCAGAAAGTATAACACGTGGAATTGGGCTAGTGATCCGCCCAGGCCACGTGAAACTAACTGCTAATTGGCTCAGAGGAGAGAGGAGAAAGTGGTGCAGGGGACAACAGGGTTCCCGAATAAAAACCCTTACAGCCTATTATTAATTGAGGGAGTAGATCCTCCACCAGGAAGGTGTAGCCTGTAAGTTAACCAGGGGGGAGCCTTGTTAATTCTACTGTGTCTTCCTTTTAGCCACATAACTGGTGGGATTATGCTGTGAAGACCTACATCCGGTAGAGGTCTGTTGAGTGGAGCAGATGCCTAAGAGCTGTGGGGTAATGTACTTGTCTAGGAGTTGTTTAAAGGCATATTGAAACTGTAGACTGCACTTTCCTTTCTGTAACCATATAGTAGTGAAGAGTATTGTAACATGGACAGCAACTGACCACAAATGTACCCTTGATTCTTATATTCTGACCGGGAAAAGTATTGAGTGTGATTTGAGATTCATGAGCACTGTGTAAATTAATTGTGTATTATTCCTGTCTAAAAGCAGATTAAGAAAAGAACTTTATTTTTATAAAAGGTACTGGTATTTTCCCAAAATTGGTGTTGTGTCTTTTATTTTAGTGGTTTATCACTGAGTTATTGTGAGTGGGACTTGTAAGCACTTAACCAACGTCTTGAGTTTAGCCGTAACCACTACTGTGCCAGGCTACCATATGTAGACTTGGATACCCTAGGTCCAACATAATTGGTGTTTCAGCGGTGGGATCACGGATTTGTGCTTACACTCACTTAGTAGTAACGCAGTGCCTACCACGGGACCTCACCTGGAGTTTTC
The DNA here is from genome assembly GCF_964263255.1 of Lissotriton vulgaris. Classification (NCBI taxonomy): domain Eukaryota; kingdom Metazoa; phylum Chordata; class Amphibia; order Caudata; family Salamandridae; genus Lissotriton; species Lissotriton vulgaris. Next base: position 11,328,727 of record NC_141690.1, on the reverse strand, counting down.
TCCCTGCGGCCCTCCTAATCTAAATTTTGCTTTTTCTAAATTAACTACTGGTGGTGGGTGGAGGTTGACCCCAGGTCACTTTTTGAATTCCTCCTGTATAAAAGTTTATACTCTAAATAGAAATGGAGATAAATGTGGAAGAGCTGGAAAATTATACCGTGACCCAATTGAAGGAATGGTGTCAGCAGCAGGGGGTGTTTTTTAAGAAAGGCGCCAGGAAAGTTGAGCTGCTGATCAGTATCCGGGCATGGGTGGAGGCTCATTCCGGGGAGGAAGTAGATACTGAGGGGAGTGACAGGGACACTGTCCTGGAGACCGCAACACTGTACCAGGCGGGAGGGGGGAACCTTTTAACAGGCCCTAGGACACCTTCCAGAGCGGGCAGTAGTGTCTCGGAGAGGGGTTTGACCAACGCCGAGTTAGAGGATAGGAGGGAGGAGAGGAAGATGAGAATAGAACTAGCCAGGATGGACATGGAAAGGGAGGACAAGAGGTTGGCGCATGAGCGGACCATCAAAGAGATGGATTTACAAGCCCTAAACCTAAGAACCCCCAAATCAGAGAATGGTGGCAGCGATACCCAGACCAACATCAGGGAACCCAGACCTTACCTACCAAAAGATATTATGGCATGCTATGTACCCAGTGATGACATTGCCAAATGGCTAGCCGCCTACGAGGTCTCACTGAGGGCCCATGGGATCTTGGAAGTCCACTGGGGGGGTGGGTTATATAAATACATGCCCCCCACTGGCAGGGATACTTTGTTGGCCCTAGATCAAAGTGAACAGACCTACTACCCGGCTATGAAGTCAGCGCTGCTAAGAAAGTTTGGGTTGACCCCTGAGAAGTATAGGCAAAAGTTTCGGGGCAGCCACAAACTAGGCACGCAGAACTGGTTAGACTTTTTGGATTACTCCAGGAAGGCCCTGGAGGGTTGGGTGAGAGGCAGCGAGGTAGGGGACTATGAGGGACTATATGACCTCATACTCGAGGAACACCTACTCGAGAAATGTCTTCCCGAACTACGACAGCATCTGGTGGTCAGCAAGCTGACCAGCCCCAGGAAGCTTGCTGAGGAGGCGGACATCTGGGTTAGTACCCGGGTGTCGACTAAGGGGACTGGAGGGGATTCCCAGAAGCATGGACAGGGCGCCCCCCAGAAGAAAGAAGGAGGGGAAAATAAGAGGGAGTTCTCAAAAGGGCCACAAAATACTTCGCAAGGAAGGGGCAGAGGATTCATCCCTAAGAGTAACCCCCCTCGCAACCCTACCCCTGGCCAAAGCCAGCAGCCAAGGGTTGTTCATTGTTTTGAGTGTGGTGGTGTGGGACACTATAAGGGAGATGTGAGATGCCCAAAAAGACCACCCCCTCCCACTGGAGGAAAAGCCCCGGGAATAACTAGTGTAGTGCTCGGGGAGGAGATGCCTTTGGTTAATGGAGGGGAGCGGGCGGGTGTCACTTTAGTGTCCCTGGGAGATAAGGAGATGGTTCCAAAGACCCAACTGCCCTCTAATACTACTAAGTATGAGCAGTGGGTCACCATCAATGGCCGTAGAGGGGAGGCTCTGAGAGACACAGGAGCCAGCATGACTATGGTAAGGAGTCAGCTGGTGTCTCCGGAGCAGGTCATCCCAGATGTACTCCATCCCGCCGTAATGGCTGACGGCAGATTGGGCCACTACCCTGTGGCTGAGGTTCCCTTTGAGTGGGGAGGGGTTGCAGGTCCACTTCGAGTTGCCGTAAGCCCTGCCGTGCCTGTTGACTGCCTGTTAGGAAATGATATGGAGCACAATACTTGGAGGAGGGTGGAGTACCAGACTCACTCTGAGATGCTGGGACCCCCTGACTGGACTTGTGTCAGCACAAGATCCGCGACTGCCCGAAGGGGGAGTTCACTTACGCTGGAGCCTGGAACAATGGCCCAGCCGGCTGCCAGAGAGGAGAAGGACAGGAGGCCGGAGGACCCTGCCTCGACATCTCCACCTCGTGAGACAGACGGGCCACCTGCGGAGGTGGATCTGGAGTCCACAGGGGAGACTGTTGCTTCCCTGGAAAACCTACCCATCCCTACCGAATGGCATGTGGAGGGAGGTCCTTCCAGGGAAGAGTTTTGCGAAGCTCAGAAAGAGTGTCCTACTCTCGAGGGGCTGCGGCAACAGGCCAAAGCCCAGGCAGCAGGAAACATTGTAGGGAGCTACCGGATTTACTGGGAGGATGGACTCCTCTACAGTGAGCCCAAGGCACCTGGCCATGGTTCATCCAGGGCCTTGGTGGTCCCTCAATGCTTTAGAGCCTTTCTTCTGGAACTGGCTCATGAGATACCATTGGCAGGACACCTAGGACAGGACAAGACCTTTGCCCGGCTTGTCCCCCACTTCTACTGGCCTCGAATGAAAGTGGCATCTGATACATATTGTCGGACGTGTGTGTCTTGCCAAGCTAGTGGGATAACAGGGGTGAAGCTAAAAGCTCCCCTGGAACCACTACCTGTCGTTAGCACCCCCTTTGAGAGGGTGGGCATCGACATTGTAGGGCCATTGGATCCACCAACTTCAGCTGGTCACCGGTTCATACTGGTTTTGGTGGATCATGCCACACGGTATCCAGAGGCAATACCTCTGAGGACCATCACTGCAACTGCAGTGGCAAGGGCCCTGATGGGGATCTTCACCCGAGTGGGTTTCCCCAAGGAGGTTGTGTCCGACAGGGGGACTAACTTCCTTTCAGCATACATGCGGGCTATGTGGAAGGAGTGCGGCGTTACCTATCGGTTTACCACTCCTCATCACCCACAAACCAATGGTCTTGTGGAAAGGTTTAACAAAACCTTGAAAAGGTATGATACGGAGTCTACCTGAGAGCCTGCGGAGGAAATGGGACGTCCTCCTACCCTGTCTCTTGTTTTCCTACAGAGAAGTGCCACAGAAGGGAGTGGGCTTCAGCCCCTTCGAACTTTTGTACGGGCACCCTGTACGGGGACCTCTCAGCCTGGTGAAAGACGGATGGGAACGGACTCCCAGGAAGCTTCCTCAGGACGTGGTGAGCTACATGCTGGCCTTCCGGAGCCAAATGGCTAAGTTGTGGAAGCAAGCTTCAGACAACTTGGAGGCCAGCCAGGCAGTTATGAAAGAGTGGTATGACCACAACGCTCACCCAGTGGAACTGGAGCCTGGACAGAAAGTGTGGGTAATGGAACCTGGAGAGCTAAATGCCCTCCAGGACCGTTGGACAGGCCCCTTTGAGGTTTTGGAGAAAAAGGGGAAGTCCTCCTATTTGGTGGATCTTAAGACCCCGAGGCAGCCCCACAGGGTGCTGCATGCCAATCGCCTCAAGCCACATCATGAGAGGCCCGAGGTTGTCTTAATGATGGTAACCGATGGAGCAGAGGAAGAAGAAAGTGAACCTCTCCCTGATCTTCTCTCGTCCCAAGAAAAGGATGGGTCGGTGGAGGGAGTGATTCTCTCGCCATCCCTAACTCCTGAACAGCAGAGTGATTGTCGCCAGATCCTGGAGCAATTTTCTTCTCTGTTCTCCCTTGTCCCAGGTAGGACCCACCTGTGTACCCACGACGTGGACACAGGAGACAGCCCACCTGTGAAGTCTAAAATCTACCGGCTGTCGGACAAGGTGAAGGCCAGCATCAGAAGTGAAGTCGCCAAGATGCTGGAGCTAGGAGTGATTGAACCTTCTGGTAGCCCTTGGTCTAGCCCGGTGGTTTTGATACCAAAAGCTGCCCCACCAGGCACCACACCTGAATTGAGATTCTGTGTGGACTACCGAGGCTTGAATTCAGTAACCAAAACTGACGCACATCCCATCCCACGGGCGGATGAGCTTATTGACCGGCTGGGAGCTGCTCAATACTTAAGTACCTTTGACCTAACTTCAGGGTACTGGCAGATTTCCCTTACCGAGGAGGCGAAGGAAAGGTCAGCCTTCTCTACACCTCAGGGACACTACCAATTTCGTGTGATGCCCTTTGGGCTCAAGAATGCCCCTGCCACTTTTCAGCGGCTGGTGAACAGGGTCCTTTCTGGAATGGAAGCTTTTTCTGCTGCTTACCTGGACGACATTGCTGTCTTCAGTAGCAGCTGGGAGGACCATTTGCAGCACCTGCAAGCTGTTCTTCATGCCCTGCGACAGGCTGACTTGACAATCAAGGCCAGCAAGTGTCAGATCGGACAGGGGTCGGTGGTGTACCTAGGTCACTTGGTGGGCAGAGGGACGGTGCAGCCCCTCCAGGCAAAGATTGAGGCTATCATCGCCTGGGAGCCCCCCAAGACTCAAACTGAGGTCCGAGCCTTCCTGGGCCTCACTGGATACTACCGTCGCTTCGTGAAGGGGTATGGCACTATTGTGGCACCCCTCACTGAACTTACTTCCAAGAAACAACCCCGACGGGTAGTCTGGACGGAGGCTTGCCAGCGAGCCTTCATGACCTTGAAACAAGCATTGTGTTCCGCTCCCATTCTCAAGGCCCCTGATTTTGCTAGAGAATTCATTGTCCAAACAGATGCGTCAGAACATGGCATTGGGGCAGTGTTATCGCAGCTAAATGATGAGGGCTTGGATCAACCCGTGGTCTTCCTGTCCAGGAGACTACTCCCCAGGGAAAGGAGGTGGAGTACAATTGAGAGAGAAGCATTTGCGGTGGTTTGGGCTCTGAAGAAGCTGCGGCCATACTTGTTTGGCTCGCACTTCCTAGTTCAGACTGACCACCGCCCCCTTCGTTGGCTGATGCAAATGAAGGGGGAGAATCCCAAGTTGCTGAGGTGGTCCATCTCCCTACAGGGAATGGACTTTAGGGTGGAACACCGACCTGGGACGGACCATGCCAATGCAGACGGTCTATCCAGGTACTTCCGCCTTAGTGATGAGGACTCCCAAGGGGTTGGGTAGTTCTCCCCACTTTCAGCTGGGGGGGACGCGTGTTAGACCTGTCTGCTTCTGGGGATACTCTAACCATTATTATTTAACCACTTGAGTGCTAAGGCACCTTTAAGATTTCCATTAGTTTTCCATTGAAATATATGGAAAGTTCATGACAAGTTACCCTTGTCATTAGCGGCGAAGAGGTTATTTTTGTCCCCCTTAGCCTCCCAGAGTTTCTATTTTTATTTTTACATATGTCCATCAGGATTTTTCAGTGCTGTCAGGGGGCTAGGTGTTCCTTGGCTATGACGCCATTTTTCCCTCATAACCTGTGAGGCCTAGTCAGGGCCCTTGAAAATCTAGGGACCTCCAGAAACCTAAAATGGTGTCCACCAACTGCCATAACGGACACTACTGGAGGACAGGCCCATAGGCTAACATAGGGAACTTTCTAGAATCAACCAGAAACTTCTGCAGGTCTCAGGCCACCCTATATAAGGCCAGTGACCAGCAGCCATTTTGTGCTGACCCAAGAGTGGAGGAGTGAGGCAGTGGTGAGAGGAGGTGGACGCACTGAGAGCAGCTAGTTTGTCTTGGAGGCAGACAGTCACTTCAGAGGGACGTTCCCCCTTCAGCCTCTGACCAATCCCTCCCCATACATCAACTATTAAGAAGAAAAGCAACCTGCGTGTGAAGGAAGACCCTTCTTAATCTGAGCCCCAGTGAACCCTGTCAGGGAGCTCTTAAAAGAGGATTTCCCACACTTCCAATTTCACCTACCAGCGTGGAAGAACAGCTGTGAGCCCCGTGACGTGGCTGGAGTTCCTTGTCGTGCCCTGGTGAAGTCGTGGGTCTGTGGAACCTTAAAAGACCTAATGAGCGAGGGCGCTGCTTGAGAACCTCCTTCCTGTGAAGCCGGTGAGGGAAGTGACTGGGGAAGAGCAGCGGCGCTGCTCCGATCGTCTGTGGGACCCCGGGGGCACCGGCCGCGTTTGTGGCAGAAAGGAAGCGCTTCCGCGCATGTCCCCAGCGTGACCACTACTGGAGGCAGGAGGGGCCTAGGTTCGGGCAGGCCCAGAAGAGCAGCGACTGCGAGGTGAGCAGCGTCCCTCCTGTGAGCGGCCGCTAGAGGAGGCGGGAGAAGAGCGAGCGCTTCCGCGCATGCCCGGCGGGGAAGTGTATCGCCTGAGAAGAGCCGGCCGCGTCACCGGAGGAGCGCCGCGTCGGAGCTCCAGTCAGCAGACCCCTCGAAGGAGGCAGAAGCGCCGCAACGGTCGTCTTGGTGGGGAGCCTCGGGCTGGGAAAGCCTTTCCTGTCTTCTCCCGCCCGCCCCGACTGCTACAAGACTCCATTGACACCGCGCGAAGAGGGAAAACACCCGCTAACTCACCTTCTAACTAAAAGTAAGCCGGGTAGAGAGGGAGTGGGAGGCAGCAGCACCGGTTGTCTAGAAACACCGGAACAGCGGGACTAAGACCCAAATGATTAACTGACAAGTCCCAGAAAGTATAACACGTGGAATTGGGCTAGTGATCCGCCCAGGCCACGTGAAACTAACTGCTAATTGGCTCAGAGGAGAGAGGAGAAAGGGGTGCAGGGGACAACAGGGTTCCCGAATAAAAACCCTTACAGCCTATTATTAATTGAGGGAGTAGATCCTCCACCAGGAAGGTGTAGCCTGTAAGTTAACCAGGGGGGAGCCTTGTTAATTCTACTGTGTCTTCCTTTTAGCCACATAACTGGTGGGTTATCCTGTGAAGACCTACATCCGGTAGAGGTCTGTTGAGTGGAGCAGATGCCTAAGAGCTGTGGGGTAATGTACTTGTCTATGAGTTGTTTAAAGGCATATTGAAACTGTAGACTGCACTTTCCTTTCTGTAACCATATAGTAGTGAAGAGTATTGTAACATGGACAGCAACTGACCACAAATGTACCCTTGATTCTTATATTCTGACCGGGAAAAGTATTGAGTGTGATTTGAGATTCATGAGCACTGTGTAAATTAATTGTGTATTATTCCTGTCTAAAAGCAGATTAAGAAAAGAACTTTATTTTTATAAAAGGTACTGGTAATTTCCCAAAATTGGTGTTGTGTCTTTTATTTTAGTGGTTTATCACTGAGTTATTGTGAGTGGGACTTGTAAGCACTTAACCAACGTCTTGAGTTTAGCCGTAACCACTACTGTGCCAGGCTACCATATGTAGACTTGGATACCCTAGGTCCAACAGCAGTACACTAGCACATTATGCTTTAGTAATGTATTTATGAAGAGTGAGTTTTTAAACATGAACTGGGAAATATTCCTGCTCCAGCCAAGATGGCAATGCTATGGGTGAACTAAGAGGCATCCAGGGATCATGTGTACCCTATATGTGGGCTTTATTCTTATACTTGGAGCAAATGTTTAGTCTAGTAAAAAAAAAAGCGTTTTTTTTCTCCAGCAGAAATAGTGAACTTGCATATTTGAAGGTGCCCTCTTATGCGTTACTGAAGAAAAGGGCAGTTCCATAAGACAAAATATTTGCCTAGGATCACACAATTTGAGAGCAGTTTAGTGGTCAAGTACATTACAGTTCGGTCGAGTAGATTATTCAAGTTACTAGACCTGCAGATTTTGTAAACTTTTTATGATTTTCGAGTCCTGCATGTTCTAAGTCAATTCTGTTCTATTACCACTAAATGGCTAAATATAGTGGCACCGAAATCCCATTCGGACAGCGGAATGAAAATTCAGATACCTAGGGTTTGAGTATAAATAATTTCTCTGATCTTAACCTGAGTTAATAGTGGACACGAGTTCACGACAATGCTGGTCACTGGAGAAAATTCCTTATCCCGCTTGGGAAAAGCAACACTGTTCAACATTTTCACCCTACAGAGCCTCCTTTACAGAATACAAAATGTTCTATTTCATGCTACTGGTGCTTTAAACAAATATCAGGTGTAATCCTATTAACAGTGCTTTGAATACGATGATACAGGTCCAAAGAGATGATAAATTAGAAGATGATATCAGGACATGGAATTGCTATCACGAATTCCATTCTATATTGAAAAGGAACATGTTCTGAAAATGTCATCTGCTTTTGTATTTTACTAGAGTGCGCTTGAAGAGGGCAGGCATGATTGTATCCCCAGAGTGTCTTCGATGTGGGTCGGGGCAGGGCACTTTTATGCATACAGTCTGGAGTTGTCTCTCAATACATCGATTTTGGAGGGGGTTTTCTCCGGCTTGTCGGAGGTGTTGGGATGGGAGCTTCCCTACTCGCCGCGCTTGGCCCTGTTACATGTCATGGAGGGAGTGGGGGGCAAAAGATATAAGCGAACCTCCTGTTGTTAGGTCTCACATTGGCAAAGAGGGACATAGCTAGGGCTTGGAAGGCGCCCCGGGCTCCGTCACTGGCTGCTTGGAGGAATGGGATGGATTTTTACATGGGACTTGAACAGCCGGTCTTCATTGCCCAGGGGGTGCCCCCGCAAGCATTATAAGATTTGGAAAAGGTGGGCAGACTACCGGGGAATGGATAGAGATCCGCCGCTGGAAGGGGATGTTCCCTTACCGAATTGATGGGTGTATAGAAGCCGGGCTTTGCAGGGTAGCTGATGGGCTTTGTGTATGGTTCCAGGGATGTACTAATTTTTCTATTGGGGCATGGGCACAATCATGGGGTGGAGGGTGGGGTTTGTTCTATTAGGGTTTCTTCACTTTAGTAAAGGTCAACGTCATTTTTATTGTATAATGGATGTGTGTAACAGTCTCCGGATATCAGTGCTATGCAGCTTATGTGAACCATTACGAATAAAACTTGTTTTCAACAAAATAATAAAAAAAGTCACCTGCTTTAAAGAAACTGAATGGGTTATCCGCTTTGTTGTCCAAATATGCCAATAAAGTTGTTTAGGAAAAAAAACATTGCTTTGAAATGGGGTATGTCCAAGACATCACGGGATAATGAATGTTGGATTTATAATGAATGAATGTTGGATTTATAGACCGCATGGTTACCCTGGAGCTTCCCAGCGCTGTACCACTGGAGAACCCATCCTGGCTTTCCCTGTGAGATGGTCCCTGAGAGTCATATTTTCAGAGGTGCCACAGGGACTCTCAGTTGGCATGGGTGAATGACTGGGTGTTGAATTCGCAAGAGGAGCTTTCTTGCGGTATAGATTAACAAATAATGAGAATCCAGAATAGCTGAAGTTAATCCAGAGATCGCAGTCCTTAGGCATTGTAATCCTATACTTCTTTATGAATTATTCATGAAGTCAAATGCTTAAATACTTTTTCAAATCCAGAGGTTATCGCAGTTAAATAATCTGCAAGTATTTGTCCTTAATTTGGAGCACTTTCTGCCTTTTAAGAAAAACGTTAATGTGCCACAAACTTACCAAATTGTTTCCCAACTAACAATCAGGTATGGTCAGACCTCTGAAGAAAGGGGCAATCTCACCATTCTATAAAACATTGATAAATAATTATACTGACACCATGAGCTGCCTGAGAGTAACGAGGAAATCGAGACCTAACTCTACTTGGGAGCTTGAAATGGGAGGAGGCATTAATACATCCAAGGGTGGTTGCATATATAGGCTGGTTTTAGGATGGTAAAATTGAAAGTTACCAGAGGTTTCTAAAGGTGAACACAGCAACTAGTCTTAGGGGATGCAGGCAGGAGGGTTCCTTCCAGCCAGGGCCACTGGAATTCTGGAATTCTGCAGCCACTGCGTTTTTCCGAATAATTATGCATCTATAACATTTGCCACATAATCCATCATCTGCTGCATAATTTGCAGAATATAACAACCAAAAATTGTTTCTAGCTCAAATGGATCAAAAGTTTCTAAAAGTACGGTAACACGTGTTGTGCTATGTAAGCCACTTCGCAAAGTTGACTGTTTCCTTTTAAGTTGCATATTGCTGTATTTGAGTGTTAGATTAGTACCAATCAGGATTTCGCAACTTATCGATTTGCCGCAAAAAAATGAATGCTAAATTGACAGTTTTGTAAAAATCCCCTTTTTAGGAGAAAAAAACAAAGTCTGCGAAATTGTATGAATTGTATGAATGAGACTCATCATTCCCCACGAAAATGCATCATTGTATTGGTCGAGCCCTCACCGCTTGGCTAATAAAAAGAGGTTTAGCAGGCAGGCAAGGCGTTTATTTACTTCTGACCTGCCTGCTGTTCGCATTTTTCTGTAGAACTCCTAACACTTTCCTAACACAGCAGCCCAGACCAGAGCAGAGAGAAAAGACTACTCAGAGACCCGGGCACCATGCAGAAGATCAGGTAAATGAATCCCCTCTGGCCATCGGCAGTATTAATCTGTCACCTCCAGTATGCCCTTGCCCCCTTCCATTTCCTCACCCTGGGCACCTTAAGTGCAAAAAAAAAAAAGAAAAACGTGCATATCGGGCCTGCTGTCAATGTGGCGGGTCCTGGGTGCCAAAACTATTAAAATTGGGCCAGAGGCCCACAGGGAACACGGCGGATCAGGGGGTGCAGAAATTTAATGCAGATCGGGCCAAATTTAGCAGCATAAAAATGGAAATTAAATCAGCCAGTCTACACAAAAATGAAGCAACATTTCCATATTAGTGATGCAAACTTTCCATTTTAGTGCCTCAAAATGTGCTCTTCTATGCCACAACATCCAGGGGTATGACTAATGTGGTGAAACCTTTGTACAGTGACAAAATAATAGACTGATACGATCACAAAATGTGCCACATAGTGTGGCAAACTTCATTTTCTTGCTGCATAATCTAGGAAACTCTGCTGCATAATTTGTCCCTCCCTTCCTGAATAGCCCAAGTGGCCCTGCTTTTACTATATAATTTGGCCCCATGGAATTGATGTTCTGAGAAAAAAAGGTTATAAAAGACATCAATAGGATACTTCATTACATTACTGGAGTTGATAGTAGATTTAGTGGGCAGAACAGTTGTGGATATGAATTAACAAGACATACAGAGGCATCAAATTCTACTCCTCCATATTGCTAGTTGCCCAAAAGAATTCTTCTTAAAAAATCTGGGCACTTCTTATTCGCCACAGTAAAGAAATGGTGCACTAATATGGACTAGTGCATAGCTGCAGGAAGGGTGGCATACACCAGCAGAAGATGCACTAGAAAGTTGAAAAAGACATGAGACTTGGGGTGATGGTCTTCTAGAGCTACTTGTAGCTCTCCAGCCCACTTTAAGTAGCTCTCCTTAGAGCAGCCAATCCTACGAAATTAGAAGCCTTTCCTTGATTGAATTAATATATGTATGCCTGAATGAAAAAGTGTATATTCGGGACAAAAGTGTGTGCAATTCAGGAATCAGAAGCTCATGTTAGGACATAAACGTTTGAATTTCCAAATGGATTTAAAGCTGATTTAGGAGACTGGCATAGTATATGGTGCACTTAAGTGAAGCACCTTGCACTAATCCAGAGAACTCTTATGGTGATTTTATTGGTCTTAGACAACCATAGAAAGCTTTCTAAGTGGTAGCTATGGAGAACAGCCTTCAGGCATTGTCCAGAAGGTGTGTTAAGCGGCTTGTTTTACCCGAGCTAATAATAAAGTGTAGGTTACACGAAAAAGTTCCACACGGTGTAGTTATAAAAATAGGTTTATTTATTATACACACTCACTAACACATTGGTATATTTCCAAGTTGGAGATTTCAACACAATACAGAATATTTTGACGGTAAACAGGTAAGTAACCACAAATACACAGTGGTCTCCAGGGGAAGACCAAACCATGTACTGAAGAAGTGGAATGAGAACTGCGACCAAAGTCGGGACTTGAACCAGGACATTTAGAAGAGCTGGGGACCCAAGGGACCACAGAGGTAAGTCCTAGGAACCCCACAGAGGCTGTGTGCAGAGTGGAAACACAACCGTGTGCTCAATGCAAGTCAATGGGAAAGTCACAGTTGCTGTTTTCAAGAAGGATCCATACAAGTGGACCCTGAAGAAACCCTGAAGACAAAAGGTTGGAGAGTCTCCCCACTCGTGGATACCCCAGGAACCAGGATACCTACACCAGGAAAGCTGGAGGTATAGGTGTTAAGTGACTTCGGAAACCGCCTTAGACCACAATGCGGGAATTCAGGAAAGATGCCACTGGTGAGGAAGGAGGAAGAGTCCCGTGGAATCCAAGGATGGATTCTTAACAAGAAGTACTTGCAAGCAGAAGGGACAGAGTCTACGTCACTCAGAGGTGACCAGGAAGCAAAGAAGAAAAATGACCACGTATGACGGAAGATGTAGGAGTGATGACCGTGCCCTTGTTGTTGCAGCTGTGAGGACCAGGCGACACGGTGGAAGACCAGGAGTCGTTCACGAGCTGTCCCACATCGGAAGTCGAGAACCAGGGGGTCGGTGTCCGGTGGGGGCACCAACAGCCTTGGCGGCAGCAGCAAAAGACGTGGTAAACGAAAAAGGAGCAACATTGGGAGCAGCCAGGTCCAAGGTACTCACCAATTGCAGGAGTCTCAGAGCTGGCCACGAGCTAGCAGGGGAGCCCACTGAAACCAAAGAAGACCCTCAAGATGACCAACAGGCAGAAGGATCAGAATTCACAAAAGGACCTCGAGCAGCTCACCAAAGTAGCAGGCCCACGGTTCAGAGGATGCTTTGAGGACGAAGATCTTAGCAGGAAGAGATGCTGGAGCTTTTTGTAGCCCAAAGATCTCTGGAGTACAGAGCCAACAAGCCTTGGCAACGGCATGTCGACGCGGTGCACAGGGATTCTGTTCCAGCAGTTCCAACGAGGGATACTGGCCTCAAATTTGCTGAGAGGAAAGGTCAGGCCTCGAGGGAGTTACAGAACCACTACCTGTGTTGCTGAGCCTTTCTTAGTACATGGGAAGTCAGGAACAGCAGACCAGTCATCTTAGTTGCGGTGCCTGCAGATGCAGGGGAGTGACTCCTTCACTGAAAGGGAACTTACTTCGGGTGTCCTTAATGCCCACAGGCCATGAGAGGAACCTGGATGAAGCACAGGCACAGACGACTAAGAAGACTTACAGAACAGCGAGATCAGAAGCAGCAGAAGCCTTCCTTGAAGCAGTCTCGGTTCCAGGCGAAGTCCAGAAAAGTCCAAGTGTCCAGAGGGTCGAAGAGTGACGTGGTTTCAGACTGGAGTCTTGTCCCACAACACATCTGAGGACCCACCCACAGGTAAGCTCTTTTATACCCTAAGAAAGTGTTTAGGATGACTGAGGGGTCCCTCCCAGAGGACGCATGGACAGAGGAGAGCATACTCCCATGTCCTTTGTCACACGCCAGAGCGGGAGCCCAGGGCTCCCTGAACTGGCTCAACCCGGAGTATGCAAGGAGGGCACCAAATGTGCCATTCAAAGCAGTCTGATGTTGGTTGCAAGCGCCCCCACCCAGCCCATTACACTAAGTCCTATCTGGGAAGTGGTCACCCCTCCCTGTGACAGAAAACCTACTGTTCTACCTTCCCCTGCTCAAGCTCAGCTCAGCAGCAGCAGGAGGGAAGAATCAGGTCTGTGGTCGAGAGCAACACTAAACTTTCTAGCAGACCCTGAAAGGCTGTTATGGCGAGTACTGTGGGCAACCTGGAAGTGTCCCCCAGTGCATGGAATAAACCTCCAACACCTGTAATGGGGTTGGGGTAGGATTCCAACATGTTCGATACCAATCATAGCCAGGTTTGGTGCAGCCACTATATAGTTAGACATCGCGTAGTGGCGGATGGCCACTATATGCATCAACAAGCATTTACAATGCAATAGGTCTTGCATTACTGAAAGGTAGAGCTATTGGTGCTGCAATACTATTTGCAACGTCAATAGCTCATCCTTACTACGCTAGTGGCGCGGACCCAGTGTAACCCTAACTCTTATAAGAAATGAAACAATCCTCGCTGATCGGCAGAGCAACATTAGCGGTCTCATTTTTGGTTGCGCAAACCCAACCAGCAGGTAAGGAGCTAACGGTTCCCTCTCGATGTTTATGTAAGTATTAGTGCAGCTCAGGGGTTAAGAGGGATGAAAACACAGAGGTCTCAAGGGGACTTGGCCAGTGTACATGCGGCATGGCATGGTACCCGTAAGCTTACGGGTACCATGCCACACCGCATGTACACTGGCCAAGTCCCCTTGAGACCTCTGTGCTTAGCTAGTGTGCCGCCCTATTTGTGGCCGTTTCTTTCATCGTATCCCGGTATATGATATAATACGGAAATCATCCATACAACTAGTCAGGACTGTTGGCTTTGTCAATGGAGGTGGTTTGCCTAGGACAAATAGGCATCACTCAAGCTACAGCACGTACCTTGTCTTGTGCCAAAACCTTTGTTCCACCACAGCCCTGTGTGTGTGAATCTGTTCCTGATCAGTGGCAGCGTGGGCGTTGCAGGAAGTGTGGAGATTAGTCGATCCCACCACCGCTGTAACCAACTCTGACTTGGGCCCCCCTACGACACCAGGCACATTCCGCAACACGCACACTCTCTGCTGTCTGTTCGTCCGCAGCAGGGCCCCCTGTGGACACATCCTGGCTGGGACCAACTTTGAGGCAAGGTCCTCGCATCAGGTGCCGTGGGGGGGGTAGCAACACGCAATGCAGACTCATCTCTGCTCCGCCAGCCCCTTGCTAAAACAGCAACACCACCAAAGAAGAGCGGGTTGGGGCGCATGGCATCCCAGGTGCCCGCCTGCGATCAGCGCCCAGGGCAACCGGGCTAAGGGGTCTAGCAAGTGCTTGTGATCATTATTATAGACTTGATGATTATTATTTTATCACACCAGATGTGCAAGCCCGGTAGTGATACAATGCAAATGAGTGGCGGCCCATTCGCTCTTTTTCTATGTGTTGCTTGCGGAAGCAACACATTGAGATGTTGAGATCGGGCTCCAGAACACTTGGCCTGAGCATGACTATTCGGGGGCGAGGCCCAAGAGTCACAACCCTGCCCCGCGCGCTGGCACCAAATGCTGAAAAAGCCTCAAAGGTGTTTTCCGGTGCCACGAGAGGCCCCCCCCCCCCGAAGCTCAAGGACACACCGCGCATCACCAGTCAGTGATCGCCGCACGGGGAGAAGGAGAGAACCGCGGCCGCCACCCTCCCTCTCACAACTCCCGGGTGGTGGTGGCGTCCCAGAGGGCCCGAGCCATTGTAATGCAGACCCCTCCCCCATACTCCCGAAATCCGATGCGTGGGTCACAGCTCATTGAGACTGTGCAAGGTACGCTCATCTAGGGTTTGAAATCTCGGGAGACTGCGCGCCAGGGACAGCACCTGAACAGCTGCGCCCCCCCCCACACCCCTGACGAGCGGGGGGAGAGGGCTGGGGCAATGCACGACGACAAGAGGGCTGAAGCAATGCACGGTGACGCTGCCCGCTCGAGCTGCAAGTAGGTGTGCCTGGGCAAAGAACAGCAGGAGAACCCCTGGAGCCATGCTCCACTATGGGGGGGAATGGTGCTGCTACGAATATAGCGAACTTGCTCGCGGAAGGCAGGGGGCCGACTTGTCTTGCCTAATTCTCCTCCTTACAGCGCCAGACCAGATACCGGGACACAACCACAGCTGAAAGCACTATGGAGCCAGGACCCCCTCAAGGTCGCCACACGTTGGAACGGCAGGGGGGGGGGGGCATCGCTTGCACTCACCCGCCTCCTGACGCCCAGGCCCTCCAACTCAGGACCTCGTGCACCAGAACATGCAACGTATGCATGGAGGGCATCCAAGGAGGCATTTAGTCATCTCAGCACACAAATCAACAGACCGACGTACGCCTATGCAAACATCAGACATCTGAGTGCATAAGGCGTACAGTCACCTCTACAAATAGTCCAAGCACGGAATCGAAACCAGTGGTGCGCGTGCACCACAGAGGAGCAGGGGCGGGAATCGAAACCAGTGGTGTGCGCCACCACAGAGGAGCGGGGGCGAAGCGAACGTGCGCTTATTATAAACACATGTTTATAATTAAAAACAGATGCTGCTGCTGTGCGTAACAGACACCAATAGGCCATGGGTGGTTACATTTTTAAAGGAAGCTGGGATATGCACCCGCCGTTCACCAATTGTGTGCTGTCTTTTTTAAAAAGACGCACGCAAAAGCCAATTGCAGCTGACAAAAACAAAAGCACATGCACAAGCGTGTGGTCAGTTTTCAGAAGCCCCTACATGAGTCTTCACCAAAACAACACATGCGCGGTTACAGGTTCAACCTAAAAATGGCTGACCGCACTTACAAAGCCTGGAGAATCAACTCTGGGGTTTGTAGGGGTGTCCTGCTCATGCAGAGTCACCTTCACACTTATAACCCAGCACCATGTCTTCAGGATGTAAAGGCCTGCCTTAGGGATGACTTATAGGTTTTAGGTGTAGTGACCTCAGATATAAGATCACATATAGGTCATAAGTGATGCTAGCACCAGCTAACAAAGGCTGCAATGACAGGCCTGTAGTCACAGTTTGAGTTGGCTCTCTTGGGTGGCAGACTACATGCTGCAGCCCATGGGAGACCCCTGGTGTACTTAATGCCATGGGTACCTTAGTACCATATACTAGGGATTTACTTGTGTACACCAGTAGCCAAGTGGGAAGGTACCAAAGTACTTACCACCGTCAAGTTTAGGAAGGAAGCACTGTGACAGGGGCCCGATTAAATCCCAGTCCGACTAATCATAAAACAGAATAACACCAGCAAAAAGTGGGGGTAACCATGAAAGCAGATCCTACTTTCCTACAGCTGATCTTTCACTAATAAATCTTGTAGTGTAGGTAGACTTATTGCTAATATCACATTAGTGCCAGTGGCACTGCAACTATGGATGTTATGCATTACTAATGTAGAGGTATTGCACACTGACAAAGCCTTGTTTACATTGCTGCTGTGAAACACTGCAACTGTGCCTGGTCCACCGAGGTAATTTCTGATGGCAGTCTCGTATGTGGTGGCCACTAATGTAATATAGTCTGATGTGGTCACTATTATAACAATAATAATATTTGAAGTTCTGGATAATTTTCACTAAACATAAATAGCTGTTCTTATGGAAAAGGTTGGGGATCCCAGGTCTAGATTGACCCCTACTGTAGTCCACATGGTATAGAAGCTGCAGATGTTCGTTAAAAGTGAATCATTCTTACACACACCACAAAAATAACCATGCTTGTCACATTCCATACTCTGAGATATGTTGACACTCCGTATCACTACACAGACTGTATGGGGAGCTAATTGCGCGCACTGTAACTCAAAGATTTATAAGTAAATGTCTATATTTCTTTTGTGCAATTTAAAACTAAAAAAAGTAAAACTTACTTTTGAAGAAAGAGGACAATTTAATGTGCACACTTGAAAGGTCTCCTCCAGTTCATCTTTTAAACGTACACAATTAATATCCTACACTGGGCATGCTAGAAAATATGCAATTAAACCAGAATATTATCCGGATTGCTCATGATCTAATCATAAACTGAAGGTTCTATACATATGCCAGAATGTGCAGTGATAGCCAATATATGATTCTAGATAGAATATTACACAGACTGAAAGGAGATGTTCAAAGCTAAAATCTGCAATATAGGTATGACTCCATACAAATAAAAAGAAACCCACTGTAAGTTGCCTGAGTCAGCAGGAGTGTATTGGCTGAAAACGATCACATATTTCTAAACTTGTAGAGATAGAACCTAGTAGGTTAGAGCAGAGAGCACCATGTTCGCAGAATGTGGTTGTGAAGCTCCTAGACCACTGCATGATGTGTGGGATCATTCTCAGATAAACAAATTAGAGTAAGAGGATAATGGCTGGGGGTGACAAGGGGCGAAGATAAAGATTCACAGATAAGTTTACCATGTGATGAAAAAATATTCCAATCAACCATCAATAAGGGTTGGAGAAGGCAAGACGCTATTAACAGGTGCTCTGACAACACCCTACTTTATTTCTGCTGTCCATAACCCACTTGATGTTTGCTGCATATTTTTCCATACTGCTCACAACATGTGTCCTATCAAATACTAATTGAGTACCCATGGACTTTACACTTTTTAGTTGACAACAGCAAAATAAATACAGTTAAAAAAAGTTGTACACAAGGTCCAACGCCTTGCCAACCCCTAGGCAAAAGTTAACTGATCAACTTTTGATGCCATATTCCAGCATTAAGGAAGTGACAATCTTGCCCAGATGTTTTCAGCGTCCCCCAGTTAATTGACAAGGAAAAGGGCCTTTGTTGGTAGCAATACCCTATTACATACCTCAAATGAAATTTAAACAGAGCATACACCCTTTCAGCAAGAAAATGTTTTGTTACGCTTTTCATGTAAGTCCATTTTTATATCACAGAGAATGTTCTCGGGGCTCTATTTATTTAATCATGGTACTCGGAGTCTAGAACAGTGCTCTTCAAACGTTTTAATGCCACGCCCACATCAGCGAAAAGAAAGAAGAAAAAAAATCATCGGCCCCGTCAGACATTTTTCAATTATTCTATTCAATTGGCAATGTATAAATAGATCTACACTTATTTAAACATTGAAGTTAAGTTCAATTACTGTTTTAAAAATACAATCAAATGCATGATTGCCAAACAAACTATTCTGGTCAGGCAGACCTTACTCACGCATGCATACAAGCAGTGGCGGCTGGTGACATTTGAAAGGGGTGGGGCATAACAGTTTGGGATGTGTGCCCTATGGCGAGTGAGCGTAGGGAGCAAAGCTGATAGTCATAGGAGGCACATGGAGCTTAAGCCTCAGGTAGCTCCTGCTCTGCCCTTCAAAGATCCTAACAGCACCTGGGCAGCATCCTTGGAGACCCCTGCGCACCCTGTGAGCATGTCTGTACCCCAGGTGTGTTCTGATACCCCAGACAGCTCATGAGGGGTCAGAAAGAACTCATAAAGCGACAACTCTGATGTGAACACAAAGATTTCCCTGGGTTCCTAATGTTGACCCCTGTGCCCAAGATAGATTCGATACTCCGGGCAGTTTTTCACCACGGAACAAATGTGGACCACGTGGAATTAAGTGCATTCAAACTTGTTTTATTTTACACTAACAGGTCTCGCCCCATACTTCTTGTCGTCTCGGCCCCAAGTTTGCTCACTCCACTCCCCTCAGGATAGTTCCAATACCTTTTTTTATGCACGTCATTCAACTGTTGCATAAGATATCCTATAACAGGCATCGTCCGGTGACCTCTGAGCTTCTCCGATGTAATCCTGTAATTTATCTCATTCCGTGGACATAACCATTTTGCTCCACTTCTGTGTGACAACACAGCACTGAAATGTCACGCAAAGGCATAATCAAAACACATAAAAATGCACACATAAGCAAACAGAAAAAGTGGGCAACTGTGCCCGTTCCCCTTCAAAGAGCACCCCCAGCCTCACATTAACGCCCTGCCAGGGGTGCGAGGTATTCTGCCCCGAAACATCACACTCCTACCCCTGCCCCCACACGAGACACCCACTTTTCAACAACATCTTACAGTAGCCACGCTGACCTGTCGTGTCCCCACCGAAAGAGCCAGCCCGCCACGACCGCTCAGGAGAGGAGACGCCAGGGGCAGCCTTGTAGCCCTGGCACCTGAGGCCACCAGCCACCTGAAGCGGTAACTCATGACGACTCCAGCAGGGCTTCGTGCTGCCGGGCTGCAGGGTCAGCTCCACCAACTCCGGCTACACCTAGCACCCGTGCTACCTCTGCAGACCCGGACCCACCAGTCACTAATCCATTTTCCTGTCAGAGCATTGTGCTCCCATCGGTCGCATGCTTCTGCAAGTTCATCTATTTCCTGCTCCTTTGCATCACTGCATCGTGCATCTTATGCAAGTAAGTGGCAAGTGTTGCTCATATTCAATGTCATTCACTCGAGAAACTAACGTGAAAGCTGTCCAAACAAGTGCCAGTGCGGAAAACTGCCCTTGCAGCGTCTCACCCGCCGCCCGCCCTTGATAAAAACCTCATGTAAAACCCGAAAAGCACACTTCAAAGACAACTCCGATAGCACCGCTTTCCTCCTTATCTATAAGGGATTATAATTGAAATTTCAAAGCAGAAGAGCCGGCGAGGCGAGCCGCTGCCTAACGCCTAAGAAGCGATGACCATGCGCCGCCAGCACAGCCCCATGTTACTAACATGATGTTAGAGAATTATAAAATATAAAAAAAACTTACCTTGGCTTCCGTTCCCGCGCTGACTCCCAACTCGAGTCCTGTCCCGAGACTGCAGACTCCCGCCATCCTGTATTTTGAATGCCTCGTCAGAGTCGTCACTGAAGGCTGCAGGCAGCCTCCCTCCCCTCCATGGCAGCCGGCGCTGATTGGTTCGGCCGGCTGCCCTAAACACGTCATTTCTCCTAGTCTGCATGCTGCAGAACGGAGAGTGGGAGGAGGCTTGGGGGAGCGGCTTGCCCACTGTTGCTAATACTGTCTGTTTGGACAGCCTCTCAGGCTGTCCAAACAGTCCGTATTAACAACATTGGGCAAGCCACTCCCCCACGCCACTCCCCCCTGCCCTGAGGCTCGAGGAACAAGGAAGTTCTGTTCTGCTGACTGCTTTCTCGCCGTGCGAGAAGGGCAGGCAGAAACAAATGGTAGTTATAAATAAATAACTATCATTTGTTTCTGCCTTCTTCTCGCACGGCGAGAAAGCAGGGGGGGCGGCGCCCAAACGCCCCCATGCAGTAACCTATCCATAGAGTGATTATTAGAAGATATGGTGGGGGTTTTGAAGAATATTTGGAGCCCCTTTGCTTTGACACATACCCCAGCTAGGAAGTAAATAACAAAATGTGTAAGTGATGGACCATTACAGAGAGGCTTATTGCCACTCATTTGTTTTCAGCTTAAGACTAAGCACTATCATTCTTTTGGCCCTAGTCTGACCTCTCCCCCCCCCCCATCTCCCTTGGTCACTTGAGAGCCCTGTAGGGCTTGTTTCCCCTTTAAAGTTTGATGGTGCATGGTAGTGAGGCGCAAAATAAGTTGTTTCAGAATATGTTCTGTAGCACTGTTTCTTAATCAAAAGGGTGGCTTCTTGGTGGTGCATATTTTAACACAGTCTAAAACTGAAGCAGGCTTTAAAATACAATTATGATCCATGTATTAAAAGACCCACACCTAAATAAGGCTGTACATGTGGCTATTGTCTGTGGAGTTAAAGACAGTATAGATTTTACTCACACTACAATGAGAGATGTAGGAAAGGGCCCTTTTTGGATGATGCCCCCACCCAGCTCTCACCACAGTTTTCACTCCAATGCTGATGTTCGGATTCTTTAGCCTGCTGCCCAGACCTCAGTGCCAGTGCTCTCTCCCCAAACCTGTTATGTGTTCATTGGCAATCTCAATTGACAAGGACTTTACCTCCCCCCCTTATAAGTCCCTAGTATAGGTTACCAGTGGTACCCAAGGCATGGGTGGTAACGGAGTCCCCAGAGCTTGCAGCACTGTTTGTGCCACCATGAGTGAACCAAATAAACAACTGACAGCAAGCTTGCCGTTCCAAACTGCTCGAACTCTACTTTACCCACACCATGTCTGGCAAAGTCAGTGCACTATCTTTGATGATATATGCCGGTCACCCCTAAGGAAGGCATCCTAAAGCCCAGAAGGTAGGGTGCATGATATAACAGGTGTGGAAATGTCAGAGTATATGACTCTGTAGTGCCCTTTACGATTAAAGGACACTATAAGTGATAGGCGGTCCATAAGAGAACATGAGCTGGCGCCCGGGCAAACCAGAGGTTGGCAGCTCCATTATGGTACCGCCTAAATAAGTCATGTTTGGTATCCAACAATGTGCTCTCTCACCACTGACATGAATCATGTGTCGAGGGTGAAGTGGCATTCAGCCAGAATGCTACTTTAGATATTGCCCACCTCGTTGCCCCAGCTTTCCTGTGCTCTGGCTGACAGCCCGCACTTGCTGCCACCAAGATAGGAGTCTAACCTCCTGCAAGGTAGTGTGAACACTCCCAGGAGTCCGGAACAAAGGCTTCAGCAGGAAGGAGGTCACACCTCCTCCCTCCCAGGCTGGGTACTTAAGTGGCACATCAAGGTAGTGAGCTTCAAAGGCTAAACCGCCTCTCATAAGCATCCAGGCTGATTCTCCATGAAAGGAGCAGTCATCCTACTGCTCCCAGGCACATTTGCACATGGGCAGGCGCGACAAGTTAGATAGTCAGGAAACATACACCCCCAGCAGGCTAGCTACTACTCTAGGGTGTGCTACCTGATCTGTATAGCCGAGGAAGACTTCTGCCATTTTTAAAAGTGGTAGGAATAGTGGGTTCTGGGTAGAAAAGGTGACTCACACCCCGGATGTGGTCACTTTAGGGCAGATTAGCCTCTGGGGCTAATAGCTGATTGGCCACTTGCACCCACACGACTAAGGCCCCTAAATCTAGGATTTAAGGGCTACTCCTGACACCGGTACCTCAGTTGTGAACATCCTACACTGAAGAGGACAGAGAAGGGACCCGTGTCTGTGACAACAGGACTTGCACCAAAGCAAACTGTGGCAACATTCCTGGAACTGCCTGATTGAGATTCGTCCTAGACTATCTCACGGTTCCCCCAGACAGAAGGACCACTGTGGAAGCCAGAAGCACTCTCTGACTCTCCTGGACTAGTGGCACTAGTCCCCTGCAAACTGCAGGTAAAACAATGTTCCGGATCCGAAGAATCGATGGCTATCGGCCCCGCCGAGGAATCGGCCACATCCAGATGGTCTAGTGCGTTGTGAGAACTGTAGCCCTACCTGCCATGAAGTTACAGGCAGCTACTGCGCTTCCCGAGACAGCAGGACGTAGGAGTGAATTTCTTCTCTACTTACTGCTGCCATAGCTTGTTGGTCACCAGTCCGGCAACCAACCCCTGCATTCGACGCTGCACCTAGCCTAGCCTTTTCAGGGCAGAGGATGAAACTTTCACGTCCACCACATTACATCCGTAGTGCAGAAGATGGGAATGTTTCATATTCTGCAAGCGTGTTGAAAGCAATTTTAGTATGTGACTTCGCACAGTATGAAAGCAGTCTGTATCATTAGGCGCCAGCTGCTTTCACTTTGATAAGCGCTCAGGGGCATATCTCAGTCGTACGAGCAGCAATCAAGACGAAAGAGGTATAGCTGGAAATGGAGCAATATCCCTTTTTCAATGATACTGCCCTCTGTGGATCCCAGGGCAGTGATCCCAGAAGGGATCCAGACACCAGGGCAGAGAAGGGTGCAGCCATTCAGGCACCAACAATTAATTCCCTCCAGAAAATGAATGAATAAATAAAAAAATAATAAAATGAGCCTTACCATCCCCCTCAGGAAAGTGATGGGGGGTGGATGTTTCTGCCAATCTGCCTTCCCAGGGTTGCAGAAAGACCATAAGAACAAGGGTTTTTTTTATGATGGGTGAGGGGGCTGGTGCAGCATCAGGCTGTGCCACCATCCCTTACTGCTACCCAGGAGTGTATTGCAAGGTGGACCATCAATCTGTCCTCCGGCGGGGTGGGGGGTGGGGGGCGAGGGAGACAGAAAGCCCATGTACACCAGGGATTAGGTTTACAAAAAAAGAAAGGTGTAGTGCTGATCCCCACCTCTCCTCCACCTAGAGTTGGGCAAATAAGAGTACACGAAGCCACAGATTATGTAGGAAAACGAAAACAATGGTGTAACGGTGCCTGCCCCGGAATCAGGTCATGCCACCAACAGCCTTTCTGCGCCCTGTGTGGGGGCAGATTAAACAGTTTATCTCCATCTGCCCTCCCGGGGAAAGTAAAGGGGAGAGACACAAAGCCCACTAAAAAAGAAATGGAGAGGGGGGTGGGGGCACCTGCTCAGGCATCAGGCCATTACCACAACCCTAAAGGCCACAACAGTCTTTCTGTCTGCCCACTGATGCCAGTGATAATTCTTATTTTTTTTATATGGAGTAGGGGGCAGCCCATCCAGACACCAGGCCATGGTTCATGGACTAAAGACCCAACAGTGTTTCTACCCCATCCCACCCCCGGGTGCGAGATTGCAAAAAAAAAAAAACAGAATAAGAATAGGGTGCTGGATCCTCCTAGCACTGGTCCCTATCCTCTGGCGATGAACAGTATGTCTGAACCAGGGGAAGCAGAATATGGGGTTTACACACAACCTACCATCCCATGTTGATAACGTGCACCCGAATCACTTGGGCACTTCAAATAGTTTGAGAATTTTTACTTGCACCTTGTCACGGAGCATACACACAGTACAGGCTCTTAAAAAATACTTGACAGCCTTATACAACTTTGGCCACCAGAAACACGAATGCACTCCCGTCTACATATCGCTGATTGTCCTGCACTCCATAAACATTTCCTATGGAGAACTTAACCTCTTTTTCCTCACCAAACAACCATCAAGTCAACTCATCATGAAGGTTTCCATATGGCCAAAAAGCCTCATCTAAAAACATTCCCCCGATCATCCCTTTACAATGTATTCTTTCACTGTACTCCATTTGTCATAATCCACAGACCTTCGCCACTCTCCCTATTGAAAGGCCCATTAAAAATCGCACTAACTTGTCTCACCAGACACACTTCCAGTTAATTATAATCGCCATCTCTCCATTGAGCAAAGGCATTTAGGAGAGGAAATCAGCTGCAAAATAAATTTTCCCAGGAGCATACTGCAATCTATATTGATATCTCTGTAGTCTGTACAGCCATCTGGCAATCTGTTCTGTTGTAAAACTACCTCCTAGAGTACTAAACAGATCTATTTGGGGTTTATGATCGGTGCTTAAGGTACTAACCATAACCCATATACAAGTTTTAAAATACTGTGTACCCCGCCACATGGGATTTGCTTCTTTTTTCATTAAAGTTTGTGGAATCTGTTTAAACTTTCTTAAACATAACCTCGCGCTTTTACTACAACGAAATCGCTCATTCTTCATTAGCAATCTGTACAAAAGTGTTGTTTTGCTTGAAAATGGGGTACACACAGTGCAAAACTTTGCTAAATGAACAAGCATTGAAAATGCAATAGGTCTCGCCTTTAATTAAGTTAAAGCAATTTGCTGTGCTAATGGTATTGTATAGCAAAGCAAATGGCTTTAACTCAATAAAAGGAGAGACCTATTGCATTTTTAATGCTTGCTGTTTTAGACAGTCCTTTCTTGTTATGCACAAGCAGCATATAATAGTCATATTTATGTATGCTGACATTCCCATTTGTAATCAGACTGTTACAAGGAATTATGTGTTTGTGGTATGTTTTATTTACTCCGTGACGTATACACTATGCTCTCTGTTAGTTATTACAAGCATATTTCTGTCAGTACCAGACAATTTATGGTTCCTAGAGTTATAGTTCACATTGTAAAATGGCACATTCTGCTCTCTGTTCAACAGCTGTTCTGCCATTTGAGCCTTTTAGGATGACTGCCTTTCTGGTGATGATAGGGTTGTTTTTAAACCCATTCTATTACTGCTCCCTCAGTGGTTGAGTATACTACTACACAATAAACAGTTCCAGAACTAGACAAGTGTTCACCCTAGCTCGTGTTAAGAAATGCTCAGGCTGTGTTGAACCCTGCTTTGTTTGATTCCCCCTCAGTGGCAGGGCAGTGCTTGGGTTGTGCTGATCCCTGCTCGGTGTGATTTTCGCTCAGTGGTAGGAGAGAATATGAGGTGAAAGAATGCCATTGCTAAAACATATGATGCCATTACAGGGGATAAGTAAGTGGAGTGAAAGTTACCCATTGATGCCCGTACGTGGGATGAGTGTGTAGGTTGAAAGATACTGGATGCAAAAACACAATGCACATACAGACGATAGGTGTATGGGTTGAAAGCTTCTCAATGCTAAAAAAATATGATGCCCTTTCGTGGGATGAGTGCGAGGGTTAAAATGTATCTGTTGCAAGTTAACCGAGTATGGAAAATGTAAAGATTCCTGTTCTTTTGTTTTTGTTTCCTAGGATGTATGAATGGTTGTGTCAGTGTTTGATGTTGTGTTGTGGTACTTATTGGTGTAGTTTGGTGGTAGCCATAATTGATGTTGTGGAATGTGGAATGCCAGAGTTATAATGGGGCCCTGGAGGGGGGTGGGGGTGAGTCAGACAGACCGGGGACGAGCATCCACCAACATCTGCTCCTGGTTGGGTCATTTATGTACCCACTCAACTTACCATAAACCTGCTCTAACTCTACTGACATTGACTGCGCATTTCTACATTCCAACGTGCAACACAAATGGTGGGGTGCTCTCTACAGGTGGTCTAGTGGGCGTGTTCTCTCAAATTAATACAGTAAGGCTTGCCCAATCCTGGCTGAAGAGCAAAGGTGTGCTGCAACTTATTAATATAGTGAGTGCTCCATCCCCACAATATAGTTGGATTTTTTCCCTCTCCGAGACATAACAAGATTGATCTTTCCGGGAACTTAAGCGAGGAATTATCTGCTGAAGGGAAAGCATAGTATATTTTGTCCTGTTGGCAGAGTAGTATTTCCTCTCTCCTGGTGCTAAAGTGGAGTGCTGCTCCTCGCTCTGGTTTCTTTTACTTGTACATTAGGAAGTTCTGTTTGGGCAGTATAATGAAGAGTTTTGTCTTGGTGGTAGAGAGCGAGGTTTAACCGGGTAAAATATCAGGGGTCTGCTAAATATGGTAAGGTGGGATTCTCATTCAGTTACATAGGGAGATTTTCTCACCCACACCAGGAATGTGGGGTGTTCCCTCATGCGGCCAAAGCAGGAGTGGGTTCACCATAGTAGGGTTACAGGTACTTACTTATTTGCTAGCTGTACGGTACTTTTGTACTACTTTATGGAATACTGAATAAAGTGTTTTCTTGACGGGAGAATCTAGGGAAATTGTGGGGCTTAACTTTTATAGTTTACTGCAATCAACAGCCTGGTAGTGTAGTTCTACTAAAACGATAAAAATACTGGCAAGTGCTAAAGTATAAAAGTGCTATGTGCCTGCTACCTCCAGGGAAAACCCTTTATCTGTCCTCGACTGTAACACAAGTCAAAGAGTTAGGTGCTAGCTGGCTTGAGGAGGAAATTAGTACCGTGGGGGATTTATTCAATAATGGGATACTCATGGACCACGAAAACCTTGTGCGAGAAACAAGGGTGCCCGACCACCTGTACTTACTGCATGCTGCTTTAATGCAATACTTAAAAGCACACTGGGCCCCCCAAAGACAGGAACCCCCAACACATGAGTTAATAAAGGCTCTATATTACATGGGCAGAGGAAGACATCTTATTAAATGGCTCTATGTGGGAATACGGGCGCACGCCGCAATAAAACTCACTACACTATGAAATACATGGGTAGAAGATACGGGACAGGAATGCTAAGTTTAAATTTATACAAACCACGATTCTTCACAGAGCCTACCTTACACCAAAATGACTAAAACAGATGTTCCCACATACACAACACCACTGCCCTAGATGTCATTTGGAGAAAGCCAATTTGGTACACATGATATGGGCATGCCCCCGCATAAGAGGGTTCTGTCAGATGTCATATTTTGTCAGTCACAAAAAGGGACGTAGGAAACAACATGGAGGAATGCATCCTAGGATTACACAGCGTTAGTCTAAACACAAGGTGCGAAACAGATTTACGGACCTTACTTTAATACTAGCAAAAAGAGCCATCACTATGCGTTGGAAAATCAATGAAACCACCCACAGAATACAGTTGGCATAGTGAAATGGTTAGATTGGGGAAGTGCTGAAAGCGCTACAATACGGAGAGAAGAGGCTAGAGGCCTGCGGAAAAACTCGATTGCCAAGGAATGGGATATAATGTTTTAAGCCCTAAAAAGCTCTTGACTTGGATCCTAGAGTTAATACCCCGAAATCACAATAATCCATAGTATAGTCCACACAACGTGGAACCATGGTGAAAGTCTGGCTCAACACGAGGCTGTTATTTTTTACACACATGGTTCACACAACATTAGGTTAGGCCACAAATGTACCGGAATGAATATTTATTCCTCCAGGACAAATGAGACGGAGGGAGAGAGGGCTTGGAGGGGATATCTTGGCTAAAGGCTATGGTACGCTATGCTAGTTTCTACAGTATGGCTGCAGTATGCAATGCATCGATACCGACATTTGCATGATTTAGATATTGGTTGATAATACTATGAATATTTAATGTGACATGTATTGTAAGGTTGAGCATCCTAACTGATGCCACTGCTCTATGATTTCACTTCACAGTATACCTAGCCACTATGCCTGTTAATTGAAAAAACAATAAAATGTGTTTCAATAGAGTTAGGAGCTATTTCTTTCCAGATCCTTAGCAGCAAAGTTCAAGAATCTCACGGTCTTGCATTCCAGTTGCAGAGAAGTTCCTTCCAATAAAGAAATTACTGCTGGTCGACATGCCCTGTTTTCAGAGTTCTTACACATGGAATTAGGAGCCTATGTCTTTGTGCTAAAAAGGCCGGGCAAACGTACTGTAGATGAAGCAAAGATTCATTTATTTGGCCACTGAGCCAGCATTCTGAAGTAGTCCTGTGCTGTTTCCAGAGTCCATAAGATCTTTCAACGTGAACATGTCAAGACATATTAGCATGAGATTGTGTTACTTGACCACGAAGAAGAGAATGAATAAATATGACTGAGAACCCAAGCTGAGAATGATGGCATGACTGCCCACACATGCCCTTTGCTTGCTACGGTAGCCTGTCGATGACTAACGATGAAAGTTTGGCTTCTTTATTTGAGATACGTTTAAAAGTGGCATAATCCATGGGGGTAAGCAAGCATCTTGTAATTGCAGTGCTGCAATGGAGTGCTGCAGTACCGGCAACACAGAATACTTTACGTGATCCTGCCTTTCTATTTCCACCCACAAGGGTTTTAGCAGGCTATTAACAACCCCAGTTTATCACTGTGCTGCCACAAGGATTCTAGCAGACTATCAACAACCCCAGTTTATCACTGTACTACCACAGGGTGTTAGCAGGCTATTAACAACCCCAGTCTATCACTGTGCTGACACAAGGGTTTTAGCAGACTATTAACACCCCCAGTTTATCACTGTGCTGCCATAAGGGTTTTAGCAGGCTATTAACAACCCCAGTTTATCACCGTGCTGCCACAAGGGTTTTAGCAGGCTATTAACAACCCCAGTTTATCACTGTGCTGCCACAAGGGTTTTAGCAGGCTATTAACAACCCCAGTTTATCACTGTGCTGCCACAAGGGTTTTAGCAGGCTATTAACAACCCCAGTTTATCACTGTGCTGCCACAAGGGTTTTAGCAGGCTATTAACAACCCCAGTTTATCACTGTGCTGCCACAAGGGTTTTAGCAGGCTATTAACAACCCCAGTTTATCACTGTGCTGCCATAAGGGTTTTAGCAGGCTATTAACAACCCCAGTTTATCACTGTGCTGCCACAAGGGTTTTAGCAGGCTATTAACAACCTCAGTTTAATCACTGTGCTACCAGAATGGTTCTCGAAGACTATTAACAACCTCAGTTTATCACAGTGCTGCAACAGGAGTTCTAGCAGACTATTAACAACCTCTGTTTATCACAGTGCTGCAACTGGAGTTCTAGCAGACTATTAACAACCTCATGTTATCACTGTGCTGCCACAAGGGCTCCAAAAGAAAACTTTCAACCTCAGTTTATCACTGTGCTGCCAGAATGGTTAGTGAAGTCTAGTAACCTCGATTTATCACTGTGCTGCCACAGGAGTTCTAGCAGACTATTAACCTTGTGTTCTCACTGTGCTGCCAGAATTTTTCTAGAAGACCATTAACAACCTCGGTTTATCACAATGCTGCAACAGGAGTCTAGCAGACTATTACTAACCTCACGTTATCATTGTGCTGCCACAAGGGTTCTAGAAGACTACTGTCAATGTCAGTTTACCACTGTGCTGCCAGAATGGATGAGAAGACTATTAATCTCAGTTTATCACTGTGCTGCCACAAGGGTTCTTACAGACGGTTAACAAGGTACAGGGAAATAGTGGCATTTTGAATCTTGGGATCTCAATGAAAATGTTCATGGGGAAAGATCTAAGATTACTCAGTGCCCCTCCCCAACAATCACATAAAACCGAACTCACACAATAAGTGTAACAGTCCCCTTGAGACTGTAGAGTGAACTCTCCACAGTCATAATGCACCATCACTACAGAGTAAAACCTGCACCAGTTACAAGGGGGCAAATCCTTGAGGGAAAACCTGTTTCTACACTAATGCACTGTAAAGAAGTAGACAATTCATGAAGTAATTGATACTAAGCGGACAAGAGCATGGCACAGCTCGTTAGGAGAGGTTGCGTTGAATGTCACCCAAAAGCATAGGAATGTTGTGCACACAAGCATACTAAAATTACGGAAATGTCACACATAAGTGAACTGGGCACTTGGAAACCTTGCAGACATCGTGCACGCCGACAGAAGGCAATAATGTCCAGCAGGCACGGTCCATGGGCAGCACTGCTTACTTATTTTTAATTTAACAAATTCAATTGTTGTACACCTTATGCATCACAGAGCATGACGTTGGCTCATAATTGACATTCCTAATATTATCAGCTTAGTGTCATGCATGAACACTTCAATTTGTATGCCATCAAATCTCACAACCTTCACAGAAAATCTTTGGCACACAATAACAAAAGCCACTAGTGAAGAGTCTGCTGAGTCATGAATGTAAAATTTTATCAGGATATTTCCGGCGCTTTGTCTATCGTTTGTACCCTGTGTTTACTGCATGTACTGCTCAATTGGAAAAGTCAAGCACTAGTGCCCATGCAATCTTAAGTGTCAGTATGTTAGTAGAGGGTGTTTCTATTGTACCCAGAGTGCATCTTATAGTTTAGATCATGGTCTTTTAGTTAGCCCTTTAATGACATTAACCCATAATGAATTCCTTGAGAGCCTATGACATAGTGTCACAATTCTCAGTGCACTCACATTCACATTCTTCTAGTGAAATACCAAACTTTCCAGGAAAGCTCAGTGTTTGACATCCTCTATTCAGAGTTTGATACACTGGGCCACGCGGATGTCCAGGTCATTTCTATTGGTCTCCTAACAAGGACCAGAGTCAGTTCTATCAATCTACTGAGATGTCTTTTTTTTTGCTAGGCCTTTGCATCAGTATCAGCAAACAACTCTGGTGAGCTGCTGATCGGCCCTTCTTGCTCCCCTCCAACAAAGTAAACTTTTCCCAGAATGTCTTTATGACACTACAGTACACTAAGTCATATGTATGAAATCAGCATTTGGCTCGAGGCACCCGAGGAAATGTGGGCTTTCATAGGTTAAATCTTGTGCAATCATTTGGGAGTGAGGTATGTCCTATGAAGGAAATGTATTTGCAGGAGTTTAAATCTTGCATTGAAGAAACTTTCAGAGAGTTTGCCAATATTGATCACCATTTATCCATTCCCAATGCCAACCCCAAGTCAGGTGGCAATTTACCTCTTTGTTTCTCGCTTTAGATAATATTGTGTTGGCTTTTCCACCAAAACGCAATGTAAATATGGTCTGCAACATCAGGCTTGTGGGCGGCTCGGTCATATTGTTGAATCTTTAAATGGAGTGTTCAGTCGCCACCAGTCTCTTATATTTCAGAAATTGGCCGGGTAAATCTCACATATTAGGGTGAGATCTGAACAAACTGGTAGCTTCCCGGCTGTGAAAAGAGCGTTCAACATTTCAATGTAGGCTTATGTCCTTGCTCCCAGCATTTCCCTTTGGGTGCCAGGTAAATGCTGTATCTTGAGTGTGAGAGAGTATGCTACTTCTGTGCTGACCCCCTTACTACACATCAGCGTTGTTTAATTTTGTTTTAAACATCTACTTGACCATGGCACTGGATGCTACCTAAAGCTATTTGTCCAGTAAAAAAATATCCACATGACCCTTTCGTGCCATACAGTAAGGCGACAAATTAAGGCAGCTTTCTCCATATAGTCACTAGCCTTTCCGATTAAGCTAAGAATCATACTATAACAGTTTTGGATTCTAGCTAGACTCTGATTTTGTCACCTTTACACAAATGTACATGCTAGGGCTGCAAGTAGGGAGAAACAGTAGTTCAAGGATTGGAATGCCATTGTGAGTCTGTACATATCTACAAACTTGCATGTTTAAGGGTTCTCACCATCTCTTCTCTAATCTTTTCTCACACTGGGATTGGAAACTTACTTACGACAAGGGCATAAGTGAAACCTTTTCCAGGGTGGGAAAATAGTGGCTGTAGGCAAAGTGAACTTGCAAACTCTCAGGAGATTTTCACATGAGCAAATATACAAATGCATATTTACTCATGATAAAATTGCAGTTCGCAAACATTTTCTAGGAGTAAAGTTTCTAGGCCTCTTTCTGTAAATCCTTGTAAATTCATTAAAGTCTTAAATCTGCACTAATGAAAGGACATATATCATGGCTGCAATTGTGAGACCTTCTTTAAGATATGGGACTGGTAGACCTTACAACAAATACGTTTTTTTAAAGTCATGCCAAAATAAAAACACACTTCGGCAAACAAAAAAACTGACAATCAACACCAGTCTGTTGGTTTTGCCATTGCTTGTTTGTTTTCATGTTTCCCACACTTTTGCCATTAAACCAATTTTCCATTATTAAAATATTCTAAAAATATATGCATGCATCAAACATGCTTTACTAGATGATTCTCAAATATTCTATCATTCTCATTAGCCCTGTGTCTAGTATGGCAGGCCTTCTTAGTGAAAAAAGGATGACATGAATTGGTTCTATGAACGGGGTGTGAAACATCCATATAGCCACCTTTGGCAGCTGCGTGTCCGGGTAGTACAATTCACAGTCGGAGCCCCAAGCCTCCCTCTGTAATCAGCAGGTGCAATATGCTAAGTGGTACTCTGTGTCTAACCGATCCATAAATAGGCTGACCAATTAATAACTCTAGGTCCTCCAAAATTACTCCACAGATCCACACTGGAATGTCAGTGACGTGGTAAATATTCTAGGCGGCGGCGGCAGCAGCCCCACCACCACCACCTTAGCCAGAGCCGCTTTCACCATTACTGAGAGCGGGATTGGATTCCTAACAGAGCTTGAGGTTCATAATGGCCCTGGTGATATTGCCATCCAGCAGTTCATGTTCCATATGATATATGGTATTTTCAAAATAGAATTAGTGTAAAAAGTATATTGAATCTGCAGGCATTTTTCGGGCTGAGTAAATATTCGTTAGCATTCATTAATTCATCCATGCAGAATTTCATCCATACATTATGCATCTGCTCAATGGCAATAACTTCACAATCAAATATGCAACTATGAATACACCAAGAGGAAAATGTGCATCTGGATATTGTCTGAACCAGCAGTGTGATATACTCAGTCTTTCAATGGTAAAGGTTTGATAGAAAAGTAACTGACCTTGTCCTTTTTCTTCTTTATGGATGGACCGTCCGCACTTTTTGTTTTCTCTTTCTTTTCAAGTTCACTTGCAGGCTTCTTTCCACTTGAAACAACTCCAAAAAACTTTCTTATATCCTATATGGCAGAAATCCAAGAACAGATTACAGAATAGCAATGGCCTGACATACCGCATTTAAAATTTGTTAACAGCAGATAATTACAACTGATTCATTTGCTCAGTCATTAGCAGCAATTTCATACTTCTAATAACTTTTTAATATTGCAATCTAACTGAAGCATTGCTTTACTTTAGTTTCCGATTTATGTATGTAGATACACTTACACTGTTCTGCAATTCTAATGCATTTAATTATTGCACAATATTACTTTTTATTCCTTAGTTAATATCC
Source organism: Lissotriton vulgaris (assembly GCF_964263255.1). Classification (NCBI taxonomy): domain Eukaryota; kingdom Metazoa; phylum Chordata; class Amphibia; order Caudata; family Salamandridae; genus Lissotriton; species Lissotriton vulgaris. Next base: position 11,295,054 of record NC_141690.1, on the reverse strand, counting down.
AAATGAGTTGTAGCAAAGGCTTGAGTTTTTAGCACACGCGACCTCAAATCATGGCATGATCGCTAACTGATGAGGAGGTAAATAGAATGAAATACTTTGCAGGGTAATGTTGAAGGGTTTTTAAAAACAATTCAGACAAACGTAGAATATTTCCCATTTGGAGGACTTAACCTTCCTCTCCAATACGCTTATGAAGGGGGGAATAGTGAGATTTAGTGATGATCTTGGATACCTGCCTTATTACATGTGTAACCAGCATGCAGAACTCTGCATATTCTAACATCCAGATTAAGCACAATATCAGTGGAGGACTAATAAGCAGCATAATGACAAGATTTTAAGTTTGAGGACAGAACCAAAAAGAGAACGGCACCCAAGTTCAAAATTTTGAAGACATTCTCAATTGCATATCCAGATCATCTTCACTCTCATGGGCTATGTCAATAGTTGCACAGAGAAGAAAAATAAAATCCAAGAAGAATGTGAATCATCTAGCCTCTTTTGTCAACTATCACTCACTGCACACTCATCTTCCTTTTCCTCTGCAGTTCTGAAAAGGAGGGAAGATCCGCATCCACAGTCTACGACTTACTTTTCACAAAAATGCATCCCTTTATATGTCCAACAAATTGATATGTGCCCTACTAAACACAGGCATAGTTCCCCCATTCAATACATTTAACATGTTCTGCTAAAACTTAACACTGCGCTTAATTTGAGCCACTGGTTTCCAGTGCTCGACACTGGCACTTAATTCGCAGCAAAAGCACGAATGACAGACCATCACATAGTGACAGTATCTGTCTAATTTTGAGATGAGCACACCACACCAACAGTGGTTAATAATTCAATATACTATAAAACGGAATAATACCTGCCACCCATGCCATTCTTAAAACGTTGGGTGGGCTGGAATAATATAAATTGTCACACTTGTAGGAGTGCAATGGTAAGTAGTTATGTTGGTGCTGTCACTGGTAGCACTGGAGGGGCAGTGGATGGTGTAATCTGCAGTGGCCTCTCGAGAGGGGCCCTGGCACTTGGTATTTTACAAATTTAGCACTGGCTGGACATTCCTCAATGCTTCGTACCTTTCCATAATCCCAGATTGCCCCCATCATTCAGATACTATAGACTGACATGCACACATCTTTGCAAAAGGTGCAAGACCTGCTGCCTCGCTCTGTTCAATTACAGCACAAACTCTCGCCACCATTGACAAATCTATTTAGAATAACTTTTCACCTGCCCCAAGATGCAAAAAAGTCATCTTTGGTAGACATTGAGGTCCCACATTGAGTTCCCAATTATCACTGTAGGGGGACGATTTATGCTTACCTACTGCCCTCCTCATTTTACAAAATACAGTGGGAAAAAACACTGACTGACTGAAGGTATTTATAGAGCGCACTACTGCCGAGGCGTCTTGGCGCTGGGGGGAAGTGACAGACAGCCAACTGACATGTTTAAGGTTGGGAAAAGAGTCATGTTTCAATTTCCTTCCTAAAGGTCAATCTGTTTGGTAATGCCCTCAAGTGTAGGGGCAATGAGTTCCAAAGTTTGGATGCTAGGAAGGAAAAACGTTTTCCTCCACACCTTGCTCTTTTTATCTTAGGGAGTCGTACAAGGCCAAGTGAGGCTGACCTTAAGGACCGTGATGGCAGGTAACAGGAGAACAGTGATTGAACATCCACAACCCCACCACCAAACAAGGCTTTATGCACCACACAGAGCGTCTTGAAGTAGACACGTCGGCGGACTGGGAGCTAGTGAAGTTGTTTTATAGCATTAGATGTGGGATGATGCTAAGGTTGTCCAAGCAAGACTCTAGCTGCCACATTCTGAACTGATTGAAGTTTGGCAAATTGGGCAGCACTTGCTCCCAGATAAAGAGCATTACAATAATCGCTTCTTGAGAGAATCGTAGCCCTTACCACCGTCTTCCTCAGATCAAAAGGGATGAATGGAAGAATCTTGCTAAAGCCTTTTAACATAAAAAAGCACGCGATGAGACTGGATTAATATGAGAGGCCCAGGTAAGGTCTTTGTCGAACATGAAACCGAGGTTTCTGGCTTTGTTAACCAGCACAGGACAGGTGCCGGCTACAGTTGGCCACCAAATATGATTCCAGATCGAACCATTCTGACCAAACTCTAAGACCTCAGTTTTGTCAGTGTTCAACTTTAAAAAGTTGGAGTTCATCCAGGTCATCAAGGCAGAGGTGCACTAACAGAATTCACCTGCCATGGTATCCACTGATTGGGTTACCGACACTATTAGCTGAGTGTCATCAGCATATGACACCAGCATAAAGCCGTAACTTTTTATTAATCTAGCCAGGGGGGCTACATAGATGTTGAAAAGTGTAGGCGATAAGGCTGAACCCAGAGGGACACCAGGGAGTGTGAATTCCTCAGATCGAAATCCAATTCAGGAGATCACTTATTCCCTAGACGATAAAAAGGAGTAGAGGAGAGCAAGAGCAGTACCACTTATACCTACATCACATGGTCTTTGAATAAGCACTGCATGGTTCACGGTATCAAAGGCTGCTGTTAGATCAAGCAGGACCAATATGGCCCTTCCTCCCTCATCCATCGCCTTGCGTATTTCCTCCGCTGCCATAATTAAGGCTGTCTCCGTAGAGGGTTTTGAACGGAAGCTGTGTTGGGATATGTGCCCTACTAAACACAGGCATTGTTCCCCCATTCAATTCATTTAACATGTTCTGCTAAAACTGAACACTGCGCTTAATTTGAGCAAGTGGTTTCCAGCGCTTGACACTGGCACTTAATTCGCAGCAAAAGCACTAATGACAGACCATCACATAGTGGCAGTATCTAATTTTGAGATGAGCACACCACACAGAGTTTCATAATTCAATATACAATAAAACTGAATAATACCTAGCACCCATGCCATTCTTAAAACGTTGGGTGGGCTGGAATAATATAAATTGTCACACTTGTAGGAGTGCAATGGTAAGTAGTTATGTTGGTGCTGTCACTGGTAGCACTGGAGGGGCAGTGGATGGTGTAATCTGCAGTGGCCTCTCGAGAGGGGCCCTGGCACTTGGTATTTTACTAATTTAGCACTGGCTGGACATTCCTCAATGCTTCGTACCTTTCCATAATCCCAGATTGCCCCCATCATTCAGATAATATTGACTGACATGCACACATCTTTGCGAAAGGTGCAAGACCTGCTGCCTCGCTCTGCTCAATGACAGCACAAACTCTCGCCACCATTGACAAATCAACTTAGAATACCTTTTCACCTGCCCCAAGAGATGCAAAAAAAGTCATCTTTGGTAGGCATTGAGGTTCCACATTGAGTTCCCAATTATCACTGTAAGGGGACGATTTATGCTTACCTACCGCCCTCCACATTTTACAAAATACAGTGGGAAAAAATACTCTTGGTCAAACAGATCTTGTGCATTCATTAATAAAGCTTGTTATGGAAGCTTCTCTATCATGTGCCTTTTAATTAAACAAATTATACCTCTAAACGTGCATCTGTGATGCACTAAAAATGAATATATATACCGCAACTCTCTTTTTTTTCCAATGGCGTTAGGTTTTCCTCAAGAAGGCCTGGTTACATCTAAAGGAAGAGTAGTGCACATCTGCCAATGATCTTCGTAGAGATCTTTCTGTAGGAGATAAAAGACCATCATCCACAGATTGTGGCGTGATTCATCATCAGGCTTCCCACATCTGGACCAGTGTATGTGTCTGGATATGGGCTCAATCACCTAGTGTGGGATCGAGTTTTTAGCTGCAATAGTAGAGACAAGAGATGAAAAACTAAAACAGTCTAGGCTATCCACTAACATACTTTATTTTAGGAAGCCCTGGTTGGATTAAAATGCAAGGGAGTTGTCAACAGACTAGGGTTATAAACAGCTAGTTCTTTAAAAAGTGTTAACATGTTTCAGCTGTTTGAGTTACCCATAAGGGTCAGCAGTTTTCGGCAGGAGGTAAAGCCTCTGGCTCTATGTATAACTTTGCATTTACAGACAGTTACGACATGTTACATACAACGGACACTACTGTATGTAACATATAAAGAAAGACAGAAAGAAAATTAACAGATCATTTGAGAATTACTGCATCGGATATGCCTTCTTTCCATCTGAATATGCTCTATGGAATACCTTATCGCGTAGTTGTGAATTTGAGGTATGAACATGTATACTAGTGATGGTGAGAGAAGGTTTGTAATTAACACTAGTACGTTTTCTTCAGCTAGGGGGATTGGGCAGTGAAATACTAGCTGATTATTTACTCCCAGGATTAATGAATACTGGAGACAGCTTGGGCAAATAGCCCATGCCCCTAATCTTAAACAGGGACTCTCTGCTATTAAATTTACGTGAGGAGCATCCAGGTATTACGTTGTTTCATATATATTCATTTCATCAATATGCCTGTTCTGAAATGTTTTGAATTTATACATCCTGCGCTCTTCCCTTTTTAACAGAATAGAATTGGGGTTTGTTTTCTTTGATGAAATTGCAAAATTACAATCCAATGGCTGTTCTTCCCCATCTGGTGGTCGTGCTTCAGTGTTCGCTGATATAGATTCTGATGGCGCTGCATTGTTTGCTGATACAGGTTTTAACTTTACTGATCATCATCTCCACAAATTAAAGACCACACAGACAGATTATGAGGTAGATCACTCCCTCTGAGTTACAATTGGTATATTGAGGAATGACTCAAAGGGTTCTAAGGCTTAAATTTATGTTCTTTGTGAAGGAAGTTAATCTGCAAACATTACAGTTTCCACAGAAAAAATGCCCTTTAGTAGAAGGCATGGCCCACAGTGTCGGACTGTCTAAAGGTCTCGTAATGCTTTGTCATTTGTGCACCAAGAAACGCCCACATTCAGACTTAAAAAAAAGAAAACAGACTTGGAAAATTTCGTGTTTTTTTTTAAACATAGTATCCTGCAGTGTTTGTTGTATGTATTGACACAAATGAGACGTTCTTCCGCTGTTCTTTGTTTTCTAATAGGGATTGCCTGCAGTTGGTCCTGGCTCTTTTGGTCACCTTTGTCACAATATACTTAAAGTATCCCCTCATTTTAAGTTTCTCTGATAATTTCAGGGCTTCAAAGTCTTTGATGGAGGTGCGGTTGCAGCAAATGTGCAAAGACTGGCCTACCAGGAATGTGTGAGGATGGAAGATGTTTAAGTTCAGAAGAATGTTCTTGTCAGAGGGTTTCTGATAGATATGAGTTATTAAAATGCCATCTTGTGGAGACAATCATGAGATCCAAGTGATTTTTTTGACATCAAAGGATTAATTTTTGAAATCTGTTATGGGTGTTGATCCACTAGACAAATTATTGAGCTCCATTGGCTTCCCCCTTCCAGATAACCAGGACGTTGTAAATATAGCGACGCCACAATCGGATATTGTTTTGAAATAGGTTGAAGTTAGAGTAGATGCATTCTGTCTCATCTTTACGGACATATAGGAATGACAAGCTTGGTGTAAATGTATTGACCATTGATGTACCATGGCGCTCAAGCCTTTCAAATCAGAGGGTAAACCCCTGCTGTGTGGTGTCCCGCAGGGCTCTGCCCTGAGCCCTCTGTTTTTTAACGTTTTTCTCGCACCCTTGGCCGCAGTGGTGGAGTCTTGTGGAGTCAGAGTGGTCTCTTACGCTGATGATACTCAGCTGATATTCTCTTTTAGAGACCACTCAGACTCCACCTTTGCCAACTTCCGCCAATGTCTGGACAACATCTGTGCCTGGATGAGCAACAATCACCTTAGACTTAATGCTGACAAGACAGAAGTCCTGTTTTTTAACCAGAAAACTCCAATATCCCCCAGCCTGTGGTGACCCACAGTACTTAACCCTGCGCCCACCCCTGTCCAATCTGCACGTAACCTGGGCTTTCAATTCGATGACTCACTCTCTTGCAAAGCGCAAATCAACAAGGTCACCTCTGCCTGCTTCGCGAAGCTGCGCATGATTAAAAAGATCTTTCCTTACCTCCCCTTGGACGCCCGCAGAACGATCACTCAGGCCCTCATCACATCTCACCTAGACTACGCCAACAGCTTATATGCCGGTGCTCCTCAATATCTGATCGATTGTCTTCAGATCGTTCAGAATGCGGCAGCCAGACTTTTCGGAAATATCCCTTACCGGCAGTCGGTTGCCGCCTATTGCAAAGTGCTCCACTGGCTCCCCATTGCAAGCCGCATTCAATTTAAGATCCTCACCCTCGCCTTTCGAGCTATCAACGGCCTTGGGCCTGAATACCTGAAAAAGCGAGTGGCAATATCTCAATCTGTCAGATCACTGAGATCTAACAACTTACGCCTCTTGATTGCACCTCGCTTTCGACGTTCCAGAATGGGCGGCAGAGGGTTCAGCGTAATTACTGCTAAACTATGGAACTGCCTCCCACTCGACCTCAGGTTCTGCCCGTCTGAATCCATCTTCTGCAGTAAATTAAAAACCTGGCTGTTCTCCAGATTATGACTCCAGTCTTGTAATCAGCTTGATCCACTCCACTTCCCTGAGTTTCTGTTTTAGCGCCGGGACTCCCCTCCGGGGGTAGCTGCGCACTGTATAAGCTACTTAAATAAATAAATAAAATAAATACTTACAGCTCTTCACTAAAATCAAAGCAGTTTTCAGTGAAGACAATCCTTGCTAAGGTGATGATAAATTCTATTGGGGCCAAGTAGTCCCAAACATTGTTAAAAATAAGTTTTTCAATGACCCTGAATGCTTCCTATTGGGGGGACACTCGTATATAAGAACTCTATGTCGAGGCCCATAAGGGTTTCATGAACTGTATTGAATGACATCTGGTCAACAAATTGAGTATAACTTTGGTGTTAAAATACAATGCTACTTTTGGACCAATGGAGACAGGTGGTGGTCACAAAATTGGGACATGGGCTCCAAAACTGAGCCTATTCCTGAGACATTTGAAGACTTCAGTAGTGGTTTAACAGCCATGGGAATTTTCGGGTTGGTGCAGAAAAATTGATTTTTATGGTCATTGTTAATGAGAAATTCTGCATTGTTTTTTCAGATCCAGCAATCAGAAAGGGCATTAGTAACTATCCCTTTCATAGTTTGGGAGTCAAAAAGTAGGGTCACTGGATGAATTTATAATTTTGAACGTCTTACAAGAGTCACTGGCACTCATACTTATAGGCAGTTTTAATATGCTGGAGAACAATAGCACCTCCTTTATCTACTGGCTTAATAAATAAGTCCATGTTTTCAATAAGTTGCTTTAGTGCTCATTTCCCATCTTTGCCAAGGTTCTGGTGTGTGTCAGAATTTCTTAGCTGGGTTGCTTCAACATTCACTGTCTGTTTAAATGCCACTACCTCCGGTGTTATTTGGAAGTCAGGAGGTCGGAATGTTGATTTTTTAGGAAGGCCTGTGTCTTGTGTACCTGTGTGGGTGTTCTTGCGATCCTACGGAAATAAGAATGCTTGTGAGCCTTACAGTAGTCAGATCGCCACATCTTTAGGATATGACTTGCCCTCACTGTGACATTAGTTACATGCGCAATAAGACATGCATTAAAAAGAAAAAAGAAAGTCACTTTTTTCTCACCATTAGCATGCAGTGTTTTGACAACACAGTTTGCAGTGCACAATGCAATTTGTTTCTGGGCACAGAGTTTGTATATGTAAACAATGTAAAATAACAATATAATCATATATGGTCATTTCTCTTTCTTCTCTGGTTCCCTCACTTAATTATTATTTATTCTCCATTTCTCATTCTTCTATAAATGTATTGTTATACCTAATTGTCATTGCAATAGTACATTCCATTCCCCCCTGTTCCCTTTTCCCTCTTGGTTTCCCCCACCTGCAGCTCACCTTGGAATGTTGGATTACTATCCAGTGAGGAGAGTGGAAGGCCAATAAAGTATACTCACTTACCTTGGTTCCTGTCATTTGTATACTTTCAACATGTATATATAGTGGTTGTGATTATTTTCTTTAGGGAAAAAAACAGCCTTGAAAAAAGCCCAGGCCTGTGCTACTGCCAGGATGAAACATGTGTTGGCTTGCCCATGTCTACTTGTTTTCAAAATAAAATAATGCGATGGGCACTTAAAACTTGGAAATCTGATCACTATACCAATTATAAGCAACAGACAATTGATATAAATACTATATATGGCTTACCCTATCCTATTCAAACAGATAGGAAAGGGTTACATTTGGCCCAATTTGAAGCACCTTAGTAGGACAGACACCAATGGCAAACTACTTCAACTAACATGGTTGGGGCCACTAGCCTCGTCTGCCCTGTAGTCCTCCAAACGGGGTCTTTGGGGTGGAAAAACGTAAGAAAGTTATGACATTGTGTAAAAGCAAAGATCAAGTACAGTCTATGGTGTGGCTGCTTGCTGGGTTTGTGTGACATCTCGACTAGAATCTTAGCTTGTGGTTAGAACTGAGAGAAGCTGAGATTCCAACGGTTGTCAGTTGGTCTGGGCTTCCTCTCCTATTTGGAGCTCGACATTAAGGTCACAAATAAACTTACCTTCAAGAAACCATCCTAGTTCCTGTTATTCTGTAAAGGATAGATACTTTAGTTTGCAAAGAGACAGGAGATAGCGGTCAATTTTTTCAACATCAGCCCGGTCTTTACCTGCTCCTATTATCACATTTTATTATGCTTATTGCTGAAACATAACCATTTTATAATGTAATGTACACTGAAGTATAACATTGTCCTATGGAGTGACAGTAGTTTACTATAATCAAATAAACAGATCTTCTTAACTAACTCTCTTACTTATTCTACTGACATTTATCTAAGAACATCAATGAATGCTTAAAGCACGTTTGCTGACAACCCAAAAGATTACGCCTAGTCGCCTGGTGAAAAGTTTTTAAAAGACAATAGATTTACCATCAAAAAGCATGTATTCCTTTGTTACTGATTAAGGCACTCTCAAGCTCGGTAGTTGCCTGACGAAAAATCCACTTGGTCACTGTAAACTAGGCCTCGAAAGACACTTGCAGCTTGGTTGCTTCTCCCCACCATCTCCCTTCTCATCAATGTAAGCTACGCCTTCAATTTATTCATAGGATTGATATACCTCTTTCAAGATCTGCTTCCTCATCAATGTGATCAATTATATTGGTAGCACCAATGTGCAACTTCCATCTGCTTTCTCTGTTCACTTAACAGTGCACAACTAGGTTTAAATGCCCACTGCATAATGTGGCTTGTGGTTCACTGTCACAATACGCAGATTAATTTAGAACCACATTATTCTTTTTAGGATTCAGTCAACCCCTTTGTGTAAGGGAGTATTCTTTTACCCAAGCCAATGCTGTGGGACAAAACTGATAAGATGAACAAGTTGACCAACAAGTAGCTAAGCGCGCAGTACAGTCACCCAGAACCCACAACGCGGCGTGCATGCTTTTTATTCAGGTAACATAATACTAAAACTACAAAAAGGACTTGCAGTGAAAAGTAGCCTAAAATACCATTACCAGACTTCTGAGCCAGAAAGGGCATGTATGCAACGCATGCCAACCATCTCATGAAAGAACCTTCAATCATGTGTAGCTCGAGAACTGCAAATGTTGGAGGGCAAAGTGTGGAATGTCGTAGTGGGAAGGGGGAAGCTCTTCTAGTAGAGACGCCATCGAAATGTCCTGCATTAAGTTAAACATTTGCAAATTCACCTGTACATGAACTGTGAGACTTTTTTGCGATTTCCAACAGTAGTTTGGCCGTTCATTTGGCCCAATCACAGTTTTTCCCAGTATATGAAGTTTTGTTTATTTTCATTCTTCGTTGTTGCTTCTACTTCAGAAGTTTATTTTTCTAATGTGTTATGTTCCACGGTTAGACTCTACAGATTAAGCAGAATCTTAAATGTAATTCCTTTATCCCTAAGAACTAGTCATACCCCCCTTCTTGTACTCGGTGGCGAAGTGGGTGGGGGATAGCTATTTCAGATACACACACTTATCCGCCATTTCGTTGTGTGTAATCTGACTGGTAAACCGTCAAGTACTACCATTGCTGGGACACAACTGAAGGCTCTCAGGGCGAAGCAATCTAGATTCATTGCAGTCCCTCCAGAAAAGGATGAAGCCAGACTCACCACAAACTTTCTCTCACACACACCCTTTCACATCCTTTCTGCTAAGAAACCGAAATTTGAGGTATCCTAATGCTGACTCACCTTGTAACCACTTCTGAAGATGCCAGGATAGTAGGACTTTTAGCCCTAACACTACAATACCGGCTACTAATAAAAAAAATGTATGTGCTTTCAAGCTTCCCTGTAAGCCAACATCCTTCCAAGGACTGTTTCTGATAGTCTTTCTGTTAACACTTTGGAGGCAAACGATTTACACAGGGGGTGGGTGGAGGGTTGGCATATCCCTTCATGCGGAAGGAGTGCGAAACTAAGTCTCACCTGAATATGTAGACCTAGAAATGCCTAGAAACGGAGAGAAGACAGCACGACCTTGGGTCAAATCAGCACCCGACAATTAAGAGGGATACATGCTAATTCTACCAACAGTAACATGAACGATTAGGGTCCCAATTGGCAGAAAGCCCCAGTCCCATTTAATTGAGATTAGATAGCACCTAGATTGTGGGGTAAATCGGAGCATCGGCACTTTATCCTACTTTCTCTCTGATAAAATCGATTGCTACCAGAAAGCCAATCAACTGAGGCAATCCTATGTGTGGGTTTGCACTACGTGGGGAGCCGCCAGGAAAAACCATTGTGTGAGTCTGCTTTCACGCATTGTGAGGGCTCACGCATAAAGTTCTAACAGAAGGGAAAACTAAATCACCTATGGAAATCCTACCAAAGCTACAGTGCGTTGCTTCCTATCGACACCTGTAATGGCTTGCAGATCACACGCTCGACCTTGAGTCCAGCATAACTTGAGAGATGCAGATCTTTGTAAAGTGTGCCTGGGTTTGAAAGACGTTTGAAATTACTCAATCCTCATCGCGATGGGGGCCTACTTAATTCTCGTAACATTCAATACATTCTAGCGTGCCACGAGCCCTTGATTGAGTAAAACAGGCTACACATAAGAAAGAAACACAAATTTGGAAGCACAGCAAACTCTTAAAACAAATATGAGAGGGTGGTTATATCACATGCACAATCACTTCACCCACAATGGATTGTACCAAGTAGCCCGAGGCCACGTGTGCATGCAACAGACTCAAAGCTAACTGTGACCACTTATTCCCGTAATTGTAAATACTTGTATCCTGCTCCTTGCCCAGAAAATCTTCTTCCATCGCTCTAAGATATCGACTATTCGAGATGCAAGTAGGTTAACGAGTTCTGTTGCTTTCTTTGCATTTGCAACATACGGTGCTGTTTTTCCATTATAAAATACATGTACTTAACTTGGGGATTTATTTAGCACTTCTTGTACATGATGAGGTCGTTTGCACTGAAACCAAAAACAGAGTGGTGTGAACAACTGCCGGGTGACAACTACTGATTTTGGCACTGCATCACCCACATCTTTAGCAAAGGTGACAACATTGAAGAGCCCTGTACAAGATGGGATATTCGGAACAAAGGTTCAAACTCATATTCACATTTTAAGAAAAAGATCCGTGCAATATGTCAGAGTTCAGTTGCCAGCCGAGACGGGCTGACACTAACCATACGATTGCGCTCAGTGCATGTCACTAACTTCAAAGATCGAGTTTTCAGTGTCTGCATAAAATCACACTTTAGCCATAATCATCTGATCAAGTAATTTGCACGTCTGATGCAAAACCGTCAGATCCACCAGCAGTGTGCGCTCTGCACACAACTACATTCCTTACAACCTCCGTCCACAACCGCGTGAACTACAAGAATCAAAACTAGGGGTAATTAACGGGTGTTACAAAAATGCACGAGCCTCTTGCAACCTTCTGGGCTCAGCTGCCGTTGCCGTGAACCTCATTCACGATCTCAAAACGGGGCTTCTCCAGGAGTTAAATCCGTAGCCTCTTACCATGCTCAGAATTTCCTTTTCCAGGCACTCTAGTTTATGTACGAGGGTATTTTCGCTCTCTCCAGCTTGGCGCCAACGAGCGTCGGGGCGCGCGCGAATGACGTTTAGACTCCCGAGCAGCAATTGGAGAGTTAGAAGAGGAAATGTTTGTTTACACGTTAACGAAACACTAGACTGCGCAGTGTAGCTAAGTCACGGGCGCTACCATTATAGGGTCAGGCAAAACGGAATTGACTTATACTTTTTCCTCCGTGGAAGCCATGTTAGGGTCATGCAACGGTCACGCTTTAAAAGACAGGGCTACTTTTAGTGGCTACTGTATGTCCCTAGCCGGTGTTCCGAGTCTTTATTATTGGGATGTTTTTCCTGGCTAGTTCATGGATGAGATGTTTAGCAACTGTATTATAGCAAACCGCAAGCAATGACGAGAGTGTAAATATGCGTTTTATGTCTACGGTCAACCAGGGCAGTCTGTTCCATGTAACAGAGCAATCACTAAAGAGCAATTTCCACTGACTTTCTCTGAACGCCGGTGCTGAGGACATTAATAGTGCAATATAAAGGTTAATACGTCCCGAAGGTACACAGCAGACGTTTCAGAAGAGCCATCATTATATATTTCGTCTTCTTCTACTAAAGAAAGCAACATGAGACTTAAAACAAAGTCAAATAAAAAACGTAATCAATAAGATGACTGGGCTGAAGTTAGCCTCTTATTAGGAGCCTGAAGTTAGCCACTTATTCAGCCAGCAACAGCTTACATAATTCAGTTAACACAATTTTATTGGACTTCGCATTGCCAAACTATGAATGTCTTGTTTTTCAACTACAATACATACCACTATTACCATACATGCCAACAGTTTAGAAGAGGAAAGTGGGAAGGATAGAGAGAATATATTTATCTCGTTGACTTCTATTGTGGCTGGCATCCGGTCTATTGCTATGTATAGGACTTGCAAGTGTGCTGCTGTAGGATCGGATATCAGAAATACAGACAAACAGCATTCCATTACCTGTCAGGAGTAGGGAGAAAGTGCTACAGCAGGCAGATAGATTGTGACAAAAACATGGTGCACTGGCTGCAGGAGCAGGTTACTGGCAGTGCATAATCCAAGTCCCTGCCGTCTGAACCCCGCAGAGGAATCAGGTTTTTGTATGCCGGAGACTAGCCTTGAAATCCGTAGTCTCCCGCCTCAACCGAGAGGGTCAGGAAAGGAGTCGGGGGTACACACGGGTGGACGGCATCCACCCACTTCTTTCACAGAGTGAACACCGTCCATCCTGCCAAGATTTTGGGCCACACTGAATAATGTGCTGAACTCGCCCAGTGTAATTTCCAAACACCGGGACACTTTCAGCAGCGCCTGCATGTTGTCTGCTTTCCTTCTGCAACAAGTAACAACGTGCAGGCACGGACGGGGCTTTCTTATTTAAGACTCCTGCTGAGCCCATAACAAAGGCCGAATTTGAGGGGTCATCTGGCCTCCTTGCCTCCTTTTGTTCGAGTCTCTTGGCTGGGAGCAGTCAGGAGCCTCACACCTGATGCACATGAAGTGGAGGGGGAAAAAAGGCTAACACCTTGTTAGCACTTCACACATACTTAAGAGAGGCAGCTTTTCACTTTGTTAAGTCACTGTTTAGGAGATATGCATGTACTCTAAGAATATCAGATGTGTTGGTCTTTCCCAGTATTTACTCTGGAAGGTAACAACCTAGGCGGAGATTTTAACCAATTGCCTACCCAATGGATACAGGACAAAAATAGGGAAAGGTACAGTTTCCAATAAAAGTTGTACTATTTAAATATATACTAAATAAATTTTATTTGTTAAGCAAAACAATGTAAAAGATACATAAATTTCAATACAATAAAATTACAATTCATGAACAACAAATTAACAATATTATACCCATTATTATTGTACATTTGACTTCTAGAATTTAAAGGCAGAAAGCACTAAAGGTTTTTTGAAGAAGTGTACCTGAATTGATATGACACAATGGTTTCATAATCCGATATATCAGAAATCTTGAATAATTTCCATTAAACAAACTATGAAAACATAAATTCGTGAGCTTAAGTAGAGGCTAACGTTATCTTTTGCCTTCATCTTCGAGGTGTAAATATTGCCTTTATCAACAGGACAAAATAATCCGCTTCCTTACAGTTTCCCTTGTTTTAATTGTAATATTTTATCTGTAATAACATGATAAAGGTTAAATTTTGAATAGGAAAGGTCTTTTTACTTTGTTTATATATTGTACTAAAATATGTTTTTATTTTCAGAAAAGTGTCTCCTGTCTTGATAAAGGCGCTGGACGCCGAAACGCGTTGACATACAACTAGACACACCTTATTTCGTAAATTGTAAAAGAAAATATTATGCGATTTTTATTGTTAATTTGTTGTTCATGAATTGTAATTTTATTGTATTGAAATTTATGTATCTTTTACATTGTTTTGCTTAACAAATAAAATTTATTTAGTATATATTTAAATAGTACAACTTTTATTGGAAACTGTACCTTTCCCTATTTTTGTCCTGTATCCATTGGGTAGGCAATTGGTTAAAATCTCCGCCTAGGTTGTTACCTTCCAGTGTTTATTTCCCTGACCTAGGGGTATATGTTCTATTTATGTAAACAGGGAGCCCTTGTTTGATGCAAGTGCTTTCCCAGTATTTACACAAAGCAAATTGCATTTATATATGTTTATGTTTACAGATTTCTAGAGCGCATGGCTGCCCGTAAGCGTCCCAGCGCTGGTGATAGAGCCGGTGGGATCAGAGGGGGAATTTAATTTAAGGAAACAGCCAGGTCTTCAAGAGTTTACGAAACAAAAGAAGATTGGGCTGAGCACGGATGTCCATTGGTAGTGCGCTCCACAGTTTTGAGGCATTATATGAAAAGAGGCGGCCTCCAGATCGAGCCCTCTTGATCCTAGGTTAGAGGTTAGAGTAAAATGAAGGTGTGTGGAGCGAAGTGTTCTTTTGGTTTTATAGGGAACAATGATATCTTTTAGGATGGGGGGGGGCCTTGCCATGCAGAATTTTATGAGTAGTGCAAAGGGCCTTGAAATGCACTCTTTCAAGTATGGGCAGCCAGTGGAGTGACCTGAGGGCCGGTTTAGCTGAGCAACGGTTGTTGGTGCCCGTAAGAAGCCGGGCAGCAGTGTTTTGCACAACTTGCAGTTTAGCCGTCACTTTCTTTGGGGCACCAAGATAAAGGGCATTCCCATAATCCAGTCGGGATTATCAAAAGTTTCCTAGACTGGATAGGGAGTAGAGGTAACATTTTGCGGGAAGTGCGGAGAAGACCGTAACGCGCTCCTGCGGTTTTTCTAGCTTGGGTGTTAAGTATAAAGCCTTGATCCAGCCAAATCCCCAAGCTTTTGATATCAGATTTAGGGGTCGGGGGAAGACCCATACAAGGGGGCCACAAAGTCTCTGGGCGGAAGTGTGACTGATTGCCCATGACCAAGATCTCCGTCTTGTGTCTGTTAAGCTTGAGATGTGATCTGTCCATACAGCTGGCTATATCCCCAAAACAGGAGTAAAGATCGATGGAGGGGCGGTCCTGTTGACTTAGTGATACGACCAGCTGGGTGTCATCAGCATAGGTCAGGAGCTTGATTCCGTATGGAGTGACAATTTTTTCAAGGGGCGACATGTACACATTAAAGAGCGTAGGGCTCAGAGATGGGCCCTGAGGGACGCCACAGTGTACAGGGGTTGTCTTGGAGATGAAGTTACCTTCCGCCACCTGAAATGAGCGGCTGTGTAGAAAGGATTTCAGCCAGGACAAGGCAAGTCCGGAGATACCCAGGTCCTCAAGCCGATGGACCAGCGTAAGATGGTTCACGGTGTCGAAGGCCGCACTCAGATCCAAGAGGATCACTGCCACTGCTCCCCCTGAATCTATGATCTTTCTGGCCTCTTCAACTATCGCAATCATCGCGGTCTCCATACCCTGGCCCGGGCGAAAGCCCGTCTGTGAGGGTTTAAGAAAATCACTTGATTCAAGGCAGTCAGATAACTGACGGTTAATAAATTTTTCTGCTACCTTGCTGATACCTGGCAGAAGAGAAATGGGCCGGAAATTATTCAGTTGCAGGGGGTCCAGATTGGGTTTTTTGATTAGCGCTTTGACTACCTCCTTCTTCCAACTCGGGGGTACAATGCCCTGTGAAAGCGAGATGTTAATCAGTTTGGCCATAGGGGCAAGGATGGCGGGTGTCACAAATTTTAAAATGTTCAGTGGGGCTGGGTCTAATGGAGAACCACTTTTAATTGACTGAAAAATGGAGGAGAGAGTGTCTTTTGTGATGGGGGTGAACGTGTCCAAATTGGCCTCGGGTTGCTGTGATACTGACCAGGGAGGTTCGAGTTGGTCAGTAGTGTTGTGCAGGGGAAGATGCTTCAGAATTTTTTGAATTTTCAGGTCAAAGAACTCGGCTAGCTCATTACAGCGGCTGTCCGAAGGGTCCACGGGGCAAGGGGGGGTCCGGTGATTTTAAGAGTTTTTTAGCAATTTGGAAAGTTTCTCTTGACGAGTTGGCAGAAGATCTAATTTTTTCTTCAAAGAATGAAGCTTGCGCCGATTTAAAGGCCTTTTTATAATTTAAAATCGTGAGTTTATAGTCCTGCTTTCTACAGGAGTCGAAGTTCTTCCTCCATGCCCTTTCAGACTTTTTACAAAGATTTTTTAAAAGACGAACCTCCTTAGTAAACCAGGGCGAGGTAGTTTTGCCCCGTGGTTTAATGGTTGATTTTTTCGGGAGAGCTATAGCCAAAGAGTTTTCGATCCACATAGAAAGCATAGTATCCGCTGATGCAGGATCCGCCTCACACGTTGGGAGAGAAAGCTCCAGGATGTGCTTCCATTCTTCCGGGTCCAGTTTAGACCATGGGCGTGTGGGCCTGCTGGGGGCTGATCCAGGACGGAAAGTAGCCGGGATC
Source organism: Lissotriton vulgaris (assembly GCF_964263255.1). Lineage (NCBI taxonomy): Eukaryota > Metazoa > Chordata > Amphibia > Caudata > Salamandridae > Lissotriton > Lissotriton vulgaris. Next base: position 11,278,072 of record NC_141690.1, on the reverse strand, counting down.
CGCCAGCTAAACGGGATAAGAAAGTGGTCTGACCACGGTACCGGGATGGGTGCAAGCACTTTGAGATCAGAGATATTAGAAAAAATAGGATCCAAAAGATGCCCCAGAATATGAGTCGGTTGAAGGTTCCCCAAATAAAGCTGGTAAGTCGCTAAGTCCAGTGTCAGTTCGGTGGCTAGCTTGTCTCCGTCATTGTCAAAATGGATATTTAGGTCCCCTAAAATCATGAAATTAGGAAGGGTACTAGCCAGAGCCAGTGAGGTTTCCAAAAGTGAGCTGGAAAATTGTCCAATGGCACCTGGGGGGGCGGTAGATAAGGATTCCGGAAAGGGATTTGCACGGGGAGGCTTGAATAGCAAAGTGGACATTTTCACAATCCAGTATGGGACTGCCATGGAAGCGACAGACAAATGATCTTTATATATTATGGCAATACCCCCTCCCTTTCCCTTTGACCTTTGATCGATCAAGATGCTGAATAAGGAAGCCCGAAGGCAGAGCCTTGACCATATCTGGGTCGGAGTCTGGCGCTAGCCATGTCTCTGTTAAGAACAGAATCTCCAGCTGGTGGTCTTCTCGGAGAATAATAATTTCCTGCGCGTGTTTCGGCAGGGATCTGCAATTTAACAGAGCCATGTTAAAAACAGTGTGGGGGGATGAGCGGGGCTCATCAGTGGGTAACGTGTAAGGACAGTCGAGGCAGTGATTACCAAAGCCATCCACTGTGACAAAATGTGCACAGGGGGGCGGGGGGGCTGTCTCAGTTTTAGAAATGAGTCCCTAGAGTATTCTAGAGGGACATAAGGTTTAGAGGGCCGGGTACCAGGACCTAGGCCCGATCTGGCGCGCCATCGGTGCACCCGCTGCGCTCGTCCGCTGCGCGTATGATAAATGGGGGGCATTTTGTAGAGTGTGGGCCAAATCGCCCTCAACACTAGTCCGCCGACCGTAGCTACACCCAAGATGGCGCCTGTGCTTAGGCGCTAGAGTGCCTGATCCCGCGTCCCAAGTGGCCCAAATCGGCCGTCTGAGAACGCCTGCACCCTCGGGAGGAGCGAGTGAGAATGTGGGGGAAGGTAAAGTAATTTAAAAAGTGCACAAGAAACACAAAGTTCTGCAATTTTTAAAAGGTAACACAACGCCACAATATTCAGTATCCTAACCAGTTTAAAAAAGTTCCATCCCTGACTCCCGGCTTTCCGGCTCAAGAGTCTCATTCTGTAGCTTACTTTCCTTGAGGAGGTGTTGAAATAATTTAAGTACCACTATGTTTTCTTGTATAGCCCTACTCATTCCAATGCAGTGTGTCAGAGGGCTTTACAACAACACAAGCATATTACATTTACAATAAATGATATGTTTGTAAATGAATGTACAGGGTGTGTTACATAAACCTGTAGGATTGCAAGGTGTAGATGTCACATATCTTCCCTAGCTCACTGTGCTATTATCTGCACAATGCGCTCAAACGTACACATGATAGCCCTGCTAAACATATATGTGAGGGCTTTAGATGTGATGTCACGTCGTGGCTTGTGATGCCACTTTCTATGATGTCAATTCCTGTGATGCCATGTCTGATGTCATGCACTGTGATGTTGTTTGCCACAATGTCATGCGCCGTGATGTTATGCGCCATGATGTTGAGCGCCGTGATGTCGTGCGCCATGATGTCACTTGCCTACTGCCTAACTAGGTTAATCCCCCCACTTCTTTCTTTAGGACTTGTGCCCTGGGTAGAGTTGCTCCAAAAATCTAGGTGTTTGCCCTAATAAACCCAACACATCTGGGCAAGAAAAACGAGATTCACCCCGTGATGCGGTTCCGTATTGGACGCCTTCGTCTCCTGCCCCAAGCTATTGCCTGTGGCCAAGACTGTGTTTCACAGAAATTATATGTAGCGTGGCAGACCAAGTAAAAAGGACATCCGTGATAAGTATACAAAGGTTGCGGTAATGATAACCCACTGCCAGACGGAGTCCGTTTTCCCAGTGGTAGAACTGCAACACCTCTTGACTCCAGTCCTTTGTTATACAAATGCGTGACAGTGCCACACCACAACTTATACATTTTTTGGTCGCCTGCTTTAGTAATCGTGCGGTGTGCTTTGTCTTCTACCCTTGTCCTGAAGAGGCCTGATTCACTGGGCCGAAACACGACAACTTTACGGAAATGGAGTAGTCTGAATGATCATTACATTGTGTAAAAAAAATGGATACACACCCTGGACTTGATTGAGGGGTTAGTTTTCCCTCTAGTGTGTATCGGACTACCTCTTACGTGGATTGATTTTGGACTAGTGTTTTTTGCTGCAACTAATATGTAAAAATGATAGGGTGTGAAAGAAAAAAAGTTTTTTGTAACAGATATCATTAATGCAATGTAATATTGTATGTTTGTAGGATAAATAACATTTGATACACCTTTTTTGGAGTTGGCTTGTGAGTTTAGAATTGTGTAAACATATGTAGTTTGGGATTGCGATACCCATTAATAGGGATTAATTTGTTTGACCCAATCATAATTTGCCACAACAGAGGGCACCATATGGGTTGCCCTGACCTAAATGCATTCAGAAGCGGTTCTGTCAAATAAGTAATCAAACTTTTTCCTATAAGAAAATCATATTGGCTCACAAATATTTATGCTGAGGATTTGACACACCACACCCCCTTACAAAGTCCATGAGGATTTATTCTGAGCAAAGCAATGTTTCTACCTTGGGCTACGGTGCCATCCTCAAGCCAATGCAATTCTATCGAGTTATAGATGAATAAGTAACATCCCTTTTTCCCATAAAGATCAACTGGGCTCACCATTTTTCGTACCAATCCTAATGAAGTAACCATTCCTCTATAGTAAAATTTGTCACAGCAGGTGGCACCAAACGGGCCACCCTCACCTCAATTTATTCCTATGCAGTCATGCTAGAATAAGTAATCATAGTTCTCTAATAGGAAACTCACATGGGATCACAAATATATATGTTGTTTTTCAAACACATCACATCCCCCTACAATTACCTTAAGGATTTAGCCTGAGTCAAACAACTTTTCCATCAAAACATGGGCACATTGCTCACCCACCAGCCCAATACATTCCTATTGAGTTATAAACAAAGAAGTAAACACCCTTTTTGTTATGAAGATCGACTTGGCTCACCAATTTTCAAATTGATCTTAATAATGGTAGCACCCCTGTACAATACCTACATGCAAATTATCTTAGCTAAGCAAAATTTGTTACAACAGGTGGTAGTAAACTAGTTGGCCTCGCCTCAATGCATTCCTATGCAGTTACATCAGTAATCATAGTTCTCTTCTAGGAAAGTCCCTTTGGCTTAAAAATATGTATGTTGTTTTTCAAACATACCACATTATCCAACAAGGTCGATGAGGATTTAGCCTGAGCTAAGCAATGTTTCTACCTGTGCCCACTGTGCCGCCCTGAAGACCATGCATTCCTATGGAGCTAGAGACAGATATGTAACCTTCCTTTCTCCCATCAATATCAACTTGACTCAGCAATTTCACAGTGATCCTTATAAAGGGAGCCTCCCCCTCTGCAGTACATGTATGTAAATTGTCTGAGCTGAGCAAAATTTGTCACAACAAGTTGTACCAAACAGGTTGCGCTTAGCTCAATACATTCCGATGCAGTTACAGCCAAATAAATACTCATAGATTTTTAATACAAAAATCACATTGACTGTCAAATGCATATGCTGTTTTTTCAAACACATCACATCGCTCTCCAAGGTCCATAAAGGTTTAGCCTGAGCCAAGCAATGTTTCCACCAAAACATGAGTCCACTGTGCCGCCCAGCAGCCAGTGCATTCCTATGAAGTTATAGAGAAATAGCCATCGTTTCTCCCATCAAGATCAACTTGGCTCACCAATTTTCATATTAATTCTAATAAAAAATCACCCCTTTATAACACTTTTATGTAAAATTGTCAATGACATTTTGTCACAACCAGTGGCGCCAAACAGGTCGCCCCCCCATACCTCAATGCATTCATATACAATTATGTCTGATTAAATAACCATAGTTGTTTTATAGGAAAAACACATTGACTCAAAAATATTTGTTGTTTTTCAAGCGCACAACTTCTCTCTGCAAGGTCCACAAGGATGTAGCCTGAGCCAAGCAACATTTTCATCAAAATAAGTGCCAACTGTGCCTCCCTCCTGCTAATGGAGGAGATCCCAGTGATATCAGTTCATTTGAGCTCAGCAAGTTTTCATTGACACATGAGCTCTAGTATTACTGCTAGCCTCAATTATTCTTGCCTGAATAGCTACTTTCATCCTACAAAGACACAAGATTCATAGTGTCCACGTTGCATTTGCCAGAATGAGATTTTTACAGAACAACACCTTCCTTACACCTGAAGAATTTGATGTCTGTGCTTCCTTTCCAGCTGCGATTTCAACGCTAACACCTTTGGCCTCCATGTTTCCGGAACTGTATTGCTTGTCAATCCAAACTGTATTGTTTCTCAAACTTGTAAAATGAGCCTTAGCTTTACCCAAAATGTAGTTAGAATTAAATAACCCCACATTGTCCAAGAAGAATAATGCAATCCTTAATGAAAATCTCTAGATGTAATCCTTGTACTGGAGTAGCTCTCAAACACAGATTTAGCACGTAATTTTCATAACCCCACTACGCTTCTCAAAACAAAAGCCTTCAAAGAACTCAATAAATGGATAAGCCTTTAGGGCTAACACCATCTTATATCTCTTGTTTATAATTCTGCACACTCCCTTGAGGCAGTAAGCTTTTGCAAACCTAAAAGGACACACCACTGTATCCGTAAAATCATTTTTTAAAGTAAATAATTATTTTCAAGTAACTTAGTTTTTTCAGCTGAGATCTAACACCTACTTATCATGTTGCTTTACCTATTAGGAGAGACCATTTCGTCAACACCTGACATTTTTGTTGATCTTTCATCTTCAGCTTAGATTTTGCAAACACTAAACATATGAGCAGGCACTGACATTATAAGCACCTTGGGAATCCTATCCCCACCTACAACATTCTGGCATACTTCTATACTGTAGGACACATGTCCCAACAACATTTGTTTGAGATTTCTATGAAACCTATCTCCTGTGTCCCATTATATACATCCCTTTGGTACACTAGTTCCCAGAATTATTTGCCTGACACCATTCATCCTTATTGCTTTTGTAATTTCTCTTCTTTTAAGTGTGTTCTACCATAGACTTTCCCCTTTCCTGTGGAGACATTCACAGCAAGGTTATAAGGACATGCATTACCACGCTAAGATGATCGCTATTATACTTAGCCATTGGCAGACGTGTTAGGGCCGCGCCCCCACTTACGCGTCACGTCCGGCTTTCCTGGCCACGTTTGACGCAGAGCTGGCAAACTGAGTGACACCCACAGGCACTATTTGAACACGGCTGCTCTCAGGTACCGGCTCCTTCCGAGTTATCACATATGGCTAAGTGACTATGCCTAACGCTACCAGTTGACTCTGTGAGTATGCTTTAACGAGCGGCTATAATTTGTCCAGCCACCTGACCACTTTATTTCACTGTCTCCTTCTCTACTTGTAATACTGAGCCTTTTCATGTTGCCTCATTCAACAGAACGCTTGTAGCAAATGCCTGCTGTTACCTCAGAGGTACCCCCCTTCACTTCGAGAGGGTAAGCGAGATACTACTAATCAACTTTCCTTTGTATAGATTTGTATATGTGTTAGGTGGGTTGAGTCTAAGGGGGCTTGCTAAAGATGTAGCACATTTCCTTAGGCACAAGATCAACAAGCACTCACAATTAAACATTTTTGTATGAGTGGCACATAGCAGTAATACGAACTCCCCCACACATACAGCACCTCTTCATTCTTATTTTTTTTTTTTTAAATACTTTATTATTTTCACCTGGTATAAAGTTGCAAAAACATTCAGATATTATTTCAAATTAAACAAGTTCGTCATATACATACATAATCTGTTCTTGGCTTATAAAATATTAGTACATAATATAAATCATTACTAAATGTCAATTCAATTCAGTTCTAATTTCCCCCATATTTTCTCATATTTCCGTAACGATTTGACGCCTCTAAGTTCTGCTAGCGTACATTCCATAGTTTTGATTTCATTAACCACATACCACCATTCCAAAGCGTTAGGTGGGTTAGGACTGACCCAAGCTCTAGCTAGAGTTAGTTTAGCACAGGAAAGTAAGATAGATAACAATATGGTGTGTGGTTGATTTATAGTATATAAACCTAATATTACCATAGGGGCTGTTATTGGTGTACTGGTAACGTTTTTTATAGCTAAGATTTTCCCCACTTCTTCCCAAAACTTCCCAAGTTTTGGACATGTGAACAGCATGTGTATGAGATCAGCTGCATATTCGTCACATTTTGGACATTTGGTTTTTTCTCCCACATTATTATTTGAAGCCCATTTTGAAATCTTTTCTGGGGTATAGTATAACATATATATAGTTCTATATTGCTGTAGACGAAGACTAGAGGATCTTACATAGTGATGAATATTAGTGTACGAATTGCTTATTTGTTTTCCTGTTATATTAGTTCCCAGTTTTACATTCCATTTATTAGCTATTATTTCGTTATCATTCGTTCTTAAATCTATAAAGATCTTATATGCCAAGCTGATTATTGATTTCTCCTTTTTTGAGTTTAGGATGTCCCAGATACCCCCGCTCGATAAGACTTTGATTTTATTCTTACGTACTAAAAAGTCGTATATTTGCCTGTATTTAAACTCGTGTGTGTCGGACAATCCATATATTTGTTTTAAGATGCGGAACTCCATTATGCCTTGAGAGGTATATAAGTCCCCTAGTACCTCAATTCCTTTCGATTGCCACCTTCGAGATTCCCCGTCGCTAAATATGTTAGGTAGTCCAGGCACCTCTTCATTCTTAGTGTGCCACAACTATCTAGCCACTATATACTCCCTGTGTCTGATACATGCTTACACTATGTTTTCTTCTCTGTCTCTTTCAGATTGGATTTTTCTTAGGTGACTGGTGATATAAAAAATAATTTTCCACAACTAGCTTCTTAGTCTTTCATTGAATAAGACTTGGGGAGGCTCCTCACTGTTAAAAAAAAAAATCTTCTCTCTCACATTATACCTGTTCCTGAAGAAACACTGAGGATCCCTTCTGGACCAATCGGGTGTGAAACATTTCGACCCCATTCACTGTACCAACACTTTTGACCAAACTGAATTTCCTTATTAGTGGAAAGTAGAGGTTTGGCTTTTGTTTTTACCCTATCCGGTGTACCCACGAATACAAATCTTCTTTTATTGGGCACCACTGTGATATTTTTAACCCACTATCAAAACTAGCGCCACACACTTGCACTCACCACTACAGCATTTTTTAGTTTAAAAGATCTCTGACAAAGAGCCTTCTCGTCGGGCCCCTGAGGTTTTGCTGCACCGACCCCACGATGAGCTAAAACGCCCAATGATATAACAGAGCACCTTCACGGGTGTCCGAGGGCACCTTTTCCAAATAAGGGAATTTCCCCGATCCATACATCCATCCTGAGATACCCTCTTCTCCTTTTTTTTCTGACGCCTATCTGGCCAGATTCATCTTCAGGAACAGCTGCCCCTGAGTGTTTCATATAAATTGCTTTGTACATAACAAAAAATCAGTACAAGAGTGACTGTGAAACCACACAGAACAAACGTAAAAGCAGGTTCAGATGTATACATCCTTTGGCATGCATCCTGAAGACCTAGTGGTACATTCTCTAAGGTTCCCCTCGAGTTACAGGGGATGGATTTCTAACTCCTTGGCAACAAAGACTTGGTCAAGGTGCCAACTCAAATTAGAATTCCAGTTGGAAGCCAACCTTTACACAACCCACTGCGAAATATTGCAAAGGAACTCTATACTGGTTTGATTGGTTCTATCAGTCAACTCAATCAGCATTTGTATACCGCATAATTGTTGCCCCTAGGGGTACCTGGGCACTAGGGGTGGCGTGTTTCAGTCGAAGAGCTGTGTCGTGAGCCTCTTTCTGAAGTCTGCCAGAGAGGGTGCTGTTCAGAGCTGGAGGGGTAGGTCAATTTAGGTCTTGGTGGCAATGTAGGAGAATGAGCGGCCCTCGCTGCAACAAATGCAGGGGGTGTGCGTAAGGGCAAGTGAGGAGGAGCGCAGGTTTTTTGAGGGTTGGTGGGATTCAAGTCAATTGTTGATGTAGGCCGGTCCTTGATTGTGTAGAGCTTTTTAAGCGAGCGCTAGAATCTTGAACTCTGGTCTCTTCTGGATGGCGAGCCAGTGGTGGTTTCTGAAGTGGGGGGTGATGTGGGTCCTTTTGGAGAGCTCTAGGATGAATCTCACAGTGGCATTCTGTAAGGTCTGGAGTCTTTTGAGGAACTCGGTGTAGATGCCGGCGTAGAAGGTGTTGCCATAATCGAGGCGGCTGGTGACAAGGGCCTGAGTGATGGTCTTTCTGTTGCTGACTGGGATCCATTTGAAGATTCTGTGGGGAAAACTAAACTGAGTTGACATGTCTTTTCATGGTCAGTTTACTGTTGAGGATAATGCTTAGGATGCATGTGTGGTCTGTTGGTCTGGGGGTTAGTCCAAGGTCTCCTGGCCACCGGCAGTGGTCCCAAATGGAAGTGTTCTTACCGCACATCAGTACTTCTGTCTTGTCAGAGTTGATTTTGAGTCAGTTGTCCCTCATCCATTTAGCTACATTGGTCCTGGCATCACAGACGTTGGTTTTTGCTGTGGAGAGGTCCGTGGTGAGCGAGAGGATACAGTGAGTGTCATCAATATAGGAGATTATGTTGAGTCAGTGGGATCTGATGAGATCTGCGAGGGGGTTCATGTAGGTGTTGAACAGGGTGGGGCTGAGGGATGATCCTTGGGGCACAATGCATATGATGTCCTTGGGTTCAGAGGTACAGCGAGGTAGCTGGACGCTCTGTGTTCGTTCTGTGAGGAAAGAGGCAATCCACCTGAGGGCATTTTGTTGTATGCCGATGTTGTGATATCTGTCCATAGGGGTGCAGTGAGAGAAGGTGTTGAACGTAGCAGAGAGGTCAAGAAGGATCAGGTCAAGAAAGCACTTTTTGTGGTTTTCACAGAATCATGATTGTGAGGTGTCAAGTTGGTGGTTTTATTTCAGGTATGCAGTGAGTTGTTGATTGATGGTTTTCTCGAGCACTTTGGCCAGGTAGGGGAGCAGAGAGATCAGACAATAATTTTTGAGACCTTTGGGGTCGGTGGAGGGTCTGACCTCAGTGTGTTTCCATCGGTCCAGGAAGGCTGCTGTGGAGATTGAGGCTGGTGAGTTCCTTGCTGATTGGATTGGTGTAAAGGTTGAAGAGATGGTAGGGCAGGGGTTGGTGGGTGCCCTGGAGTGGATGGAAGACATGAGGGCCGTGGTAGTCTGAGTAGTGAGTGGACACCAGAAGGTGTTAATTCGACTGGTGTGAGATGGTTGGTAAAGGATGGGACATGTGCGTTGAGTGTCAAAACAGTTGTAGATGGCGGCCGTCTTGCTGTGGAGGGTGTTGCAGAGATCTTGGGAGGGGTGGATGGTCTTCTCTTTGGCTGCCAGGTTGGAGAATTCCTTGACCATTTTGAAGAGTTCCTTCTTGTGGTTGGCTGCTGTGTCGATGCTGGCTGTGATGGCTGTTACCAGCTGCACCTTGATGTGCAGCTGGTAGTTTCTGAGGGCTGCTTTGTAGGCAGTTCTGTCTGAGCGGTTCCTTGTGGTGCACCAACGTTTCTCGAGGTGGTAGCATTTCTGCTCAATGGATCTGAGCTCTAAGTTGTACCAGCTGGAGTGTTTTGTGGTTTTGTTGGTTTTTGCTGGTTTCAACTGGACCATTCTGTTGGCAAAGTTGGTGATCCATACGGAGAAGTTCTAGACGGCTCGGTCAAGTTCCTTTAAGAGAAGCTAGGGCACAAAGTGGAAATCCAAACCCTCTTTCAATAATGAATAACACACTCAAATAGGTCTAAGAAACTGGATATGTATTTTATAATGTTTATTTTAAAATACTAGTCTAGTGCATAATAAGTGTATGATAACCATACAGAATAGAAACAGTAATAAGCTAAGTCAATTATGGATAATGAAAACAACCAGGACAATTTTAACATTGTTTTAAATCCTATACACTTGGGGTGGGTGAAGAATTCCGCTATGCTGTCGTATTTTACAGAGTTTCGTCCGCTCCATGCTCCGCCCAGAGTTCCGAAAAACTCAGCGAAGTGACGCAGAGCAAAATGTGTTCTCTCTGGTGGCTCGCCAGCGGTAAGTGGGCGATTCTTTGCGAGAAAAAAAATAACGAGCTAGACCTCCTCCTGGCGAGATTTCTCATCACCCGCACTGGTGGTAGGTCGCTACCGCTAGCGTTGAGGAGCCTGCCACTCATGTTGAGGAAGTTGCTGCTCGAGTAGAATGTCTACTCGAGCGACAGAAAACAGCAGCACCTTCTGGTGCGACGCGTAGTTCCATTTGCAATCATTTTAGAGCTCAGGACAAAATCCTGGCACTGAAAATCAGTGCAAGCTACACAACTTAATAGACTGCGCCGCTGGTGTAGCTCTATTATTATTATTATTATAGGAGTTTATAAAGCGCCTGGTGACGCCTCCCGGCATGTCCCCGCGCTAAGGAGAGAGTGTTGCTTGGGTGGAGAGGCATCAGACAGTAATTAGATAGTAAAAAGATATGTTTTTAGATGTTTCCTAAAGGATGTTTCGCTTTTTTCCTGTCTGATATTCATGGGGAGGGTGTTCCACTCCTTGGCTACGAGAGTGCGAAAGGACCTGCCTCCAAGTCTGGCTTTTTTTTGGCGCGTTGTTTTAAGCAAACCTGTTCCCTTAGAGCGTAGGGATCTGAAGGGTTCATAGAGTGAGGCTAAGTCAGTCATATAGGAGGGGGCTCTTTGATGAATGATCCTATGGCACCAGAGAAGTGCCTTGAATACTATCCTCTTTCTAATGGGCAGCCAATGCAGAGTATCCAAAGAAGGTTTAGATGGAGCTCTGCGCGGGAGTCTTAGCACGAGGCGTGCCGCTGAATTTTGCAGGACTTGCAATTTTCTAATGTTTTTTTCAGAGGTGCCCAGCAGTAGCACATTCCCATAGTCAATACGGGAAGTGATAAGAGCCTGCGTCATGGTACGCCTGGAACTCAATGGAAGTAGATCCATGGTGCGGCTAAGCGTCTTCATCACTCCAAAGCACTTTCCAACAGTTTTTTGGACATGACTGTCATAGGAGAGTTTGTTGTCAATCCAGACACCCAGATTCTTGGCCTCCTGACTAGGGGTAGGTATTGGTCCCAGACATGTGGGCCACCAATCTTTGGTCCATTTGGTGTTGTTCCCCCCTATAATGAGCACCTCTGTTTTTGTTCCGTTTAATTTGAGGCAGTGCTCATTCATCCATATAGCCAGCTTGCACATACAGGATTTAAAATTATCGGCCTCAGAGGAGGGGGATTGAGACAGGGAGATCAGGAGTTGGGTATCGTCGGCGTAAGAGACAAGCTCTACGCCGAACGATTGGACCACCTCTGCCAAAGGTGTCATATATAAGTTGAACAGGGTGGGGCTCAGGGCAGAGCCCTGAGGTACCCCCTGTTCTAAGGTCAAGCTGTCCGAGAGATAGGTCCCTCTTTGGACCTGAAAGCTTCTGTTGGTTAAAAAAGCTTTCAGCCAACCTAGAGCCTCTTTTGTGACTCCCGCTCTGTTTAGACACTGTAGCAGTATGGAGTGAGCTACAGTGTCAAACGCTGCACTGAGGTCCAGCATGATCAAGGCCATGGTTTTGCCTTTGTCGGCTCCCTCCCGCAGAGTTTCAGTTGCTCTTAGAAGTGCTGTCTCTGTGGAGAAGCCTGATCTGAAGCCCGATTGTGAGGGGTGAAAGGTTTTTTGGGTTTCAAGATGGATCATAAGTTGGGCATTAGCTACTTTCTCAGCTAATTTAGCGAGGTAAGGGAGTAGAGAAATTGGACGTAGATTCTTCAATATATCCTGGCTCAGGTTAGGTTTTTTCTTGATGGGGAACACTATAGCTTTTTTCCAGTCCGCGGGGAGGGTAGCTGTGGAGAATGATGTTTGCAACATGTGTCTAAAGTGCGGCTCCAGGACCGGGAGGCTAACAGTTAAAATTTTAGGAGGTGCGGGGTCGCGTGGCGAACCAGATTTGATACTCTTACAGATTTTTGTCAGAGTTTCAGCTGGAGGTACAGAGAAGGCACATAGGTGGGCTGGAGTGCTTATATGAACTTCGTTCTCTGTAAAATCATTGCCAGATTTTATGTTGCTGGAAAAATTTGCATAGATGTTGGTAATTTTATCAGAGAAATACTTGGCAATTTTATTGCAAGTATCCACTGAATCATTCTGGGAGGTGGGGTTGGACTCAACTATAGAGATCTCCTTGTAAATCTGAAAAAGCTCTTTAGAAGAGTTCTCAGCTTCCAGAATTTGTTTGTTATAATAGGAAGCTTTTGATGTGCGTACCATTCTGTAATAATCTTTTTGTGCTGTTTTGTATCTGGTTTTTATTTCGGGACAGAAACTAACGCGCCAATCTCTTTCGAGCTTTTTACATGCCGTTTTAGCGATCTGGAGCTCCTGACTATACCATGGGGCAGTTTTTTTAGTTCTTGTGGCATTAGTTGTAGTACGGATGGGAGCGGTAGCATCCAGCGCTTTTGCGATGTTGTCCTGTAGGTGAGCATATGCTGTCTCACTATCGGATCCTTTTGGGGGGCCAGCATCCTGAATAATATGAGAAAAGGAATCAATGGAGAAATTTTTCCAACTTCTACGCTTGAATCGTTGTGAGCTTTGATTGTACTGCTCAGCCCTTTCTAGTTGGATGGATATAGGAACTATATAGTGATCAGACCAAGGAATTGGCTGAGGAGCTAAGGTCTGAATTCCCTTCCAGTTTCCAAATACAGGGTCTAATAAATGTCCGTGTTGGTGTGTAGGATCATTATTTATTAGCTCTAGTTCTAAAGAGAGTAGCTCAGATTTGATGTCAACCGCCTCTTTGTTGAGCGGGTCGTCAAAATGGACGTTCAGGTCACCAAGCACTACAATGCGAGTTTTTTTGAGCGCAAGATGAGTTATGGCTTCTATCAGAGTAGGGGTGAAGTCATAAAGTTGTCCAGGGGGCGGTACACCAGGATATCAGAAAGGGAGTGATTAGGCCGGTAGTAATAGTAAAAGTGGCCGCTTCACTATGGTCAATCACGATAGAGGAGAGGGTGCATTCTAATGGAGTTTTAGTGGCTATCGCAATGCCTCCCCCTCTGCCATCTTTCCTGTCCAACCTGGAGAGGACAAAACCAGGTGGAAGAGCCTGTATAATATCGGGCTCTGAATGTTCATCCAGCCATGTTTCTGTTAGAAACAGAATTTGGATAGTGTTGTCTTCGAGTAGATGGAAAATTTCTAAGCTATGTTTACGAAGGGATCTGCAATTTAGCAGAGCTGCCTTTAGTGTATTAATCTCAAAACGACACAGGGTCGTGGCTCAGAAAGCCAGCAAGGCTAAGCCAAATCAGATAAAGGAACAACACAATTGCCAGTACTGGACAATATTATGAATATTTGCACTGACCTGAATGTAAATAAAACATAGAGGTCCATAAACTGATTTATGTCACTAGTTTATTCGTCACTTTAGTCACTAGTGGAGTAATTTTTTCAATACTTCTGTTTTTTTTAAATTTGCATATGTACAGATATAATACATTTAAACAAAGTGAATACAAAATACAATATACAAATATACATATTAATGAGTGAACCGCCTGTCTTTTCCTCAGCCACCCTAAGCGTTACAGCTAGAACTCAAAACGAGTCCGACAAATTGACTAGATTAAAGAAAAAAAGAAAAAACAAATTAGAACAGACCTCCATGGTCATTTCCTATTGTTACATTTAAGAGCAGGGACAATACCATCTGGACTTCAGATTAGAAACACTCCTATGGTTTTTACCGATGATCCACGATACAAAAAGGATTTTAGTGGAATCGAGACAAAGTGCAGCAGAGACTTGATGGTATTGACCATTGAGACTGCACATAGGATTTCAGTCAAGGAACTGGCAGAAATCGCGTTGTTGGAATCTGCCATTCAAACCAACCAGCTTATCACTGATGCCAAAGGCTTATTGGAAAAAATAGAAAAAGAGATACTTGAATTCAAGGACTATACTGTCACGCAGAAAGGAAGTAAATTCGAATTGGACCAGAAAAATTTCTCATTGGAAATAGTGTACCCCTATTTACAACCAGACTTTTATGCTAGACCCGCCCAACGCCGACTCTATCAGGACAATCAAGGCCGATCACGCAACAAATTTCTAACTTTTTCGGATACATCTTCATCTTCCTCAGGCGGTGAAACTGAGACAAACGACCAAAGAGGTAATCAAAATTACAGAGGAAATCAACAAAATCAACATCAACCTCAACAGCCTTTTTTAGCCAGGGGCCAGCGAAGGCCAAGGGGACGCTCTCGTCAAAATCAGCAACCATGGGAAATGCGAACACGAAATCAATACTACCGGAGTTAAAGCAATCCCCCCTATTCAATCTATCAGATCATATATTAACAACGGCAGAAACATCAATTTTAACAAAAGGGCTATCTTATGTCCCAGTACGTCCGACCGACTTCACACGGATGAAACTTGAAATCCTAGAGTTTTGTCGAAAAATCAGACTTAAAACTTTCTTCCATGAAACAGTTGATATCATACCTGAGGAAATTACGGGTCTCCGAAACAAATCGTCATTTTGCCCGCCTAGTTTCAAAACTCCTAAAGAGGTGATTACTTTTGAAAAAACACTTCTGTCAGGTATATCCAACCTCGAAAGTCAAAAGCATTATGTCAATTATAATATCACAATAGCCGAAAAAGAGGCAATTTTCGCTCTAAAAAATGACACCAGTTTGGTAGTGAAACAAGCAAATAAAGGCGGAGGAATTGTCCTGTGGGACATAAATAAATACAAACAAGAGGTGAAAAGGCAATTGAGTGAGTGATCCTAGCTGCTATCGGTTAATCACTAAAAACCCTACAGATGACTTACAAAAAGAATTGTTTTCGATTATTCAAGATGGATTCGATCAAGGCATTCTTGGCCCAAAAGAGTTTTCCTTCTTACAAAATAAACACCCGAGAACACCAGTGTTTTATGTCCTCCCCAAAATTCATAAGGACGCCAACAATCCACCTGGCCGCCCGATAGTTTCGGGATGTGCCTCGTTGACTGAACCTATTTCCAAGTATATAGATTTTTTTCTTAAACCGTTTTTGGAAGACATCCCTGCCCACTTAAAGGACACCACGGCTTTTTTGAACAAAATAAAAACGACTACATTTGATGGGGCTAAACAACTTTTGGTAACTATGGACGTGGTTGCTCTCTACACGCAAATACCTCAGGAACAAGCTTTAGAGACACTCACTTTTTTCCTGGAAAGTAGAGAACGCCCGACACGAGTACCCACGACCTTTATTGTTCAACTGGCAAAATTTGCCTTGCAAAAAAACTACTTCATGTTCGACATGGACTTCTATTTCCAGATAAAGGGGGTAGCCATGGGTTGCCCCTTTGCTCCGGAACTAGCAGTGTTATTCATGGGTCTGTATGAGAATAAATTCATCTACAACAATAATCCATACAGCGAGTACATTACAAACTACATGTGTTATATAGACAACGTTTTCTTGATCTGGTCTGGAACACAACTGAAACTTGAGGAGTTTATGACCTGGTTAAACCAAAGGACGGAGGATATCAAATTCAGTTTTGAGTTCTCTAATGAAACCATTACTTTTTTAGATGTGAGAGTTTACGCATCTGAGGGCATGCTGGGCACTACATTGTACCGCAAATCCACAGATCGGAACAGGGGATTACATTATACAAGCCACCACCCAAGAAGTTTAAAGCAAAATCTGCCATTTGGACAGTTTCTCCGCATCCGGAGAAACTGTTCCAATAAAGAGGAATACTTCCTACATGCCAACGAACTTTCACAGCGTCTCATGGACCGTGGATATCCAAGTAAACTTCTAAAAAACACACTAAAACGAGTCTGGTGGATCCCTCGGGAAACCTTACTCCAAAAGAAAACACGCATGGAACAGAAACGTACTGTATGTGTGATGACATTCAGCTCCAAGGCCAGTCAACTACAGAAGCTGGTCAAACAAAACTGGCATTTAGTCAAAGACTTACATGATGACTTAAAAGACCCACCACTATTCGCTTTTAAAAAAGAGAAAAGCGTGGCACAACACATTGTCAGGGCAGCATTACCCCCTGTTCCCAAAACAACAATAAGAGGAATGCTTGGACTACCTCCGGTAGTTGGCCACCATAAATGTGGTAATTGCTCGTGCTGTGGTCAAACAAACGAAGGTACTGTGTTTTCTTTCAATGGCATCCATTGGAAACATGAAGTGTTTACGAACTGTTTAACAAAAAACGTGGTATATGGGATCATATGCCCGTGCCCTAAACTGTATATAGGGAAGACCACCCAGGAGGTCAGACACAGAGTGACGCAACACAAGTCAAGAATACGCAAAGAAACACCTAACGCCCCTTTGGTACTCCACTGGATTACAAACAAGCATAAGGAAGATGACCTAAGGTGGACAATTATTTCAAAAGTTCAAAAAGATCCTCGTGGAGGAGATATAGAAGGTACACTCAATCAACGCGAGGCGTTGCTTATTATGAAATATAACACGGCAACCACAGGACTAAATGAGATGTCGGAAATTTATAAGATCAATCAGTAAGGCAACTCTCATCACCAAGAAGGGCCCTTCCATTTCGGTTATAGCACGTTCCTTTCTGCTGGCCATTTCGCGCTAGATGTCCTCAATAGAGACTTGGGAGGTTCTTTGTAATTGCCACAGTGCGTTACACCCCGGACGCCTGTCAGACGTATTCAATCTCGCCACTGACAGCAGTAGGCGACTACCAATTTAAAGATTAGGGGAAGCCTAGACGGAAGTCGCACCATGTGACCCCTGCGCCCGCCAATCATATACGAGCACATCTGAACCCGGAACTGACTCTCAGATTCCGAGACTGTTTGAGACGCGGATCTAGCTGCGAGAAGGTATCTTCCAACCCCCAGCCCAGCCTAACGAAGGATAATACAACAACGCCGGCCCCACTAACCGCGGTTTTTTATCTCCCCAGCCAGTGACCGAAACGGCACACTATCCCTCCCGGATCCAAATGGTGACACAGGATGCAATATAAAGCTAGGATTACCCACGATAAAGGTAAGAACCTGACCTGTAGAGACGCCATGTTCTGGACTTCCTTACAAATATATGCCCCTACTTAAGGCACCACTCTCCCCTTTCCCTAGGTTGCAGCTGTGCCTCAGCAACTTAGGTAAGCTTCCACCCTTCACCCGTGATTTTAAAATCCATGGTATTCGTTAGACTTTATGTTTTAGACGTTGTTGTTGTCTCTCTTCATTCAGAGCACTCTATTTCTCGATTTATCCGGACCTGGATTACTACATAAGTGACTAAGGTAGGATGGTGGTTTTGCCAGGCGGTGGCACTGAGGTTTTTTTTTTTAAAGACTATCACAATTCAGTCCTGACAACTTTTTCGTTTATTCTTTTTAGAACGTATTGGTCCTGAAGAGAACCCCGCAGTGGGGGGTTCGAAACGCGTCGACCATGTTTAATTTCCTTTATGTCAATTGAAAATACCGACTCTTAGTGACATGAACTTCTGATCACTTCGTAAAAAGAACTTTTGTTATTCGCAAAAATAATTGGGTTTGAAAAAAATTGTTATCAGTGACATGTTTTGAGAATTTATTATTGACATTTAGGTTCTAAGTGCACTTTTCTTCTTTTTGTATGACTGTGGGTGTATGAGTTTGAGAGTTGGATGTGATGTAAATATGTATATTTGTATATTGTATTTTGTATTCACTTTGTTTAAATGTATTATATCTGTACATATGCAAATTTAAAAATAACAGAAGTATTGAAAAAATTACTCCACTAGTGACTAAAGTGACGAATAAACTAGTGACATAAATCAGTTTATGGACCTCTATGTTTTATTTACGTTCAGGTCAGTGCAAATATTCATAATATTGTCCAGTACTGGCAATTGTGTTGTTCCTTTATCTGATTTGGCTTAGCCTTGCTGGCTTTCTGAGCCACGACCCTGTGTCGTTTTGAGATTGTAGGGCGGACGCTGGTTCGCGAGGTCGTTGAGAGGTACGAGTTTACCTCGTCCCCAGGTTGGGACACTTTGTTTATTCATTGGTTTGGTGTTTTTGATTCAGTGGTTTGGAGCACTGTCTTGTCAAGCGTCTTGTCAAGTGTCTATTTGTCAGTTCGTGTATTTAAATAGTATGTCAGAAAAGGATACAGTCTCATACACTGAGGATCATATCCAAAAATTAATGAGTGAACCGCCTGTCTTTTCCTCAGCCACCCTAAGCGTTACAGCTAGAACTCAAAACGAGTCCGACAAATTGACTAGATTAAAGAAAAAACAAATTAGAACAGACCTCCATGGTCATTTCCTATTGTTACATTTAAGAGCAGGGACAATACCATCTGGACTTCAGATTAGAAACACTCCTATGGTTTTTACCGATGATCCACGATACAAAAAGGATTTTAGTGGAATCGAGACAAAGTGCAGCAGAGACTTGATGGTATTGACCATTGAGACTGCACATAGGATTTCAGTCAAGGAACTGGCAGAAATCGCGTTGTTGGAATCTGCCATTCAAACCAACCAGCTTATCACTGATGCCAAAGGCTTATTGGAAAAAATAGAAAAAGAGATACTTGAATTCAAGGACTATACTGTCACGCAGAAAGGAAGTAAATTCGAATTGGACCAGAAAAATTTCTCATTGGAAATAGTGTACCCCTATTTACAACCAGACTTTTATGCTAGACCCGCCCAACGCCGACTCTATCAGGACAATCAAGGCCGATCACGCAACAAATTTCTAACTTTTTCGGATACATCTTCATCTTCCTCAGGCGGTGAAACTGAGACAAACGACCAAAGAGGTAATCAAAATTACAGAGGAAATCAACAAAATCAACATCAACCTCAACAGCCTTTTTTAGCCAGGGGCCAGCGAAGGCCAAGGGGACGCTCTCGTCAAAATCAGCAACCATGGGAAATGCGAACACGAAATCAATACTACCGGAGTTAAAGCAATCCCCCCTATTCAATCTATCAGATCATATATTAACAACGGCAGAAACATCAATTTTAACAAAAGGGCTATCTTATGTCCCAGTACGTCCGACCGACTTCACACGGATGAAACTTGAAATCCTAGAGTTTTGTCGAAAAATCAGACTTAAAACTTTCTTCCATGAAACAGTTGATATCATACCTGAGGAAATTACGGGTCTCCGAAACAAATCGTCATTTTGCCCGCCTAGTTTCAAAACTCCTAAAGAGGTGATTACTTTTGAAAAAACACTTCTGTCAGGTATATCCAACCTCGAAAGTCAAAAGCATTATGTCAATTATAATATCACAATAGCCGAAAAAGAGGCAATTTTCGCTCTAAAAAATGACACCAGTTTGGTAGTGAAACAAGCAGATAAAGGCGGAGGAATTGTCCTGTGGGACATAAATAAATACAAACAAGAGGTGAAAAGGCAATTGAGTGATCCTAGCTGCTATCGGTTAATCACTAAAAACCCTACAGATGACTTACAAAAAGAATTGTTTTCGATTATTCAAGATGGATTCGATCAAGGCATTCTTGGCCCAAAAGAGTTTTCCTTCTTACAAAATAAACACCCGAGAACACCAGTGTTTTATGTCCTCCCCAAAATTCATAAGGACGCCAACAATCCACCTGGCCGCCCGATAGTTTCGGGATGTGCCTCGTTGACTGAACCTATTTCCAAGTATATAGATTTTTTTCTTAAACCGTTTTTGGAAGACATCCCTGCCCACTTAAAGGACACCACGGCTTTTTTGAACAAAATAAAAACGACTACATTTGATGGGGCTAAACAACTTTTGGTAACTATGGACGTGGTTGCTCTCTACACGCAAATACCTCAGGAACAAGCTTTAGAGACACTCACTTTTTTCCTGGAAAGTAGAGAACGCCCGACACGAGTACCCACGACCTTTATTGTTCAACTGGCAAAATTTGCCTTGCAAAAAAACTACTTCATGTTCGACATGGACTTCTATTTCCAGATAAAGGGGGTAGCCATGGGTTGCCCCTTTGCTCCGGAACTAGCAGTGTTATTCATGGGTCTGTATGAGAATAAATTCATCTACAACAATAATCCATACAGCGAGTACATTACAAACTACATGCGTTATATAGACGACGTTTTCTTGATCTGGTCTGGAACACAACTGAAACTTGAGGAGTTTATGACCTGGTTAAACCAAAGGACGGAGGATATCAAATTCAGTTTTGAGTTCTCTAATGAAACCATTACTTTTTTAGATGTGAGAGTTTACGCATCTGAGGGCATGCTGGGCACTACATTGTACCGCAAATCCACAGATCGGAACAGGGGATTACATTATACAAGCCACCACCCAAGAAGTTTAAAGCAAAATCTGCCATTTGGACAGTTTCTACGCATCCGGAGAAACTGTTCCAATAAAGAGGAATACTTCCTACATGCCAACGAACTTTCACAGCGTCTCATGGACCGTGGATATCCAAGTAAACTTCTAAAAAACACACTAAAACGAGTCTGGTGGATCCCTCGGGAAACCTTACTCCAAAAGAAAACACGCATGGAACAGAAACGTACTGTATGTGTGATGACATTCAGCTCCAAGGCCAGTCAACTACAGAAGCTGGTCAAACAAAACTGGCATTTAGTCAAAGACTTACATGATGACTTAAAAGACCCACCACTATTCGCTTTTAAAAAAGAGAAAAGCGTGGCACAACACATTGTCAGGGCAGCATTACCCCCTGTTCCCAAAACAACAATAAGAGGAATGCTTGGACTACCTCCGGTAGTTGGCCACCATAAATGTGGTAATTGCTCGTGCTGTGGTCAAACAAACGAAGGTACTGTGTTTTCTTTCAATGGCATCCATTGGAAACATGAAGTGTTTACGAACTGTTTAACAAAAAACGTGGTATATGGGATCATATGCCCGTGCCCTAAACTGTATATAGGGAAGACCACCCAGGAGGTCAGACACAGAGTGACGCAACACAAGTCAAGAATACGCAAAGAAACACCTAACGCCCCTTTGGTACTCCACTGGATTACAAACAAGCATAAGGAAGATGACCTAAGGTGGACAATTATTTCAAAAGTTCAAAAAGATCCTCGTGGAGGAGATATAGAAGGTACACTCAATCAACGCGAGGCGTTGCTTATTATGAAATATAACACGGCAACCACAGGACTAAATGAGATGTCGGAAATTTATAAGATCAATCAGTAAGGCAACTCTCATCACCAAGAAGGGCCCTTCCATTTCGGTTATAGCACGTTCCTTTCTGCTGGCCATTTCGCGCTAGATGTCCTCAATAGAGACTTGGGAGGTTCTTTGTAATTGCCACAGTGCGTTACACCCCGGACGCCTGTCAGACGTATTCAATCTCGCCACTGACAGCAGTAGGCGACTACCACTTTAAAGATTAGGGGAAGCCTAGACGGAAGTCGCACCATGTGACCCCTGCGCCCGCCAATCATATACGAGCACATCTGAACCCGGAACTGACTCTCAGATTCCGAGACTGTTTGAGACGCGGATCTAGCTGCGAGAAGGTATCTTCCAACCCCCAGCCCAGCCTAACGAAGGATAATACAACAACGCCGGCCCCACTAACCGCGGTTTTTTATCTCCCCAGCCAGTGACCGAAACGGCACACTATCCCTCCCGGATCCAAATGGTGACACAGGATGCAATATAAAGCTAGGATTACCCACGATAAAGGTAAGAACCTGACCTGTAGAGACGCCATGTTCTGGACTTCCTTACAAATATATGCCCCTACTTAAGGCACCACTCTCCCCTTTCCTTAGGTTGCAGCTGTGCCTCAGCAACTTAGGTAAGCTTCCACCCTTCACCCGTGATTTTAAAATCCATGGTATTCGTTAGACTTTATGTTTTAGACGTTGTTGTTGTCTCTCTTCATTCAGAGCACTCTATTTCTCAATTTATCCGGACCTGGATTACTACATAAGTGACTAAGGTAGGATGGCGGTTTTGCCAGGCGGTGGCACTGAGGTTTTTTTTTTAAAGACTATCACAATTCAGTCCTGACAACTTTTTCGTTTATTCTTTTTAGAACGTATTGGTCCTGAAGAGAACCCCGCAGTGGGGGGTTCGAAACGCGTCGACCATGTTTAATTTCCTTTATGTCAATTGAAAATACCGACTCTTAGTGACATGAACTTCTGATCACTTCGTAAAAAGAACTTTTGTTATTCGCAAAAATAATTGGGTTTGAAAAAAAGTGTTATCAGTGACATGTTTTGAGAATTTATTATTGACATTTAGGTTCTAAGTGCACTTTTCTTCTTTTTGTATGACTGTGGGTGTATGAGTTTGAGAGTTGGATGTGATGTAAATATGTATATTTGTATATTGTATTTTGTATTCACTTTGTTTAAATGTATTATATCTGTACATATGCAAATTTAAAAAAAACAGAAGTATTGAATAAATTACTCCACTAGTGACTAAAGTGACGAATAAACTAGTGACATAAATCAGTTTATGGACCTCGATGTTTTATTTACGTTCAGGTCAGTGCAAATATTCATAATATTGTCCAGTACTGGCAATTGTGTTGTTCCTTTTAGTGTATTAATGTCACTGGCCAAGTTCCGATTGGTGACAGGGGCGAAAGTGCAGGAGGAACAATTTACTAGTGATAGGGCATGCATCGAATGTTTATCACATGAAGGGATGTTGGGACGGATATCCAGCAACTCTTGTCTGCCATACCTTATGATGGTCGATATGGGCGAGCCAGGGTTTGTGGCCCCGTGCCCCGTCCGGCCGCGGACGGGCGCAGACGGGCTTGACTTTGGCTCGACTTCGGCGCGCTTCCGGCGCGCCCGCTGCACGCGTCCGCTGCGCGGTCGCTGGCCTACACACATTTATAGGCAGTAGGGGCCACTAGAGCGCTGACCTGTCCGCCCGAGCCCGGAAGTGCTAGGCTCCTCCTCACCCTCCGCAAACAAACGCCCAGAAATGGACGCGGCGGACCGGGGCGGGAGTCGGTAATCAGGTAAACAACAAAAGTGAAATTATGCACACCGATGTATTTTAAAATTAGCTTTAGGTCGCCAAAGTAAAATTAGCGCTATAGATCAGCACTAAACAGTGTTACACATTTAAAACACCCAGCGCGAGCGGATGGAGCCTGCCACTGCCACCGGCAAGACTCTTCTCCACAGCGTGAGTGAAAGAGGCAGCTGATTAAATACACATGCCGCCTACAGCGCCACTAGAGTGCTGACCTGTCCGCCGAGCCCGGAAGTGCTAGGCTCCTCCTCACCCTCCGCAAACAAACGCCCAGAAATGGACGCGGCGGACCGGGGCGGGAGTCGGCAATCAGGTAAACAACAAAAGTGAAATTATGCACACCGATGTATTTTAAAATTAGCTTTAGGTCGCCAAAGTAAAATTAGCGCTATAGATCAGCACTAAACAGTGTTACACATTTAAAACACCCAGCGCGAGCGGATGGAGCCTGCCACTGCCACCGGCAAGACTCTTCTCCACAGCGCGAGTGAAAGAGGCAGCTGATTAAATACACATGCCGCCTACAGCGCCACTAGAGCGCTGACCTGTCCGCCCGAGCCCGGAAGTGCTAGGCTCCTCCTCACCCTCCGCAAACAAACGCCCAGAAATGGACGCGGCGGACCGGGGCGGGAGTCGGCAATCAGGTAAACAACAAAAGTGAAATTATGCACACCGATGTATTTTAAAATTAGCTTTAGGTCGCCAAAGTAAAATTAGCGCTATAGATCAGCACTAAACAGTGTTACACATTTAAAACACCCAGCGCGAGCGGATGGAGCCTGCCACTGCCACCGGCAAGACTCTATGGAGAGCGGCAGAGTTTTTCTGCCACTTTGCGGATTTCCACAGAGTGAAACTCCACCCAGACTTACTATGCACCGTCATAGTGCTAGTCTAAGTGCTATTTTAGCTTTAGCTGAGTCAGCAAATAATATGTCATTTCTCAAATATCAAAGATGGTGTGCACAGCATAACTGCTTTTGGGACAACAGGAATTGTTGTATTGTTCTGGAACAGAAAGCTTGCTATTTCCTATTGCAGTTGCGCAGCGCTTGAACATAAACTGAAAATGGTGAAAGCCTCTCTTCTGACTCTCGCCTTCCACTAAATTGGGTGCTGGAATCTGGTGTGTCCTTATCTGCGATTAGCCAGGCTCAAAGCTTCTTTCTAACTTATATCCTAATACTTGGCTTGTTATAGGATCTACTGAGGGGTCTTGGTGAAAAACATTTAGTATAAGCAATAAACAAAGAATGGCATAGTTAAAAAGACTTTAGGTTAAACAAATAACACTAAGAGGCACAAATATTATGTTGCTTTTCATAATAGAAAACAATGGTAGAAATAGCAGACACTATGGGCCTTATTCAGAGTTCTGTGGACGGATTACTGCATCACAAATGTGAGGGATATCCCGTATTCTGCATTGCAAATGCCATAGTATATAATAGGCTTGTAGTACTGCAGGCAGGATGTCTGTCACATTTGTAATGGAGTAAACAGGTCCGTCAAACTCTAAATCAGGCCCTACGTTTGAAAATAAGAAGATATTAGAATAAACTCAACACTAAGGGTAAATAACATGGATGTGAATGTGTCAGCTTGATTGGGATGTTTGTGTGATGTGTTTATCATATTAAATAATCCTAAAAAACGTATGCACTTGATGCAAGCATTTCTGAGCATTTACTAATTACCTATTAACATACTTCTTATTTAGGAATTAGAGGCACCTAAAAAGTTAAACAACACTGTTAAGAAAATAGTAGCTAATCATTTAATACATTGCTCATAGGGTACATAGATTTCCGACAGCAAATACTGCAGATCAATCTTTTTCTAATAATATACAGTTCAGTCTCTGGGGATAAAAAAAGGACCACTGCTTCCACTAGAGTAGAGCAGAGCTCATAAAGATGCATGGATATTGGTTTTGGATCGTTAAAAGCTAGCAGCAATAGTTTTTACACCATATGAATACTCCAGTAAGGGCATTATCCTTCATAGGAGTTAAGGCATTGGAAGGTTCTCTTAAGACCCCGATGTACACAGAGCCAACAACTGAGCTCCACATTTCAATGTTTTTTCATTGTGTGCCAAGAATAGAGCAATTCATATTGTAAAATATAAAGAGTGGAAATGTGTATGAAGGAACCTAATGTATTTCCGAAATGTACACTAGATACTGAGTTTAGGAGCAGTGGTTATGTGTACATCTCTGAATTTATGTGTACCCATACTAGTTGTGCATGTGATTCATGTTTTTTTTTTCAAAGTTTCTTTTCTCCAGCACTCTGGCTTACCGTTGGAATGCAAAATTGCAGAGAAACCAAATTGGTAATACCAAATGTTCTAGTAGTCTGTGTTTCCCCACATCTCCCAACACAAATGCTTCCTCACTTGTGTGGCTGGGCCTAGCGCATACAACACAATACATCCCAAAATTCGACCCAGAGACATCATTTTATACCCACCTTTACAAGGTGGATCCAGAAAACGTAGCATACCAAGACATTTCTGAAAATTAGACCTGTGTGATTCTAATGATTTTGTTTGGGACCCAGAAACCCCTGCAAACCTCAAACTCTGCTAAAAACAATTTTTGTCTCATATTTCAGTGAGTGCAAGTTCTGGAATCCGTGGGGAGTCACAAATTTGCTACCACCCAGCATTTCTATGAGTCTCCCATTGACAATAACACCTCACTTGAGTGGGTGGGCCTAGTGCCCGGCACTAGAAAAGGTTTAAAACGAAGCATGGATAATTGAAAATTTTCCACCCAAATATCCAGTTCTGGTGGCTGTGGAATTGGGCCCTAGCTCAGCCCCCACCGATCAAACCTACACATATATGAAAACTAGACATGCAAGGGAGTACAGGGTGGCAAGGCCTGCATATCTTTTGCCAGGTTTTTTTCACCCGTTGCCCTAGCAAACCACACATTTTATCTGAAAGCTCACATTTTCTTCATATTTCTGCGATGGAAAGTTCTGGAATATATGGGGAGCCACAAATTTCCTACTACCCAGCATTCCCCCAAGTCTCCTGATAAAAATGGTACCTTCTTGTGTGGACAGGAAAGGGCCCAAATAGCAACATGGAGCATCAACATTTCCTTCCAAAAAAGTATCTGTTTTGGCAATGGTGGAAGCGGTGGTATTTTAGCCTGGGTTGGACCAGGGAAACCAACCAAACCCAGAAATTTCTGAAAACTAGACTTCAGGGGAGTCCAAGGTGGATCCAGTGGCGGCTCCTCCGCTATGACGGAGGAGTGTTGCCCCACCTGCCGGCAGCCAAAAAATTGAAAACAATTAAACAATAATAAACACTTTTTTATTATTGTTTTATTTTTGCTCTCAGAGCTGAGCCTTGCAGGCAGGGCCAGGGGGGTGACAGGCTGGTGGAGGAGTGGTTGCACTGCTATTCAGTGCACATGACAGTCTGTCTGGCCGTCTCAGGACGGCCAATCTGTCATGCTCATTGAAGTTCTCTCATACAATAATAATAAGAAGAAGAATATTAATCCACATTTGTAAAGCGCACAATCACCCGTAAGGGTCTCTAGGCGCTGGGGGCCGTCAGAAAGATTAAGCAAGCTATTGCCCAGAGTCACATGGTGCTGGGCTAAACTGCCGCCAGTGCTGGGGATCAAACCGTAATCCCCAGATTCCAACGTCAGTCGCCCTGGCCACGTCGCCACACCTCTTCCACGAGCTGCATTGCCGGGTTGGAGAGAGCGGGCACAGGCTCCTTGTCTAACTGGAAGAACAAATCATCTGTACCCAGGCCAATTCTGATGCTGCTTCAGCAGCATGAAAACCGTATCAGGATTGACTGCAGTGAACTCTGAGAGCCTGTGCCTGCTGTGGAGAGGAGCTTGATAAAGCAGGTAAGTGTTTTTTTTTTTCTCATCATCCGTTCATCTGGCCCCCCTCCTTACCCCCTGCCCCCGCCTGTTACTCTGTCGACACACCTGCAGCTACTGTTTGGATCCCACAACAGTTTCTTACCCACCATGCCTTACAAAACTCTAACTTTGCCTGTACTCTCATACTTTCCTTGCATTTCTTAAACTACTCAACAAAATAAAACCCTACATCACTCCCAACAACCTCAAAGAAGCGACTCAATCCCTGGTGCTGTCCAGACTGGACTACAGGAATGCAGCCCTCACCAGAACAGCAAAATCCCACTTAGCTACCCTCAGATCAACTCTTAATGCAGCAGCCAGAATTGTCATCAGAGTAAAGAAATATGAACACATCTCGCCCGCACTCAGAGAGCTAAAATCGCTCCCAATCGAAATGCATGCCAACTTCAGAACCACCTGCCTCATGCACAAAGCTCTGCACACAGGGAACCCCTCCTATCTGGCCTGCAAATTCAAGAAGGGCGGTCAGACAAGGAGCCTCAGGAGTACCAACACTCTACTTCTCATCCCTCAGAAAACTTGCAAACAAAAAAACACATTTCGATCCTTCTCAGGAAATGCGCCCAAAATCTGGAACTCCATCCCAGTCCATATCAAAACTACCCCCTCCTTTTTAAAATTCAAAAGGCAGCTCAAAGACCTCTTCCTCAATCGATCTCTCCGGAATGGATAGCTGCCGCCCAATCGCAGAAGCTTGCCCATTACAGCACCTACACACTTTGACATTAAGACTTCTAGATCACCCACCTCTCAACCCCTTCCTCTATCCCCCCTCCCTGAATGAGTCTCATCACGAGTCAATGTTTACATTACTGCTATGTTATGTGATTTCCTTGGTATTAATGTTGTACAGCTCTCTGTGACTTACGATGGGTCATGAGTCAATGTGTATACTTCTGTTATATTGTGTGATTTCCTCTTTAATAATGTTGTAAAGCGCTCCGATACATTCGGGTCTGGCCAGAGCTATATAAAACTCTTAAATAATAATAATTAAAAAAAATGTCTGTGAATCTGCAGGGATCGACAAAATTACTACCATCCAACATTGCTCCACTACCCC
Organism: Lissotriton vulgaris; assembly: GCF_964263255.1. Taxonomy (NCBI): domain Eukaryota; kingdom Metazoa; phylum Chordata; class Amphibia; order Caudata; family Salamandridae; genus Lissotriton; species Lissotriton vulgaris. Next base: position 11,249,750 of record NC_141690.1, on the reverse strand, counting down.
AAGTTTGTGGCTGGGTCTAGTGCCCTCAGCAGAAATGTATATATCAAACCAGGGTCAATGGACATCCTCCACACCGGAGGGAGGACAGAAAAACTAATAGGGCCCGGAGAGGGGGCTCACAGGCTCATGGCATTGGGTCTGCTCCCTGCTCCCAATAAAATACTGAAAAGGAATCCTTGGTGTCTAATGGGCTTTCTGCTCCTCGCCGGGGGCGAACTGGGTTACCTTAATTGAAATAATAAGTGCTAACTTCAGATTGGAAGGAGATAGAGAAATACTGTTTGTCCTGAAATAAATTGTAATTTAAAATTCGCGTTCATTGTGAAGTTGAATTTGATAATAATTTTGAGAATGCCATTTTGAGAAAGTTACCTGTTTATAACACAGGAGTGTCCCTGTGTTCCTCAGAATCTGAGAATCAATCAAGCTATAAAACAAAATGATTTTGCCAGATAACTTTTTCAAAGTGAGTTAAAAAAAACATAAAAAGAATCCATCAAAAGTACTATTCAAGTGCAACTAAATGCAATAAAGCTACACACAAGACAAAGGACCAGATGTAGGTCGCTACCGCTAGCGTTGACGAGCCTGCCACTCATGTTGAGGAAGCTGCTGCTCGGGTAGAATGTCTACTCGAGCGGCAGAAAACAGCAGCACCCTCTGGTGCGACGCGTAGTTCCATTTGCAATGATTTTAGAGCTCAGGACAAAATCCTGGCACTGAAAATAAGTGCAACCTACACAACTTAATAGACTGCACCGCTGGTGTAGCTCTATGGAGAGCGGCAGAGTTTTTCTGCCACTTTGCGGATTTCCACAGAGGGAAACTCCACCCAGGCTTACTATACACCGTCATAGTGCTAGTCTAAGTGCTGTTTTAGCTTTAGCTGAGTCAGCAAATAATATGTCATTTCTCAAATATCAAAGATGGTTTGCACAGCATGACTGCTTTTGGGACAACAGGAATTGTTGTATTGTTCTGGAACAGAAAGCTTGCTATTTCCTATTGCAGTTGCGCAGCGCTTGAACATAAACTGAAAATGGTGAAAGCCTCTCTTCTGACTCTCGCCTTCCACTAAATTGGGTGCTGGAATCTGGTGTGTCCTTATCTGCGATAGGCCAGGCTCAAAGCTTCTCTCTAACTTATATCCTAATACTTGGGTTGTCATAGGATCTACTGAGGGGTCTTGGTGAAAAACATTTAGTATAAACAATAAACAAAGAATGGCATAGCTAAAAAGACTTTAGGTTAAACAAATAACACTAAGAGGCACAAATATTATGTTGCTTTTCATAATAGAAAACAATGGTAGAAATAGCAGACACTATGGGCCTTATTCAGAGTTCTGTGGACGGATTACTGCATCACAAATGTGAGGGATATCCCATATTCTGCATTGCAAATGCCATAGTATATAATAGGCTTGTAGTACTGCAGGCAGGATGTCTGTCACATTTGTAATGGAGTAAACAGGTCCGTCAAACTCTAAATCAGGCCCTACGTTTGAAAATAAGAAGATATTAGAATAAACTCAACACTAAGGGTAAATAACATGGATGTGAATGTGTCAGCTTGATTGGGATGTTTGTGTGATGTGTTTATCATATTAAATAATCCTAAAAAACGTATGCACTTGATGCAAGCATTTCTGAGCATTTACTAATTACCTATTAACATACTTCTTATTTAGGAATTAGAGGCACCTAAAAAGATAAACAACACTGTTAAGAAAATAGTAGCTAATCATTTAATACATTGCTCATAGGGTACATAGATTTCCGACAGCAAATACTGCAGATCAATCTTTTTCTAATAATATACAGTTCAGTCTCTGGGGATAAAACAAGGACCACTGCTTCCACTAGAGAAGAGCAGAGCTCATAAAGATGCATGGATATTGGTTTTGGATCGTTAAAAGCTAGCAGCAATAGTTTTTACACCATATGAATACTCCAGTAAGGGCATTATCCTTCATAGGAGTTAAGGCCTTGGAAGGTTCTCTTAAGACCCCGATGTACACAGAGCCAACAACTGAGCTCCACATTTCAATGTTTTTTCATTGTGTGCCAAGAATAGAGCAATTCATATTGTAAAATATAAAGAGTGGAAATGTGTATGAAGGAACCTAATGTATTTCCGAAATGTACACTAGATACTGAGTTTAGGAGCAGTGGTTATGTGTACATCTCTGAATTTATGTGTACCCATACTAGTTGTGCATGTGATTCATGTTTTTTTTTCAAAGTTTCTTTTCTCCAGCACTCTGGCTTACCGTTGGAATGCAAAATTGCAGAGAAACCAAATTGGTAATACCAAATGTTCTAGTAGTCTGTGTTTCCCCACATCTCCCAACACAAATGCTTCCTCACTTGTGTGGCTGGGCCTAGCGCATACAACACAATACATCCCAAAATTCGACCCAGAGACATCATTTTATACCCACCTTTACAAGGTGGATCCAGAAAACGTAGCATACCAAGACATTTCTGAAAATGAGACCTGTGTGATTCTAATGATTTTGTTTGGGACCCAGAAACCCCTGCAAACCTCAAACTCTGCTAAAAACAATTTTTGTCTCATATTTCAGTGAGTGCAAGTTCTGGAATCCGTGGGGAGTCACAAATTTGCTACCACCCAGCATTTCTCTGAGTCTCCCATTAACGATAACACCTCACTTGAGTGGGTGGGCCTAGTGCCCGGCACTAGAAAAGGCTTAAAACGAAGCATGGATAGATGAAAATTTTCCACCCAAATATCCAGTGCTGGTGGCTGTGGAATTGGGCCCTAGCTCAGCCCCCACCGATCAAACCTACACATATATGAAAACTAGATTTGCAAGGGAGTACAGGGTGGCAAGGCCTGCATATCTTTTGCCAGGTTTTTTTCACCCGTTGCCCTAGCAAACCACACATTTTATCTGAAAGCTCACATTTTCTTCATATGTCTGTGATGGAAAGTTCTGGAATATATATGGGGAGCCACAAATTTCCTACTACCCAGCGTTCCCCCAAGTCTCCTGATAAAAATGGTACCTCTCTTGTGTGGACAGGAAAGGGCCCAAATAGCAACATGGAGCATCAACATTTCCTGCCCAAAAAGTATCTGTTTTGGCAATGGGGAAGCAGTAGTATTTGAGCCTGGGCTGGACCCGGGAAACCAACTAAACCCAGACATTTCTGAAAACTAGACTTCAGGGGAGTCCAAGGTGGCGTACCTCATGTGGATCCAGTGGCGGCTCCTCCGCTATGACGGAGGAGTGTTGCCCCACCTGCCGGCAGCCAAATAATTGAAAACAATTAAACAATAATAAACACTTTTTTATTATTGTTTTATTTTTGCTCTCAGAGCTGAGGCTTGCAAGCAGGGCCAGGGGGATGACAGGCTGGTGGAGGAGTGGTTGCACTGCTATTCAGTGCACATGACAGTCTGTCCGGCCGTCTCAGGACGGCCAATCTGTCATGCTCATTGAAGTTCTCTCATACCCGAGCTGTGTTGCCGGGTTGGAGAGAGTGGGCACAGGCTCCTTGTCTAACTGGAAGAACAAATCATCTGTAACCAGGCCAATCCTGATGCTGCTTCAGCAGCATGAAAACAGTATCAGGATTGACTGCAGTGAACTGTGGGAGCCGTGCCTGCTGTGGAGAGGAGCTTGATAAAGCAGGTAAGTGTTTTTTTTTTTCTCATCATCCGTTCATCTGGCCCCCCTCCTTACCCCCTGCCCCCGCCTGTTACTCTGTCGACACACCTGCAGCTACTGTTTGGATCCCACAACAGTTTCTTACCCACCATGCCTTACAAAACTCTAACTTTGCCTGTACTCTCATACTTTCCTTGCATTTCTTAAACTGCTCAACAAAATAAAACCCTACATCACTCCCAACAACCTCAAAGAAGCGACTCAATCCCTGGTGCTGTCCAGACTGGACTACAGGAATGCAGCCCTCACAAGAACAGCAAAATCCCACTTAGCTACCCTCAGATCAACTCTTAATGCAGCAGCCAGAATGGTCACCAGAGTAAAGAAATATGAACACATCTCTTCAGCAGCATGAAAACAGTATCAGGATTGACTGCAGTGAGCTCTGGGAGCCTGTGCCTGCTGTGGAGAGGAGCTTGATAAAGCAGGTAAGTGTTTTTTTTGTCTCATCATCCGTCCATCTGGCCCCCCTCCGTACCCCCTACCCCCGCCTGTTACTCTGTCGACACACCTGCAGCTACTGTTAGGATCCCACAACAGTTTCTTACCCACCATGCCTTACAAAACTCTAACTTTGCCTATACTCTCATACTTTCCTTGCATTTCTTAAACTGCTCAACAAAATAAAACCCTACATCACTCCCAACAACCTCAAACAAGCTACTCAATCCCTGGTGCTGTCCATACTGGACTACAGGAATGCAGCCATCACAAGAACAGCAAAATCCCACTTAGCTACCCTCAGATCAACTCTTAATGCAGCAGCCAGAATGGTCACCAGAGTAAAGAAATATGAACACATCTCTTCAGCAGCATGAAAACAGTATCAGGATTGACTGCAGTGAGCTCTGGGAGCCTGTGCCTGCTGTGGAGAGGAGCTTGATAAATCAGGTAAGTGTTTTTTTGTCTCATCATCCATCCATCTGGCCCCCCTCCGTACCCCCTACCCCCGCCTGTTACTCTGTCGACACACCTGCAGCTATTGTTTGGATCCCACAACAGTTTCTTACCCACCATGCCTTTCAAAACTCTTACTTTGCCTATACTCTCATACCTTCCTTGCATTTCTTAAACTACTCAACAAAATAAAACCCTACATCACTCCCAACGACCTCAAATAAGCTACTCAATCCCTGGTGCTGTCCAGACTGGACTACAGGAATGCAGCCCTCACAAGAACAGCAAAATCCCACTTAGCTACCCTCAGATCAACTCTTAATGCAGCAGCCAGAATGGTCACCAGAGTAAAGAAATATGAACACATCTAACCCGCACTCAGAGAGCTAAAGGTGCTCCCAATCGAAATGCATGCCAACTTCAGAACCACCTGCCTCATGCACAAAGCTCTGCACACAGGGAACCCCTCCTATCTGGCCTGCAAACTCAAGAAGGCCGGTCAGACAAGGAGCCTCAGGAGTACCAACACTCTACTTCTCAACCCTCAGAAAACTTGCAAACAAAAAAACACATCTCGATCCTTCTCAGGAAATGCGCCCAAAATCTGGAACTCCATCCCAGTCCATATCAGATCTACCCCCTCCTTTTTAAAATTCAAAAGGCAGCTCAAAGACCTCTCCTCAATCGATCTCTCCCGAATGGATAGCTGCCGCCCAATCGCAGAAGCTTGCCCATTACAGCACCTAGACACTTTGACAGTAAGACTTCTAGCTCAACCACCTCTCAACCCCTTCCTCTATCCCCCCTCCCTGAATAAGTCTCATCACCAGTCAATGTTTACATTACTGCTATATTATGTGATTTCCTTGCTATTAATGTTGTACAGCTCTCTGTGACTCCGATGGGTCATGAGTCAATGTGTATACTTCTGTTATATTGTGTGATTTCCTCTTTAACAGCTTGGCTGCTAAGCAGATTTCCCTCCTGTGCTGAAATTTTCAAAATCCCCTTTTGCATGACGAGCTCAGCTCGTCATGAGCACACGAGAGGTGTACCTCATGACGAGCTCTGCTCGTCATGAGCATCGAAGGGGTTAATAATGTTGTAAAGCGCTCCAATACATTTGGGTCTGGCCAGAGCTATATAAAACTCTTAAATAATAATAATAAATACAAAATTCTGTGAATCTGCAGGGATCGACAAAATTACTACCATCCAGCATTGCTCTACTACCCCAAGTTTGTGGCTGGGTCTAGTGCCCTCAGCAGAAATGTATATATCAAACCAGGGTCAATGGACATCCTCTACACCGGAGGGAGGACAGAAAAACTAATAGGGCCCGGAGAGGGGGCTCACAGGCTCATGGCATTGGGCCCACTCCCTGCTCCCAAAAAAATACTGAAAAGGAATCCTTGGTGTCTAATGGGCTTTCTGCTCCTCGCCGGGGGGGGGCAAACTGGCTTACCTTAATTGAAATAATAAGTGCTAACTTCAGATTGGAAGGAGATAGAGAAATTCTGTTTGTCCTGAAATAAATTGTAATTTAAAATTTGCGTTCATTGTGAAATTGGATTTTTGATAATATTTCGAGACTGCCACTTTGAGAAAGTTACCTGTTTATAACACAAAAAAAGAATCCATCAAAAGTACTATTCAAGTGCAACTAAATGCAATAAAGCTACACACAAGACTAACTGGCAGATGCATCAAAGTTATGTTTTGCGAGTCCTTAATAGCGAATTTTAAGGAATCGCTATTAAAGACTAGCAAAACGGGATGCATGTAGGAATCGCAATGTTATTAGCGATTCCTACAGATTCCTTATTTGCGATTCGGTAATAGATAATCGCTAATAAGGAATCGCTTATTAGCGATTAGCTATTACCGAATCGCTAATGTTCCGCTATTTCAAGGGTGCCAAAGGACACCCTGTTGCACCCCTGAAATGGACCTGTGCACAAATGTTACACTCACACATGCCCTAAGGGCATGTGTGTGCGCAACATGTAACTTTGAAAAATGCACAAAAGTGCATTTTTCAAAGTTTTAGCAAATTACTACGAAGTATAACTTCATGGTAATTTGCTCCCCCTATTAGCGAAATCGCTATTTTTTTGGGTTTCATGCATTGCATTTAAGGAATCTCATTTTGGGATTCCTTAAATGCAAGAGCAATTTAAGGAATCGCTATTTAGAGATTCCTTAAATTGCGATTTCTGCATTTGGGATGATGCATCCCAAATGCAAAAATACCAGGAGCAAACGGCCAGATTCTGAGAATCTGCCCGTTTGCTCCCGGTATTTTCTTTGATGCATCTGCCTGTAAGTTCTTAAAATACACATTATATAACATAAATTCATTTAAAAAAAAGAAGCGTTAAACAATAAAAAGAGCAGTGCAATGGTGTAATGCTCGTGAGAGGTATAAAAAGTGACCAAAAACATACATTTGAATATTTCCAAGCTAGTGGGAATTCAAAAGTTTACAACGCAAAACTCAATCCATTTCACTTAGTTTTGCTGTAATACAAAAAGCACGTCCAGGTGCAAATTTAATATTGCGTCAACGTTCTAACCCTGAAACTAGCCTTCAATTGGAAATAGGGTCTTCATCAGGACTTAAACAAGTAACAGAGGCACCCTGTACAGAGAGAACATAATAACCACAGACTTAAATGCATGTAGTTACAAGTCAAAATGATATCTCAAAAGTAGAACACCCTGCTCATCCCCTGGATTGATTCAGAGACAAAAAGGCAAAATAAATCACCATGTAGTTGGAGCCAATAAGCTGCATAATAAAAGAAGAAGAAAGGGAGGCCAGTAAAAATGGCTCCCAGCACATATGTAGAGTAATGGAAAGCATTATCAATCACTCATGCTGAATATATAATAAATGTGAAAAATGTGTACTAAATCGCATTCAAACTCACCCAATTGTCCTCACTGTTAGGGTAAGGTAAAACCTCAATAGTCTGAAAAAAGGCAAGGAAACACACATTAGAGTAGTCCACAATAAAATACAAAAAAGATAGTCAACGGAAGAAAGACAAGCAAATCCGCGACCTTACCTAGTGCCCGCTTGGTATCAAATGAAAGATGCAGATGCGCAGCACCCGCACAAAGTAGGTAGCAACCCTGTTTCAAAGTGCACGCTAGCAGGGACACAAAGTGTATTCATATTAAACACGGACCTGGATGATCTATAAAGGATCGAGCGTCCAGATAACTAACATTCTCCAGAGTGACACATGGACAGTACATTAAAGTACCAGCAGCAGGATAAGTCATCTATCAGCACAGAGTAAAAATTGAAAAATACAAAACAAATTGCTGGGATAACACAATTCAAAGGAAAGTAAGGAACAAACAGATAAACAACTACTCAATTGGTCCAAATAAATCTGCACATTTTAAATAATTGTCTGACACACAAGTTAAATTAGCCATTTGTTCATTAAGGCCTTTGCTAATCAAGTTCAATGTATGCAACCGTTTGCATTGCCGCAAAATGAGTCAAATGTCCCCGCCATGGGGAGGCTTTTAGTAATCTGGACCCATGATCTTGCATGGATCGTCCACACTAGTCCATCATTAACCTATGCTTTACCCTCTGGTACCCTGGCACAAAAGCAGTCAGGCTTTAGGTATAGGCAATCTGTAAATTATTTATGCAGTAATTAAACAGCAATAAAGTGAAAACACAACACATGAAAAATCAAACACTAATTTAGCAAAATAGATTAAATTTCATTAAATTAATTGACCTAAAAATGACAAAAATCCAATGAGTAGAACCAAAGTTGTGAAGTGTTAAGTGGAAAATAGCACCAAAAAGATCAAGGCATCAACCACAGACATCTAGTCGCGCAAGACCAGGAAAAAGTGTAAAGTTATGGCCGAGATGGAGCGCAAGTCGGATACATGACGTGGATTGGGCCAGGTCTCTGCTTACTTTTGTATTTAAAAGAAATTTTCAAGGAAAATATCTGGAAGGTAAAGTTCAGTTGGGTGAGACCACTGACGGTGTCCAAGGAAGAGGCATTGTCATTTGGGAGCCGCTGGACGAGGTTACGGTGAAGATTTCTACGTTCAGACTTAGGGCATGATTTAGATCTTGGCATGCAGGTTACTTCGTCACAACAGTGACAGATATCCTGTCCGCTGAAATCTAAATTCCATTGTATCCTATTGAATTAATGTTTTGGCGGACGGGATATCTCTCAGCATTGTGATGGTGTAACCCGTCCGCCAAGATCTAAATCAGGCCCTTAGTCTCATTTTTGGAAGGTGAAAATCTCCAGCGGGATGAAGCGGCAAGCTGTAGCCTATGAGGGCTCTACGAGGCCAGATACACCTTCTGCACGGAGCTGTTGAACAGGATTTGCTGCTGCAAAGAATGAAGCAAGAGGTGCCATGAAGTCAGGTTGACCGGCGACGTACCTCGGGTAGATCAGCAAGCTGATAGGTCTGAGTCTCCTCTCGGTTCTCTGACCACAACGTTTCCTAAGTTTTAGATTTAGGCTACCTAGTGTCCTTTAGCAGTGTTTCTAAGGGTCCAGGGCAGGAGGGGCACCACTTGGAGAGGCAGGACTAACTAAGGCTGGTTGCAGGTGCGGGTTCAAGATGGTTGGAGCAGTTTCTGTCCCTGGGGCTCTGGTCAGCCAACTATCCCTTGAAGGCACTCTGGATGTCCTGGGTTCAAGCAAATAAACAGATATCAAGCAGCAAAACTGTCTTCTGACGGCACAGGGCAGGCTCCAGACAGCATGGCAGTCCTCTTGGTGCAGGAGTGTGAGGTGTTGAACACCTCGCAAAAGGAAATACGGCAGGCAGCTGCTCAGAGAAAAGTTGCTTTAATGTAACTCCTTACATAGAGACCTCATCCTTCAGACAACAGCAGCAACTGACAGCTTATTCAAGTATCAACATTCCTAACAGCATAACATTCTGTTGTCGAACAGGAAACCTTGGTAACGAGGCAGAACAGGGATAACATAGGATAACAGTAGAACACCATGCAGGGCAATCCTCTGAAGTACACAGGAGGCCACAAGCAGCAGGGAGGTCATCTGAGGGTTCTGCTGCTGATCCAGAAGTGTACTGATGAGTGGCTCTGATAGTCCTTTTTTTTTACCTGATGCCAGCTTTGAAGTGGAAGAAACGTCTGAAGTTTCCTCCTCCCACAGAAGTGTCTGGAATGTTCTGCCTAACTTCCCTAGTCCTCGTCTGTCTGCTGTCACAAAATTCTAATGCAAAGTTCTTTGTGTGTGAGCTGAGGCAGTGTCTTTGAAGTGCAGGTAGGGCTGTGCATAGCCCCCCATCCTGCATGGATGGCCCATACTGCCACACCCAGTCTCTCTATTGTGTGGTTGTCTGGGAGGAATACACAAAGGCCAACTACAAACTACACCCAGTCATGTGACCCAAGAAACTGGCTGCAGGAACCAAAGGGTTAGGATAAGAAAACAACTTTCTAAAAGTGGCATTTTCGGAGTTGTGACTTAAAATCTAACTTTACTATTCAAGAGGATTTAAAATTACAATTCCTTAGACACCAAACATAATATTTCTACCTGCTCCTAAAAACAAGTTATCACTTATTAAATGTAATAAGGTAATCCAATGCTATCCCATGGGAGAGGTTAGCCTCATAGTAGTGAAAAATTAATTTGTGTGTTTTCACTATCAGGACATGTAAAACTTTAAAGTATGTGTCCAATGTTTTAAATACAATGCAACCTGCTCTATGGGCTGTCTAGGGCTACCTTGGGGGTCACCTATATGGAATAAAAAGGAGTTTAGGCCTGGCAAGTGGTTTATTTTGCCATCTCATATTGGCACTTTAAAACTGCCTACAGGCTACCCGCCAAAAATAGTGGATTGGTCCAACGATATGGACTGGTGCCTGGTGACAGAAACATCTATCTGTGAAGCGAGGGGGTGCCCGAGCAAATGGACACATATCTGGGGACAGTGAAACACCTACAGAGGGGAGATTTGTCCGCCTACAATAGCTAGAGAAGAAATTATGGAGGGACTTGATGTCACGTAATGAATATTGCCATCTAGATATTGCAATATGCACACCAGGAGGGGGTAAATATTGTGTATCGTGTGAGTTACCTTGATTACCAGTGCCTTGATTATGTAACATGCCTTTTTTCTTCAAGAAAAAAATCTACTTAAAAAAACTGCCTAGAGGCTGCAATGGAAATGTCAAAAAGGGACTACTTAAGTGAGTGGCACAACCAGTGTTCTAGGCCTACCAGTAGCATTTAATTTACAGGCTCTGGCTACATATAGTGTTACTTTACTAGGGACTAGTAAGTAAATTAAATGTGGCAATTGAGTGGAAGCCAATGTTACCATGTTTAAAGGAAATAACACACGAACGTTAGCTCTGGTTAGCATTGGTAAAGTGCACAGAGCCCTAAAGCCAACAAAAATGAATTAATCAAAACAAGAGAGAAGGCAAAACATTTGGGGGTGACTATGAAGAGAGGGGCAATTCAAGCATCCTACATTTATCTGTGCAGCTTACTTGCTCAAACTACATGGTGATTTGATTCACATTTTTGTCTTCAGCTCCAGCCTGGGGGTGAGGAAGGTTTTTTACTTTTGAGACACGATCTTGACTTACCATTACATGTGTTATATTCAGTGTTTATTGTGCTGTCTCTGTACAAGGTGTCTCCGTTACTTGTCTTAGTCCTGATGAAGAAACTATTTCTTATTGAAGGATATTCTTAGGATCGAAACGTAGATACAACACTGAAGTTGTGCCTAGATGTGATTTATGTATTATTCCAAAATTATGTGAAGTACATTGAGTTCTGTGTTGTATATTTTCGAGTTCCCACTAGGCTGGATGTATTTGAATGAATCTTTTTGATCACTTTTTTTGCTCCTCTAACAAGCAATGCGCCCTTACACTGATCTATTCGCTATGAAACGCCTCTTTATTTTTTAATGAATTAATGTAATAAATGTGTATTTTACGACCATTGTCTTGTGTGTTGCTTTATTGCATTTAGTTGCATTTGAAGACTACCTTTCTTGGTCTCTACCTATATTAGTTAAACTCTCTTTGAAAAATGTATCCAACAGAATAATTTTGAGTTCATAGCTTACTTTTAGAAAGTTGGTATTTTCCTGCCTTTATAGGAGTTCCCAGCTGCCTGGGCCTGTTACCAGTTCCCCCATTAAAATGTGTATTGGGCCCAGACAGTGAACAACAGGATCTGGGTGTAGCTGGGAGAGGGTCTTCCTGGCAAGGTGGCTGGGGAGGAGCTGTATCCTGCCTTGGTTGCATTTCTAAGGACCTTGCCCACAGCACACACAAATAAATAAATAAATAAACACAATAAGCATGTCCTTGCTTTTGTCCCTGCAGAGAGTTTGGAGCCAGGATCAGGCGAGGGGAAGAGCTGACCAGAATTAGTTTTGGGGTAGATCAGGTAATTCTCGCACCCAGAGGCTGGCGCCAGGTATAAACAGACGACTGTTAGATCCGACATCCTTGGTGTGATATTGCCCCAAATGTATTGTCTGCACCCCTCCTGTTTTGCTAAAAATATTTTTATTGGCATTAGGACTCTATTCACTTTACCACTGATAAGCAGTACTAAGGTGCTTGTGCACTCTCCTTCAAACATAGTAAAACTGGAGTACACCTAATTGGCACATTTAATTTACTTGTAAGTCCTTAGTATAGGGGTACGAACTGTCTTTAGGGCCTGTAAACTAAATGTTACTAGTAGGCCTTCAGCCCTCATTCTGCCACCCGCTACAGTAGCTTTTTAAAACACGTCTATGGCCTGCCAGTGCAGCCCCTGGCGTAGTGTTAAACTGTCTTTTCAACGTGTCAAAATAAACCTTTTGCCAGGACTAAGCCTTCCTTTTTAAAACTTGTACGTCACCCCCAATGTTGGCCTTAAAATCTCATAGGGCAAGGTACATTGTATTTAAAAAGTAGGGCATGTGTGTTTAAGTTTTACATGTACTGGTAGTGAAAAACTCAACATTGTTTTTTATTACTGTAAGGCCTATCTCTCACTGGGTTATCTTATTACACTTTAGGTGCTAACATTGGATTGAGATCCAGTAGTGACATGCTGTTTAAACTCAAACAAATTATACTTTAAACTCATTTTATTGCTAAAGCCAGATTTGTATTCACAATTCTGAGAATGCCACTTTCAAAACGTTGGCATAGCCTTGCCTTCTCTGCCAGTGTCCTGGATTATAAGCCTGCTTTTAGGGTTTGTATTCCTCCCAGACAGTGCCACATAAGGTTCTAGGTGTGAGCAGCCTTTTGTCACTCCATATACTTTGGAGTTTTGACAGGTTAAAAGAAGAACTTTCCAAAACCAGATGTGGGAGGACATGCTGTCCCCCCACAAACAAACGCTGACAAAAGATATAAATATTGGAACTCCAGGACCTTTCTTTAGAACACTCCTGGAACTGTGGACATTACAGAAGGACTGCTCTGCTTCCTGAAATCTACCATGCAGCTTGAGGACTGCCTTGCTATCTGAAAAGGAAGGCTGGCCCTGCTTACCTTCATCCGAGGCTAACCTGAGTGAATCTAAGGGTCAGTTGACTGACCTTCTGTTTGAGCTAGAGGAACACAACAAGCTTCAGAGGTCTCTCTACAACTTCCCAGCTGACCTGCTGCATTTAGATCTGCCAGGACCTGCAACTGAACCTGCCTAAGCCCTGCTGGCCTCTGCTGGAGTAAGTCCTTGATCCTGAAGCGGTGCCACCCCAGGTCCTGTGCCCTTGGCTGGCATCAAAGTGCAGTCCTCTTCAAGCAAAATGTGAAATCCAAAAGTTTGGTCTCTTCACAACTTTGAACCGAACCGCTCTGCCGCCCACAACAACCACCAACACGAAACTCCGATGAGGCCTTCTCTTCACACTACAAAGACCGCCAGTGATGACTGGCAACGTGAGATCTGCAATTCTCACTACTGCTATGACATCCCACAATTACTGCCTATGCGAAGCTCTGGCAAAGACCGTCTGCGATGTCCAACCGGATCTTTGTGATACAGTGATGGCTATCTGCGACGCCGGACCTGCTCTTCATTCTACCACAAAGACCACCCATGTCACTCTTCCTGCTCCTCACAGCCTCCTCTACCACAAACGATATTCTTCATGCCGAAGTTTGGGAGGTCATTTTTTAAAGTGGTTCTTATCTGGCCCCTTTATCCGATCTGCACTTGATCGTGGTCAGCCTGAACTTGTGAATTTATCCCAGTCTTTATCCCAGTCTAATATGAATTTACTTGTGCCCTCCCTTTTTAATCCAAGTAAATCGTGAATAAAAATGTTTTGGGTGCTGGTGAGGTATCTTCCACTGATCCTAGCTGTTCTCAAAAACATGTTGGCATGTATATCATATACAATGTTACAATATTAATGTGACAAATTCCATTAAACAATGACTGATAGAGACAGATTGAATGTAGATACTTGCATAGGAAGTTAAACATGAACTAAAAAGTTAACATTAACAACAATGTTATATGATTACCTGAGTATATGATTGCACTATTTTAATTACATTATTAACCTCCTGATGACGAACCAGGGGTCCGAAATGCATTGAGGATCTTTTTCGTTTTATGCGACTTTAAATTGAACAAATGTGGCACCAGACCACAAGATTGCACAACTTTCCAAAGAAGTGAGATAGAGTGAATACAATCCAGATAACCATCGCTATTTTATTAACTACATTTATTTCATTGATATCAATAACTCACGAAGGATTGATAAGAACAGGAGGAGCCCACATTGGGACCATAAAGAGTGTGAGGGGAGAAACTACACTAGACCTGGCATACATGCTTTACACATTGCCTCTAAATTATGTCTGACTGCTTTGAGCCAAGCTACCAGAAGGTTGAGCATATGCTAATTTAGTGACTTTTGTGGTTCATCCTGACAGGGATTGTGGTAGATGTCTGAAAGGGGCTTCCACTCCCTCATCTATTAACCCAATTCCTTAGAAGGACCTTCAGAACCACTCACAAGACCACACCTGGACCTGTGGAAAATTCAGAGAAAGGACAGCCCTGCTGTCATAGGGGCTGCTCTGCTGTTGAAAGGAAGATTTGACCTGCTTGCCTTGATCCCAAGCTACCCAAGGGTCAGTGGTTGACTCGCCACAGGGTCACAACAAACTTTCAGGAGCCCCCCTTCAACTGTCCAGCTGACCAGTACCCATGGACCTGCCTTGACCTACTGGAGCCCTTTTGCTTCTGCTGGAGTGATTCCTGATTCCCAGTGAGAGCTCCTCCTGAAGTAAAAGGTGAAAATCCCAAGGTTTAGGTTCTTCGCAATTGCAAACTGGCCAGTTTGCACCACATTCTGCCACCAGCGACAACCGCCAGTGTGAAGCTATGGTGAGACCTGCTCTTTGCGCTGATGTTGACCATCAATGATGACCATTAGAGTGAGACATACACTTAGCTCCAAAAGCGACCATCCGTGACGATCATCCAATACAAGCCTCTAGCAAATATTAGCTCTTTTAGCTACAGCAACGACCGTCTGTGATGCTTGACCTGCTCTTCGAGCCGAAAGTCCCCTCCTCACAGCCTTCTTGAGCGCAAACAAAACGCTTTGAGCCAGGGTTAAGATGGTAACTCTTCAGCGGGACTGCAGGACTAACTTGGTCCCCTTATCTAACCCACGCTCTATTGCGGTCAATCTGAACTTGTGACTTTTCGTTATCTAACACGACCAGATAACTGTGTCTGGTGCTTTCTTCTGCATGGTGCAATTTTCACAAAAAGACTATTTAAAAATCAATATTTCCAGTTCTACTAATTGCATTTGTATTGTTCGGGTATAAAATCATTTAATCCAATTTACTCTATTATTCTAAATTGATTTGGGATTTTTCTTGTATTGTCTTTTCACTTTATTACTGTTACATGCTGCATAAATACTTAACACAAAAGCTTCACGTCAATACTAACTGCTTTGTACCAAGCTACCAGAGGGTTACACACAGGTTAATTCAGTGACTTTTGTGGTTCACCCTGACAAGGATTGTGATTGTTGCTTGAGTGGGGCTTCCACTCCTTTCAATCAATAATACAATTTCTTACAATTACCTATTCAATTGTAACCTGCATAGGAATACATTGTATTGTTCGGGTGACCAGTTTGGTGCCACCTGTTGTGACAAATTTTGCTTGTCCCACACAATTTACATAAATGTAGTGTAAAGAGATTCTCCCTTTATTAGGAGCAACATGAATATTGGTGAGCTACGTCGATCTTCATGAAAGAAATCATGGTTACTAATTTGACATGACTGTGTGGCAACGCATTGGCTGGTGGGAGGCACAGTAGGCCCATGTTTTAGTGGAAACTTTGCTTGGTTCAGGCTAAAGCCTCATGGACCTTGTAGAGGGATATTGTGTGTGTTAAAAACATATAAATATTTGTGAGCATGGGGGTGTGGCCTAGGGCGTCAAGATGGCGGTCGCACTTAAGAGTGCTCTGGACCCCCCATCCGTCATCCGCCCTGCATCTGCCTACAGCAGCTCCCATCGACGAACAGCCCCGGTGTCCCTGGACTCCCCTGGCTGTCGTGCACTCCCCGCTGGCACTGGGGGTCTCCCTGAGGGTTGGCAGCACCTCCGCCGGCTCGACCCCTCCTGGCCGCGAGGTTCGTAAAATGGCGGCCCCCAGTTAAACGATGGGGCAGCCTGGTCTTGTGAGCCGCAACCGGCGCTTCCTGGCTGCCCAGCGGGTTCTCCGCCCTGACGGACGGGGCGGGCCGCTGTGGTGCTTCACTTCCCGCTGAGGTCCACCCCACCGGACGCGGAGCCTTCCCGGAGCCACTGCACCGCCCTGCCTGGTCCGGGGGTGCAACGCGGATCCTGGTAGCTGCGGTGCTTGCGGCGGCCCTGCGGACGTCCCGCCTGGGCTGTCGAGCCAGAGGGAGACTCCTGGTGAGGATAGCCCCGGATCCTTTTGCCGCGGCGCCGTTCGGCCCTGCCCCTGCAGCCTGCCGAGATCCGGGGCCGCTGCGGGCCTGACGGTGAAGAGGGTCCTGAAGCGCGGGGCACCCCTAGGCCTTGCCCGTGTGCTGGACAAGAGGGCTGTGAGGCCTGGGAGCCCCGAATGCACCACCTGCGGGACACCTCTTCTGGACCATTGGGGCCCGTGAGACCCTGCGAGACCGACCCGGCAACTGCCCCGACAACGCCGCATCAGTGGACCCTGGCCAACGACCTGAGGCGACCGGGGCCGCCGTGGCCCCATAGGGGTGAGGTGAGGAGAGGCCTAGGGCGGGGCGAGGGGCTCCCTAGTGGTCTCGCCCGCGAGCTGCTTGGCCGGGCTGGGATGGACTGGGAGTCCTGGGTACACGCGGATGGAGACAGCCCCCCCGCCCGACAACTGACCGGCCCCCTCCACCCGCTCAATAATCATTGCATTGGAACCCCTGGGGGCGCTGGGCCGACTGGCGTGACGGATTGGCGGGGCGCCTGCCTCCCGGACCTGCGGCCCCCGGGCCTGGAGGCCAGGAGTGCCTTGCCCTCATTGAACCACCCCCGAGGCCCTGGTGGTGTGAGGACTTACGGCGGCACCTGGGCCCGTGGACTGTAATATACTGCTGAGACCCCGTTCCGCTTCACTCAGGACCGCGCCGGACGCCTGCCTTCCGGATCTGCTCCCCACGGGCCTGGAGGCCCAAGAACGCCTCGCCTACCTACCACTGTTGCCTTTGAACCATCGCTGCTTCCCCCCTGGGGCTTTGGTGGCGTGGGGGCCTGCGGCGGGTGCCGGCGCCCAAGGACCGCATTGCTGAGGCCCTGCTCCGCTTCACTAGAGACTGCTTGAACCCGTTGCTGACCAGCACCTCGCTCTGCACGGTCACCTGGAGGTCTCTCGCTCACTCTGTCTCCCACCGCAGGAGGAGCGCAACCCCCTCTTCCTCCCCCCATCTTCCGGCTCCCTTCCCGCCCGGGCCGCACGAGGGGCCCGGGGGCCCCTGGTCGGCGGCAGGTCCACCGCGCCACCATCAGAATCCGGATACCTGAATCCTCTGAGAGGCCAGGAAGCCCAACCCTCTGGAGTGAGCTCCTGAAACTGCAGCATCCCTCACGCGCCGACATCCGGCTCACTGCGATCATGGGCAGGGGGAAGACCACGCAAACCCTGGTCCCCCCGTCCCAGATGCGAATGGACCAATTCAACAAATCGGACCATGAATCCAGCGCCGGCTCCCCGCCTCTGCCCGGGGCTGAGTGGGGGGGAACTTGTCCACAATCCTGCAGGCGATCAGCGCTTTCCAGGCATCTGTTGAGAACAAAATTGGGGAAGTGAGGGTGGATGTGGCCTTCATCTGACAGGACCTCCAGAACGCCACGGCGCGCATCACCGAAGCCGAATTCTGTATCTCCACGGCGGAGGACAACCTGACCATCCTAAAGACCCAGGTGTCCCGCCTTCAGACGCTGACGTCGGATCTCCATCACAGGGCCGAGGACTCCGAAAACCAGGCTCACAGGAACAACTTACACCTCCTGGGATTTCCGGAGGGAGTGGAGAAGGGTCCCACCGCCGTCTTCCTCAAAACCTGGATCTGCTCCTGGATGCCCGTGGAGAATCTCTTCCCCTGGTTCGCGATAGAGCGAGCCCACTGCTCCCTGGCGCCCAAGCCGCCCCCAGGAGCCCCTGCCCGGCCCTTCATCCTCCGTATCTTCAACTTCCGGGACGCCATCTTGGGGGCTGCCAGAGACCTGGGCCCCCTGCTCTTCCAGAACTCTAAAATAATGATCTTCCCGGACTACTCCAGAGAGGTCCAATCCCAGCGTAGGTCCTACGACGAGGTCAAGCAAAAGCTCAGGGCACTGGCTCACAGAGGAGCGTCCCCTTCTGCCGGGGCGGGCTATATCTCCTGTCCGGGGGCCCACATCCCGCCCTAATCACGAGATGCCCAAGCTGCGGCGACGCCGGACTGGATCCCACAGGCGGGGCCGCCGTTGACAGGATGCCTCTCATTCACCGGGGGTGGGGGGGTCCGGGCAGTCCCCATCTCCGCTCCCGGATCGGTGCACCCCCACTCTGCTGCATCCTCCTCCTTGGTCGTCATCGATCGGACCTCTGAGTTGAGTGCGAGCCTACAAAAGACAAGATCGGACTCGGACTTGTCCGGCAGACCTGTGATCCGGGGAACCCCAAATGATGCGGATGCCTGAAACAGGGCCACTTGATATCTGATCCTTGCTGACTGAAACCCGAGCAGCCGGGCCTGTTCCGGCCGGCCGCCTGAGACTTACTAAACGCCTGCAGAGCTGGATGCCCGGAGAGGTTCCCTTGGGAACAGGAACCCGAACTGTCCACATTCTTTTACTTTGTGCTCTTGCTCTGTCTTCCTCTTTCTCCTGATATCATATCCTTTCTGTCACTTGTGAGACTGTGGCTAATATCCTGAAATGCACTTACCTTTGAAGCTACATTGTCTAAAGCTGCTGGCATTTATCCGGCAATATGGAGGGGGGTCCTCCTTAGCAAACTCTTGATTGGTGCTACTGCTCCCAACTAACCGTTTTAAGTTTAGTGCCTTCCCCTAGCGGGGGTTTTTCTTTGGTGGTTGGACTATGGGGCGACAGATGCTTCCTGTTTCGAAGTGTAGGGTGGGGGGAGTTGGGGGTTATCCGGGAGGGGGGAGTCCATTGGCTCCTATTGTTTTTTTGTTTTTAGCCGCCTACAGGCCGCTTTTTAGTTTAGCTCTGTTTAGCCGCTCCTCGGCCTTTGTTGGTGCTTGCGGGTGGCTGTATGTTGCAGCTCCTCCTCTTGATGAACTACGGCAGGTAGATCCACTCCTGACACATACCTCCTGCTACCCAACGTTCTTGCTATATTGGGCACCTGCGGGCTGCCACGGGGGGTGGCCGCGGGCGGACGCCCCCTCGCCCTTGCTCCATGCCTGGACCACTGGTGCCCCTGCTCCGCTAACATGCCTCGATAATCTCCCTCTGCCTCGGCGCGGCGGGCCCTCTCTTCCCGGGTGTGCCCCCCGTTGGTCCCAGGCTCCCCTACATCCCCCCTCCCCTAATGGCGTACACACTGGTTAGATCCCTCCACGTTCTCTCCTGGAACATCAGTGGTCTCCTCGACCATATTAAGTGCCCGGCCGTTCTCCGAGCGGCTCACTGCCACGTGGCGGACGTCCTCCTTCTCCAAGAGACCCACCTCCTAGGAACGCAATGCAACTTCCTGGCCCGATACGGATTTGCGACGGTCTGGCATTCCGGGTTTCTGCGCAGATCCCGAGGGGTGGCAATTCTGCTCCGGAGAGGTCTCCCATTTACCCTGGTTAAGGCATACACTGACCCACAGGGGCTATATGTGGTGATATCGGGCATGGTGGAGGGCTGCCCTCTGAATATCCTGAACCTCTACATCCCGCCCGCCTTCCTGTCCCCGACGCTTCGGTGCCTCACACAGGTTCTTTCCTCCTTCCAGCATGGCCTTACGGTGGTTGGTGGTGACTCTAACGCCGTCATGCAGCCCCAGCGGGACACGACCGGTGCCCCGTCTGTGACCCGAATCTCCTCCGTAGCAGCCCTATCAAGCTGGGCTTTGGCTCTGGGGCTCGGTGATGTGTGGTGAGTCTGGAACCCCCACACTGCGCAGTACACCCACACGTCGGCCTCCCACCATATCCACTCCCGCATTGACCTTCTCTTGCTTCCGGCCACTGACTGTCACCTGGTCTCGGAAGCGATTATCATACCCAGGGGACTGTCCGACCATTCCCCCATCTCTCTCTGACTTGGCTCTGCCCCGACAGGACCGCGAGCGGTATTGCGTCTCAACGCGTGGTTCCTGCAGGACCACGCACTGGTAGACACGCTAGGGCAGGAGCTAACCCACTACTTCTCTACCAACGAGGGTTCGGTTCCCTCGCCAGGAACCTTGTGGGAGGCCGGCAAGGCGTTGATTCGCGTGGTGGTGAGGGGGCTTGTCCACGCCAAGCGGACGGACCGGATGGCCCGGGTCACGGAGTTGGAGTCCCAGGCTGCCCGGCTGGAGGCTGAGCAAGCCTCCTCTGGACGTGAGGACCCCACCCAGCAATTGGCGCTGATTCGAGAAGAGCTCTACCAGATCTCACTGGACTCGGCCCAAATGCTATGGCGGTCGTCGGTGGCGCGGGTGTATGGCTGGGGTGACAAAAATGGCAAACTCCTCCACAACTTGGTCTCCTACCCCAAGATCCACCGCATTATTCCGGAGGTCCGTGCACTGATGGCACCCTTCAGGTAACCTCCACGGCCATTTGTAGATTTCTACGCTCGCCTCTACGCGGCGCGACCGGCTGAAGCGCCCCTAACTACCCTCCTGAGCAAGGCTGGTGCTCGGCTCCCCTCTCTTACACCTGAAACCGCAGAGGCCCTGGAGAAACCCTTCACCCTAGACAAAGTCCTGGAGGCTATCCCCCTTCTGCACCCTGGCAAGACGCCTGGCCCAGACGGGTTTCCACAGGAGTACTACGCTGCTTTTCGGGATATCCTGGCTCCCCGACTGATGGGCCTCTTTCGACGTGTAGTGGAAAATGGCTCCTTTCCCCCTGAATCAGACTTGGCCACGATTGTGGTCATCCCCAAGACCCAACCGCCCTCCACGAACTGCGCGGACTTCCGTCCAATCTCACTTATCAACACAGAGATCAAGCTCTTCGCCACAATATTGGCCCAGAGGCTCAAACCCCTTCTACAGGATCTGGTCCTCCCGGACCAATGTGGTTTTATGCCGGCCGGAGGCACCCATCACTGCATCCGCCGCCTCCACCTGGCCTTGGCTCACCGTGCCCGCCGGACCCCATATTTGGCCCTCCTCTTTCTCGACTTTGAGAAGGCCTTTGACACGGTGGGTAGGGCATACCTGCAAGACGTGCTGGAGGCGATGGGCTTTGGCCCACTGTTCCGCCGCTACATTGGGATTGTGTACGCTAACCCCAGGGCCCGGGTGCTGGTCAACGGGTCACTCTCGGAGGCATTCCCGATCTGTAGAGGCACGCGCCAGGGGCGTCCCCTCTCCCCACTCCTGTTCGCGCTAGCGATGGAGCCCCTGGCAACGGTCATCCGACAGGACTCCCTCGTCCAGGGGTGGACCTGGAACAAGAGCCACGTAGACAAAATAGCCCTTTACGTGGACGACGTGCTCCTATACCTGGCGGACCCAACGACTTCTGGCCCCAAATGCCTGAAAATCCTCGTTGACTTTGAGAGAGTCTCCGGCCTTTGACTCAACGCGGCCAAATCCACCGTAGTCCTGCTGCATCCCTCACGGGACTGCTACGACTGGCAGTCGTCCATTCCCCTCAGACATCACTCGGTTAAATACCTGGGGATATGGGTGGCTCTCCTGCTGGAGCTAGAATGGGCATTGAACATCACACCCCTTGTAGCGCGGATGAGATTAGATCTTAAAAAACGGCAAACCCTTCCCCTCAACCCCCTGGGACGAAGCGCTCTGTTCAAAATGATGGTCCTTCCCCGCTTCCTCTACATCCTACAAAATATCTCCATTCCCCTCTCTCACACCTGGTTCCGCGAGCTCGACTGACCCTATCCCAATTCCTTTGGGGTGGTGGAAGACCACGGATCTCCCTAGCACACAGCCGCATCCCCTCCTTTGACAGGGGCATGGGGGTGACTCCCCTCTACCTCTACTACCTTGCCACCAAACTGATAGTCATCCACGACTGGTACGCGGGCGGCTGGTCCGACCCAGCATACCGCGTGGAACTAGAGGATACGGATTTCTCACAGATCCAAGCGTTCCTCTACGGATGCCCGATGCCACAAACCATGGCGCCAATCACTAGAGCAGTCCTCCTGGCCTGGTGCGCCGCCCTGCGCCACACGGGATGGGACCGTAAACTTACTCGTCAGACACCACTCTGGCACGGTACCTGGCTCCGGGAGGTATCGTCCCTGAACGGATTCTGTCGATGGGATATTATCGGCGTCTCGGTCCTTGGAGACGTCTGGGTGGGGGACCATATCCGTGCCTTTGCAGACCTACAACAGTACCACGCCCTTCCCCATGCCCAGCATTTTAGATACCTGCAGCTGTGCCACGCCATCCATGCACACCTCCCCTCACCAGTCATCCTCCCAGAGTTCAGCCTGCTAGAAGCTCAAGTGATGATTTGGAATCTGGGTAGGGGAGGAGTATCCCGCATTTATCGCTCCCTCGTGAATAATGGCCCGCGTCATTGGACAGGCTGCGCACCCGTTGGGAGGGATGGGTGGGCCCCCTAGAAGAGGCAGATTGGAGGGACGCCCTAATGGCTCCACATACCCTGACCACGTCCTCCAGGCTGCGCCTGGTGCAGATATACTACCTACACGCGGCTTACCTCACCCCAGAGAGACTCTTCCGGGCCAGATTGCGACCTTCCCCAGACTGCCCGAGATGTGGACTATCCAACGCTGATTTTTACCACATGGTGTGGCTATGCCTGGTGCTGGAGAGGTTCTGGAGCGGAGTGGAGCGGGAGCTCACTCAGGCCCTGGGTTGGGAGGTTCCTCATGACCGGCTGCGAATGGTGCTAGGGATATTTGATGGCCTGGACGGTTCCAGGATGGATAAGCGCCTGCTAGGAATGGCGGTGGCCGTGGCCAAGAGGGACATAGGGCAGCACTGGTCACGAACTGTTGCACCCACTGTGGGGGGATGGAGGAGGGGGGTAGATTGATGTGGCACCCAGGAGGAGGCCCTATTCAAATCCCGAGGTTCTCCAGAATTGTTTCCCAAAATATGGGGGAAATGGTTCAACATGATCCCGCCATGAGTCCAGTTGTAATGATTGTTTTAAGATGTGATATTACTGTCATACAGGATGAATTGTTGGACTGGAGTGGACTGACCCTGCCTATCTGTCTTGTTGATTTTGACCCGCTGTCTATGTTGCTTTGTGAGCTGCTGCCAACGAATTTCTCTTGCTGTTTTATATACTCAATAAAGTTGATTATGAAAAAAAAAATATTTGTGAGCATCTGTGATTTTCCTATAAGAAAACTATAATTACTTATTCAGGTTTAATTGTATAGGAATCCACGAAGGTGAGGGTAACCAATTTGGTACCACCTGTTGAGACAAATTTAGTTTGGCTCGGACAATTGACATACAGATAGTCTAAAGAAGTGCTCCCTTTATCAGGATCAGTATGAAAATTGGTGAGCCAAGTTGATCTTGATAGAAGAAAGAATTACCTATTCATCATTAACTCCATAGGAATGCATTAGTTTGAGGGTGGCACATTGGGCACAGGTGGAACATTGCTTGACTTAAACTAAATCCTCATATATCTTGTAGGGGGATGTGTTTTTTTTTTAAAACAACATACATATATGTGAGCCAACGTGATTTTCCTATAAGAGGACTACAATTCCTTTTTCAGATGTAACTACATAGGAATGCATTGAGGTGAGAGCAATCCTTTGGTGCCTTCTTTAGAGACAAATGTTGCTCAGCTCAGATGATTTACATGCAGGTCTTGTAGAGGGAGGCTCCTGTTATTAATTTGAATACATTTGAAAATTGGTGATCTTGATGACAGAAAGGATAATTACTTATACGTCTATAACTCCATAGGAATGCATTGGCTGGTGGGTGTCACAGTGGTCCCTTATTTTGGTGCAAATATTGCTTGGTTCAGCCTAAATCCTTATGGTCCTTCTATGGGGATGGGGTGTAGTTGAAAAACAGCATACATATTTGTGAGCCAATATGATTTTCGTATAAGAAAACTACAAGTCCTTATTCAGATGAATCTGCTTAGGAATACATTAAGCAGAGTGCAACCAGTATGGTGCCACTTGTTGTAACAAATTCTGCTTGGCTCAGACAATTTACATACAAGTAGCACAGAGGGATGCTCCATATATGTGGATCAATGTGAAAATTGGTGAACCAAGTTGATCTTGATGGGAGAAAGAATAGTTACTTATTTGTCTGTAACTACAAAGGAATTTATTGGCTTAAGGGTGGCACAGTGGGCACAGTTGGAAATATTGCTTGGCGCAGGCATAATCAGGCTCAAGCAGATTCTGGTTGATTGCCAATACCTTCACCAAATTGGGTAAAGCCAAGTTCATCTCCACGTTGAATTTACATGTTGCATACCACCAAATTTGTTTTGTGGATAATTGTAAGCATTTAACCACCTTAGTAACACACAATCGGGCATTTTGTGATGCTGTATTCAGTTCATTTTAGCCTCAGCTGTGTCTGTGTTCCAAAAACTTAAGGATATATAATTCAATAAAAATGTTTTCCAAGGACAAGAACAGAGTTGTGGCATTCAGTGATTATATTTGGGTCTTTGTCCACTTCCTTCAGGAACCTAATGCCATTCTGAATAAACTCCTTGATGTGTTGAGGGCAGTTGATCACTTCATAACTTTCCTTTGGTGAAAGTATTTTCTCCTCAGGCCTGGTCACAAGCCTCTCATCTTCCTTCTTTCAAAAAACGGGACACACTATGCACCTTGAGACCCTATAGGATTTTAGCAAGACTACTTAAATTCAATTTTAGTTTGGAATGTATGCCAAGTAGGAGCAAATGCAGAGATGACTCTCAGTATGATTCAATAAGAGTTTATTTCCGGATGAGTGTGTGGAAGCTGCTGTCGGTGATGCTCTTGAGTATGCTGGGAAGATTGTGGATAAAGATTCTTCGATATAAGCCTTATATCGAAGAATCTTTATCCACAATCTTCCCAGCATACTCAAGAGCATCACCGACAGCAGCTTCCACACACTCATCCGGAAATAAACTCTTATTGAATCATACTGAGAGTCATCTCTGCAGCTCCTTGTTCTGAAACAAGTGCAGACATTTCAGGTGGGTAAATGGCCCTAGAGAGGGATCTTTGCATGTGGATTTACAAGTCTTCTGGACAGATGGAATGTTATTTGTAATATGTAAATAGAGTTCTTATGATAGATCAGTTTGTGACTCTGTGTAAGCATGGCAGAATTGTTAACTTATCCACAAGGGTGCCTTGAGTGAATGCTATACTAAAACAATGTGGGGACTATGTGTTGGTGGACTTTCATGGATAATAGTGTTTCTAGTCTTGTGAAAAACTGTGATTGCTCCCACTCCTTTTCCTGAAGATCCTTGCTGCCATATAGCTTCAGATGTTCTTGGTAGGGTGTATATATTTTGATTAAGACTGATACAAATGAAGTGTTGCATTTTCTGCCATAATGATTCTATAGAAAAGGTTTCTCTCTTACCATCACCTCCAATAATGGAGCGCAATTCTCTTCGCACAAGAGAAGGCAATTTTTATGTTCCTATGATATTTCCCAAGCACACACTTTTGTACTCACCACAAAGCAATGGATTAGTGGAAAGAATAATAGATTATTAGGGAGGAGGTCCAACTTGCCATTGCCAGCAGACTTGAAGTGCTAAAGGTTTGGCAGGGAAAACTCTTATTGTATCAGTGTACTCTGCATTTAACTAAAGGGTTTCCACCTTTTGAATTGCTACACAATAGCACTGCCTGTGCTCTTTTAAGTCCTGCTTGGTTATTTAAATTCAGAGAGAGGAAAGTTAGTACTTACATGCCTGATATTGTGCTCAAAAAGGTTTGCAGCAATCAGAAAATGATGAGTGAATGGGACAAAAGAAATACTTGCATGAAGTAAAGCAGCATTTATGTTGACAATGTTGTCAAAGTAAAAAATCCTAAGTCCAGCTTTAAGGGGCTGCCTAAGTTTTCTGATTCCAAAAGAGTCCTTTGCAAGACATACGCAGCATTTTAAACTTGAAGATGGTAAATGGTGGAATGTAAGTACAGCTGCCCAAGAAGATCTTATTGTTCAAGAATCACACAATGCCAAATTTGCTACTACTGGACAATCTTTTTATTTGAGGCATAGCACAAGATTATGGAAAGACGGTCATCTCAAAGGTTACTTTTGAAAGCTGAATTTGTTTATTTATTTTATTTATTATTTATTTGTTGAGCTTTTAAAGCACGACAGCTACCCAAAAAGGGTTTACCGGCGCTGAAAATAGATAGCTGTTGAGCAGGCGATAATACTCTGATGCGAGGCAGCGACAAATTATTGATTAAACAGCCAGGTCTTTATGGCTTTGCGAAACTGGACATAGCTTGTTTCTGTGCGTAAGTTGAGGGGGAGGGAATTCCACAACTTAGGTCCCAAGAGTGAAAAGGACCTTCCACCCATCCTAGCTAGACGGACTTTCGGCACGCTGAAAAGGCCCTGCGAAGAGGATCTTAGACAACGGGCAGGAAGGTAGGCGTTTATATTAGAGTAGGAGATATGTTGTAGTTTTCACTATTATTGGCTTACCTATGTTAGTTGTTTCTTCATTCTAATACTATCCCTGTGCTCTTTTCTCCTTGTCTCATGCATTCCCTGCATTCCTACTGTCATCACATTCAACTTGAGTCCATTGTTGGACTTATGAACTGTCTCCACCCGGGGACTGCAATCAAGCACCTTTCTTAATGTCCTGTTCGGGACCTCTTTATTTCAACACAGTACAAACATTTTTAAACTAAAGATCACAATACATCACCTAAACCAGTTAAGAAAAATAGAAAGATATAAATGAGCAAAAAGACAACAAGATCATTAAAATAAAGTCCTTACCTTATTTACTTACCAGCAGAGATATGAATTTTTGAAAGCTGTAAAGTGCCATTGAAAATAACAGTTACACCAAGTGGGCCATCCCACTCAATATTTTTACCTCTGGACTTATTTTCAGAAACGGAAGTCAAAATTTTCCAGCGAGGTAAGGCCCAAGGTAATGGTGGTGTGGTTCCCTCAAAGTCAGATATGTTGTCATTAAGCTCCTGCTGGAGCCATCGTTTTGGCACCAAATGCTCTGAGAGAAACAAACCATAAGTTGTGGCTGCTGAGGATGCTTTGATGGTCAGATGGATATGCCATGTTACTCCAAACCAGGGTTTTACCTTCGGACTTAGTTACTTTTTTGGAAGTCTAATGGCCAGATTACGAGTTTGGCGGACAGGGTTACTCCATTACAAATGTGAATGCTATCCTGTCCACTGTGTTACACTTCCATTTTCTCCTATGGAACTAGTAATACGCGGGCTGGATATCCGTCATGTTTGTGACGGAGTATCCCATCCGTCAAACTCACGATCAGGTCCTAAATCATCCAGTGGTTACATAGGTAGCCATAGCCTGGCAGGACACCACAAGCCTGGATAGTTTTTTGTGAGGTCCAAGTGAACCTGTTATAAGCATGGCAAAAGTCTCAGAGCTGGATAAGGCTGATTTTGTAGCCTGCATAGAGTGTGCCCCTCCTGAGCAAGCCTCACTACCTTGTCCAGGCCTTCATAGGTGGAGATTATGACTAATTTCCACTTTCTCAGCCCTGCCAAGTAACGCACATCAGGGGGCTATAGGATATAATTAAGCATTAACAGCCAGCACTCTTCAGCGTGCTCTGATCTGCTGCCTCAGGCAATTATCAGGCCAATAAACATCTGGTATGCCCTAGTGGCTCAGTCTACAAACAGCTCGGTGGCCCACAGCCTGCTCTGAAGATGTAGTCTGGCTCAGCCTGGCAGTCACTGGGGAGGCACTTCTAGTTGGCAAAAGTGAGTCCAGCAGAACACTGAACTCAACCTGCATGGAATGGGGGCAGTGTCAGAGTGTGGGTTTGATGTCAAAAGTCATGGTTAAAAAGGACAAATTATTCAATAACTAGCTTGTTGATCTTTCAAGTTGGGGTAATTGCATATAAAATAACACACACCTCAAATGAAAGAAAAATGCAAGCTAAAGTAATCAGAAGGAAATACATTCTTCTACATTATGAAACCTCCATTAACAAATTGCTGCAGTTGTCTATGCGTAACCAGAGAGAAACACAATTGCATCTTGTTTGCCACAGTTTGCCACTGTGAGGACTAGTGTTGTGTTTATTTATATGGCTACGAGGTCCCAGCCTGCAACTGAGAAAGCACAGTGAATATGCAAGTTATTATTTTGAAATTCTATTATACACTGTCGCGATCACACAACTCTGGAGCAATATTTACGTTCTTTCACCCTGCAAAACACCACAAACTGGTACATGCTGATCTGAATGGCAGAGTTTGCATACAACAATGCGGACCACAATACGTTAGGTTGTTCCCCTTTCTTTTGTCTTTATGGACACCATCCAAACATGCTCCCATTTGAATGGCCGGTAGTTTCCAGGCTTCCAAGCATCCACGAACATCACACACATCTCAGAGCGGTATTAATCGATGCCAGACAACATCTAGCCACGGAGCAAAATGCACAGAAACACTTCGCAGATAAGGAAAAAGCTATAGAACCCGTTTACCAGGTGGTGGACAAGGTATGGCTGGCCACTAAGAACCTACATCTCAAGGGGGTGGACAAGCTGAAACCCAGATAGATACTATAGTGTTGAGGAAGTAATAAATCCTGTGGCCATGAGGTGGTCCTTGCCCCGTTCATAGCACATACACCCTGTATTCCACGTATCCCTGCTCCAACCCTTTCCCGCTAGCATGAGGTTGCTAGAGCGACCACTCCCTCTGGAGATCGACGGTCAGGAGGATGGGTATGAGGTACGTGAGCTTTTGGGCTCCCAACTGGTGAGGGGGCAGGTGCAGTATCTAGTGGATTGGAAAGGCTATGGAGTGGAGAACAGCACCTGGGAGCCTATACAGAACCTCCACTGCCCTGAATTGTTAGAACGCTTTCATGCAGCACATCCAGGTTAGCCAGGACAACCGCTGAGCTAGCGGTCCTCAAGAGGGGGTTCTGTCGCGATCACACAGCGTGGACAGGGAGGAAAGGCAGGAACTACTCCCACTCACAGAGTTCCCCTCCCCTGTGTGCATGATACCCTGTTTGGATGGAACAGGTGCCCAGTGCACTACACAACCCAGAAGCCCCTGTGATGCATCAGGAAAACACGGATCAGGCATCTCCAAGTACTCAGCCCCTATGAAGCACCTCCTCTTCCGGGAGGAGGTGCTTGACAAACTTGCCTGTTTCGGATTTTCTCGAGAGCGGATGTGTGTTCCCGCCGGAGTTGCTGTTTTCCCCGCTGATGGTCCTGCATTTCCTCACGCTGCTCCGGGGAACGGACTTCTTGCATGAGTACGGCGTAGCTCTTTGAAGCCGCATTTCCGTTCATCTGACTCCAGACTCCTGGCACGGGAAGCCCCAGGTACTGTAAACACAGGTTAGAGAGGGGCGCCAGAGCGCTCCTCCCTCACCCGCGACTTTATTGTTTTTTCCACCATGCTGGTGAAGACAGCGCCAACGTCCTGCATGCACTCTCGCCGTGGAATTTGAGCAGTGTTTGATGCGCTTGCAGCTAAACCACCATTTGCCTTATCGCATGCTAGTCCTCTCGCTGTACCTCAGAACAGCAGCGGGGTGCAACTATTTTTGATTATCTGCTGGTTTCTTACCGCCTACTGGTTTCAAGCTGTGACTATTTCAACAACGGTTGGGGGGGCACTATTGTTTTGTTATTACTGCCCATGATGTTTGGGCACAGTGACATGTCTACTTCACAGGATTCGGTACAAGTGCCGATAGTAGACTAAGGTGCCTTTTGTGTTGTTATACTTGGAGCACGTATGAGCCTGTTTTTTTCTTGAAGACTTCCTGAAGTCATGCTCTCTCCAGGATTGGTGATCACTGCCCGCTATATGAGCGTATTGCTGAAAAGTACACCGTGAGTGTATGAAAGAATATATTTTGGTTGCCTGTCATTGACTGGCAATTCCTGTACTACCCCTCATACATCTCTCTCTTCTTTTATATGCAGTAGTCTTTTGAGGAGTGATCGTCGACGACATCCCAAGCCCTAGACCAGACATAGGGAGATAAGGAGCCATCCCTGCAGCAGTGTTTGTTATTTTATCCACTTCCCTTTTCCCCGGGGTGCTCCCTTACATAGTAGTGTTCATTGCTCTGTGGGAGGTTGTGCCCAGGGGAGTTGGGAGGCTCCTCAACAGCCATTGTCCCTGCTGGCCAATATCAGATGTTAGTGGCATTTTCTTTTCTTGCGCTGCTGACACATCCCGACATACACAGTCTGTCACTCGAAGTATCGCACATTTTGCTGTAAAATATCACACATTAGCACACCGAAACCATGCAAATACACATAAGCATTCTGAAAACATGGCAGGTATCCTTTCTTCTAACTGCTGTTAAAGTTCCTTCTGGGCAATCCTGTAGCCCTTTATCCTCAGGGCTAGCTTATAGACACCACGCTATTTTACTGCCAGGTCTCCTGGAGGGTCCAGTCCTCTGTGGTTAGCTCTTGGAGTCAAGAGCCCTTCTGATTTTTATGTCACTGAAGCAGTCAAACAAGATGCCATTAAATTAAATGAAAATATTTTTCTGAAGTTTAACTTAAATAAAACATTTCCCGTTAAGAAATAAAGGGTCATATGCATGAACACATATTCCCAAAGACACAGAATGGCAAAACCCTTTGATGCATCTGGTTTTAATATGCTTTAATAACTATTGAAAGTGATGCATAGAATTAGTTGTCATTTATTTAAATATTTTTTAAAATGTCACATTCATTATTTTGTTCAGAAATGGTTGATAACATATTTTAAAATTAGATAGTAAATATGTACACTTTTAATATTTTTGTAACATGATATTACATTTATTTACATTTTTAACTATCTTGAATAATTTTATTTAATTTAACAGTATTTCCTATAAGATGTTTTTTTTTAATAAACAATTTTATTGCGTCAAACAACAAATATTTTGCAGAGCTTTGTGACCCAGAGGTGACCTGCCACATATAAGAAACAAGATCGTGGTAACGTTTATAAATTACACATTTGCAATCAACATAAATCGAAGATATATGAAGGACAAACTCTACCCTCCCCCCGTGCACTGTCAAAATAGCATCTCCCAAAAGTGTTGTTGGTTACCGCTGTGATAGAAACTGAATATACAATGTGATAGGTCCGACGTTGTATGGGCATATCCTGTTAGTGACGTATCTCTGCCACGGCTATAGCAGGCTCCAGAGGGAGGCCTCTGTAGATGGCTCACCGTTTCCAAATCTTGGTGTTTTTCAATGGACACCCCGAGCCCTAAAAACGGAGAGTTCCAGACCCATGTTAAAGTCCAGTCCGTTCTTCCAGGTCGTTAGCGAAGGTGGGGCTGTCGCTTTCCAGTTACGAGCAATGTCCCGTTTAGCAAGTATAAGTTCCAACAGCAGTAAGTGACATTTATATAGCTTGCCCCTGATAGTCTCCATAACGTGTAGTAATGCTAATTTGGGTGTGTAGGAGAGATCCCACCCCAAGACCTCCGACAGGCATGCAAACACTCTGTGCCAAAGTTTTACAAACGCATTACACTGCCATACTGTGTGGAGAAAGGTACCCTCTTCATGGCAACACCGCAGGCATAATGGGGAGGCTATCAGGCCGGCTTTCCACAGTCTGACACGAGTATAGTAGACCCTGTGCAGATAGTTGAATTGAATCAATCGAAGGCGCATAGCTATTGCGGCCTCTCTAGGGGAGTAGAGTGCCTCTGTCCAATCCTCATTCTCTAAGGGGCCACGGTCTGCCTCCCATGTTCCCAGGATTTTATCTAGTGTGGTGGGGCTGTTTGTCACCATAAAAATTGACCCAGAGCCAAGTTGATCTACCGGAACCAAGAAAGGATACGTAAAGGATGGTTTTGTAGTTGGTACAATAGTCGTGGTAAGGAAACCACTTTAAAAATGGCTGATCTACCTGGTAGCGAGAGGGGCATGTGTGACCAGGTTTTTAACTCTTCCCGGACCCGAGACCGCACCGACTGGATGTTCCGTTCCCACGAGACAGTTGCGGAATCCGATAGAAAGACCCCTAGGTCACCTGTATCTCGGAGGCCCAAGGACAGGGGACGACTCTTGGACCTAGGAGCCACAAAGTAGATTTAGATTGGTTCATGAAAAGACCAGAGGTCTCTCCGAAGATCTCCATAATTCTGAGCAATCAGGCGTGTCTTGTTGATATCAGTTAGAAAGAAGAGGA
This sequence comes from Lissotriton vulgaris, assembly GCF_964263255.1. Taxonomy (NCBI): domain Eukaryota; kingdom Metazoa; phylum Chordata; class Amphibia; order Caudata; family Salamandridae; genus Lissotriton; species Lissotriton vulgaris. The sequence goes on along the minus strand of NC_141690.1, from coordinate 11,217,041 downwards.
CATCATCGGCGTAGAGAGCAGAACGATCAGACAGCCCCTGTGCCCATCCAAATCCTGTGGTCTGTGCATCGACTCTCACCCATGCCGCCATGGATTCCATGGGTAAGGCAAAAAGGAACGGGGACAGCGGGCACCCCTGTCGAGTCCCCCTGCCCACTGGAAATGTAGACAAGATGATCCCGCGATGCGGACAGCGCCTGTAATGTCGGTATATAGAAGCTTCAAATACGAGCGGAATCGTGGGCCCAAATTCAGTCAATCAAGGAGGGCAAAGAGGTACAGCCAACTGAGGGAATCGAATGCCCGATCCATATCAGCAAGTAGGAGTGCACCGGGTACATTGAGACTCTGGAAAGTATCTATCACAAGGTGGGCTTGTCGAATATTGTGCCTTGTCGCACGCTGGGGCATAAAGCCCGCCTGGTCAGGGTGGACCACCGTGGCAATATGTGGCAAACGCTGATTGGCCAATGCTTTGGCAAATACCTTGGACTCTATATTAAGCAATGAGATGGGTCAATAGGAGGCATGGCGGTCCGGAGGTCGGCCCGGCTTGTGGAACACCACCACTTCAGCATGGCACCAATCACGTGGGAGATGGCCGCTCTCTCTTGCCTCCTTGATGGTGTTCAAGAAGTGGGGACCCAGTTTCGTAAAGTATTTCTTATAAAACTCGCACGGATACCCGTTGGGACCCGCCGCCTTGCCAGAGTTAAGGCCACACAGGGCCTCATCCAGTTCCTCAACTGTGAGTGGGCAACCCAGATCATCCCAGTGGTATCTGAAAAACGTCGGGCGGAATAGCGTCTAAGAAGTGGTGGATCTGCGCCGGAGCGAAAACCTTGTGAAGAGCATAAAGCACAGAATAATACTGTGTGAAGCTCTCAGCAAGAGTGAGGGGATCGCTCATGGAGCCCCCATCGGGCCCCTCAATATCAGGGAGGACTAGGGGAGATCGAGTGCCCTGGCCCAGGTGATGTAGCAATTTGCTGGATTTATCGCCCCATTGATAAATTCTGCTGAGTGTCGCCAACCACACCAAGCGGGCCTCGTCCATCAAGAGATCTGCATGTGTCTGTCTAGCGAGGCTTAGCTGTCGATGCGCCAGGGCCCCTTGTTCCCCTCTACTGGTCTGGTCCAGGGCAATAAGGTGGGCCTCGGACGCCAGCAATTCTTTCTTCCGGGCACGGCACGCTGCGGAACAATACAAGATATCCACACCCCGTATAGTGGACTTCATTGCCTTCCATAGAGGTTCGGAAGTGTCTACGGACCCAACATTGAGCGCCAGATACTGATCAAGAGCTTGGTCAATATTTTCTCTGTATTGCTCATCATGTAAGTTCCAGTGGAGAGATGCCATCGAAAGGGTGGAAGTGTAGGGCCAAGTTGCAGTTTCAGGGCCACAGGAGAATAATCCGAGAGGGACGCCTCTTGGTAAGATATCGGCATCTCGTACAATGTGTATTACTCCCATGGGGCAAATAGATAATCAAGGCAAGAAAATTATTTGTGTACAGAGGAGAAGTATGTATAGCCCTGTTCTATGCCATGTAATGTAGCCAAGTGTCTAACCAGCCCATCCCTGCCACTAAAGAACTCAATTTCGTGGCAGGACAGGATACGGGCAGGCCGCCCTGCCGCCAGCGGTCTCTGGTCATATCATCACATCGTTCCATTCACCACCAATAACAGTCACACCCAGGGGGATCTCTGTCCAGAGAGTCAAGAGGCGTTCCACGAAGGACTAGGAAAGTGTGGGGGGAGCATATACACAGCCTAATATCACTTGTTCCCCATAAATGACCCCTTGAATAACGACGTATCTACCCTGTGTATCTACCCAAGACCTGGAGTGTAGGTAGGGAATTCGCCTATGGATAAGAATAGATACCCCTCTAGAGCCCCGAATGAAGGCGGAATGGAAGGCTTGTACAAAGCCATAGCAGAGAAGGCAAGGTGTCTTTGTACCTAGAAAATGTGTTTCCTGTAGCATCAGGCTGTCGGCTTCGTCGTGTTTAGCCTGTCGGAGGATAGCGCCCCCTTTGATCTTATCTAGTGCTCCCCGGACATTCCAGCTAACAATGCAAAGGCCGTCATAGTGGGTCGCTGACTAATCATTGGAAAGGACATTTACAGAATCCATAAAGTCAAGGTGTATCACGGAGAGCAGCCATACAGGGGCTCTAACATTGCAACTTGAACCAGACAGTATTATGGTAGATACAGTGGACAGCAGTTTGGCATAATTACATTGCAGAAAATGGTTCCTAGACAGTGCACAAGCAAGAACATTTACAAGAAAAAGAAAGCAATACATAAGAACCCCCCTCCCCCAATCCATGACCCCCCCAATACCTCATAAACATTGAAGTATCTATAGCAGTGAAGACGGTAGGAGGGCCCCAACGGGTACGCCTCCACCGCACCACCAATGGCTCCCGTAGAGCCCATCTAAGAGCTGTGGGCTAGCCCCTGGACCTCAGATGGTCAAGCAGAGGTAAAAAGATTCTTTTAAAGTTCCTACATTCATGATTTTCTATGAGATGTGTTTGCAGTACCAGCCTCTGACCATGTGCGGTACTGGACTTACTAATACTCTGCAGTAGTATTTACCCCTTGTTCGGGGGTGGAGACATGTATTTAGACTTCTTGAATAATTTTACACTTGGATTTTGTGAATAGCCAAAATGTAAATTTACTCAAAAGTGTAAATTACTCAAAAGTGTAAGTTACTTTTGTGAATCAGCCCCTCTGTGATTTTGGAAGACAGAAAACAAGGTCTATGATGGTTGAGTGTAAAGAGGAATGTGTAAGTGGAACATTGTGTTGTTTTTGATGATGAGCAGGTGCCCCCTAGGTTCTTGTATATCTCATGAGGTATGCGGCTACCAGCACTGCTAGAGGTTTCATGTCACGGCCCCAAGTGGGCTGTTTTTGAGAGCTTCTGGAATAGAGCTGCACCGTACAAAGAGGGAGACCAGAGCCACTGGAGGTGCTGGTTTATGGAATTTCACAGAAAGTAGAACAGCAGTAGGAAGTGTGTGTCTAATGTGGTGTCCCCTCCTTGCACAGTGTTGATCTCTCTATGGTCTAGTTTTTCTCTGTCTGAGCGTGTGCAGGGATATGAGCAGCCATATAAAGCAGGCAGCGTGCTGCACCTCTGCACAGCAGCAAGCCCATCTGCACTCAACAATACCTAGATCGCGACCCTGGTGTTCTTTTCTTCAGAACCAAGGCACTTTTAAATTTTTGCCGTATTGCGTGCGTAAAAATGTGTTTATGTGCACTGCTCTTTTTCACTTACGGATCAGGAACAGGAGAACTGCCCCGATTGCAGTTTCTCAATGGGCGTCATTTTGATAAGTAAGACTCTTGGTTCAATTCAATTCATGTACCAAAGCTAGTTTGAATTCATCTAAGAGCCTTTGCTGTTTCCGAATAAACACACAATCATTGGTGAAACATCACGTGGATGTGTGGGACATATTATGTTTATGTTTATGTTTGTGCGATTTTTATAGCGCGCAAATACCTGGAGGTGTCTCGGCGCTCAGAGTACAGAACCATCACTGCGGCAGAAGTTATACTGAAAACAACCAAGTTTTCAGTTTTTTTCTGAAGCTGATGAGAGTGGGGGCAGTTTTGATGTGAAGGGGTAATGAGTTCCAAAGTTATCTGATTACAAACCATATACACTCTTTCTGTCTGAAACATGGCTGGATCAATCGGTATCATCTGAGTTCGCATGAGCCATCCTTAAAAGATACTGCGCAAAAAACTCTGCTTGTATTAACAAATGCGGGGAGGAGTAGCTATCCTTCATAAGACTCACTTGTGATAATTGTAATTGCATTTATATAGCGCTTACTACCCCTGACAAGCTGTTGAAGCGCTTTACGCCGGAAGGCACATTGCTCCGGAACCCACGGTTAATGGTTAGTTCAGTGTCATTGGTTACTGTTAGTTATTTATTGGATTAGTCTTGGGTACTCAGAGCAAACCATTCCATGCAGTCATTTCAGTTTTTTTATTTTTCATGGTGGACTATTCAATAGTGGTTGGTTGCGATCATTAGTAGGGGCGGGGTGAGATCAAGCACAAGGTTAGTGGAATTAATAGAGGAGTTAGAGGAGATTAGGTATTATTAGGTTGTATAGGTATGACTTTCAGCGGAAGGAGGATAGACTGATCTTGTAAATGAGTTGTGGGAAATTTGCTCAAATTGAAAATAGGTAAATGTGCATGTGTCAGTGTAGGTTGTGCTCAGAGAGAGGAGGCATGCAGAGGATGGAAGGGAAGGAAAAGGACATTGAAAGAGAGAAGAAAAAAGGAGGGGCATTGAACAGAAATGTTAAATAAGGGACAGTTTTTTAATGCTGGATTTAAGGAAAGTAGTGACTATTTTTGAGACAACATGCAGTTTGGGGTTGTAAGAACGTAGAAAGAAACAACTATATTTACTTGTGAAGATTGTGCTATATTGGGAATTTGTAAAAGGTACTAGAATCAGGTAAACCATCTCTCCGCTGCTAGGCTACTGCTAGAGCACTATCTTGTCAGGATAGTTGATGAGCTCAAGGGTTGAAAGTGAAAAATAATGGCAGAGCGATTATTTTGTGCAAATATATATGGGAAATAATGTACACAGTTAAAAAGAAACTTCTGTTGGCCAGCCTCAGGTTTGATTTAAAGTATTAAGTATACAGCAGAGTGGGATACATTTGAATGCCTCTGGTTTGCATTGGCACCAGATGAAAGGTGAGGACATCTTCCCAGACAGTGAAAGTGTATTACCTGCATTCCAGTGGCTGGAGGGTAGGGGATGCAAACACTGGTGTCAGTGATGGGATGGAGAAAGGGCTCTCCCTTTACAATGTCTTTTTTTTAAATACTTTTTATTAACAAACATCAGCATTACAATCTCATTACTGAGGAGGGATGAATCTATCGCCATGACTACAATAGGCAATAGAGATATTACAGAATATAGTCTAGGGGAAAGGGGATCTTTGTTGCATGTAGCAAGGGGAGGTTGACAGATATCCCCCTGGTAGGCATTCCACAAACCCCATATTCAAGTCCACTTCTTAGGGCACCCTCAGGACACATACACTGTTTTCTCACGGAACATTGACCAGTCCCAGTCTTTCTCCCAGTCTCGCACTCCCTTTACAATTTGTTTAGCAAATTGCTGATGATTAGACTTCCTGAAGCTCTGCCCTTTTTGTAGATGCGGTGGGTGAGTAGGGATGGAGCAGCAGGTTGAAGGGGAACCTTTAGGTGAGACCAAGCATTTGTCTACCTTAATCACACTTTAGTGCAGAGCCATCACACCTCTTTGTACATTTCTGGTGGTTGCTCCAGGCTGGAGACAGCCCGGTTGTGAGGGGCATCACAACACAAAGGCAGTGTCTGGAGCGCAGCCTGGAAAACATTTGACATGTAAATGTATTGAGATTTACCTTTCCTTTATCAGGAATGGTAGCTAACTCCATCCTAGTGTTTTCTGACATGGGCAATTTTAAAGGCAGGAAAATAGTGCAAAGACATATGAAAACAACACTCAGAACACTCCAGCACCACCACTTTAAAATGCAGGAAGTCACCCCAAGACCTCTACTCAGTGTGCCTGCAAACAGCGAACAAACTTACACAGGTACTCAAGGGAAGCGCAAGACACAAGGCACAACATATCCAAAATACACTCATACCATCTAGCACCACAGCATTAAAATGTAGCAAATCATGCGTTCCTACATAGCACAAAAGTGTTTAAACCATTGTTGACGAGGGTGAAACTAACAAGTTCCCAGTGTTACAGCATTGAGCGCAGGGTCATGACTGATTTGCATATGGCTGGGTCCAAACTGGAATGGCATGGTGAGCAAAAAAACGATAGATTTAGGCCCAGATCTCTATACTGGGGTGAATGTATGACATTGTTGTGCATTCTGTCCATCAATTGTTCTTTTTGCATTTGTCACCCCGAGTGGTACTGGTCTACACCGACGTGGGTCCCGTGCTCTCGATGCCACTGGAGTCAAGCTATCCTGGCTGATGAGGGCTGAAAGCCCGAAACCGGTCCTAGGATGCTTGTTCCCAGTCCAGGGAGGACCTGGCCTGGCAGTTCGGGCTGGACTGTTCCCATTGGGCGGAGGATCAAGACTGATTTGCATATTGTTGGGTCCAAACTGGAATGGCTTGGTGAGCAAAACAACAATGGATTTAGGCCCAGATCTCTGTACTGCGGTGAATGTATGACATTGTTCTGCATTCTGTCCATCAATTTTTCTTTTTGCATTTGTCACCCGAGTGGGACGGGTATGCTCAGAGGTGGGCCCCGTGCTCTCCATGCCACTGGAGTCAAGCTATACTTGCTGATGAGGGCTGAAAGCCCGAAACCGGTCCTAGGATGCTTGTTCCCAGTCCAGGGAGGACCTGACCTGACAGTTCGGGCTGGACTGTTCCCATTGGGCACACAGTCAAGACTGATTTGCATATGGCTGGGTCCAAACTGGAATGGCATGGTGAACAAAAAAAAGATGGGTGTAGGCCCAGATCTCTGTACTGGGGTGAATGTATGACATTGTTCTGGATTCTGTCCATCAATTGTTCATTTCGCATTTGTAGCAAGTTCCCATTGCCCACCAACTGTTTAACCTGGAAAAATAAGCTGAGCAATTAAAACACATTCCAGGGAAACAGTGCATGCCGACTTCTACTGCCTACAGTGTTATTGTTAATTTACACATACACCTGCCTCCGTGTACAGAGCCACGGACGAGTCCTTATTGTTTGTTTTAAAGGGTCACTAAAGGGAAGCCGTCCGAACTATAGATGCGGCTGCAGCATTATTTTATTTGTTTTACATGCATACCCACCCTCCTGTCCCGTATCTTCCTGTCCATGGCATCACACACCATGCCAGCCACCCCTCACAGCAGATTTCATGGGGGACTGTATTGTTAGTCTCATAATAGTCCCTCCTGTTTCAAATTGTGATTGCTTAGCGTTCTTCCTCAAGACTGAGAACTTGTTTACTGTATCTGGTTTTCTGGTATATAGGCCACCTGTAGGCACATTTTATTTTGTGATCTATTTGATTTAAAACCTCACACCTCTTATCCTCACATACTCAAACTTTACACTGTTGAGAGATTTAAACTATCATTTAGACAAAAAAATGTGATAATGACACTATCTAGCTTGTCAGCGCTCTTGAGGTGTAAGGCTCAAAGCAGGCTGGCTCTCAGCCTACCCATCGAGTAGGCCATATTCTTGACTCCGTTTTCACTTATTTAGAAGCCTGCTCGACTAACCCTCTCATACTGGCAATTTGGTCTGATCACGTTTTGGTTCCTTTTAGCAACACACTTCCTTTGGGGTCGAATATTCAATCTTTCAACTTACCAGATAAGTTGCAAAGACCTTGGCTTCACTTCTGCTCTACAGTCCACTATACTGAATCTTTCAACGTTGCTATTTGAAGATGTTTCTGTGTTCAATAACTGGCTATCTACCTCTTTAGACAAAATAACCCCACTTTGTGCTAGTGAAATCCACAGAGCTAAACCTTTGGCATCTTAGTACTCGGAAGAGATCAGGGCAGCTAAATTGCATTGTAAAGCCCTTAAACGTCAACAGAGGAAAGATTATACAGAGGAAGCTAAAGAACTTTATCATAAAGCTGCCAGGACTTTACAATCACAGCATTCAATCTGCCTGTGAAAAGTTTTTTGATGGCAGGATCAAAAGTGCTAATAACCTTCAGGTTTAGCTCGGCACCAGGACACCCCTTGCTTGGGGTAACAATGCTCTATAGAAATGATATGCGTTTATTCATTATTACTACTTTAGAATTCTACCAAAAATACTACTGGGATTGCAACTAGTTGTTACCATTGAATGGGTGTTTGGTAGCAGTAGACACCATTGGTGTTGGCTCTCAGACTTGTAAAAGCCTGGAAGACGCATTAGAGCATTGTACGGTGAACAAACTCCAATGAGTGGCGTGAGCATACCAAAATAGTAATTAAAACCAGGAAAGAGGCCAATCATCAGATGGAATGGGGAGGTACTAATGCTATTAACATCCTTGTGGGAATCCATGATACTGCAGGACCTACAAACCCTGGAAGGACAGCGCAAATGTGATACAATCGAGATCTCACTGTTGGAGGATATCTGAGGTTGAAATGGTCTAAAATCATTTACTGACTTGCAGGCTCCCAGTTTTATAGATACCTCCAAGTTAATACCCTATTAAAGATCCTGGATTGTTACCTACTGGCAGTCTCCAGTAGATAGTTATAGAAAGGACTATGGGCCAGATGTGGGTAATCCTAATTTACCGATTCTAAAATACCGAATTTTACCGATTCGGTATTTTAGAATCGGTGCTATATAGGAAAAAATTCGGTAAGTATTACTGAATCAGTACGATTCAGTATTTACCGAATCGGTATTTACCGATTCGGTAATTCCCATTCATTCCTATGGGCCTGCAGGCCCAAAGGAATGAATGGGATTTACCGAATCAGTAAATACTGATTCGGTAATGGGGGAACACATTCAAGGGTGGCAGGGTGTCACATTGACACTCTGTTGCACCCCTGAATCGTGCATGTGTGCACATGTGGCAAAAAATGCCCTAAAGGCATGTATGTCTGCCACATGGCACTTTTGGAAATGCACAAAAATGCTTTTCCAAAGGTTTTCGATATTTACCACCAACTTTTAGTTGGTGGTAAATACCGAATCCTTAACTATGCAATTCACTCATTTGAGTGCTCCCTACATTGCAGATTCGGTAATTTACTGATTCGGTATTTTAAGGAATCGGTAATTTACTGATTCCTTAAAATACCGATTCAGTAAATTACCGAATCTGTAAATTGGCCACCTACATCTCAAAAGCCTAATACCGGTGTGTAACGGCCGAAATTCGGTAATTTCGGCCGTTACCGACTGGTATTAGGCTACCTACATCTGTCCCCATGTTTCTATTGAAAAAGCATTTTTTGACTTGCCTATATCTTTGGCATAGTTTGACGAATCTTCACGAAATGTTCCCCAAAAAGTGGCACTGTGAGTCTTGTTGTGCATGGAAAGTTTTGGAGTGGTCTGTCTAGTGAGAGCTGACAAAAAGAAAGGCAATAAAAAAAGTGCATTTCCAATGTTAATTCCCATAGGAGTTTTAGATACGACTGGAGCCCGACCGCTGGACGGAATAAAACCAAATTTGGCCGGAAGGTAGAATTTGGTTTGTAGATCATGCTTTCAGTTATCTGGTGTGAATCCATTTGATAGTTATTCAGAAATGTAAGGAAATCAAATTTGTTCATCTGGGGCCGTGGCTAATTTGCGACGCTTTCGTGATTAATCACAAATGCACAAGTCAACAGGAATACCTTAATTGGCTGACCGCAACTTGAGCCGAGAGTTGCGTGCCATTTCACCTCATTGGAGCAGTCCCCACGGCTCAAACAAAATGATAGAAAGTGGCATAAGGGGTCAGGTTGCATGTGCCCTGACCCCATGAAAGGAATGTAGGGGTGCTTTAAGAACCCTTTATGGGTATAATGCAAAAAAAAGGTTTTCTTTCCAATCCCGATATTTTGGAATTCGCCGTAGCCATCAGCACGGCCACTGTGTAACATTGCAACAAATTTGCGAATATACGGCGAGACAGATTTGGGTATTCCGGTGAAAAAAAATAAAGTATATATGTTTATACACCCACCCTCAGTTTCACTTAGGCACTCGCACACCCACTCCGCCACCCACTCAGAGATGGATGCACACACTGACCTACCCACTTAGAGACTCACACACCCACTGAGATACCCACTCAGAGACTCATGTACCCATTTATAGACAACAGTCAGACACTTATGCACCCACTCACAAACTCACTCAGATGCTCCTGCAAACACTCACAGATCCACTTAGAGATTCACAAAGCCACCCACAGACCCAATCAGAGAATGACACATCCACTCACAGGCCCACTCATGCACCCACGAACAGACCCAGTCACAGATGAACTCAGACACTCATGCACTCACTCACAGACTGACTGAAACACATATGGAGGCACTCACAAACCCACTCAGACACCCTCACACCCACTCACAGACTAACTCACTCATGCACCCACTCAGACACTCACGCACCCACTCACAAACCCAGTGAGGCAATTAAGCAGCCACTCCCAGGCCCATTCAGATATTCACACACCCACTTATACACCCACTCATACACTCACACCTACTTAGACACTAATGTACTCACTCATACACTCACTTTCAAAGCTTACAGGTTAAACTTAGGAAATAAACATTTAAAAACGTATAAATTCATATAAAAAAACAAAGGTTACAGGGACGTTATAGTTAGGGTCACATTTCATTAGTACAACACCAGAGAAAATCAGCAGTTATAGTTACCTGAGCTAACTATAACTTATGTCCCCACAATACACATCTTATGACCTCACATATTACATCACTCAGGACATGGTCATGGACATCATAAATGAGATCACTGATAACATCATCCACAGAACCAGTTACACCCCATAGAACCTCTCATACAACCACTCCTACACAACCCTCACATACCCATTCACAGATTCATTTCAGTACTCACACAACCAATCACTGATCCATAGAGCCACTCACCCATCCACTCACTCATACTGGCTCTCTTGCACCCACTAACTCACCCATATAGTCACTCATGTGCCCACTCACTCATCAATATAGCCACTCACATATCCACTCATACAGACATTTACACACTCACTCATACACCCGTGCAGCCACTCACACACCCACTCAATCATGCATAGATAAACTCACACAGCCACTCACTCACCCATACAGGTACTCACACAGCCATATACTTAACCAAACAGCCACTCACACTGCCGCTCACTCACCCATACAGCTACTGGCACAGCCACTCACTCTCACATACAATCACTCACACACCCACAGAATTACTTACATACCCATTCACACATCCATGCAACCACTCACACACATGCTCACTCACCCTTACTGCCACTAAAAAATTCACTCTCCAAAACAGCCAGTCACACCCAGTCACTTACTCATACACACACTCAAACAGCTACTTACTCACCCATACAGCCACTCACAAACCTACTCCCTCATCCATACAGCCCTCTCACAGCCACTCAGTCACCTATACAGCCACCAACGCACCTATAGAGCCATTCACACCTATACAGCCACTCACACAGCCTCTTACTCACCCATTCAGCTACTTACATACCAGCTAAAACACCCATACAGCCACTCAAACACCCACACAGCCATTCAGACATCCACTCACACACTGATACAGAAAGTCACACAGCCACTCAGATGCGATATGTTAGAAATAGTATGGCTAATTAAGAATACAGAAAGAATAGTAATTTAACTTATGCTGTAGCTTTGTATATATCTTTAATTCTCAGAAACGTTTCTGAAACACACTCAAGGGGTGATGTCATCAGTGATGTCATTTGAGATGACCATGCCATTAGTGATGTAATGTGTGAGGTCATACGCAGTGCATTACAGGGTCATAAGTTATAGTTAGCTCAGGTAGCTAAATTTCTCTAGTTTTGTACGAGTGAGCCTAACTATAACGTCCCTGAAACCTTTGTTTTTTCAGTGAATATATACTGTACACAAGAACTTATTTTGCAGCTTAGCTATGATGGTAGCCAGACAAGACACTGCAAAAAGATGGAGTAGTCACACATCTCCTACAATAGCAGAATGTGGAAAGCTCATACACTGGTGTAAATTGGCCAAAAAGGTGATCCAAAAAATTCAAGAAGGTGTTGGGCTCATGGAAAAGCAGAGAGGCCTGAAGAGATGAACAGGGAGGTGTAGGCTAGGCCGAGGTTGCTAGGGCTACCTCTGGGTTAGAAGTAATTGGGTACTCATTGGATCCGAATTGATATATATGGCAAAAGAAATCTGTTTCAATGTGAGACATGTTGTGTTTTTTAATGTTTGACAGTGGATTCTACCAGAACTGTATAAATCAATAAAACGTGCTTAAAAACCATTACCAGTTCATGTTTGCTCTTACCCAACAGGGACTTGTGTAGGAGACAAAATGATGGCTGGGGTCCATGTACTGTTAAGAGAGGAAGGGACACATTTGGGCATGAGCAGGGGAGGTGCTGCCAGGGAATTAGTGGCAAGGTGATTGGGTGTTAGTGGGACTGTTGGAGGGGGGCACACCACATCAAAGCTCGCATTCACTCAAGTCAAGTCTGAGAAAATGCCTATACAAGTATGAGAGAGGAGAAGAATGATGCCCTGCTGTCAGCCTCAGTCTGGAGGTCTAAAATTGTTAGGATATTCTCAATTAATGTCCCTGATCTAAATGTCCATGGCAAGAGGGAAATGTGTGCCAATCTTTGCAGTGCATGGCAGCAGATATTTTCTTTCTAATGGAAGCCAACCTGTTTTATAAAGAAAAGTGGAGACTGAGGCATTATACAGGCTAGCATTATTTATTGGAGAAATCTAAAAGGCCAGTTGCAAGAAGTTTTTTCTCCTCTCACATGGGTTTCTCACTACAGGGTTCATTGTCAGACAGAAAGGGGAGGTGGTTAGTTCTTAATAATAAGCTGAGGTGTAGTGGTGGCAAGAATGTATGTCCTGAATGCTGACCTTTCTCACACATTGGGTCTTTAATTGTAGACATTGACTGGAACTTGGTTCTGGGTGAGTCCATTGATAGATTGGGACAGAAATATAGAGGGACGGTAGTAATGCCCTCCACAGTGGTTGCAAGATATGAGATTGCTGTAGTCCTTAATTTGTGAAGTCTGTTGCAGGTGGTGCGCACTCTCTTTCACCACCTATGGGTTCTATGCCAGATTTTATGACTCAGTTATTGCCCCATGCACAAGGAATTCTCGTGCCTCCATGATCATGTCCACAAAAGTAATTCCTGTGACTGTATTTCTGAGTGGCTCACATTTTCGGTCTCCACCTCTGATCTCTTGTAGTTCTTGGTTCCAACTGATATTAAGATGCAATGTTCTTTTGACATGCCAGTTGTACTGGGGGACCTGGGAGTACACTTCTCTTGATCCATTGTTTGTTTCTTTTTCCAGGGGATGTGAATTTACTCCCCCAGTATGATTACAGCAGGAGATGGAGATCCCAGGAGAGTGGACGTTCAGCTAGAGTGTTGCAAACTTTAAAGTCACATTCCAAGTATGACCTGCTGCTGGGCTTTCTATCATGGAGAGAACCATCTTACTTACCTGGATGTCTTGTTTCCCAGATTCCCCGTCAATTGCCCAACTTGGATGTTCTTCATGATCAGTTTTCTCAAAGGTTAATTGGTTTGCTGCTTATAGTGCTTAATTTGTAAAGGAATGAGCACCCGTGCCCAAAGCTCTGCGCCGAAGCCTGTGGCCGGTGCTATTAAATGCCAATTAGTTCAAAACCTCAGAACTGCAAATTCAACTGAAGTTTGGAATTATCCATTTCATTTTTGATTCAGCTATGAATCAATAACCTCTCATAAGCAATAGAACGATTTGGAATTGCATGCGTCACAGACTTTTGTGCTCTATGTTTGTATATTGCATAAATTGTCTAACCCTAAACCATGAAAGCTTCAGAGTAATATAGGTTACTTGTGTTTTACATAGAAATCTTCAAGTTGTTCTCTCATCCCTACTCCTCATTCTACCTCCTGTGACATGATCCACACATATTATGGAGTCCTATCGTTGACTAGAGCTGTCACCGAGATACGAATCAAGAGGTTGCTATGTAGTCTCTGCAGCACTTAAACTCATTTCTGTGGACTAACTGCCTTATTGAGGAATTGTTGGATGTCCTGCTGTCCCACCAAGTTAGTGCAAGTCACAACCTTGGTGAATGACTGCCCGGCATCCTTAAAGATCACTGCCTGTCTGGTGAAGGCGTCTGTGCCGTCAGAGGACTACATCTCTTAGGGTATAAAGATAGAATATCGACGGGAAAATATCGACTAGCATTAATATCGTGGTAAGAATATCGAATGTTAAAAATATCGTAGTAGTAAATATCGTTGTAAAAAATATCGTTTTGTGAGAATGACAAAAATATCGTCAATAAAAAATATCGATGAACAGAATATCGTTGATCAAAATGTCGTTGTATATAATATCGACACAAAAATAAAAAGTGTTATAAAATTTATAAAAAAATATGTATTATGTTTTTAAAAAACTTACAAAACTCCTACTAGTAATAATATGTGTTAAAAAATATTTTCTACAAAAGAATTGTTAAAATTCTAGCAGCGGGTTATTGGTATTTTAGGGGATAAGGGTGGGTAGTAATTTAAAATTTGTTTTTTTAAAAATGTATAAAATATAAACAAATTAGAAATAAATTAAGAAATCGAAATTTTAATTTGAAATTTCGAATTGTTCACGAAATTAAATTTGTAATTATATTTAAACATTTCAAAGTAAAATTTTAGGAGCGGGTTTTTGGTATTATAGGGGATTAGGGTGGGTAGTAATTGAAAAATGTAGTTTTAAAAATTTGTATAAAATAATAATAAATTTGAAAATTATTATGAACTCGAAATTTTAAATCGAAATTTAGAATTGTTCACGAAATTACAATTATAATTATATTTAAATATTTCAAATAAAAATTTTAGGAGCGGGTTTTTGGTATTATAGGGGATTAGGGTGGGTAGTAATTTAAAAATGTAGTTTTAAAAAATTGTATAAAATATTAATAAATTTGAAAATTATTATGAACTCGAAATTTTAAATCGAAATTTAGAATTGTTCACGAAATTACAATTATAATTATATTTCAATATTTCAAATAAAAATTTTAGGAGCTGGTTTTTGGTATTATAGGGGATTAGGGTGGGTAGTAATTTAAAAATGTAGTGTTAAAAAATTGTAAAAAATATTAATAAAATAGAAAATTATCATGAAATCAAAATTTAACATCGAAAATTACAATTTTACACGAAATTTATTTTTTAATATTATTAAAAATTATTAAATTAATATTGAAGAAGCGGGTTTTTGGTATTATAGGGGAATAGGGTTTAAAAAATAATTTATATTGAAATATTTATATGGTTTACTATCCTGCACATTCCCTGACTTATGTTGGATTGGAGTTAGAATATTAATTAATTATGGTTTCCTATCCAGCACTTTCCCTGAGTTATGTTATGTTTGGAGTTAGAAAAGTAATTTATTATTGTTTACTATCCAGCACTTTCCCTGACTTATGTTATGTTTGGAGTTAGAATAGTAATTTATTATGGTTTACTATCCAGCACTTTCCCTGACTTATGTTGGACTGGAGTTAGAATAGTAATTTATTATGGTTTACTATCCAGCATTTTCCCTGAGTTATGTTGGATTGGAGTTAGAATAGTAATTTATTATGGTTTACTATCCAGCACTTTCCCTGACTTATGTTGGATTGGAGTTAGAATAGTAATTTATTATGTTTTACTATCCAACACTTTCCCTGACTTATGTTATGTTTGGAGTTAGAATAGTAATTTATTATGGTTTACTATCCAGCACTTTCCCTGACTTATGTTATGTTTGGAGTTAGAATAGTAATTTATTATGGTTTACTATCCAGCACTTTCCCTGACTTATGTTGGATTGGAGTTAGAATAGTAATTTATTATGGTTTACTATCCAGCACTTTCCCTGAGTTATGTTATGTTTGGAGTTAGAATAGTAATTTATTATTGTTTACTATCCAGCATTTTCCCTGACTTATGTTGGATTGGAGTTAGAATAGTAATTTATTATGGTTTACTATCCAGCACTTTCCCTGAGTTATGTTATGTTTGGAGTTAGAATAGTTAATTATAATGGTTTACTATCCACCATTTACCCTGACTTATGTTGGATTGGAGTTAGAATAGTTAATTATTATGGTTTATTATCCAGCATTATCTATTTACAATTTTTAATAAGAATAATATATGTCATGTTGTAATATTCATTTCAACAATATAAATTAAAAACATTTTTATAACATTTTTACATACATATGACAAGTTTCTAAATTATTAAACAACATTTTTTAAAAAATATTTTTCTTTATTCATAGTTTAATTTGTTACTGCACAGATTTTGAACATTTTATAAAACATGTAACATAATTTTTGGTAACAAATTATATTGCAGTTTTGAACATAAATACAGTTTCAATAATGCATAAATTAGTATATTACATTTTAATATTTTTATTAAAATTTAATATATTACATATTTTTTATGTCTTTGTTTTTATCAAGATATGTACATAACATAAATTGTTCTTTTTTTAACATCTGAGAAAAATATTTAACAATGAAAAACATTTTTAATATACAATAAACAATTAATACATAATTCTATTGAACATATTAATGTATATTTTACAATATTGATATGTTTTTTAACAATAAAAAGTAAATTATTACTAAACATGGAAAATAATATGCTATTTAATACAATTTATTTTTGATCAAAAGGGTATTTAGTCCTATTTTAGTTTTTATTATGCAGCCATTTTGTTTTTGTAACTTCACTTTTTACTCTATCAACATCGTTGTTTGGGTCATTTTAGAAAACGGAACCTCGCGGTTGGGAGCTGCTTCTTGTTGGTGAAGGTAAGTTTATTTTACATTATTTTTAAAGATATTTAAATTTATTTTAGTGATAGTTGTAGTGTGTACGTGTCGATATGTGTAGTACTTTACTCTTTATGTGCGAATTACGTGTTATTTAGCGTCGTTATGGAGAACGTACTTTGTGAGGTAGTTCGAACACAAGTAACATTTAGTGTTGTATTAATGGATGAATTCAGATGTTTTCATATGTTTTACATGCTATGTGTAGGCTATGTGTATTTCGTATGTTTTGAGGGTGCGTTTTGTTTCGATTATTTACAGGTGTTCGTTTTGGGGAGCAGATGGATTGTAACGCTTTTTTTTTTAAAGCAGGTACATACTTTTTTACTTTCCCTGCTTTTTCGGGTTTTCTACTTTTTTACTCGTGATTATTTATTACCTTTTTAATGGTTTCAATTTCGAGAGGATTGCGACGTGGGACTATTATCACACAGTTGTATTTTTTGCATTTTGTTGGGATTTTTCAACACTATATGGATAGCGTTTCCTATTATTGCTGTGGAAAGTATCACCGTGGAACATATTATCACCGTGGAACATATTCTACAGCAGCAGAACCGTAAGTAAAAGTGATATTTACTTTTGGGTTGCATTGTGTTATAGTGTACTATTTAGTTAAATGTAATGTTATTATGTCTTGTAATAATATATTACTTACATTTTTACATGACATAATGTTACTAAATTTAACTACATAGTATGTTTTGTTATGCTTTGCTTACTTTTTAGGTATTTATATTTAAAGGATGGATTTAGCTATTAGGTCTAAGTATGCTAGACCTTCTATACTTGGGTACATTCTAGTTTTTTGCTGGAGATATTCGTACATATTTAATGTTTGTTTACTTAGTTTAGGGCCAATTTTAGAAAGGGATTGCTCTATTCTGAGTTCTTGGTAGCTTTGTTCTTTTTTAATGCTTTGGATTAGTTTGTGAAGTGTTGGTTGACTTCTTCCTAAAGTGGCTTGGAAGGCATTATGCCATCCTTCAACTGCGTTGTTAGTTTTAGCTTTCTGTGCTATTGTACTAGCATACACATTTCACCATGGAATTTGAAATTTTGGTTGTCTACGGTGGCCTGAACGATGTAATCTTCCAACCCAGGTATCTTCAAAATAGTCCAAGAAGGGAGTTAGTTTTTTCTCATTGGTGCGGTAGAAAGGGCTGTCAATTAATAAATTGTAGTAGTTAGCTACTTCTGTTGTTGGTACATATGCCATTGCAATCAATTTTTTTATTTGATAAGCAAAGGGACTGTTTGTAGAATATTCAATGCTTAAAGTAGATTTTTGTAAGTGCCTCCATATACTTTGGTTGTAGTGATAATAACAACCTTGTATTGAGGTATGGGGATATATTTTAAGGATAGCTTGAATCATGGCCATTTCAAAGTCAATTATAATTCTTTGAGGATAGTAATTATCAGTTAATTCTTTGATCGTTGTTAAAAGTTCAACGTAGGTAGTATTTGTTTTGTTTGGCAGCAGAGTATAAATTAGAGGGATATTTGAATCTTGGTATTCACCATGGATGGTGTAAAGTTGATAGAAAGGTTTGGGACAAACTTTAAAAGTCCCGTCCATCATCCATGTTTCACATTATTTAAGTTTTTGCAAATTACTATTAGTAGCAAAAAGTAAAATTCGTTTGTCATGACTGTGGTTGTCATACATTAAGAATTTATCCTCATTATGTGTAATGGTATATTCAGGATATATTTTTATATCCTGAAAACTTTCTGGGGTTGGTGGAGTTGGATCTGAAGCACGTTTAGTTTTTGCAATTAATCTTTTTAAGTTGGGAATAGAAGGTAGCTGTCCTGTCACATGTTCTGGCACTTTGCTTAAAACATTTTTCAAAATACTAGTGCTTGTTTCTTGTGATCCTGTACTAGCATCTTTCAATGTTTCCAGTGCTTCTCTAACTTCCACTTCTGTTACATTTGGTGGGTGGTTATGCTCACGTACATTTACCACATTGTTATCAACAGTTGTTGCTCTACCATAGCATGCACTTGAGTAATAGTTGCTACATTTCCAATGGGTTTTATTCGCTTTTATTCTTTCTTGGGTGTAGGTGTAACCCATGTAGCTCAGCATTAGTTTCCCTTTTTGCGAAGTAATGAAAGTAGCTCCAGTTGCCATGTCTTAGGTAGATCTGTGGAAATATATATATGTATTTTTAAGAACATTGAACACGATTTATAGAGGTGTGTATAAGAGCAGGAAAAAGCGTGAACATATACTTACTATGTGGCTTCACTGGTAATTCTTTTTTTCTTATTTCTCTTTCTGAATTTTCTCCTTTTTAAGTTCTGTAGTAGTGTTAAAGAATAGTTGAAAGACATGATTTAGTGTAATAGGTGTTTGATTTTACTTTCAGAATTGTTATACATACAGTGACTATACTTACTTGATGTAGTAGAAGATGTTGGTAGTGTAGTTGTAGATAGGCAAATAATTTTGTAGAGTCTGTGGAAAAAATAATCATTGTGTTACTTATAGTATTTGGATGATAGTAGTTGTTAACATATGAAGTAAATTGTACATTTACTTAGCAAGTTTAAATAATTTTTATCAGCTATCTAAGTAGATATGGATAAGGTAGTTTATAAATGTTTTTACATCTAAGTTTCTGGTCGTTGTTGATAAGTTCAACATGTTTTGTTTTCACTCTAAAGAAGAACAGTTTTTAAATTAGGGAGTTTATCTACTTTTTGCTAAGTTCGAATGAAAAAAGCAATGGGATTTTACTTACTTAAGTGTAGTATGACGTTTTGTAGTTGTAGTCGTAGGTTTGTATTCTCTTCTCTCAGCAAGGTAACTGTTTTTCTCCAAGTTTGGGCCAAAAATGGTAAATTACGTTAAGTGTGTAATTGTTTTTATATTAGTGAGTTAATTAATGGTAGCTTTTGATTGGTTCAATTAGTGAAATTTCAAAATCATTGGTTGAGAACGTTATTTTGAATTAGAAAACCGTTATTTTCGTAAGAGTTTGTTGCAGCACTATTTGTTTGTTAAATTACATAGTAAAAAGTTTCATATGTGCTTTTTTGTTTTATATGTAAATAGTTTATATGTAGAAAATAATGAAATGTGTTTCACATTTAGGCCATCGGAGTGTATGATAGTATCAGTAAATGTAAATTTTCTTAACCTATATTATTTATTTTTATATAAATAAGTAATAGGAAAACTAAATAATTATATGTGTGAATAGTTTTGTAAAGTAAAATAGTAAAAAAAAGTGAGTAAAATAAAAGAATAGTGCATATCGAGTTGGTAATAAAATGACAATATTTTTTGTATCTTTCTATAAGCAGAGAGGTCGTCGATGTTAGTGTAGTCGATATATATGTCTAAGGTAATGTTATTTAAAATAAAGTCGATAATGTAGTAGTCGATATTTATGTAGTCGATATTAGTGTGAACGATATTAGGGTTGTCGATAAAAAAAAATCGATATTTGTGTGAATCCTTGTTTAAGTATAGGATGACGATATTAATGTAAGCGATATTTTAGTGACGATATTTATTTCTGACGATATTTATGTTAACGATATTCCATCATGGAACCTCTCTTAGTATTCTTGGTCCAATAATCACACCTGAAAATTTGTTTTCAAAATGAGTTTTCAAATTATATCCACTTTTGATTTTTCTCTCTAATACATCTATTAGTGTTCACATTAATTCACATGAAGTACTTACAATATGCCACCATTCATTTTGGAATCTAATCACTTTTCCATATATTGCATCTTCCAACTTTGCAATCTTGTTCCGAGAAATGCATCAGAAAATGTGTTTTTCTCACCCCAATAGGATCAATTTTCTCACACTGATGTGAAAATTTTTGAATGATTTTCCCCTTCTTCTTAAATTGGGACCCAACCCAATATGGTTGCCATGCTCAGCAATGCTCTAGCATTGCAGTCAGGAAGTATTCTAAGTGCGTGTCACACGGCTCTTTAAAAATGGTCACTACTCCTACTTTGAGGAAGGAGGACTGGCGTGTTTGATTAATGGCTGCCTACTGGTGAGGGTTCTTCCACACCATACTTGGCTAAGAGCAATGGATGGTACCTTCCATTCTGATATAGAGCCCACATGACCACAATGCTACTTTTTAATGTCTTTTCACACTTTTTGCTTCACGACTAATGCCTGGTACAAATTAGGTATCTGCCAATGTTGGGCCTATTTAACCAGTGTTATTTAGTGAGTACTTATCTGCCATTTAGCGGACTTCACTTTCTCTTTGGTACTGCACCCTCTTTTTTTAGCAATTGTTCACCTATTTTATTACTTTTCTAGATCAAATCTGCTCCATTTCTCTTGCACCACTGGGAATCGTATGTTTTATACATCTTTTTTATGGATTCAACAGATAGTTAATATCACTTGCACATTTTCAACACAGATTTTAAGGATAACACCATCCAATTGCAGTGACAAATGTCTGCCTGCACGTTTGCAGTGCTCACTATTTCATCCTTAGTTACTTATACATTCAAGGGCACTCTTATTTCTCGGTTTGCTTTTCATTTAGCAACATCTTAGGATACCTCACCTTTCACAAATACAATTAGTCCTGAGGATGGTCTCACATATGTGACACTATAAAATCCAAAACATCGACACAGTTCCACTACTCTTCTGTACTATACTAACCAATAGAACAAACTCTACAGTTTATCGATATGTTCTCCTGATTGTTTTTCGAGAGTGGATTTGATATACATTTATCTCACACATGCTTATTGTAACAACATGGACAACGGATTCACTGGATGTGTGTCTAATTGCTGTTCTCTCTACACTGTTATTCTGTAATATAGATAAAGTGGATGAAATAGCTTTATTTTTATACACCTGTTTTTCGTTCATTTTGTTACCCAAGATTGATTTGTTTATTCAATTAAATACATTTGTGTTTTTGCTTTCATATGTTTAAACACTTGGTTGTGTTTAATTCTTATGATTCGATTCAATGCTTCATATATCATAGATGCCCAAATATCTGCACTAAGTATGCTTGTTTTATGAATGACCCCTTGTTGGCCATTGACTAAAAGGGTGCTTGAAACATCTTTTTGCTCTATCCTTGGATTCCTTTACCACACATTTTTGCATGGTTAATAGGAGAGGAGAAGGATTTTCTGTGCTTTTACTTTAATTCATTATCATTTATTTAAATACGGTCACACACATCTCTTTTCTTGCACAGAACATTTACAATATTTCATAACAAATGACATGAGATATTCATAGTGTGCTAGTTATGCACATTGGGTGCGACACAAGGATGATAAGCAATATATGGGGACCAAAGATATAACTCTCCATTGTAGAAGGTGGACCATTAGATTCATCAAAATAGGAAATGGCCGAATTACTCATTAGTAGTCTTCTTTACTCCAAGTTCTGGCCTTCCTTGTTACTGCCCCTTTCTATGTGAGGATGAGTGCTTGTCCTGAGGCAGACAACATCGGCTGCTAAGCGCTTAACAAAGAAGAAAGTTGTTCCTTTATACACTCTGTGGGTTTTCTTTTTACCCTGCTTCCATTTCTTCTATGAGCATGCCCCACCCCATTACCAACAACCTCCTTCTACTGCTATGGACCATCTTGTGTTGGTACCAAGCTACTCTGAATACCTGATGAAGAATGGAGGACATGAAAGTTCTATATTATCACGAAACATGAATATATTAACTTACAGTAGTCTATAAACACAGAATAGCGATGAACAGGCACCTCCAGTTAATGTCTCGTGTGCTGATGAAAACAGGTTGGTATCTGTTGAAATAGCTTTCCTACAAATAGTTATACACAGATATAGTAAGCACAAGGCAGTGGTCACTTGGGAAAGGATGGTGGCTAAATTCATTCAGGAATCAAATTATATGCCCCCCAAAGCAGGCGTTACCAATCAGTCAATCGCGAGCTACCAGCCACTCGTAGGCAGTCAGCAGGTGAGGGGCAGGTCATGTTGCATGGGCCTAGAGTGTGGTGCTGTATCAGCCAACTAACACTTAATTCGAGTGACATTTAATTATTTGAGCGATCTGTCCCATGTGGGCAACATAGTTTCACAGCTGCTACTAAGGTTTGAGAAATATGGCAGAAATACTTTGGCTGTCCCTTTCTACATACCTTGCAAATTTTGGTGCTTGTAAATTTTGTGAAGGAAGGTGAGATTAAAGATTTGTGAAGGTGATCCCACTGCAATCAATGGATCTAAGCATTTGAAGTCTGGGAAAGGTGTTCATTGCAGGTGAGCCAAATCTGCCAAAATATGTTTTCTTATTTGTGACATTTATAGGTTTTGGGTGAGCTTAATGTAATATTTCAGGTTTTCAGTGCACTAATGTGTGACATTGCAATGTATCACATTACAGCTTGTATAATGATCAGCTATGTCGGACATTGTAATGCCCTTTTCTAGAAACGGTTTTAAAGCAGCTGCAATGCCATCAAGGTGTTTTAGAAGGTCATTAGTCTACTAATTTGAATTCACAGACACAATTGAAGGGGGTTGGTGTGAAGGGCGTAGCTTTCAAAAGTGTAGCTGGTGCAGTGACACCGGAGCCCAAAGTTACCCTTATCTTGTATATGTTTAAACTGAGCTCCCACTATTTCAGTAAGAGTTTTTGTGATTTATGCAAATTAGTGCTTAAAATATATTTATGATCTTAATAGGCTGGTATTCCACAAACAGTGCACTAGCTGGTCGGCCTTTTAGTTGCTCACAATATTCTTGATTGATCAGAAGTAGCTCTAGGTACTCAAAAGGCTGGGCCCGACTCTCTTCAACGTCAACATGAGCCCCCTCGCGGCCATCGCACGCCAACACAACCTCAACATAATCTCCTACGCCGACGACACCCAGCTGATCTTCTCCCTGACCAACGACCCAGCCGCCGCCAGAGCCAACCTGCACAAAGGGATGAAAGAGGTAGCCGAGTGGATGACGACGAGCCGCCTGAAACTGAACTCAGATAAGACGGAGGTCCTCATCCTGGGCTCCTCGCCCTCCGCCTGGGACGACTCCTGGTGGCCCCCCGCCCTGGGCACTGCACCCAAACCGACGGACCACGCACGCAACCTGGGTTTCATCCTGGACTCCTCCCTCTCCATGACCAGGCAAGTCAACGCCGTCTCCTCGTCATGCTTCAACATCCTGCGCATGCTTCGGAAGATCTTCTGGTGGATCCCCACAGAGACCAGGAAGACCGTCACCCAGGCCCTCGTCACCAGCCGACTGGACTACGGCAACGCACTCTACGCCGGAACCACCGCCAAGGTCCAGAAGAGACTCCAGCGCATCCAGAACGCCTCAGCCAGACTCATCCTCGACATCCCACGACACAGCCACATCTCCGGACACCTAAGAGACCTGCACTGGCTCCCGATCAACAAGAGAATCACCTTCCGCCTCCTTACCCACGCACACAAAGCTCTCCACGACCAAGGCCCGAGCTACCTCAACAACCGAATCAACTTCTACGCTCCCAAACGCCACCTCCGTTCCGCCAGCCACGCCCTCGCCGCCGTCCCACGCATCCGCAGAGCCACTACAGGAGGAAGGTCCTTCTCCTACCTGGCCGCCAAGACCTGGAACTCCCTCCCGGCCGACCTACGCCTGACCCAAGACCACCTCTCCTTCAGGAAGAAGCTCAAGACCTGGCTGTTCGAGCAGTAGTCAAGTCAAGTCAAGTCATAGAATTTATATAGCGCACTACATACCCAGAGGGTCTCAAGGCGCTTAGGGAGGGGTGGGGGATTACTTGTCAAATATCCACGTTTTAAGTTGCTTTCTGAATGCTAGGTGGTTCTGGGTAAGGCGAAGGTAAGTGGGAAGTGAGTTCCATGTTTTAGCTGCCAGGTAGGAGAAGGATCTACCTCCCATGGTGGTTTTGTTGATGCGAGGTACAGTGGCGAGGGCTTGGTTGGAAGATCGTAGTTGGCGGGAGGGGGTGTAGAAGGACAGTCGTGTATTGAGGCATTCTGGTCCGATTTCGTAGAGTGCTTTGTGTGCGTGAGTTAGGAGCCGGAAAGTGATCCTCTTATTGACGGGGAGCCAGTGGAGGTTTTTCAGGTGACCAGAGATGTGTTCTTTACGCGGGATGTCTAATATGATCCTGGCTGAGGCGTTTTGGATTCGTTGGAGTTTTTTCTGGAGTTTAGCGGTAGTACCTGCGTAGAGGGTGTTTCCGTAGTCCAGTCGGCTCGTGACCAGAGCGTGGGTGACCGTTTTCCTAGTTTCGGTGGGGATCCAGCGAAATGTTTTTTTGAGCATGCGCAGAATGTTGAAGCAGGATGAGGAGACGGCGTTGACTTGTCTGTTCATTGAAAGTGAGGAATCCAGGATGACGCCTAGGTTCCGTGCGTGGTCTGTCGGGATGGGTGCTTTTCCAAGGGCTTCCGGCCACCAAGAGTCGTCCCATGCGGAGGGGGATGTACCTAAGATGAGGACTTCTGTTTTATCTGAGTTCAGTTTCAGACGGCTGTGTTTCATCCATTCGGCAACTTCTTTCATTCCTTCGTGTAGGTTAGTTTTGGCGGTGCTAGGGTCATTGGTGAGTGAAAGGATCAGTTGAGTGTCATCCGAGTAGGAGATGATGTTGAGGTTGTGTTGGCGGGCGATGGCCGCGAGGGGGCTCATGTATACGTTGAAGAGGGTGGGGCTGAGTGAGGATCCTTGTGGCACACCGCAGATGACTTCAGTGGCCTCTGACTTGAATGGTGGAAGGCGGACTCTCTGGGTTCTTCCGGTGAGGAACGAGGTGATCCATTCAAGTGCTTTTCCTTGTATTCCGATGTTTCTGAGGCGCTGTAGAAGGGTGCTGTGGCAGACTGTGTCGAAGGCTGCGGAGAGGTCGAGGAGGATGAGGGCGACTGTGTCTCCATTGTCCAGTAGAGTTCGAATGTCGTCTGTTGCTGCGATGAGGGCGGTCTCAGTGCTGTGTTTGGCTCGGAAGCCGGACTGTGAGGAGTCAAGGGATTTGTTGGTTTCGAGGAAGGCGGCGAGCTGGTTGTTGACAGCTTTCTCTATGACTTTGGCCGGGAATGGAAGGAGCGAGATGGGGCGGTAATTTTTGAGTTCGGTGGGGTCCGCTGTGGGTTTTTTCAGAAGGGCGCTGAGTTCAGCGTGTTTCCAGCTTTCCGGGAAGGTGGCGGAGTTGAAGGAGCAGTTGATGACGTCTCGGAGGTGCGGTGCTATGACGGAGTCTGCTTTGTTGAAGATGTGGTGAGGGCATGGGTCTGTGGGGGATCCTGAGTGGATGGAGTTCATCAGGCGGATGGTGTCCTCAGTGGAGATTGGGTTCCAGTCGTTAAGGATGTTCAAGGGGGGCGAATGTTCAGCATATGGTTGGATGGGTTGGTCTCCGGGTTGGTTGTCGAAGCTGTTGTGGATGTCTGCAATTTTGTTGTGGAAGAATGAAGCTAGGGAGTCGCAGAGGGCTTGAGAGGGGGTGATGTCGTTGGAGTTGGCCGAGGGATTGGTAAATTCCTTGACGATGTTGAAAAGTTCCTTGCTGTTGTGGGCGTTGTTATCTAGTCGATCCTTGAAGGCGGTTTTCTTGGCCTTTCGGATTAGTTGGTGGTGTATGCGGGTGGCGTTTTTGAAGGCGTCCTTGGTGCTGGTGGTTGGGTCTTTTTTCCAGGCCTTCTCAAGGGAGCGGCAGAGTTTCTTGGACTTCTTAAGATCATCGTTGAACCATGAGGCCTTCTTGCTGCCAGGTTTGCTTTGTCGTTTTTTCAGTGGTGCTAGGATGTCGGCGCTGTTGGATAACCATAGTGTGAAGTTGGTGGCGGCTTGGTCGGGGTTTGAAGAGTGGGCTGGGGTGTTTAGAAGGAGCGATGAGGAGATCTGGTCGATGGTGATTTTGTTCCAGTTTCTTTGCAGAGTTGGTTGGGGGTGGTTGATGGGTTTAGGCTTGTTGTAGGTAAAGTGAACGCAGCTGTGGTCAGTCCAGAGGAGAGCCGTAGTGTGGCTGAAGGAGACGTGATTGCTGGAGGTGAAGATAGGGTCGAGAGTGTGACCTGCGATGTGGGTGGGGGAAGTGACCAGTTGTTTAAGTCCGAGGTTGGCGAGGTTGTCCAAGAGGGTGGTGGTGTTGCGGTCGTTGTTCTTTTCAAGGTGAAAATTGAGGTCTCCCAGAAGGATGTAATCTTTGGAGGGGAGCGCGTGTGGAGTGATGAAGTCCGTGATGTCTTCACTGAATTGTGCGCGGGGTCCTGGTGGCCTGTAAAGGAGGGTGCCTCTGAGTGTGGTCTTGGGGTCGATGTGGATCTGGAAGTGAAGGTGTTCAGAGTTGGCGAGATTGACGTCAGAGCTGGTTGAGATGTGGATTGATTTTTTATGGACGATAGCGATTCCTCCTCCTGTGTGGCCGGTACGGTCCTTGCGTGTGATCTTATAGTCTTCAGGGATGGCAATGGTGATGTCTGGGGCGAAGGAAGCGTTCATCCATGTTTCTGTTAGGAAGGCGACGTCTGGAGAGATGGTGTCTAGTAGATTCCATAGGTCAATGGCGTGCCTGTGGACCGATCGGGTGTTGAGAAGGATGCATTGTAGGCGGTTGGGGTCGGGAATCTGAGGTGTGAACGTAGCAGAGTTGGTGACGGTACCGATGAATTTGCAGGAGTAGCATGAGAAAGGTCCATGGGTGTGTCCAGGAGTGGCTTGGACGCAGTTGGTGGAGCGGCCGGGGTTAAGGGCTAGGAGGGTGGAGGCATCGTAGGTAATGCGGGAGGGCTGGGCAATGCGAGGACCAGGGGGTCTGGCGCTGGGCGCGGTCCAGGCGCGGACGGGGGTAGACGGGCTTACCTTTGGCGCACCTTCGGCGCGAATGGGGCGCGGTCGCTGCGCGTGGACGCTGCGCGCAAAAGCCACTGTCATAAGTGGATAGTCGAAGGGGAGGGCGAGGCAGGCTCAGCTGGGAGGCGGGAGCGTGATTGGAGGGACGGGCTAGGACGTCACAGGGAAGCAAATGGCTGCACCAACAACAAACACTTAACGCAGGGAGAGGTTGGGGCGAGCAGTGGGGTGCAATGATCAAAATATCTATTTTAGAAGGGAAATGGCTAACATAGAGTAGCGCTATGAGCACAGCACAATGAGAATGACAGGCGGCGCTATGAAAATTAGGCACAGAGCAAACACAGAGCAGCAATCCCAAAGCAGCAAAGCAGCGCTGAGGACAGAGCGAGTCAGATGCACAATGCGGCGCTATGGTAGATTCAGCTGAAGAATGCAGATATTACAAGCAGCGTGGGAGAGGCGCTACGATACCCAGCAGGAGAACAGAGGGGAGCAACCGGATCTGCACGAGTCAGGACGGTCACAGCTCTCGGGGGGGAGGGGTCGGTCTAATCTATCTGTGGGAGGCAGGCTCAGCTGGGAGGCGGGAGCGTGATTGGAGGGACGGGCTAGGACGTCACAGGGAAGCAAATGGCTGCAACAACAACAAACACTTAACGCAGGGAGAGGTTGGGGCGAGCAGTGGGGTGCAATGATCAAAATATCTATTTTAGAAGGGAAATGGCTAACATAGAGTAGCGCTATGAGCACAGCACAATGAGAATGACAGGCGGCGCTATGAAAATTAGGCACAGAGCAAACACAGAGCAGCAATCCCAAAGCAGCAAAGCAGCGCTGAGGACAGAGCGAGTCAGATGCACAATGCGGCGCTATGGTAGATTCAGCTGAAGAATGCAGATATTACAAGCAGCGTGGGAGAGGCGCTACGATACCCAGCAGGAGAACAGAGGGGAGCAACCGGATCTGCACGAGTCAGTAGCGGCACCCCCCCCCCCCCAAGCGCCTCGAGACCCTACGGGTAGGTAGTGCGCTCTACAAATGTCCTTGATTGATTGATTGATTGAGATTGTTGCCCTAAAGGAAATATATAGTGTTGATGAGTGGTTATTTGATGACTGAAAATGATATCTTTATAGACAGGCTACAACATACATTTGCCCTGCCCGATCAACAGGGTCTGTTACTCAGCTACTGAAGACAAAACTATTCGAGTATGCCCATGAATGGATCGGAAAAAATAGGCAATTATACTCCTAGTTAACACTGCAGAATTAACAACTGCTTGCTTTTCATTTCCCACCTCCTCGCAATACAGAATGAGATAATTGAAAGCAGACAGTGGTTGCAGTCGGTCAATCAATACAGGCGTTTTGACTCGAACTGTGAATATAACCTGCATAATGTGTATCACAGCTAGAAATAATGAGTTGCCATGTAAATATTAAAGAATACGTTTATTGTGAATAATAGGATACTGTCTAAAAATACAAAAAGGATAATACATTGTATTAGCAAAAACAACTAAATAATATGAAGACGAAAAGAAGGAATTGGATAAGAAGTAAGGACATGAGTCATATGCATAAATGTCTGATTATAGCAGAGGATAAATAATTACATATATAACAAAATAAAACATAATAGATAAATATGTA
This sequence comes from Lissotriton vulgaris, assembly GCF_964263255.1. Lineage (NCBI taxonomy): Eukaryota > Metazoa > Chordata > Amphibia > Caudata > Salamandridae > Lissotriton > Lissotriton vulgaris. The sequence goes on along the minus strand of NC_141690.1, from coordinate 11,187,842 downwards.
GCCCAGATTAGGAAAACAGGGAAGTTGAAAAACTTCTTGAACAAATGGTAGAGGATCAAATGACAATTTTACAGAGTTATAAAGAAAAGGGCCTTTCGCTCAAAACAACAGATAAAGGATATATCTAGGCAGTGTCCAAGTGATGATTATGGCAGACTGCATACTATGCTTTGAACGACAATTGTGTAAAGTCTTTCCAGTGTTGAGTTATTTGCTGAAAGGTAATTGCTAATACCAAGTCTAATATTTTCATATCAAATGAGACAATTGCCCATGCTTCAGATATACTACCTAAAAACAAATTGATGATAGAAAAGGTATGCTAGAATGAAATATAGAATTAATTTGGTCCCAAACTTGTGTCTAAAAAATACAAACAAGAGGGCGGGGTGGCTCCTCCGAAACAGAGGAGAGTCGCCCCAAAGCTAGTACCCGCAGACAGTAATGCAATGATATTATCCTTTTATTTATGAAGTCTGAGCTACGCAATACAAAAGTGCACTAATAAGTGCGCATGTGTGCTGGGCCACCCGTTCAAGGCTGGCTAAGCACTCATGTGCACTTATGTTTCTCCAACCTGGCTGTGTAACTCAACCGGGCTGGAGAAACAGCACAGACCCCAATGCAACATCTGAGCAGCAAACGAGGCCGCTCAGACCAATCCTGGTGCTGCTCTCTTTGTAGAACAGTGCCTGGATTCAGTGCGAAATCTGTGTACTGAGGGCCCATCTCCTTCTAGCCGTTGGAGGTCGAGGGGAACAACAATGCAGGTGTCAGCAGAAAGGGTGCGCAGCAAGTAAGTCTTTTTTTAATTCTTATTTTTTATTTCTACCTCCTCCCCAACCATCCGCCCTACCAATTTAGGTAGGCAGCGGCAGCTACTGCAAGAGGGCAGGGCTGTACTGGCCGTAGCGGACACCAGGCAATCCCCCGGTCCGCCGCACGGGTGAGGGGCTGGTTTGGGGCCCCTGGGGGCCGTTTTTGTTACAGGGCCGTTTTTGCAGCATTCCGAAAACCGGCCCTGGCAAAGAGCTTAATTACAAAAAACAATTTGATGGACAGAATGTAGATCAATGTCTTACATTCACCCCAGTACAAGGATCTGGGCCTAAATCCATCGTTTTTTGCACTCCACACCACCCTGGGTCAGATAATGGCTTTATGCAAATCAGCTCTGACCCTGTGCCCCATGGGAACAGTCCAGTCCGAACTACAACAGCCATATCTTTCCCAGACCGGAATCAAGCATCCGAGGACCGGACCGGTTTGGAGGTAACACCTCTCATCAGCCCGGCTAGCTTGACTCCAGTAGTGTGGAGGCTCTGGGACCCACGTCTGAGCTACCCCAGTACACTCAGGGAGAAAATTACAAAAAAACAATTTGATGGACAGAATGTAGATCAATGTCTTACATTCACCCCAGTACAAGGATCTGGGCCTAAATCCATCGTTTTTTGCACTCCACACCACCCTGGGTCAGATAATGGCTTTATGCAAATCAGCTCTGACCCTGTGCCCCATGGGAACAGTCCAGTCCGAACTACAACAGCCATATCTTTCCCAGACCGGAATCAAGCATCCGAGGACCGGACCGGTTTGGAGGTAACACCTCTCATCAGCCCGGCTAGCTTGACTCCAGTGGTGTGGAGGCTCTGGGACCCACGTCTGAGCTACCCCAGTACACTCAGGGAGAAAATTACAAAAAACAATTTGATGGACAGAATGTAGATCAATGTCTTACATTCACCCCAGTACAAGGATCTGGGCCTAAATCCATCGTTTTTTGCACTCCACACCACCCTGGGTCAGATAATGGCTTTATGCAAATCAGCTCTGACCCTGTGCCCCATGGGAACAGTCCAGTCCGAACTACAACAGCCATATCTTTCCCAGACCGGAATCAAGCATCCGAGGACCGGACCGGTTTCGAGGTAACACCTCTCATCAGCCCGGCTAGCTTGACTCCAGTGGTGTGGAGGCTCTGGGACCCACGTCTGAGCTACCCCAGTACACTCAGGGAGAAAATTACAAAAAACTATTTGATGGACAGAATGTAGATCAATGTCTTACATTCACCCCAGTACAAGGATCTGGGCCTAAATCCATCGTTTTTTGCACTCCACACCACCCTGGGTCAGATAATGGCTTTATGCAAATCAGCTCTGACCCTGTGCCCCATGGGAACAGTCCAGTCCGAACTACAACAGCCATATCTTTCCCAGACCGGAATCAAGCATCCGAGGACCGGACCGGTTTCGAGGTAACACCTCTCATCAGCCCGGCTAGCTTGACTTCAGTGGTGTGGAGGCTCTGGGACCCACGTCTGAGCTACCCCAGTACACTCAGGGAGAAAATTACAAAAAACAATTTGATCACCTGTTTTGTTTGCAATTGCCGCCATAAGTGCGCTGGGGATGCTCAGACGTGGGTCCCAGGCACTCCACACCACTGGAGTCAAGCTAGCCGGGCTGATGAGAGGTGTTACCTCGAAACCGGTCCGGTCCTCGGATGCTTGATTCCGTTCTGGGAAGGACATGGCTTTTGTAGTTCGGACTGGACTGTTCCCATGGGGCACAGGGTCAGAGCTGATTTGCATATCGCCATTGTCTAACCCAGGGTGGTGTGGAGTGCAAAAAAACGATGGATTTGGGCCCAGATCTTTGGACTGGGGTGAATGTGTGACATTGATCCACATTCTGTCCATCACCTGTTTTGTTTACAATTGCCGCCATAAGTGCGCTGGGGATGCTCAGACGTGGGTCCCAGGCACTCCACACCACTGGAGTCAAGCTAGCCGGGCTGATGAGAGGTGTTACCTCGAAACCGGTCCGGTCCTCGGATGCTTGATTCCGTTCTGGGAAGGACATGGCTTTTGTAGTTCGGACTGGACTGTTCCCATGGGGCACAGGGTCAGAGCTGATTTGCATATCGCCATTGTCTAACCCAGGGTGGTGTGGAGTGCAAAAAAACGATGGATTTGGGCCCAGATCTTTGGACTGGGGTGAATGTGTGACATTGATCCACATTCTGTCCATCACCTGTTTTGTTTGCAATTGCCGCCATAAGTGCGCTGGGGATGCTCAGACGTGGGTCCCAGGCACTCCACACCACTGGAGTCAAGCTAGCCGGGCTGATGAGAGGTGTTACCTCCAAACCGGTCCGGTCCTCGGATGCTTGATTCCGTTCTGGGAAGGACATGGCTTTTGTAGTTCGGACTGGACTGTTCCCATGGGGCACATGGTCAGAGCTGATTTGCATATCGCCATTGTCTAACCCAGGGTGGTGTGGAGTGCAAAAAAACGATGGATTTGGGCCCAGATCTTTGGACTGGGGTGAATGTGTGACATTGATCCACATTCTGTCCATCACCTGTTTTGTTTGCAATTGCCGCCATAAGTGCGCTGGGGATGCTCAGACGTGGGTCCCAGGCACTCCACACCACTGGAGTCAAGCTAGCCGGGCTGATGAGAGGTGTTACCTCAAAACCGGTCCGGTCCTCGGATGCTTGATTCCGTTCTGGGAAGGACATGGCTTTTGTAGTTCGGACTGGACTGTTCCCATGGGGCACAGGGTCAGAGCTGATTTGCATATCGCCATTGTCTAACCCAGGGTGGTGTGGAGTGCAAAATTAATGAAAGTGCATCTGTGGGATAGTAAGATGTGATGGAAGCTAGTAATTTACAGATATTCCTAAAGATTAGATTAGAACATGTTTGAGGGTTTGGAATGAAGGCTGAATATTCAAGAAATGAAAAAGGGCGTAATACACACGTTCCAGATCTACACATGGTGAGGCGTATGCTAGCGAGGATGTAATCCAATGCACAGATTGTTTTAATTATAAAGCTTTATGGTATGTGGAGAAATCAGGAATGTTCACTCCCCTCATCCGTATGACATTTCAGTTTAAACAAAGACATTCAAGGCTTTTCTTAGGCCAAAGAAAAGAGAACAAGATTGAATATATTTTCGTGTATGATTTAAAAGGAATATGCCAAGGAATGTTAGATATAGTAAAAAGAATAATAGGAACCAACATCATCTTAATGGTGTCAAGTGGACGCCACAAATATAAGTGTATAGGATGCCATCCACTGGTTAGAGAGGTCATTTTTTAACACAGGTGTTAATATTAATAGAAATGTAATCATTAAAGGATTGAGTACATTGAAGACTTAGATATTTAATGTGTTTAGATTGCCATTCAAATTTGGCAGAGGAGAAGTCATGCTTAAAAGTAAATTTGTTCAAGGGCAAAATTTGTCATGAATCAATGTATAACCAGATACTAAGGCATAAGAAGTAACTTCTGATGAGAAAGCAGGAAGTAAAGAATGAGGATTTGAGATTAATAGAATATCATCTGTGTAAGCAGCTAATTTAAAGTGTTGAGTGTTTTGTGTGAAACCATGTATGTTTGTATTTTGTCTAATCAGAAACAAGAGTGGTTCAAGCACCAGGTTAAAAAGAAACGGAGAAAAGGGACATCCTTGTCGGACTCCTGTACCGAGGGATAAATATGAGGATGTCAGCCCATTAGTGCAAATGGCAGCTTGGAGGGAAGTATATAAAAAATAAATTAGAGTAATAATTTTGGGACCAGAGCCAAACCACATGAGGCTATGAAATAGAGATTTCCAGTTTACACGATCAAAAACCTTATTGACATCTAATGCAATGGCGCCATATATTCAGACATACCTGCAGATTTAGAGATAATATCAAAGAACAAGAGAGCTTAACCTGATAGATATCTGTCCTTAACAAAGACTGACTGCTTCTTTCCAAAAAGTATGGTGAGAAAAGGCTCCAATCTAGAGGCTAATGCTTTTTAGAAGATCTTATAAGCTAAATTGTCAAGGGAAATAGGTCTATAGCTCTTGAAATACCTTGGGTCCTTCCCATCCTTTGTAATGAGACAAATAAGTGCATCCAGAAAAGAGTTGGATGAATTAAAAGAAGTAGTAATAGAATGAATGAGAGTACATCATTTTTGGATTAGTAATTAAAAGAAAAATCAGCTATAAAACCATCTGATCCAGGAGCTTCATCTTTTTTTAGGGAAAGTAGCACAAGATGAAGATCTGAATTCATAATATCTGTTTCAAGTGAAGAAAAATCTATTTTGGAGTAACCTGATTTTTTAACAGATGACAGGTATTGTACGCTTTCTAAACCTGAGGGTATATGCTCAGATAAATAAAGGTTGGTATGAAAGTTCGCACATTGTGTTAACATTTCCAAATCTTTTTCATATGCTGTGTCTGTGTCATTAATGGTAGATTCCATAACTAATTTGTTTTGCTTAATTTTAAGATAATTTGGCAATACTTTCCTGTATTTATTTAGGTCCCCGTAATATTTAGTAGCTGATTTAAGTAAGTAGGAGGATGCATTTTCAGTTGAGATCTTGTTGAAATGAAGCTTAGAATTAATGAGTAATTGTAACAAATGTTGCGTCCAAGATATGAAATGTGAGTGTTCAAGACATTTAATTTCATCAAAAATGTGTTTAGATCGGAACTGAGAAAGTTTGCTTTTCTTTGATACATAGTTATTGATAACATCCTGAGCTGAGGCTTTAAAAACATCTCTAATATTTTGGAAAGGAATGGTATTTGTATGACTAAGAAAAACAAATGAATTCAATAAAGAAGTGAAATAAGAGGTGAAATTGGTATTTAGTAGTTAAGAGTTATTGAACCTCCACCTTTTGGGAGTGACATACTTAGGTAAATGATCAAGAGATACAGAAACTGGGGCATCATCAGATGGAGCCAATGTTTGCTGCTTGTAATGATTGAGTGAGAGGATGAGAGGTGAAGATATAGTCTATCCGAGATTGTGTATGATGTACCCGAGAACAATATGTGTATTCCCTTAGTCTGGGATTGCATAATTGTCATGCAGCTGTTAGGTGTCGCTGCTGAATAGTGAGTAGAAAAGTTTTTTCCGACTTGCTAGGAATATAATGAGATTAGGAATATGTCAAGAATGGGATCACAAAAGGATTGCTGTCACCTGCTAAAACAAAATTATCATCTGGGTATTATAAGAGTTTCTGGGAATCAATAGACCAAAATTTACAATCTGGATCTTTAGGACCATAAAAATTAAAAAGCTTAATTGAAATTTCATCAATACACATTTTAAGCAATAACTGTCTCCCTTCATCGTCTCTCTCCTGAGACATCATTTGAATATGCAGGGATTTGTGACAAAGAATTGCGAGTCCATGTTTTTGACCATTACCCGGCGAGAAGAACACTTCACCCACCCACCCTTTACGTACTTTTACAAATTCACTTTCTGTAAGATGTGATTCCTACAAGAAACATGTGAGCATTAAACTTTCACAAATGAGTCAAAAGGCTTTGTCGTTTGATCAGTGAGTTAAAACCTCTGACGTCTCAGGATACCATTGTCAAAACCATTAAAAAGAAGCAAAATAGAATGTACAATGTTATAAAAATAAAAAAGAGCCAGATAGGTAATAGGTGAAATACCATCATGAAACGCAATTGATACAGGCACAAAGACAGACTGATGAAAGGACGAAAAAGAGAAGAAAAAAATAGAGCATAGGAAAAGAAGAAAAGGAAGAGAGATAAAATCTAGGAAAAATAGAGCTGAAAATATCGGAAAATAAAAATGAAAAAAGGGAAACATACCTGCAATGAGTTTGAGAATGGGGAGAGGACCATGTTAAGAAGATGGAACTTCCGAACTCCAGAGAAATAAACAAGGCTAAAGGAGGGCAATACAATAAGAAATGAAAGGCAAGGATACTCACAAACAGGGATACAAGGCCTGTAATTAAGAAAAAAACATCAAGGTTAGTTATTTTAACTAGTATGTGCTAACTTTCAACATTGCTACATTGTGTACATATATATATATATATATCGTGAACTCCGTATCACTCCAGCCTGCGCTGCTTCTTTCAGCTGGCAAACAGGACACCGGACACGGACCTCGAGGTGTTTCGAACTTTTATTAAGCAGAAAGTGTCACAGACGTTTCGGCTCAACAGAGCCTTGTTCACATGACAGCGATAAAACTTCAAGGTATTTTTTAAAGTGCTAGTACGTGATAAAATTAAAACCACCTGTGCAAGAACACGTGTAGACATAGAGGAAATACTTGGCGTAGCACCCAACAAAATCACATTGTTTTTCAAAATAGATGTAAAATACATTTTTAAAACAAGTAAATTTCGCTAAAATTATATGTTCATTACGAATTAAAGTCCATCAATCATTCATTTAAAATTCATTGTAAAATACATATTTTCTAAATTCATGATTTAAGTGAAGAGTCCTAGTGCATGACTGGTCAGAATAAAAATGGGACCGCTGTTTGAATAATAAATACGATTCATAAAACAGTTACAAATATTAAAAAAAGTTCTGTAAAAACCTCATTATTAAATTCCTAGCCTCTGTACCAACTATCTCTGCATCCTCCCGGGTTGAGACTCAGACCAAGGGACAACGAATAAGTAAGTATAAAGTGCTAAGTGCTGGCACTAGAAAGTGCATGTCGTACTTAAAGTGCATCATCAAAATATGTGCAAATCTAGCATTACTGTGCAATTATGCAATCTTATCAGTCCCTGGGTCCACAATCAGTTTTCACAAATAAAAATATATCTCAACTTGGCAGATTTAGGATAGATGGTCCAGAGAGGTCCTCAACAGTAGTGTAACCATATTCGACCTCGACTACTGTTCTCTCCCCATATTGGGACGGACTCCCTGTTCATATTAAAACATAATCAATTCATGTATCTTTTCTAGCGATTCAAACTTTTGGGTGCCATAATTGCCATTCCTTGGTATCTAGTGCAGAAAGTAAATACATGTGAGGTTGGTCTTGATGACCCATAACCCTACCCTAAATAATAAACAAAACAAAAAATGTTAGGAACTCTGTCATATGTATCTTCATGTATATTCCTAACAAGTAAAAACCAGTGCACAGTGAAAATTATAATCGAAATTGATGATCTAATCTTAGCAGCATTACGTTTCAATCAATTAATAATAATTGGTGTGTGCTCGCAGCCCCCTCGAGGTCCACCCAAGTGATCGCCCGGCCGGGCGATTGACGAGGACATCACTCACAGGGGGGAGACCACACAACCCAATCATGCATGATTAGAGCAAGCAAGTGTGGAGATCCTCTGTCACGTTAAGTCCATTAGGTACCTTAGTATTAAGCAGAAGAATATACTTTGTTTCAAGTTTCCTGAGCCTGGCATCCCTGTCACCACCCCTTCTGTTGTTAATAACCGCATCAATAACCCAATACCTGAGACTACTATTATTCCTTTGATGGAAGTCTCTGAAGTGGCGCGCCACTGGGTAGGTACTGTCCACATTGGTTATTGCGCGCAGGTGCTGTAAAATACGTTTGTGGACAGCATTCCTCGTGCTGCCCACATACTGTAATCCACAGGGGCAACGCAAAACATAAATGGCATATTCTGTTTTGCATGTTAAAACTTGGGTTATCGCATGGTTGTTCCCAGTAAATCCGTCCTTAAATGTCTTAGTGTTTTCACCATGTGTACATGCTTTGCAAACTTTGCAGTTATAAAAGCCTTTGTTCTTCTGCCACCATTCTGTTTTAGTGAAGGGATCCGGATTAGTTTTAACAATATGATCCCTTAGGGAGGGGGCCCTGCTGAAGGTTAACGAAACTTGCTTAGGCAGGCCACTGCCTATCACGTTGTCTTTTAACACTATGGGCCAGTGTTTGTTCACTATTTTTCTTATTTGTTGATGTTGCTTGGTGAACCCCGTTATTATTCTAAAACACTCAGGCTCCGTCTTCCCAGGTTTAGAAGTATCTTGTATAGTGTTGCGCTCCCTGTCAGCTTTCCTGATAAGGAGTTCCTCTCTAGTTAGACTCATGGACTTCTGTTTTGCTCGGTCCACCAGTTTCATTGAATAGCCTCTCTCAAGGAATCTATTTCTCCTTTCATTTTGTGCCTGTTCCAGATCTATGGGGTTGCTACAAATACGTCTTAAGCGTAGCATCTCCCCATATGGGATGCTGGAAATAAGGTGTACTGGGTGGGCACTCGCAGCATGAAGAATGCTGTTGCCAGCTGTCTTTTTTCTAAATACCTTGGACTCCAAACGGCCCCCCTTGATGTGGAGTTCGGCATCAAGAAATGTGACACTTTTTTGACTCAAAGTCGCCGTAAATCTGAGATTGAGGGGATTGTCATTGATATCCTTAACAAATTTGAGTGCTTCTTCATAACTTCCTCTCCATACGACGAACAAGTCGTCTATGAAGCGGAACCATGCCACTAGATTGTTTCTGATAATATGTTGGTATCCGTAGCCGAGGACCAGCTCCTCCCAAGCTCCCATGTAAAAACATGCGTAGCTTGGAGAGAAGCTGGCCCCCATCGCTGCCCCCTGCTTTTGGCGGTACAGTTGTTGGTTGAATAAAAAAACATTATTTGTTAGACAGAAACTTAACATACCTAGCAGCATTTTGGTATGTTTCTCATTACCTGATTCCCTTCTGGAGAGGTAGTACCGGACTGCCTCCAAACCATCACTATGTGAAATACTAGTGTACAATGCTGTCACGTCCAATGCTATTAACCAATCCCCCTCCTGAATTTGCACTTCTTTGATTTTAACCAGAAAATCCCCTGTGTCACGTATATATGACCCCAATTGTTGAACATAACCTTGCAAAAAATAGTCAATGTAAATCGAGGTATGTTCCAAGAGGCCTCCCCGTGCCGAAATGATTGGCCTTCCAGGTGGATGTTCGGGGTTCTTGTGTATTTTCGGGATGAAATACAGGATGGGAGTAACAGGATGTTCAGTCTTTAAATACTTGTATTCAGTTTCAGTAATGAGTTTTGCTGATTGCCACTTACAGAGTTTGCGGTGATATTCATCTTTTATGGTCAACAATTCCCGATTATTGATCTTCTCATAGCACAGATGATCATTCAGTTGGCTGTGTGCCTCCTTGTCATAATTTGTTTTTGTCATGAGGACAACATTTCCCCCTTTGTCACTGTTTCTTATTATCAGATTTTTTTCTTATTTAATTTGTCAGTCAGTGCCTTGTATTGCTGTAGCTGAGCAGAGTACCTACGCTTCATACCACCTGTTTGAATTTGCAGTTTTTTAAAATCAGCTACAACATTCTCGTGGAAAATGTCAACATTGTCTCTCAACATAATAGGATGAAATGTGGAGGGTGCTCTGAATTGGGTGGCTGTTGAAATTCTGTTGCCACTCTCATCAATCCCCTCATTAGTTTTGATGACATTCGAGATCTCCCCATAGCCTGCTCCTTCAGTATCCCACAATTCCCTTAGGACCCGAGTTCCTTGTGAAGCTTCAGGTTCCTCCATTCCAAGTGTTGAGTCCACATCAGGTGATATTCCATCTTTGTTTTTCATGGCATAAAACTTGCGTAACTTGAGTTTTCTGACTGCTTTGTAAATATTGCATCGCGTGCTGGCATAGTCAAAATTGCATGGGGATGCATAAGATAGGCCAAGCTTGAGAATATTCTCCTCTTCCTTTGTAAGTATTAGCCCAGTTAGATTCACAACAGTGCGATTGGTGGTTTCTTTTACTCCAGTTGGGGGGCATTGCTTCGACCCCTTCCACCTCCTCTCTTCTTCTGAGACCCTCTTCTTTGCCACCCGCCTCCTCTGGCGGCACCTATAGTTTGCCCTGTGTTTTCTTGTTTGCCCCTTGTATAAGACCTTAGTGTGTTCCGTCTGTCCTGGCCTAAAAAAACAATTTCCTGGCCTGGCGTGAGCTTGGGCTGGCCTGCCGCCTGTATCTGTCTGCGGCGGTCTGCTTCAGAGTCTGTATCAGGGTCTGAACTAATTGTTGCATTAGAGGAGTCACTCATCCTGTTAGTTTCAGTTGCAGCGGGGCTAACATGGCTTGGGGCATTTTTCCCTTTGGGCGGCTGTTTGGGGCCGCCCTTGCATATGGTGTCAAATTTGCGTGCAAATGTGAAAATTTGGCCAAGCTCATAATCATTCCTATCTCTCTGGAATTTGTATGATTTTCTTGTCACAATGTTTGCCTCTTCCTTCTTTAAACGTTCATGCATAATTTTGGAAAGTCTGGTCTTTTCTTCTTCTTTCTTCTTATATATATATATATATATAATATGTAATACTTTTAGCAAAGATATAACCTCTTGCAATATTTAATAGAAAAGAAAAAGAGAAAAAGGCATCACTTTGATGAGAGGACTGGTGCGTTGATATCCATAGTATTCTTTCTTTGAGTTTTAAGTAAAGCCTGGAGGCGAGATGGATCCTCATAAGTCATTGTCTTATTGTTGTAACTGACTTTAAAACAACCCGATGAAAGAGCCCAAAATGAGTTCCCATAGAGTGAAGAGTCCCTTTGTCGATCTGCATTGCTCTGGGAGTAATCCTGTGAGAAAAGTATTATGTCCTGACCAGGTGATGTCTTTCAGTTGCTTGGCAGAGGAAATGACTTGCAGTAATTTGGTGTACTCCAGAAAACACAGGATATCTCCTCTTGGGTTTTTGGAGGTGGTAGGAACTGAAAAGGGAGGACCCAATGTTTGAGGTAAAAAGCATTTGAAGAATGAGACAGGGTTCGTCCCTTCTGAACCTTCAGGAAGATCATAAATACTGCGATTGTTCCTTCTGTTGCGGTTTTCCAGGTCCTCAACCTGTTTCTGTAAAGTGACTATCTGCGTTTGTAAAACATTCACCTTGAAAACTTTTTGTTGAGACTGGTAATTTGTTGCTCTGCTGTGGATAATCTCTCTTTCATACAAGACCACCTGTCACTGAGGTTGTGTAGCCTGGCATTGGTCTCCTCCATAAAGGTATGTACGGCTCTAATTTCCTCCCTCAAGAGATCCAGAGAAACATTAGGAATAGATTTTGTGGGAGATGGTGGGTCCTTCTTGAGCCTTTATTTTTAAAAAATTCTTTTTTTTTTAATTCCAAGTCTATTTTATTTTATGAAGCAATCCCCTGGCTAGGCCACTTAGACACAGCGGTAAGCCTACAACCTCCTGTTGAGGCCGGCCGCGTATAAACTAGCAATTAGATCATAATTCATTCATATAAAGGCAAATTAACACAGCGCCTTGCCTACAACCCCTGTGGGGCCGGACGCGTGGCTTAAGATCAACTGTCAGAGCTACTCAGTGCGCGTGGGGCCCAAGCACTGGGCCATTAGGAATAGGTGAAGAGGCAACTAGTCCACTACTGGTGGACGACTCAACGGGGGCCAACAAACATGTGTGAGATCTAGAGAGAAAGAAAGGAAGAAGAAAAGTGCAGAAAAAGACAGAGGAAACAAGAGGCAGGGAGAGGGTGGGTGTTGTGTGAGCAGGGCATGCATACTACTCAATGGGGGGAGGGGAGCATCCGCTAGTTAGAGAGACCCTCGGGAGCTCTCGCGTCTTGCAGGGCGTCTAAAGGAGCAGTCTAGTGGGATCTGTAGGAAGGACAGCGTCATCAAAAAGGCGCAGAGTCCGAAGCCTAGTAGGCATATGTCGCGCATGTTCTATCGAGCAGAGGTAGCACACCAAAGGCTTCCAGACCATCCCAAAGCGAGTGTCACGCGTTTGTATTTGCGCTGTGAGGAGCTCCGTTGCTAAAACGTGCCAGAGCTGCACAAACCAAGAGGCTATGGGAGGCGCTTCGGTCCTTTTCCAGTACATGGCTATGAGCTGCTTGGCCGCTCCCAGCATTTGGAGCATCAAAATCCAGTCACTGCGGGTGAGTGCCTTGAGATCGGGAGGCCTAATGCCAAGTAGGACTGTGCTGATGGCTTCAGGCAAAGGGAACCCCAACACCCCTCTAATGTGGCTGAGGACCTCCTTCCAAAAAACAGTTAAGAGCGGGCACGCCCACCATATGTGTACAAAATCCCCATTGTAGTCCGACATCTCCAGCACAGTGGGGAAATAGTGGGGAACATCTTATGCAGCCGCAGGGGAGTGTAGTACCACTGAGTTAAAAGCTTGTAGGCATTTTCCCTCTGCGGGATACTCCGGTATACCTTGGGAATATCTCTCCACACTCTATCCCATTGCGGAGGTTCAATGTCCGCATCCACCACTAGTTGCCATCGTCGCTGGTATGGATGGGTGAGTACAATTGGCGGATGTTGCAAGATATGATAGATCTGGGTGACCAGTCTCTTTAATCCCCCTAGGGAGCTCGCCAGCTTTTCAAAAGGGGTGTAGGCACGCGTGGCTGCTTGGTTCATTTCCCCACTAGAGACCCAGTGGCGCAGTTGAACATATTGCAGCCTTGCCGTTGGCAGTAGGTGGAACTCCTCCCGGCAATGATGGAACGATTTGAGTTTGCGCCCTTCAAAGAGATCGCATATCACCTTGCGTCCATTTCTCAAATGCCAGAGAGTGATGGGCCGGCGGGAAGTGCGGGTTCGCTGCTATGGGAGTATGTGGGGACGGGAACGTAGTGAGCCCTTTGGACACAGCAACGGTGTCCCAAATGTCCAGAACCGTCTTCGTGGGCTCTGCCATGTACGCGCTCTTAGATCGAGCTGTCCGATGGAGCCACGGCAGATCCCAGATAGAGCGCCCCGTTACTGCCCTGTCCAAATGCAGCCATCCTTTTTCACTCTCTCGCACCCCCCATTCTATCACAAAACAGAGATGTGCCGCCCAATAATAGTGCACTAGGTTGGGACAGGCTAAACCTCCCCTGTCCCACGGAGCCATAAGGATCTTTTGCGAGAAGCGTGCCCGCTTACCACCCCACACAAAAGACGTGAGTTTGCGTTGCAGTCCCCGTATGCAGTGAAGCGGGATGGGGGTGGGGAGGCATTGGAACACGTATAAGAGTTTGGGAAGGGTCGACATTTTAACTGCGTTGAGCCGGCCCAACCACGACAACATCAGCGGCTTCCACCGCCTCAAGTCCTCCAAGACCTCTTTTCGGCTGTCTCGCCAGTTTACGGACGACCAGGCCTCTAGGGAGGGGGTCAGGGTGAGGCCCAAGTATCGAATATGGCGCTCAGCCCACTGATAGGGCACGGCCTCCTTCAGAGAGGGAATCCCCTCCGCCGGGATGGTGAGGTTGAGAGCCCAAGACATATCATGGTTGATCTTGAGGCCGGAGGCTTTCTCGTAGAGGCAGAGCACCCTATGGATGGCCGGTAGAGACTCCCGCGGGCGTGTGAGGGTGAGAATCAGGTCATCTGCGAACAACGCCACCTTGTTGTCCCGCCCACCATGAACTATTCTGTGGATGTCCGGCTCGCGCCATATCATCTCCGCCAGGGGTTCCACGGCGAGGGCAAACAATAGGGGCGAGATGGGGCACCCCTGCCTAGTGCCCCTGCGTATCTCTAGCGGTGGTGTTAAGCCGCCATTGACCCGGATTCTAGCCTGTGGCCCTATGTATGGGGCCATAACCCTTGCGATCATCTTCGGACCCAGCCCAAATTTGCGGACCACCGCCCGAAGGAAATCCCAGTCCACCCGGTCAAACGCCTTCTCCGCGTCCAGGGAGAGAAGGCAAGCCGGGATTTTTCAGTGGTGCACCTTCCCCACGAGGTGTGCAAGCTTACGTACATTGTCTTCCCCCTGACGGTCTCGGATGAATCTGGCCTGATCAGGATCCACAAGCCCCGGCATGTACGGATCTAAACGCTTGGCGAGGAGTTTAGTATATATTTTAAGATCCGTATTCAATAAGGAAATAGGGCGGTAAGAAGCACACATCATGGGGTCCTTCCCGGGCTTCGGGATCAACGCTATCTCCGCCATACCCATGTCAGGGGACGGCCCTATATCATCCGCAAAAGAGTTAAACAGCCTTAGGAGATAGGGCCGGAGCTGGGTCAGAAATGTGCGATAGAAAGATAGGGGCAGGCCATCCGGGCCTGGCGTTTTCCCCAAAGGAAGATCTTTAATTGCTGCCGTGACCTCTTCGTCTGTAATGGGGCCTTCCAGTTCCGCCGCACTCCCCGAGGGCATTGGCGCCCCTGCGTAGTCGTCGAGGACAGCCGCAATCGCGTCCGCCGTGGCAGGCTCCCTCCTGTATAAGGTAGCGTAGTAGTCCACATCCGGCAGCTGGCACTAGCTATGTGGACCTTAGCTGCACGCGCCCTCAACCTCCCCGCCAGCAATCGTCCTACCTTGTCACCTCCCTCAAAGTACTTCTGTTTCAGTGCTAGTAAAGAGTGCTCCGCCTTATTAGTGCATAAGAGCCGAAGCTGTCCCCTGAGATTGGCCAATCTCCTCCTAGTCTCTAACGACGAACGGACCCGATCCTGCACCTCAGCCTTCTTAATGTCGCCCGCAAGGTCAGCTTCCAATTTACAGGCTGCACGCCACCGAGCGATGGCCAGGGAAGTGATGTGTCCCCGGATCGTGGCTTTGAAGGCGTCCCATATCGTCGGGAAGGACATCTCCGGGGTGTCGTTAGAGACAAAATAAGAGTCTATGGCCATCCCGGATGCTGTCAACATCAGCTGCATTCCGAAGGATGCTCGGCGGTAAAAACCAACGTGCCTCTCGGGCAGGGTGCGCAGCCGGGTCCTTGAGGAGCAGTTCGACATGAGCATGGTCCAACAATGATATGTCCAAGATGGAGGCTCTCAACGTGTCTGGTAGCAGTTCCAGCAACATAAAGAGAAAATCGATGCGGGAGTAGGACCTGTGGGCGTGTGAATAAAATGAGTAGTCTCTCAGCTCCGGGCAGTGGTAACGCCACACATCAATTAACCCCAAGTCCCCAATCTGCTTGCGCAGTGCAGAGGACATCGCCCCGGTGCCATTGAAGGCGGCATCACTACGATCCATGTCCGGGTCCCAGACCTTCTTGAGCCTTTTGATTGGTGCTTTGTTGGGATTATATCACGCAGAGCTGGAATGGCAGACCGGAAAAGAAGAGGAGCTGGAGTTCTTATTTGATGAAGAATCCTCCATTGCAATATGTGAGCACAATGTAGAGAAATATTTGCTTAACAGTCTTTAGTCTGCTCATAAAACTAAAATCTGTCAATAAAATGAGAATATAGTCCTTGCAGCAGGGTCTCAGAAACACACACTAGGGTTCACCAGCTGAACAGGAAAATGTTGTGGCTGAGAGGGATAAAGGACTCTCACATCTTGTCAGAGGCTGTGACCTACTCAACATAAAACCTTCATGAGGAACGTACTGTTTTCCACTAACATCCAGGCATCTGGGCTAATCCTGACAAACCTAGCACTAGCTCTGTACAAATCAAATGCTCCTGTCTGTGCTTGACTCGCGCTGCTGTGTCACAAAATGGCAGCCGCATTTGAGGAGAAATGAGCGCCTCATCAAAAGTACATAAATTGAGCTTCTCAAAGGTCCGAAACAACTCCTACGGCTTCCGTCACACTTCACCTGCTACAAATTCATGAAAAGAGGCATCTACGATGAAGGAAGCCGCCGCTATATTGCCGCTCCGTGAACCGTCCTCCAGATCATTTCGAGTGTCGCCATATTGTCAGGCACCAAGCCATGCCCCAATGAATTACCATGTTTATTGTGCTTTGTGATACCCTGTAAACTACAGCCTGAAGTGAAGAACAATGCAGTGCAACATGATACTGAGATGTGAAGTATACATGTAGCATGCTTAACACAGAAAATGTTCAATAAGATCTATTTAAAAAAAATGGGAAATAGTCTTCTACCAACAGTGAAAGGTTGTGAATGTTTTTAATGTTTCAAAGATTGCCCTTATATAGGGAAGATTTGGGTACAACTAAAATGTTATTCATAATTCTTTAATTTCTCCAACAAAAAGAATAAGAATTTTTATTAGTACATAATCTGTAAACACATATTTTTTCTTATGAGGTGATAAACAAATCAGGTAATTCAAGGCTATTCATCAGTAAATATAGATAGTGTGTTCACAGCAAATGTATTTTACAAATTGTCAAGTATGTCTCAATGATTTCTTACCATACAATACAATGGTATAAAACATTATTATAAAATGTATCATTGCTACATCATCTTCCAGTTTCACCCACAAATATTTAACATTTATTACCAAAATCCCTCCTTGGCAGTTGAGTTATGATGAATATCTAATATGCTAAGGGTCTTTTACAGAGATATGTATGACCATATATCTATACTTGTTGAAGGCTCAACTATTCACTAATTTGATTCAAAATTCTCATATTTATCTAAATTAATCCTACTTTGCCCAAGTGTATTGGGCAGTGTAGAGTAAGAAAAATGAAATATGTGATGTGAAAGACAGATGGCCAGTGCTATGTTTATAATTGTGAAGTGGGCAGGGTTAACTTTTTTAAAATGTAAAACAGTATTCTTTTCAAATCTTTCACTTTGCTCAACACCTGTAAGAGATTAAAATTGTTCCCTTCACAACTGAGTAAAAGTGGCTCTGTTGCCCCGTCCTTCAGTCAAGCTGTTCAGCCCCCCATCGGGCAAGAAAGACTGAGTGGAGAAAATGCAAGCCCTACAATTGGGCAACATAGAGGGGTGCAATAGTAAGTACCCCCACCCTTAGACAAGCCAGGAGCATAGTAAATACCCCAACACTTACAAAATGTAGTAAGTACAGCATTTGGTCATCCGGCCGCTGACACAGGCTTTTACTTTTATTTGTGTTAGTATAATCCCCGCTTGACCTTGGATAAGGTGGGGGGAATGGTAGCAAATGTCCCATGTTGGACTTCACCCTCTCTTCAAGGTCACCCCTAAGCTTTTTGTCTTCACCTCTCTTGATTTCTGACCCTGTCTTTGTTGGTTTTTATAACTCTACCCACTTAATCACTGCTAACCAGTGCTAGAGTGCTTGTGCTCTCTCCTTTTAAAATGGTAGAATTGGCTTACACCCATTTTGCACATTTAATTTACTTACTGCTACTAGTGGGCCTGCAGCAATTGTTGTGGCACCCACTCAAGTAGCCGTTTTAAACATGTCACAGGTCTGCCTTTGTAGCCTGAGAGTGCAGTTTTTAACTATCATTTTGACCTTGCAAAAAAAAAACTCTTACTAGGCCTAAACCGTCCTTTATAATGCATATAAGTCATTCTTATGGTAGGATCTAAACGGCCCATAGTGTATGGTGCGTTGTATTTAAAACGTTGGACATATACCTTTAAGTTTTACTTGCGCTGGTAGTAAAAAACTCTCAAATTCATGTTTTAGAACGGTGATGCCTACCTCTCCCATGGGATAATATTGGGTTACCTTATCACGTTTAATAAGTGATCAAAAATTTCTGGGAGCAATTGGGAACTGAATCTGCCTTAGCCTTACTGGCCTACTGGCCACTACAACAGTAAGTCCCTAATCCCGAAAAGGTGCCTCTCCAGGTCCTGGGCCCTTAACTGGCATCAGAGTGCTCTCCTCTGACTCAAAAAGAGTAAATCCTGAGGTTTTGGGCTCTTCGCAACTGCGATTCGACCTGTTTGCACCAAGAACTTGCAGCCTGCACGGACCGCCAGTAAACATTGCTCTTTTCACCACTGTGACCACCAGCAACGCTAGATCGACACTCGAAGCTACAGCATCGACATCCTATGCAAATTTTCAGCAACGACTGTCTGCGGCACTTGACAGGATTTTTGTGCAACAGACGACTATCCAAGACACCCGGTCTGCTCTTCCCACTATAGCGACAACCAACTATGATGCTCTCTCTGCTCTTCGCAGCCTCCTCCTCCACGAACAGAAGTATTTGCGCTGGATTGCAGGAGGTAGCTTTTTCAGCAGGACTAACCTAGTCCCTCTATCTAGCTGCACTCCATTGCGGTCGACCTGAACTTGTGATTTTCATCCCATCTCACACGACCAGAGAACTGCGAGTGGTGCGCTGTGGTTTTCAGCGCTATATTTACCTGATATCTTTAAAATTACATACCTCCAGTTCTACTGATTGAATTTCTATCATTTTGGTGTCAAATAATGTATTACATTTTAATTTATTTTTCTCAATTGGTGTGGCATTTTGCTGGTGTTGTATTTTCACTTTATTGAAGTTTGAGTTCTGCATAAATACTATATTTACTGCTCCTGAGTTAAGCCTGACGTCTTTTGTGCCAAGCTACCAGACGGTTAAGCACATGTAAATATAGCGATTTCTGTGTTTCAAACTGACAAGGATTGTGAGTTGGGTTTCACCTCTCTCAACCAACACCCCAATTTCTCACATCCCAACTCTTGGATACTCTTGGGTAATGTCGGGGGAATAATAAACACACCTTCCCATGAGGGTTGAGGGGGAGTGATAGTTAGCACTCCCGTCCTTAAGGGTGGGTGTGGAGTTATGTTATGTTATATGGCATTTATAAGGTGCAACAGCTGCCCCAGCACAGAGGCGTCCCAGCACTAACAGCAGAAAAACAGACAAGGCAGAGGGAAAACAGGCCTACGGCAGTGGAAAGAGGTGTGTTTTAATTGCCTTCCTGAATTCTAGCATGTTGTTGAGGCTAGGGATCTGTACAGGCAGCGAGTTCCAGTAGTGCTGCATTAAGCAGTATACATGAGTCCTGTGCTTTTTTGGTCTCGCCTGTCAATGCGCTTGCGCACTGAGCTTGCGAGAATATAGGGGCTTATCCAGAGCTTATCCATAGGGCGATTCCATGCAGTGCCCGTGATAAGCAAGCTCAATGCGCAAGCGCATTGACATAAAATGTGCGTGCACATGAAAGCTAGCCATCTGCTGCCAGCAGCTTCACCGCCCCCTGCTGCATCAAAGGCTTTTCGGCCGTGTCGCATTTCTCCTCTCCCCTCCCCACAGCAATGCCAAGAGCTTTCACTTTCACGGCCGCCTGGCCGTGTCTCTCGTTTCTCGTCACCCCTTCCCCCCTCCCCACTCGCTCATCAAAGGCTGCTCACTCTCCTTCTCCCCCGCCCCCCACCCCATACGACTTGTTTTTCTTTCATTTCACGGCCGATTTTGCATCACACTCGCGCTTTTTTCCCGTTTTTTTTTTTTAATTATTATTTCGCTGCCGATATTTGTTTCACGGCCGCCAATGCTTGTTCTGTTAGCTCCTTGTTCGCCACTGACTGCTACCTTCTCCTGCCCATCTCCATTTCCCTTGTATGTGCCTCCTTCCCCACATCCTCGTATTACTTCCTTCCACCCTTTTGTCCACTGACTGCTACCTTCTCCTGCCCATCTCCATTTCCCTTGTATGCGCCTCCTTCCCCACATCCTCGTATTACTTCCTTCCACCCTTTTGTCCACTGATTGCTACCATCTCCCTCCCATCTCCATTTCCCTTGTATGCGCCTCCTTCCCCACATCCTCGTATTACTTCCTTCCACCCGTTTGTCCTTTCACTGTGTGCACTTTGCACCCCATGCACCTAGTTTTTTAATGTTATTGGTTAGTGGCTTATTTTCAAAACTTTTCCCCAAAATACCACCAATTTTATTTTTGGCTAAAAATGGTATTGGTAAGTTCTGTATATTTTCATCCGTAAGAAGCTATTTTGGCATATTTACAGAAGATCGGCAGTGCCTGCAGCCGCCTCCCACCACAGCCTGCCCAAGCGCTATCGGCAGTGCCTGCATACCACTCCCGTCTCCCACCACAGCCTGCCCCCGCGCCATCGGCAATGCCTACAGACGCCTCCCGCCTCCCACCACAGCCTGCCCCAGCGCCATCGGCAGTGCCTGCAGACCCCTCCCACCACAGCATGCCCAAGCGCAGCATGAGTTACATACACACGGATGCGGGATGTTCTTAACTAAACTGCAACTAACAATCGTTTATCGGTTTGTTTTAATAAATTTATTTTTGTACCTTACAAGTTATGGGATTGGGGGTGTTTTGTTTGGGTGCAATCACTAGCGCGCTAATGCTGCTAGAGTTAAAACGTGGGCGCAAAAACTGCATGCAAGCATCACGTTCTCAAGACGAATGGAAACGGAAGTGTGCGGCCGATCCCTGCACCCAGCCCATGTGTTTGAACCACAGCACGGTGTAAGATGCAACACCCATTCTTTTACTCGTTATAGCAAGTACGTAGCTGAATTTAAACAGACTTGTTCTTTTGTTAGATGAATACATCTAAGTCACGTACATACAAAACATGTTGCATTACAAATGCTATAGGTGTCACATTTGAAAAAGTTTAAGGTATTGGCATTGTAAATGACAAAGCTATTAATTTGGCTATTTTCAAGACCAACACGTTAAAAACAAATTGTCATTTACAAAACCAATAGCTCCAACTTTTCTAATGCGAGACCTATTGCATTTCCAATGCTTGTTTTATTTGGGTTTGTAGCTTGGGGGGGGGGGGGGGGAGGGGGCGGGGCAAGCCTTGGTATCCCTGAAGCTCATTCCTGCCAAAGCCAGGGTGTATGTGTAACCTCCCCCCCATTGACTCAATACAGCCAGAAGGAAATGGTGATGAAGTCACTTTTATTTGATTAATCTATCCCCAGCTTGCATGGCTGGCTGAGAAGAGATCTGTGTTAGTGTGCCCCCCTACTTATGCATTGTGCAGCATCAGCTCTCCCACTGTGCTTCAGTTTTCCTTATCCTCTCAATGTTCATGAACATTGTGAAGGAGTGAGCATTGTCTCTTCAATATGTGTGTGCCAATTGGTTTATGACAGCGCTACATACATTACATAACTTTATGTAATGTTCACAAACAATAACCCAATGTTAGTAAAGGCTTACAAAACAATTATGTGAACATTGGGAAGTGGGGTATAATGATTGTCAATGCTTATGTGTCATTTGGCATTATGTCAGGCAATGTTTGCAAACCGTTACACCAGTATGCCATATTAGCGCATATTCAGTGTACGTTGGCCTCATGGCTTATATCTCAGAAATGGAGGTTGAAAATTCACCAAACCAAGAAATGGTCCTGGATAACGTAGTGGCTTATGTGCCATTAAAATATGGCGCCTTTTCATTCTCTTATGTATAACTTATAACACAGCTACCCAATCTTCCCAAGGGTATATACAATTATTAGAAAAACAGTGGGTCACTATAGACTATTTTAAACAAAATTCGATATTTACAGTGCATAAACCATTGCAAAATATATTGCCAATCTTGGTTCACAACTGAGGTACCAGAAATTTTGAATATACTTCATAAACAATACATGTTTACACACGTTCGGGAATAATAAAGTGGTCTGTGTTTACACAAGACAAACAGCAATAACAGTGACTCAAAAAGGTGTAATCACAAACACAATCAACAAAAAAACACATAAAATTCATGAGTTGGGTGTAATACTCAATCTGTTTCCACCACATCATTTCTAAGTTTAGTAAAAGAGCCTGTTAGTATCAATGGCAACAGCGTTTCTACCTTTCTTCCTACGCTATAAAGAATAAGTCAGATAAGAGAAAGGTAATCCAAGTTAAATTTATACTGGGAAGGTAATTATATAATTTTCAGGTTATGGGTAGAATAATATCTTAGTTCGTTCATCACCAGCCCAGTCCTAAAAATAGCGCCAGACAAGTGTGGTGAAAGAGGCTACTTACTGAGAATATGGCGTGACTCAGCAGTAATTCTAGGTTAACATTGAATGTGATGGCTTTCTTGACAAGATTAAAAAAATCTGACTGGATAGCGCCCTGGTAGAGGACCACAACATAGTCAGCACTGAAGGAACCAATGCTGGATCACACTTGGCCTACCTGAGACCCAGAAGGTGCCTGATGATGTCTCCCAGCTCAAGAAAAGGATTGTCACCCCTATCGATACAAGACAGTCAGGCCAGTTAAATATGGGGGCTTGTCATCTGTTTTGGAGTTAACTGCCTTCAATAAAGGTTTCCAGTTCATCGCCTCGCTCGGATTACCGGCCCTCAATATCCATTTCGGCCTGAGCGAATCTGCCCAAATCAGATTTTCCTCTGTCGAGGTCTGGTGGCTGTGAGGATCTCCAAATCAAAGAGATCAGCCTCTTTGCAGGGATTAATGAATTAACCGTGAGACCTGTCATCTTTAGACCGTGGCAAGAGCCCAGTATGCCCACATTGGATCTGTCCAGTTCTCAGCTTCCAGTCCAATCAGTGATTTGTTTCATGACCTTGGTCCAACATCAACTAACTATTACACAGGATCATACCATTTACCAGAAGGTGGCATCTTCTACTGCCTTCTAGGGCAGACATATAGCATTTTAGGAAACATAACCTGTAGTTCTGCTGGGGTCTGGTGCACGCAGTGAACATAAATAAACTGTATGAGCTTTAGCCAGACATTATTAGAGACCTGTTGGGTATATTGGAGAGCCTTTGGCCATTCGGCATCTGTCTAGTCCTCCCCCAGGTCTTCATTCTATTTAATTCTTTAGAGCATGTAGAATCTTTATGATTATTCCTGATGGACTTATATTCTGCAGTAATAAAATTGTGCACCTTCCCCCATGAAAAAAAAGAATGCTGCACCTTCCCCCATGTGAAAATGAATGCTGCACCTTCCCCCATGTGAAAAGGAATGCTGCACCTTCCCCCATGTGAAAAGGAATGCTGCACATTCCCCACGTGAAATAGAATGGTACACCTTCCCCATGTGACAAGGAATGGAACACCTTCCCTCATGTGAAAAGGAACGGTTACACCTTCCCCCATGTGAAAAGGAATGCTGCCCCCAGGGGCATAGGGGGTCTCTCCGCCCTGTGTTTTAAACAGTAATTCCAGTTGTATTTTGCCGGCTGTAGGACTATCGAGGTAGCCCGAGTCTGAATCTGCTAGTTTAAGATGTATTTCGGGATATCAATAAGATATCCTTAGACATATTCTGGAGAGGTTCCCCGATCGAACCTCCATAACAAGTACTGCAGCTAGGCAGCTGGGTAGTACCACCTGAAATGAGGGACATTCAAACCTCCCTCATCCAGTGGTAAATAATGTTTTTCCAACACAACTTATCTATTGTCTTCTCCGTATATGAGCTCCTTCAACAGTATAAATAACTCCTGAAGGAAGGGTCTCTTGAGTCACAGAGGGATATTTGGAAAAAATATTGCAGTCTGGGCAGCAGCTCCATCTTGGAAAGGGCCACAATTCCCCTTTCCAATATAAGCAATTTACACAAGAAGGCTGCTGACCACCTAGCCTCAGTAACTGCGAAACCTAGGTTCCGCTGTATCAACTGGGCAGTGGCAGCTCCTCCATTAAGGCAGATGAGAATCGCCCCTCTTCTCTCTGAGCTGTGCAAAAAGGACAAATAAAATGATAATAACAAAATGTTATTATCATTGAATTTTTCATTGGTGAGTCAGAGAGGGGCAGGCTGTGCTATCCTGACTGAGAGCAGTAGCTAGCAGGGAGGAGGAGTGGTTGCTGAACAATAAGTGCGCATGACGTTTGGCTAGCTGTCTTAGGACGGCCAAACCTCATGCGCACTTAGCATTTCTCCACCAGGCTGTGTTGAACAATCCCAGGCACTGTCTGAGTGACAAACCAGGCCACTCAGACCATCAGACCAATCACAACGCTGTAGTCATGCTGGTAATAATATTACCAAAGCGATACCAAAGGGGATGATGGACGGAGCGTTAGAGCAAATCAAACACTCATCCCCAGTAAACTGAACTGGGTTTAATTCAACATCATTCTTTAGCTCACTCCACCACCCCAGTTCAGACATGGCCATATGCAAATCAGTCTGACCCTGTGCCTCATGGGAACAGTCCAGCCCGAACTGCCAAGCCATGTCTTCCCTGGACCGGAAACAAGCATCCTGGGACCGGTTTTGGGGTCATAACCCTCATCAGCCAGGCTATCTTGAATCCAGTGGCAAAGTAAACAAGGGACCCACGTCTGGGCATACCCTGCCAACTTAGGGCGAACAAAGCGATACCAAAGGGGATGATGGACGGAGCATTAGAGCAAATCAAATACTCACCCCCAGTCAAATGATCTGGGTTTAATCCATCATCATTCTTTAGCTCTCTCCACCACCCCAGTTCAGACATGGCCATATGCAAATCAGTCTGACCCTGTGCCTCATGGGAACAGTCCAGCCCGAACTGCCAAGTTATGTCTTCCCTGGACCGGAAACAAGCATCCTGGGACCGGTTTCGGGTTCATAACCCTCATCAGCCAGGCTATCTTGAATCTAGTGGCAAAGTGAGCAAAGGACCCACGTCTAGGCATACCCTGCCAATTTAGGGCGAACAAAGCGATAACAAAGGGGATGATGGACGAAACGTTAGAGCAAATCAAATACTCACCCCCAGTCAACTGATCTGGGTTTATTCCATCACCATTCTTTAATAATATTACCAGCATGGCAGCAGCATTGTGATTAGCTTAGGGGAGTCTGGGGGCCTGTGGGCTGCCGGGAGTCAGGAACTGAAAAGGACGGAGGAGAGGTGGTGGCCGTACATAGGTAAGTGATCTGTTATTTTTACTTTTCAATATCCCCCACCCCCAGACCACCACTTCTGGTAACCAGCAGCTGCCACCGCATTTGGGTCCCTATAGAGTTTAACTCCCAGATATTTGAGCACTTGATTGATCAGATACAACTTTGCAGGCCCCACTCTCGGTCAGTAAGAAAGCCATGAGGTGGCCATGTTTACTCAGAAACCCGACACCTTGCTGAACATGCCCAACTTGCACAGCAACAACAGCCTCCTCACAATCCCTCATGTATAATAAAATGCCATCTGAATACAGATATAGGGAGGACACTCATTAATCTGTATACCTACCTGTTCCCAGCCTCATCTCATATGGCAGACCAGTGGCTCCATTGCTAGCACAAAGAGTAGCCGGTAGGAATTGCAACCCTATCTCATTCCACACTGTACAAGCCAAGCATCTGCCAACACACTGGGTGTCCTGATAGGCAGAGAGTAGAAAAGTTGTACCCACTTTATAATATTAACCCAATACCAATACGTTGTAGGACCAACCACAGAAATTCCCAATCAAGGGAGTCAAAGGCCTTCTCCATATTATTAAAGCCACTACTGGCGTATATCAGCCTGTGTGGACACTGCTAACTACATGAAACAGTCTGACCACTTTCAGAGTTGTCCTCCTGCTGGGACGAATCCACTCTGATCCTGGCAAACCAGGTGTGGCAGGACAAGGAGTATCCTATTGGCCAATATCTTCCCCAGAATTTTGCAATCCATATTTATCAACAGGTATTCCCCCATGTGCAGAGGAGTCTTGGTCCGCCTTCAGCAGCACAGCTATAATGGTGTCCCTGGAAGTTGAGGGGAGCTTATCTCTGTCAAATGCTGCTAGATCGGTTGGAATGCACTTCCACTTCATTCGCGGAAAGAGCCCAATCTACCCTCGTTCCGAAAGCTCCTAAAGACCTGGCACTTTTAGATCTGTATTCATTTCTCACTGTTCTGTCTTTTCCACCCGTCCCCAGCGCTGGGAGGCCTCCGGGTAGCCATCGCACTTTATAAATGACATTTTATTCATATAAATTCAGGCAGTGGTAGGCCAGTTACTCTTGGACCATCCTTTGGAATTCCAAAGGGAATGCATCGCTGCCCAGAGTTTTACCCCGTAGACAGTTGTGCAATGGCCAATTTGATTTTGTCAAGCAAGACCTGTGTTTCTAAACCTCCCACCTAGCCAGGGTTAGCCTTGGCAAAGCAGCTACTCCTATATAGTGATCTTCCCCCACTGCCTGACGCATTTCACACATAGCGAATGACTCCTTAAAATCTGAGTAAAAGGGCACTAACTGAGTGACAGCCGTGATATCTGAATGCAAAGTTGCAGTGCAGACCATCCTCGCTACAATGTGACCAGTTGTATTTCCTTTAGAGTACCGTGTCACCAGGTGCTCCTTGTAGTAAAAGAAGCTGAGCCTCTTGTGCAGTGCCTTATGGTAGTGTCGCTCCTCAGCTTAACTCTGGTGAATCTCTGGCTGGTTTGGTACTTCGCGTTCCAGCATTAGCATGCCATTCTCAAGACTCCTGAGGTGATCATTTAAGGCTTTCCTCACTCCTACATCATTTTAATACATTTGCCCCTTATGTATGACTTGAAGGTGTGTCATATTATAAGTGGGTCATTAACTGATCCTGCATTGGTGGTAAGATTAAACTGGGTAATCTCTTGCTTTAATGTGTGCCTAAATGCTGCATCATCCAGCATCAACGTCTGTACTCATCAAGTCTGAATCCTCGCTGGTGTATCTCCGCAGTACAGAGTCAGCAGCAGTGGGTGGTGATCAGACATTGCTTTGTAAGATATTCCTCCCTGAGAATCCTGCACCTCAAAGGTGGAGTGACGGAGAGCATGTCAATGTGGGAATGCTATGCATGCAGCCGGGAATAATAAGAAGACCCTAATCTCAAGGGTTGTCCAACGGTTGGGAAGGTCCCACCTCACACTACCAGTACCTGTTTGGCCAGTCTCTGTGCCAGTGTGATAGGAAGTGGTGGATGGCATCTGTCCACCTCCACATTTACTATACAGTTAAAGTTGCCACCGATTATAAATGGGTCCTGGGGACGACTGGCCAATAATGTGGTGATATGTTCTAAGTGAGCCATTTGGCAGGCCAGTAAAGTGCATTGCCCTGCTATCCAGTTGATCGTACACACACATACCATCCCTCTTTTTCCACTTCGTGTTCCACCACCCTTTTTGCACTCTTGGATGCATCCATATTAAGCCTCCGTGTGCATATGTAAAGAGAGTTGTAATGTAAACCTTCCTCAACCATCCATATTGCAATTTCGCACTCTCATTTTGTGTGAACTGTGTCACTTGCAATACAGCTAAGAGTATCTCCCTACCATTCTAATAGGATTGTATCTGATGTCGCTTGGTTGGGTTGCCCAGGCCACGCACATTCCAAGTGACTAATGTGTAATCACCCAGTCTTGACGTTGGACACTCATTGAGTCTAGAAGCCCAGTGTCTCTGCTAGATGCCCCGGTCACTCCACCAACCCCTTCACATTGGCTTGTGTCATCAGCCAATCTCTATGGTACAACTTTGGCAGTCCTACAGGGCTTTACACTCATAGTTCTCGCATGTCATGTATTGGTAGCTGGCTAAGTAGCAAAAATCAACTTCCCAAACTTTAATTCCCTCCCCAGGGCCAGAAATGAACTTTCTTGTGCCCAGTGTATGCATAACACAGTTAGACGCACAAATCCATGTGCTGGATGAAACCATATCCTCTCGCCAGAGGGTGGAGTTAAAACCATTGTGGCTAATTGCCATGTGGGGATAATGAGAAAATGTGTACCAGAATGGATTAGTGCCGCACTATTGCTTCCACTCAACTGCCCTGAATCTAGTTAGTACATGGGGCCTCTGTTTTCTTATGGCTATGAGCATGGCAAATCTTGAAAGGCCTAGTAATGCATCTTTGGTATATAAAAGTACAACGACCACACAATACATGGTCGCTCAACTACATTAGATCAACTGCAAATATAGTTTTTTTTTCATGCTTTAAAAAAAGATTTTGGTGACCCCAAACATTACAGGTACAAAACAAGTGAATATGCCTAAACATTCTAGTTTCTTTCCACTGTTACAAATCTTTACCATTGTGCACATTCTAATTTTTTTAAAAGGTTTTATGTAGCGCAATTGTATTGTTAATCATTGCCAACAGTAAACATTAAACAGTAAATTCTGTGCATCTTCCTGGCTCAACAGATCATATCAATGTCCCTCTCTAATATCTGTCCCAGCAGCACAGAACTCTCCCTTAAGAAAAGTATTATAGATCAGTTATGAATCAAACAGGATGTGGGGGGTGAAGGGAATCCCACATCACAGTGCTTCACATTTTGGCTGCTTGGGCATTTGTCTCCAGGTTGAAGAAAGTCTTAAACCACTTCCATTCATGGATCTGTTAGCACTGTTCGCCGCATACTGTGGCACTCTTCAGCATGCAATGCGGCTCGCTCCGCTATCGCCCTTTTTTTACCTCCTTTTTCCACCTACTATGAGGTGGTTCATCAGAGGATCACCATTGCATGGGATTGTATCTGTGGGCGAGAAAAGGGCCAAGTCCAGGGATCTGTTACCAGCTTTTCTTTCCTTTTTTACACATCCAAAAGGCATAGTTCCGCTGTAAACAGCGCCCGCCTATTCAATGTGCCTTCCAGGTCTCTCGTGATCTGGCCCCAAAATGAAGCCAGCTCTGAGCAGTTCCAGATTGTGTGAATGAATCCTACATCCTCTTGGTTGCAGCGAGGGCAACTGACGGTGTCAATGTGTAACATTATATTCAATCTATGAGTGTGAGGTATGTGCTGAACAAGCAATTAAACTATGTTTATTTGTAGTAAGTATTCCTTGATACTGTGTGCACATGCTGTAGTGCCTGTTACCCTTCCTTCCCCCTGGAACTGCCTGCCATTCCACTCCTTTACTGAGTCTGCAAGGTCGATAGCCTATCCGTCACAAACTCAAGGAGGGATTTGTCGAGCCAAAAGACAAATTTACGTCCATTGCCGAATGTCAGCAGTACTTGCAGAAACTGGAAGCTCGGTTCTGATCTGCTGTTATCCCAGAGGTGCTGCAGTGTCCATACCACTGTGCTGTGCATAAGGAACTGAGCACCAGAAAGACTGCTTTCCTTGGTCAAAGCAGATAGGCCTAGGAGGATCCTCTCAGAGTAACAGTCACCTGCGGTCTCTATAAATGCCTGATCAATGTCCTGCCATCAGGAATCCCCCACAACATTGGGGTGGGTAGCCCTATTAATAGGAGTGCTCAGGCATATAGTGGATGACCTTGTGTTTTTTCAATCACTGCCTTCCAGCAGCAAATTGCATTACGAAGGAGTCTGGATTATTGCAAGACCTTAAGTTGAGTCCCCGGTAGTAATGCCACAAGGGCTCCCTTCTGCTCCTTAACACCCACCTCCCTAGTCTCAACTAGATCCAAATCTATTTGTTATTTGGGGGTGATCAACCTCATAACTCTATTATTTTACCTCAGAAGTTGTATTTTTTCCCCTGGCTACCTCCATTTTTTTTAAAGACCTTTATTGTACATTTCTAAAATGACACAGCAAACAGCCTACAACCTCCGTGGGCCGGCTGCGTTGAGTACAATTGTTGTTCAACGTTATCGGGAGTACACAGCCATTCAGCCGACAACCCGGGGGTTCGGCGGTGTGATAAAGGAAAGTGCGTACATATCATACAGTGTGTATATCGGATAACTGATAGGTCTATGGTTTTTATGGTTTTGTTGATAGTTTTTGGTATTGAATATGTGTCACCGGCCGTTCGTGATCGTAGGCAGTCATGGTCAGCACCCATGTCAACACTAAACAGTGGAGATGTAAATATGAAAATCATACATCAGTTGCGTTTTTCACAGCGTTATAGCGAGTACATAGATCAACTGTCAGTTGCACAAAGATAAAGGAGTGGTCGTATGCAGTGGTGGAATCAGGAGGAGACCGTTGTATCCACAGTTGGTGTGCCTGATGTCTCGACATGTGTGTCGCCATCTGATATTGGTGTTAATGGTGGGAAGATCAGGAGAAATAGTCGCAGTGTAGGACTGCCTGTGTACCCCAGGATAACATGTTCTCCGGTCATTCCCTGCAGTCCATGTGCAGTGTACCGTGCGTCATGTGCGCGCAAAGGAAATGTTGAGTGCCAACGGAGGCGCGATTACCAATATCACTTACACAAATTTTATAGCGTCTCATCAACAGTATGTCCTGGTTTTTTAACATAACCAGTGTATAAACAAGTATGTAAACTACATCAGGGGGAAGAGGGAGGAAAAAGACTAACTAAGGGTTGAGGTGTCCATATGCGTATAGATGGGGGGGGGGGGAGTTGCAGCGGAAGTTAGGGTCCAATAATATGAGAGTGGGGTGAGAGTGTGGGGAAGGCGTGGGAAGGGTCAGCGTAAGAGTGTAAGGGCAGTAATATCAGGTTGCAGCAATTACGCCAGCAACATGCAAAGCGTGGGGTGGGGTTCCCGTCTCGTGCGATGTGGGAAAGGGGAGAGTCAGCGTGACTGCGCCAAGTGTATAGAAAGGCGCCAATAACCTTGGGCGTGTAGGACGAGGGGCGTTGCGCGATTCGCGTCTCTGTGTCATAACTGCAGTATAGCTGTGCAGGCAGTAGCACGTGTCCCGCTGCAGTTGGAGAAGGAGACAGTAGGCACACGGGGTCACTGCTGTGTCCCATGTCCGTGGGCTGGACCGAGAGAGGGCCATATCTCAAGTGATTCCTTGTTCCAGACTCGCTTGCTGGAGGGACTTTAGGATGTCATCCCAAAGCTGCGCAATGGGGAACTTCCTGAGCCCCGCCGTTTCTTTCCGGTGTAGGACCGTGCTCTCCGCTCGTGCCCAATTGGTGAAAGAGGTATACCAGTGCCGAATATGTGGGGGTTCACTGTTCTTCCAATGTTTTGTGAGCAGGCGTTTGGCCGTAATGAGTCCCAGGTCCCAAAACCGAGCCGGTACTTTGTTCAGTTTGGTCCTCTTAAAGAGTCCTAGGATGCAGGCCTCCCACGTGTGCGGTATGTCTTCTTCAGTGCATTGTGTCAGCAGCGCCGTGATCGCGTCCCAGTATGACTGGACATTAGGGCACAGCCAGAGCATATGTAAGAAGTCCGCTCCAACCTGGGAGCATCTCTGACAGTCAGTGTCGGTGACCGAGAAATACCTGTTGATCTTATCAGGCGACAGATAAGCGCGGTGCAAGATGTAGAATTGTATGACCTTGAAGCGGGGGTTGCGCGGAACAATAGTTGGACTAACCAGTATCATTGCCCAATTCTTGTCTGTCCACTCCCTCCCTCTATCTGTCGCCCATTTGTCCCTTAGTTGTATGGTGGAATGCTGCGTGTGCATCAGGAGGGCTTGTGCCAGCCAGTGTACTATGTGGATGCCGTTGCCCATGACATGTAAGTATTGCATGAAGTGGTGCATTGGCGGCTCTTCAGATATGTCACCCCAGGCAGCCGTCAGCGTATGTACTAGGGACGCATGCAGTAGGAACTGTCCGGCTGGTAGGTTCGTGCTCGCGGTGAGTTCTGCAAAAGTAAGCAGGGCACCATCTGCATAAAGGTCACCCAGCATCTCCACACCCGCTCGTGTCCAACTCTCCAGCACAGCTTCTGTCATCACCCCAACTGCTCTGGGAGTACCTAGCAAGGGGAGCACTTGCGCGCCACTGCCTGGTGCAATTGCGAAGGGCGGGGGGTCCGAGTCAGGGGATGGAACAGCGTGCACATTTGCGTTTGGGTCCAGGTAGTGGTATTTGTGGCAGTATCCCCCAAGTTCTTGCCGCACAGCCATCCCGATACCCATTGCAGCTGCGCTGCCAGGTAGTACAGCTCCATGTTGGGGACTGCCAGGCCCCCAGTTTCAGTGGACATGTACAATTTTGCCAGCGCCACACGGGGCCGGCCTGCATTCCAGATAAGGCCACGAAGCATAACTTCCAGTTCACGAAACACTTTGGTAGATTTAAAGGCAGGGTTTTCCAGAAGGTCATTTGCGCGCGTATTGAGGAGATCGCTTGCATCAGATTCCCGTCGAGTACGTCCGATGGGTTCCTATATATTTGGAACCCCAAATACCTGAACGCGGTGGGGTACCATTGGAGTCTCTCACTGCCCAGTCGGACATTGCACTAAGGCGTGTCCGGGCTAAAGGGGTAGGCACCTGATTTGGACCAGTTGACTCTTAATCCCGACATGTCTTTGAAGGTCCGTAATATGTCAGTGAGAGATCTCGGGGTGTTGGTCAAATCTCTAACATATAGGAGCAGGTCGTCCGCATAAAGCGAGACTGTGTGGACACCATCTGCCATCGGGATTCCCCACTCTTCCCCTCCTGCCCGCAGTATCGTGGCCAGAGGTTCCATAGCAAGGGAAAAAAGCAGAGGTGACAGGGGGCATCCCTGTCTGGTACCCCTCCGCACTCGGACAGTATCAGAAAGTAATCTGCCCGTGCGCACTCGGACGGTGGGTCTTCGGTACAGCAAGCTGACCATATCCGTGTAACCAGCCCCTAGGTCGTATTTCTCCATTACCGCTGTTAGATATGGCCATTCTACGGAATCAAATGCCTTTTCGAGGTCCAGCACTAGGCACCCCGACCTCGGCCATTGCCGAGTGGCGTACTCTTGTATACGAAACAGTCTACGGATATTATAAGAGGTGTGGCGTGTTGGAACAAAGCCGTTTTGGTCGTGGTGTACCAATGTCGGAACCAAAGGGGCTAGCCGCTGGGCTAGGGTAGATGCGAGTATTTTATAGTCTTTGTTCAAGAGGGCCAAGGGTCGATAAGAGCCCATGTGTGTGCCATCTCTGCCAGGTTTAAGAATGGAAATAAGATTGGCTTCATTAAGCGTGGGGGGAAGGGAGAAATCTTCTGCGGCCGCCGCATACATTTTCAGCAGCTCAGGAATGAGGATATCCGAGCCGGCCTTATAGAATTCGGCTGGTAGTCCGTCCGGGCCAGGGGATTTGCCGTTCGACAGATTGAAAATGGCTGCGCTGAGCTTTTAGGTGTGAGTGATGCTCCGAAGTCGTCTTGCTGTGTGGCAGTCAGGCATGGAATTTGTAAGGTAGAGAGATATTCCACGATGTCAGGGTGGGGGACGCGGAGGCGGGAGCTATGTAGGGCTTTGTAGTGGGTCGGGAAAGCTTCATGTATTTGGCGTTGCGTGTAGATCAATCCACCCCCATTGGTGGTTATCGCCGACACCGACGCCACGCGATCCTCCTGCGTGATTAGCCAGGCTAACAGTTTGCCAGGCTTGTCACTGAGATGGTGTGTGCGCGCTGAGTGGGCAGCGTAGTTAAGGTGTCAAAGGCTTTCCAAGAGTCGCGCATGTTCCGCTCGCGCATCCGTCAGAGGGTCGTCAGCGCCACCGATTGCGTCTTGTTCTCGGTAGAGCAGGTCAGTTTCTATTCGCGTCAAGTCATACTCTAGCTGCTTTTGCATGCGTCCCTGTGTGCCCAAGCATTGTCCCCTGATCACAACCTTAAAGGCGTCCCATTCAACCTTGGGGGAGGACGCTGTGTCTGAGTTGTCCTCGAAATATTGCGCTGTTTGCGCAAGGAGGGAGTCTCGGAAGGCATCATCTAGTAAGAGGGCCGGTTGCAGTCTCCAGGTAGGGATGGGTGGGTGTGGGCGTTCCCATGCTATGGCCAGGTCGTGTGGATTATGATCTGAGTGTGTGCGGCCCATGTATCGTGTATCAGTGATAATGGGAAGGAGTTCAGCAGACACCATGTATCTATCTAGTCGCACATGCAGGTTATGTGCACCCGAATAATATGAATACACTCGTGCAGCGGGGTTGTGTGTTCACCATGCATCGTGTAAGTCCCATTGTGTGGCCCAGCTGACCAGCGCTTTCATGGCTCCGTGCACCGGCGTGCCGGTCTGGGGTGGGGAGGAGCGGTCCAGCGTCGCGTCTAAGATACAATTATAGTCTCCCCCCAAGATCCACGGGACGCCATGCCAAGCCGCCAATATCGGCGAGAGTCGGGCAAAGAAACCTCCCTGGTCAGTGTTTGGGGAGTACAAAGAGGCCAGTATCACCGGCTGGCCATCCAGCCTGCCCTGGACCACTACGAATCTGCCATCTGGGTCTATATGGGTGTGTGAGACTGCCCAAGGAGTCCCAGGTCAGACCCACAGCAGTGTCCCGCGGGTGAATGAGGAGTACTCCGTAGCATATAACTGCCCACGCCACCTACGGTGTAGTGTACGCACTTCCGCTTTGTTCAAATGTGTCTCTTGCAAAAGCGCGATATGTATCCTGTGCCATTTTAAATAAGAGTAGATCTGATACCTATGTGACGGTGTGTGCATGCCCCTGACATTCCAGGTACATATCTGTATCTCAGTCATGACCATCGTCTAGGTAATTCCTATGCCCACCATCCGTCCCCAGCCCCTCGCACATGGTCTCCCCCAGACCTCCCGCACCCACCCTTGTCTCATTCTTGAACATAGCTGTGATTGTATTAAGAAGGGACCCTCATAGGTGCAAGAAGGATGGGAATATAAAAACACAATTAACCAAGAAAAGGCAATACAATAGAAAATGCCAAAAGGTCGGTTGCCTAACATGCCGCCGTCCAAACACTCAAGTGAGTTACTCAAACTATGCAGTTCTAGGGGGTGCTAGGCATTAGACACAAAAAGGCGAGTGAACAGTGTTATCCATGAAAGGGGTGTTGTCCCACCCCGGGCCGTAAATGAAAGGCCACAGCTAGCAGGCGTCGCCGGGGACTACGCTGCCCAGTTCCATAAAAAAAATGTCTCTCCAATGCGATAGTCGAAGGGAAAGGCCATGTGGGGGCCCACGTCTCCTGTAGAGCCGGGACATAAGCAGTCAAAGTATATGTAGTACTGACAGGGGGAGAGCTGCTGCAGTGTCATATCTCAAGTATACGCAATGTCTAAAAATGTAACTCACTGCGTCTCGTCGCTGTCGTTTCCCAAGGAGCAAGGGACTCCCGTGTTTGTCCTCGTTGGACCCCGCTCACTCCAAAGCGAGCAAGGGTAGTACAGGTATGGCAGTGTCAGCCATGTGCCGTATGGGAGTGTCATGGTGTTCTCTTCATTGGAGTAGATCCGCCGTCTGTGGTGTGACTTCGGGTGGGTCCGTAGATAGCTGAGAGTCTGGTATTCTCTAGATGGCCTTGTCGTCGCTCGGGAACGCATGCGGGCTAGCATGTAGGGCAGAGGATGGCGTCGGAGAGCCACTGATTTCCGTGACTCTGCGGAGTGCATCTTGCTGTTCCTGTAAAACCAAATCCGCAGGCAGGGAGTGGGTTGTCGTCTTCCGCGAGTGGTTGGGTGTGGGCGATTTGCGCCTCTGGCGTCGCCTCGATCCTCGTGAGTGCGACATTGTGGCGGCCCCCTGTGTCCGCCGGGGTGCCTCGTCCATCCAGCCAAGCCTCAACCTCCTCGGGGCTGCTGAAGAAGTGTGTTTTGTCCTATGACACCACTCTTAATTTGGCGAGGAAGAGGAGCGAGTACTTGAGGCCCGCCTGTCGCAGCCTCCGCTTTACTGCCAGGAAGGAGTGTCTCTGCCGTTGTACCTGGACGGTATAGTCGGGGAAAAACATTATCGTGGCGTTATCAATCTGGACCTCCCCGAGTTTCCTGGTTTCGCGTAGGATCGTATCACGATCTCTGTAGTTAAGGACGCGAAGAAGCAGCGGCCTGGGGTTGGAGCCCGGGGGGAGGGGCCTCGTGGGCACATGGTGTGCACGTTCCACCACAAAATATGGCGACAGCGCGCCTTCCGGTAGTATATCTCTCAGCCAGTTTTCCACGTGTCTTGTGGGGTCCATCCCCTCCCATTTCTCTGGTATGCCCACCAGTCTGATGTTATTTCTTCGTGCCCGCCCTTCCGCGTCCTCGGCACGGTCTTCCAGAAATTCGACCCTGTTGAGGAGGTCTTGCACGTGTTTGTCCGTCTGGCATACCCGGGGCTCCAGATCCGCCACCACTCCCTCCAGTGTTTTAGTGCGGTCCGTCAATTTTCTGTGGTCTGCCTTGAGGTGATTCAGATCAATCGCCACGCTGTCAATTTTAGTTTCCAGGGAGGTACTAGTTTGTTGGAGGCACTCTTCTAGGCATTCCATGACAGCCAGCACATTATCCAATTTCGACGTCACCTGGTCGGCATCCATTTTGGGCGTCGATTTAACCAGCTTCCCCTTCGTTGATGTTCCTCCGGTACCAGTGCGTGTCTTCACACCCCCAGACATGAGCAAGGCGGTGTGCAATAGTGTCCGCTGCACTCAAGAAGGTCAGTTCCAATGGGGAGTGCTCTGCGCTGGTGTTCAGGTAGTCAGGGAGCTAGGGCCTCGTCGCGCCAGGAGGCAGTCAGGGCGTCCAATGGTTCCAATGTGATCGTCGCTAGGTCATCCCCACCACAATCCTCTGCGGGTATCGCGGCCAGTGATGGCAACCGCTCGAGGTACTTCAGGTGAGCGGGGCATACAGCTGGTGTGTCAGCGTCTCTTCGTGCTAGCACGGTGCATGGCGCAGCTCACTCATTATCCCCACTATTGCACGCACACTAGAGCAAGCGTCTGGTTGGGGGAATGTAGTTCCCCTGGCTACCTCATTATCAATTTCCTGCCTTGAGAACTCAGACAGCCTACTCA
Organism: Lissotriton vulgaris; assembly: GCF_964263255.1. Taxonomy (NCBI): domain Eukaryota; kingdom Metazoa; phylum Chordata; class Amphibia; order Caudata; family Salamandridae; genus Lissotriton; species Lissotriton vulgaris. Next base: position 11,150,731 of record NC_141690.1, on the reverse strand, counting down.
GAGCTGTGGCTGTTGCTACAGCTTCTTTATGCCCTGCTGTCGCCTAGTGAGGTGTAGGTCTTTTGAAGAGTCAGGTTCTTCCTAGTCGGTCGTTGTGGATTAGGATCCGAGCAGCCAGGGGAGTGTAATACCATCTCTCTTCCAGGCCCACCCCTTTTTTGAGTCAGTGAAGAACAGTGTCTTCTCATCTATCATGATTTTTAAATTTGCAGGAAATAAAATCATATGTTCCAGCCTCTCTTTCGCAACCCTACCATACCTGCATGGAAGGAGTATTGCTTCTGTTGTATTGCTGCAGTGTAGTCCATGAATATGAGCACCTTAAAACTGTCTATTGCTAGTGTCTATTGCTAGTGGTCCCAAGAACCTGCCTTTCAACAGGATTACATCCCAGTCTCTCACGTGTAGTAGCTTGGCTATGAGTGTTCTAGGCTCTCCCAGTTCAGAGGTTCTAGCCAGGACTCTATATAGACTTTAAACTGTAAAGAAGTTAGTCAATCCACCAGGACCCAAAGTCTCCCCATTAAATGCCTACAGGAAGGCCTCTGGGTCTTTACCCTCTTTGCCCTCAGGAAAACCTACAAATCCTACGTTGCTACACCAGCATCTGCCCTTGTCATCTTCATCACTATACTCAAGGACCTGGAAACTCTACAGCTTATGCGAAAGGTTAATTTTCTGTTCCTATATGAGTGAGCTCAGCAACACAGTTCTCGTCACTGGTCACTCATTCAGCTACTTTTCTTTGATCTGTCCTTAGCAGCATGCGGTCTAATGCAGAGGAGTCCAATTCATCTCCAGTGCTGTTTTCATGTCAATTATGACCTCCAGGATAGATTCGAGTGTGGTAGATCCTTCCAGGCCAGTGGCCTTCATCAGTTGTGTGTTTGGGTTGTACGGGGAGTGTGAAGAGTGGGGCTGGGTGTATGCCCAGTTACCCAACTCTCAGTTCTCCATCATGTTGTCGTTCAAAATGAGACACAGTTTTGCTGGGGCAATTCTCTGAGGTCCCTGTAGTGCAGGTCAGTGTGTGAGTAGACAAGGATAGCTTTGCTGAATGTGTACACCAACTAAACTATATCTTCTATTAGAGTCCAGGTTCCCTCCTCATTTAACATAAATTGTCATTGTATGTACTATACGCAGTGTGTGCTAGGCTTTCATCAGCCTGCCACCATTCAGGCAAGATAGCGCTTGGCGTTTCTCCAGGCCTCTTCAGCCAGCACTGCTATAAGTCAATAGACCCCAACCTCCTGCATGAGATGGAAGCGTGTGTTGCTGCTCTCGTCATTAAGCACCATGGTGGGCTGCCCTCCATTGAGCCAGAGCACCAGTGCCCACCTCAAGGACTTCATCTTCTCCATCAACACCACCTTGCAGGCCGATGAAGAGGCCATACCAGTAGCCAGGGGGTCATTTGTATGGAGGCAGCCAGGAGGAACAGTCCTCATTGCTCCTGGCCGCCGGCCCGTGATACAAGAACTGGGTCTCCCCTTGCAGCCACACAACATAGTTTGTCACAGCTGTCTGGGGTGTACAGCAGTCCCTCCTCAGTAAGGTAATATCTTAGGTATCAAAATACAGAGGTCAAATGTCAGGCTATGTCTTCTGACAAATTGCTGCTTCTTTTTTTTCACAGTGGATTGGTGTTGACAAACTTATATACCTTTGCAGTCAGGGAAAGAAAAATAAAGTGAACTATGTGACAATACTTTACCTAGAATTTTGTAATCTAAGTTAAGCATGCATAAGGGACGAAGTGGACTCAGATCAAGAGGATCCTTACTTGCCTTAGGTATGGACACTACTGTAGCCACTCATAGATGAAGAACCGCTGAAGTCGGCCGGTAATTCATCACTTCCTGGGGTCTTACCGCTTGTCAGATATTTAATTGCAGGCATGAGTTTGTCTACTACAGTCGAGCTTATAGACCTTCTCACAGTGCTGCTGTCATTTCTTTCAGCCTGGTTGCTTAGATATATTTTCCTGTTCAGAGGGAGATGCAGTTGCTTGTAATAAATCGACAGCTTGTTATTTATTTATACTTGGAAGTACACAATAATACCCTGAAATCTTTCAGGGCTGTTATGGGAAATATGCATTTCCTACTTATAATTTGATAATTTCTGGTATTTTGGCCTCATAATCACTAAATGAAGGTCCAAGTAGTTGTTTAGGCACGACAGTAGTCACCAAATGATCACAACTAGTGTGGATTGCAATGCTGGGGAACTCTTTTGGGGATTGAGAACCGTAGGCCCTATTAAACAAAATGCGTACTCAGTTGGCTCATCAAAAGGGCCAATCCAAGTTGCAGCCGGCCCACAGGGTTGTAGGCTTTGCTATATGTACTGTACCATTGAATACTAATAAACGTCTTAAAAAAAAAAAATCAAAAGGGCCAATGATCAATGAGCAGGTTTAATTCCAAATTAGCAACACACTAGAATTTGTCAAAATAATACATAACAAATAACGAAGTGTGCGCTCAACTAGGATCTGGCGTAAGCTTTTTGTAAATCTGTTTTATACAAATGTTAGACCTCAAAGTAAAACAAAAAAAATTCCTTGAAGGGGTGAAAAACCATGATTTAATTCCTGTAATCCAGTCAGCATTACGAAAACCATGAAGGTCCTCTACTGCATGAGGTAAGGTAATTTTTGTAAAGGCCCTCTCTATTCCAAATAGAGGTCTATTGTCACAGGGTTATAAATATGCGATAAAGGTTTTTTATAGAATGTATTCTAAAACAAGCATTGGCAAAGCCAGTAGGTCTCATCTCTGTGAGGGCTATTCGCTTTGCCAATGTCTTTTTGCCACGTTGTACAGCAGCATGGCTATTGCTCAGCATGGCTAAAGGTTATTGGTCTGGCATAGAGTAGAGTGGCATAGAGGAGAGTGGCATTGAGGAGAGTGGTGTAGAGTGGATTGGCGTAGAGTGGTATGGAGTGGAGTGGTGTAGAGAAGCTTAGATTGGAGTGGCGTAGAGTAGAGTGGCATAGAGTGGATTAGCAAAGAGTGGAGATGCTTAGGATAGAGTGGTGTAGAGCAGAGTGGCGTAGAGTTGTGTACAGTAGAGAGGCATGGAGTAGAGTGATGTCGAGTAGAGCAGGGTAAGGTGGCATAGACTGTAACAGGGTAAAGTGGCGTGGCATAGAGTAGAGTGCCATATAGTCAAGTGGCATAGAAAAGAGTGGCTTAGGGTGACAAAGAGTGATGTAGAGTGGAATGGAGTGGCGTAGAGTAGTGTCACTTACAGTGGACAGACTTAGAGTAGAGTGGCATAGAGTGATGTAGAGTGACATTGAGTGGGGTGGAGTGACATACAGTGGAGTAGATGGGAATGGAGGGGCGTAGAGTGTAGTGGCATACAGTAGAATGCCGCAGATTAGATTGGTACAGAATGGAGAGGCATAGAGTGGCGTAGAGTAGAGAGGTGTAGAGTAGGGTGTCATTAAATGGAGTGGCATAGAGTGGCATTGTGTGGAGTGGAATGGAATAGAATAGAGTGGCATAGAGCAGAGAAGAGTGGAGAAGAGTGGAGTGGAATAGAGTAGCGTGGCATACAGAGGGGTCTAGTGCAGTGAAGTAGAGTGGTAAAGAGTGACATGGTGTATAGTGACGTAGAGTCAAGAGGCATAAAGTATAGTGGCATAGAATAAAGCGGCATTGGGTGGAATGGAATTTCATAGAGTAGAGTGGTACAGAGTGGCATTGTGTGGAGTGGCATAGAGTGAAGTGGAGTAGAGTGGTGTAAAGTGGAGTGGAGTGGCGTGAAGTAAAGGGGCATTAAGTAGAGAAGAGTGGAGTGGCGTAGAGTAGAGAAGAGTGGAGTGGCATGGAGTGGAGGGGCACAAAGTAGAGTGGAGTGGCACAGATTAGAGTGGCATAGAGTGGAGTGCTGTACGGTGCCGTAGAGTGAGTTGCTCGGATTAACGTGGCTTAGAGTAGAGTAGCATAGAGTGGAGGGGCGCAGAGTAGAGTGGCATTGAGTAGTACAGTTGTTGGTGTAAGTAACTAAAGTGTCAACAAAGACAGGCGATAGGATGAAAGCAACATAAATAAGAATCCGTATATCTGTGTTAAAAGTAGGAAAGCACATTACACATCCAGGAAAAATACTGAAACACTTGTAAAATAAAAAAATAGCGTGATGCAAAAAGACGAGGAAGAACAACAATAGGGAATAACACAAGTCCATGCTCCTGGAAGGAACGAACTGAAGGAAGGAAAAGAAGCCTACAGGAGCTAAGCAGTCGTCAGACTGCAAATGAGACTTACAACGAAAACAACTAATGGTATGCTGTGAGCGATTTGTAAGCCCACTGAATTGTAAACAATATGTCTCACAGGACAGTGCATGCAATGTATAGGTGAGACCTAAAAAGGAACAAAATTAGAAAAACTGAAGAGAGAAAGCAAGAGATAGCGTGAGGAAAACAACAAGAGTGAAAGAGACAGTGAGAAGAGAAAGAGGGGTAGAGAAATAGGAGGGACATGGAAAAGACTGCATTTGAGCATGACATAATCAGAGGGAAAATGAAACTAAGAGAAAAATAGAGGCAGGAAAAAAGACAGACCAAAACATATAGAGAACGGGTGAGATAAAGAATAGGAAAAAGAGACAGAGAGAGGCAAAGACCGAGAGATGAGAAGATAGAGGCAGAGACAGGAAGATACTGAGAGAAACAGAGAGACAGAGACAGAAATAAAAGGGCACAGGGAGACGTGGAGGCAGAGAGAGAAAGAAGGCGATATACAGGTTGTGAGAGAAATAGAGAACGTATGAGAGAGAAAAATAGAGGCACGGAAGAAGATAGAAAGAGACAGATCACCACTTTTAGAGAAGGAGCGTGGTGGTGAAGAGGATAAAGGACAAAAAGAAGCAAAGACAAGAAATAAATAGAGACAGAGGGTGTGAGACTGAGAAAGACAGAAGAAAGAAAATGGCAAGGGAAGACAGAGAGCAAGAGGCAAGAAGAGACAGACAGTGAGAGAAAGAAATAGATAAAGTGAGAGCGACAGACAGAGGCAGGTAGAGAGGCAGAAAGAGCATGCGATGCTCACACCAAAGATGCTGGGACTGGCTAGTGAATCCGTGAATGCATTGAGCGGACACTGGCCAGTGATGGGGGTCACACTGAGTGAAGTGCCCTGACTATTGTGCTCTTTGAAGCCACTTTTTGCTAATGACCAGTCACTTTTCACATGTGCGGTGACCCTCTGACTTGTTGCCCCGTGGTCTCCCCTTGGTGACGTGCAGTTGTGGCGGACATGAAGAATAGATGGCAAGCACCAGGCCTCACCCCGCCACATTCATCCTGTCTCTTCTTACAATACCTCTGGGCTCCCGATCAAGCGCCCTGGGATCCTCTCTGCTGCAGGGCGGGAATGCGTGACCCTCACTCCATCATCCTCACAGATCGCAGCCAGGAATCCAGTGAACTACAGTTCGATCTCGCCTCTCTGCACCTTTTCGGTACTTTGGGCCCTGGCCACGCCTCTCCCTTTTGCCTCCCGTGGAGTGGCCCCACTTGCTATCTGGACTGGTACTCGTGTCAGCTCCACCCGGCACTGCCTCTCTGCAGGGCCAGGGGGGTGGGGCAGAGTCTGTGTACCTCTCCTGTGCCCAGTGGGTTGTGGTTGCTTCATCAGCTTTGTCCCACTCGGACTTTCATTTCGTTTTATTACATAATTTCCGAGACACTGTCTCATAGAAATAAAGTAAATATGCATTAAAAGAGCACACAAATAAAAATGGCTATTATTGCAGTCATCATTCCGCAGTTCTCTTTCTGTACCGCCTGTGGAAAAAAGTGGTAATACTAGCAGCGTAGTATCCTGTTCAGTATCACAAAATAAAAAGTATAGTAAAATATACTTTAAAACAGAATTAAAGTCTACAACTACAGTTTCAGCAGGCTGTCAGAACGTTAACAGTCTAACAAGTAATCCGCCATCTGTGATCGTTTTCTTTCTGTCTTTAAGTAAAGTGCTTTTACTATTCCAACAGCAAAAGATTTACTTTTCAACTAACTTCCCAAGGATCAGAAAGATTTCAGAAAGGTTAAGATCTGTATCTGCTCTCTCCAAAATAGCAAACAGTCCAAAAGGATATGTGCAACACAATATTGAACCCTTAGTGCACAAATGTCCTTAATTAGCCCCATTAGCTCTGGGTTTCATGCCGGATTAATCCCAATCAACCTTATCAATACCCATCAATTCCAATCAATACCAATAAACCAATCAATATCTGGGAATACAGACAAGTAGGGACACGTCATTCGTTCCCATCCAAAATAAAGAGTGCGCCTTGCTTGATTACGAATTTCAACTATTTGTTCTTTTAGTGTGCACCTGGTGCCTGCAAGCGCTACAGAACCTTCTATCCGCAATATATTTGTCCAAGCCCACTGATTATTCATGACATTCATTCAGCGTCTTGGTTTTGTCCACGTTAATTGTTCGGTTTTTGTTGTTACGGAATTCACTACGCGCTGTAATCTTCACGAGGGGTCATAAGTGCGAGCTGAGACATGAGACTTTTGATGACGTCATTGCCACTGTTGCCTTTGTGTGCAAGATCAACCTCTTGCCTTCTTAAGGATCTGGGTGTGATCAGCCTAGTCCCTTTACAGCCTGGCAGACCTATCTGGTGCTGCCCAGATACCCATACACATTTCTTATGTAATGCCAGTGCATGAACATTTGAACGGCAATTCTGTGGCGTGCAAGCAAGGGACAGAAACTAGTTACTTATTTAACGAGCATGTGTCAGGGTATTCTCACTGCAAAAATGTAAGATGTCCTTGAAACCGATATACAATAGATGAAGACCCTACTCACTTCTTAAGAAATTCTTAAAATCACATTTCTGGTTGCCAATATCAAAAGCGAAGCTATGCTTTACTACGAGATGCAGGAAATGTGTAAATATGCCACCTCATATAAAATGGCTGGTATGCCTACTACGGTCATGAAACTTTAGTAGTAGCATATTACGGGTAAAAGGCACTTCCAATTGCTATGAAAACAATATCTCTATTTGATTATAAAATATTTAAGTGTACTTTCTGATATACGGGTGCAATGGAATATATATGTGAGCCTGGAGTGGGAATAGTAAATCTAACCCCTCTGAATGCCATGCAAAGCAACTTACCTGGCATGCTATTCGTGAGATGCATGCTGGGACTTGCAGTTCGCCAACGCAGCTGCAGGTCCGTTCGTGACTTTGACCCAGCCCACCTGGATGGCCACCAATGGCAGATCGACTGGGACTTTAACGGGTCTGGTGACAAGTACTTTGTTTGGAGCAGGCATTTGGAAAAGGAACTTATCCGAAACGCGTCATGCCGATGCTTTTAATGTGAAAATAAACTCTCTCCTGATTTCCCCGCTGTGTCCCTCCTGTTCTTTGCAATTCTGGAACGTTTAAAAGGTGTGTATATATATATATATATATATATATATATATAAGAATCCACAATCCTGAAGCGCTGAAGACAGCAAACGGACACAACCAGGTACAGACCACAAGGCAAGGATTTAAAGATGAATGGTGTGCTTTATTCCATCAATGGGGACGGCAACATGACGCGTTTCGTCCGGGAAACCCGGACTTGATCACATGACAAGACCCAGAGACATGAGTGGTTAAATACTGGTAAAAAACGAAACTCCTCCCACAAAATAGCAGACATGAAGGAAATACCTTTCAGCATACAAAACGGTCAACCAAAATGCAGTGTAAAGTGCAAATTAATGCATAAAATGCAAAAATTATTCACTATGCAATACAAACAAATAAAATTTGTTGGAAACATATAGGGCAAGTGCCCAATGGATGACCACAGTATCACAATATATATTGTGACTGAACAATATAAACCATTGTCGGTGGGGCATGTTGATAAACCAGTAAAAAGATGTAAAAAACCACAAATAGAATTTTAGTGCAAGAAGTAAAGTGCAGGGTGCATAATCCCAAAAATTGGGGAGCGAACAATGTATATCCAGGTAAAAAACCTGGAGCAGAATGACAACATTAGTGAAAAAGTGCAAGAAAAAGTGCAAAATGCGGCAGTGCATATATCTGAGTAGGGGGGGAGAGCAATCACATATTATTAGATCAAGATCTAGCAGCAAGAAATCGGGCATACCTAAAATTCATAGTAATACAGCTGGTTCATAGGTAAAAAATATGAAATTCATCATTAACAATAAATTAATTATCAGAGTAAGCAATGTATATCTTCTGAAACCATCCTCAACATGAAAAAATAGATTAAAACCATATAAATAGGTATAAAATCCATTATAAAAAAGTCATGCATATGATGGAATAAAATATTTACAAAAAGTTGTTAAGATCTTCTCCCATGTTAAGGCCATTAGGGATCTTACTGTTTAACCTCAAAATGTATTGGCTTTCCAACTGTCTAAGTCTCTTCTCTCTGTCTCCACCTCTTTTATTAAGGGGGACTGCGTCAATAACAAAGTATTGCAGGTCATTAAGATTGTTATTGTGCACCAGCTTGAAATGGCGTGCCACTGGATAATTGGGGTCAGAGTTAACAATGGCACGGAGATGCTGTAAGATTCGATTGTATACTTGTAACTTGGTGCTGCCGACATATTGCAACTCGCACGTACATTTAAGAACATAGACCGCATGGTCAGTTTTACAAGTATATACATTCTTGATAGGATCACAGCATCCGTTAGACCCTCAACAAATTCGCTGGTGTTCACACCAAATTTGCATGCCCGGCATGAACTACACTTACGGAAACCTGTTTTGTTAGAGAACCAATTGGATTTAAGAGTAGTTTCAGGACTAGTTCTGACCAGAGCATCCCTCATAGAGGGTGCTCGTCGGAAAGTGATGTTAGGCATATCTCCCAACAGAGGGCCCACCACAATATCTGTTTTTAAGATGGGCCAATTAATTTAATGATTTTCCTCATCTTTTTGTGTTGATTGTTGAAGGTGGTGATCAGGCGAATGGAAGACTTTTCAGTTATGTTAACAACCTCCTCAGGAGTAACTAAAGTGGGTTGTTCTACCGTTGCCACTGTCTGAATAGATAAAGCCCTTCTAAGAGAGTTGGTGAGGTTAGTAACATCATAGCCTCTTCGTAAAAATCTCTGATAAGATCCATTCAGACAATTCATGAGGTCAATCTCATTGTTACATATGCGTCTAATCCTTAAAAACTCCCCATAAGGGATGCTTTTAATAAGATGATGTGGATGGTTACTCTGAGCATGTAAAATTGAATTTCCAGCTGTGGATTTTCTATACATTCTAGTCATGATCTCGTTATCTCTAATGTAGACCTCCACATCTAAGAAGTTAACACTTACATTGCTAATGTTGGCACAAAATTCTAGATTTAAAGAATTGTTGTTGATGTTATTGACAAATTCTTCGGCTGATATTTTACAACCTTGCCAAATTATGAAAACATCGTCAATGAAGCGCCACATCTTTACAATGCCTGTTTCATCCTCCTCCAAACAGTCACGGATCCCACCCAGAACGTGCCTCTCCCACCAGCCCACGTGTAAACACGCGTAGCTGGGGGAGAAGCACGCACCCATGGCGACACCACGCAGCTGCTGGAAGACTTCATTGTTGAAAAGAAAAAAGTTATTTTTAAGGCACAAATCAATCATACCGATGAGCATTTTACTGTGTTCATAATACCTGATGTCTCTAGTAGACAAGAAGTATTCAATCGCATTTAAACCATCAGCATGATTAATAGAGGTGTACAAGGATGTAATGTCCATGACTAGAAAAAGGTAATTAGGTTTCCACATAACTTCTTTCAGTTTCATCAAAAAGTCACCAGTGTCTTTTAGGTAACTAGGTAAGGCCTCCATGTACTCGTGTAAATAGAAATCAACATAGACCATTTTGGGCGGAAATAATAGGTCGCCCTGGTATCGGTGTTGTACCTTTATGGATCTTTGGTGAAAGATATAGAGTCGGAGTGATAGGAAAATCCTTTTTCAAGAAATCAAATTCTTTCTTACTAATCAATCCATCCCTCTTCCAAGATGCCAGATTAGAATGTACAAGTTCTTTTACTTTGTTGAGTTCATTGAATGAGGCCTTCCTATAACAGGCTGGGTCATTTAATTGTCTTTCTGCTTCCTCTAGGTACAAGGTGCGTGGCCACAAAACAATATTTCCACCTTTGTCCGCTTTATTGACAATGATGTCACCTTTTGATTTGATTTTTCGCATGAGCAAAGAATATTGTTTATCTCTAAAGTCTCTACTTTTTTTGTTTTTAGCCACAGTTTTATTAAGTTCTTTTAGGTCTTCCACGACCCTATCATTAAAGATGTTGATGGCATCCCGAGGCATCACCGGGACAAACGTAGATTTAGGACAAAAAGGACTATTACCAGCACTGCCACTACTGATTCCCATAGCACCTAATATATCCTGAGTGTTATTCGGAGCATCGTCATCATTTACAAGGGAATGAGCAGTCTTGAGAGCCATAGTGTCAGCAATAGTAAAGCTTTTATGACTTTGAGATTCATTCACAATAGCTCTGGCTTTTTCACTTTTCTTATTGGTGGTGTGGAATTTGAGAAGCTTTAGTTTCCTTATAAATTTAAAGGTGTCAATCCTAGCTTGCACATACTTGAATCCATTGTTAGGGCAATAGGAAAGACCCAACGAAAGAAGCTGAGTTTCCGCTGCATTCAGATCAAGTTCTGTTAGATTGATTACCGTATTTTCTACATCGGATTTACC